>NC_136057.1:1891403065-1892003065 GCF_964261635.1 Lissotriton helveticus | reverse complement strand
AAGGGAGCCGGGTCTGCATGTTTTGCCAGCCTGCAGGTGCTGGCTAGCGAGATGCCCTCTCGGTCTGGAGCTACGTGTCATACCTGCAACGTTTGGTCGGAGCATTGTCTGCAACACGTCGCCCCCCCGGTGCTAATAATTTCCACATGGAGGTAACTGGCGCATGGGGAGAGAGGAGGCAATATCGAATTGCCTGAGAAGGGAGACTGGAAGGGGCTTAGAACCCCGCAAGCAGCAACGGTGGTGTTGGAAAACTGCCAGCCTGGACTGGGACATCACTTGGTGTGCTGTGAGACCCCATCACTGAATGGGCTTTCTCAAAGGACTTCAACACCCACAATGCAGCAGCTTGAAGGGAGGAGCGCGAGGTGCTCAGCAGTCCCCACAGCGGAGGAGAGGCAAGAAATCACCTGATGGGAATTGGTCATAGCAAACATTTTTAAATCAACTGACCCCCAAGTAAATGAAAAGCCACAGAAACAGGCACTGATGAAGCTATTTGAAAGCAGAAACGCGTCTGCCGAGCGTTTCTTTGGACTTTGCACATAGAGCGTTTTAATTTTAATAAAGCCTTTTCCAGTTCATCCCGGAGCTGTGTCGCACTCTTTTCTCAACTGAAGGGAGCCTGGTCTGCATATATATCTATATATTCCAACGTAGAGGTTGCCCCAAAGAGAGAAGCCAGCCGGCAGATCAGATAACTCCATTTATTTAGGTGACATGCTTGCATGCAGGCATCAGTGCGCGAGTCCGCTTCCCAAAATTATTTCACACAGCTTAACCAGACGCGTTTTGGGGACTGTAATCCCCTTCCTCTGTGGCAGCTTGTAACTAACAGACGGATGGCTTCATGCGCCATTAATGTAGAGTCCCCGCCCATGTGGGCGTCACCACTCACCAGGCTTTCTGGATCTCGTAGTTCATGTTATTTAAACTCATGTGAGTCCGTCTGCATTAAAATTAAAACATAGTACTTGCCCAAGTGGGTGGAAACAAAGTCTTGCAAATGTGCCTGCTCCGCTTTATAGCATGCACCTTGGAAAGCTGCCTCCTGTATCATGGATCACACCAACCATGGCGTAATCCCAGGCCCACACTCCTGTGGTGAGCTTCTCTCGCGGCTGGGCTCAGCCGCTCAAATTCCAACGTAGAGGTTGCCCCAAAGAGAGAAGCCAGCCGGCAGATCAGATAACTCCATTTATTTAGGTGACATGCTTGCATGCAGGCATCAGTGCGCGAGTCCGCTTCCCAAAATTATTTCACACAGCTTAACCAGACGCGTTTCGGGGACTGGAATCCCCTTCCTCTGTGGCAGCTTGTAACTAACAGACGGATGGCTTCATGCGCCATTAATGTAGAGTCCCCGCCCATGTGGGCGTCACCGCTCACCAGGCTTTCTGGATCTCGTAGTTCATGTTATTTAAACTCATGTGAGTCCGTCTGCATTAAAATTAAAGCATAGTACTTGCCCAAGTGGGTGGAAACAAAGTCTTGCAAATGTGCCTGCTCCGCTTTATAGCATGCACCTTGGAAAGCTGCCTCCTGTATCATGGATCACACCAACCATGGCGTAATCCCAGGCCCACACTCCTGTGGTGAGCTTCTCTCGCGGCTGGGCTCAGCCGCTCAAATTCCAACGTAGAGATTGCCCCAAAGAGAGAAGCCAGCCGGCAGATCAGATAACTCCATTTATTTAGGTGACATGCTTGCATGCAGGCATCAGTGCGCGAGTCCGCTTCCCAAAATTATTTCACACAGCTTAACCAGACGCGTTTCGGGGACTGGAATCCCCTTCCTCTGTTGCAGCTTGTAACTAACAGACGGATGGCTTCATGCGTCATTAATGTAGAGTCCCCGCCCATGTGGGCGTCACCGCTCACCAGGCTTTCTGGATCTCGTAGTTCATGTTATTTAAACTCATGTGAGTCCGTCTGCATTAAAATTAAAACATAGTACTTGCCCAAGTGGGTGGAAACAAAGTCTTGCAAATGTGCCTGCTCCGCTTTATAGCATGCACCTTGGAAAGCTGCCTCCTGTATCATGGATCACACCAACCATGGCGTAATCCCAGGCCCACACTCCTGTGGTGAGCTTCTCTCGCGGCTGGGCTCAACCGCTCAAATTCCAACGTAGAGGTTGCCCCAAAGAGAGAGGCCAGCCGGCAGATCAGATAACTCCATTTATTTAGGTGACATGCTTGCATGCAGGCATCAGTGCGCGAGTCCGCTTCCCAAAAATATTTCACACAGCGGAGGTGGGGCAAGAAATCACCTCATGGGAAGTGGTCATAGCAAACATTTTTAAATCAACTGACCCCCAAGTAAATGAAAAGCCACAGAAACAGGCACTGATGAAGCTATATGAAAGCAGAAACGCGTCTGCCGAGCATTTCTTTGGACTTTGCACATAGAGCGTTTTAATGTTAATAAAGCCTTTTCCAGTTCATCCCGGAGCTGTGTCGCACTCTTTTCTCACTTGAAGGGAGCCTGGTCTGCATGATTTGCCAGCCTGCAGGTGCTGGCTAGCGAGATGCCCTCTCGGTCTGGAGCTACGTGTCATACCTGCAACGTTTGGTCGGAGCATTGTCTGCAACACGTCGCCCCCCTGGTGCTAATAATTTCCACATGGAGGTAACTGGCGCATGGGGAGAGAGGAGGCAATATCGAATTGCCTGAGAAGGGAGACTGGAAGGGGCTTAGAACCCCGCAAGCAGCAACGGTGGTGTTGGAAAACTGCCAGCCTGGACTGGGACATCACTTGGTGTGCTGTGAGACCCCGTCACTGAATGGGCTTTCTCAAAGGACTTCAACACCCACAATGCAGCAGCTTGAAGGGAGGAGCGCGAGGTGCTCAGCAGTCCCCACAGCGGAGGAGAGGCAAGAAATCACCTGATGGGAATTGGTCATAGCAAACATTTTTAAATCAACTGACCCCCAAGTAAATGAAAAGCCACAGAAACAGGCACTGATGAAGCTATTTGAAAGCAGAAACGCGTCTGCCGAGCGTTTCTTTGGACTTTGCACATAGAGCGTTTTAATTTTAATAAAGCCTTTTCCAGTTCATCCCGGAGCTGTGTCGCACTCTTTTCTCAACTGAAGGGAGCCTGGTCTGCATATATATCTATATATTCCAACGTAGAGGTTGCCCCAAAGAGAGAAGCCAGCCGGCAGATCAGATAACTCCATTTATTTAGGTGACATGCTTGAATGCAGGCATCAGTGCGCGAGTCCGCTTCCCAAAATTATTTCACACAGCTTAACCAGACGCGTTTCGGAGACTGGAATCCCCTTCCTCTGTGGCAGCTTGTAACTAACAGACGGATGGCTTCATGCGCCATTAATGTAGAGTCCCCGCCCATGTGGGCGTCACCGCTCACCAGGCTTTCTGGATCTCGTAGTTCATGTTATTTAAACTCATGTGAGTCCGTCTGCATTAAAATTAAAACATAGTACTTGCCCAAGTGGGTGGAAACAAAGTCTTGCAAATGTGCCTGCTCCGCTTTATAGCATGCACCTTGGAAAGCTGCCTCCTGTATCATGGATCACACCAACCATGGCGTAATCCCAGGCCCACACTCCTGTGGTGAGCTTCTCTCGCGGCTGGGCTCAGCCGCTCAAATTCCAACGTAGAGGTTGCCCCAAAGAGAGAAGCCAGCCGGCAGATCAGATAACTCCATTTATTTAGGTGACATGCTTGCATGCAGGCATCAGTGCGCGAGTCCGCTTCCCAAAATTATTTCACACAGCTTAACCAGACGCGTTTCGGGGACTGGAATCCCCTTCCTCTGTGGCAGCTTGTAACTAACAGACGGATGGCTTCATGCGCCATTAATGTAGAGTCCCCGCCCATGTGGGCGTCACCGCTCACCAGGCTTTCTGGATCTCGTAGTTCATGTTATTTAAACTCATGTGAGTCCGTCTGCATTAAAATTAAAACATAGTACTTGCCCAAGTGGGTGGAAGCAAAGTCTTGCAAATGTGCCTGCTCCGCTTTATAGCATGCACCTTGGAAAGCTGCCTCCTGTATCATGGATCACACCAACCATGGCGTAATCCCAGGCCCACACTCCTGTGGTGAGCTTCTCTCGCGGCTGGGCTCAGCCGCTCAAATTCCAACGTAGAGGTTGCCCCAAAGAGAGAAGCCAGCCGGCAGATCAGATAACTCCATTTATTTAGGTGACATGCTTGCATGCAGGCATCAGTGCGCGAGTCCGCTTCCCAAAATTATTTCACACAGCTTAACCAGACGCGTTTCGGGGACTGGAATCCCCTTCCTCTGTGGCAGCTTGTAACTAACAGACGGATGGCTTCATGCGTCATTAATGTAGAGTCCCCGCCCATGTGGGCGTCACCGCTCACCAGGCTTTCTGGATCTCGTAGTTCATGTTATTTAAACTCATGTGAGTCCGTCTGCATTAAAATTAAAACATAGTACTTGCCCAAGTGGGTGGAAACAAAGTCTTGCAAATGTGCCTGCTCCGCTTTATAGCATGCACCTTGGAAAGCTGCCTCCTGTATCATGGATCACACCAACCATGGCGTAATCCCAGGCCCACACTCCTGTGGTGAGCTTCTCTCGCGGCTGGGCTCAGCCGCTCAAATTCCAACGTAGAGGTTGCCCCAAAGAGAGAGGCCAGCCGGCAGATCAGATAACTCCATTTATTTAGGTGACATGCTTGCATGCAGGCATCAGTGCGCGAGTCCGCTTCCCAAAAATATTTCACACAGCTTAACCAGACTCGTTTCGGGGACTGGAATCCCCTTCCTCTGTGGCAGCTTGTAACTAACAGACGGATGGCTTCATGCGCCATTAATGTAGAGTCCCCGCCCATGTGGGCGTCACCGCTCACCAGGCTTTCTGGATCTCGTAGTTCATGTTATTTAAACTCATGTGAGTCCGTCTGCATTAAAATTAAAACATAGTACTTGCCCAAGTGGGTGGAAACAAAGTCTTGCAAATGTGCCTGCTCCGCTTTATAGCATGCACCTTGGAAAGCTGCCTCCTGTATCATGGATCACACCAACCATGGCGTAATCCCAGGCCCACACTCCTGTGGTGAGCTTCTCTCGCGGCTGGGCTCAGCCGCTCAAATTCCAACGTAGAGGTTGCCCCAAAGAGAGAAGCCAGCCGGCAGATCAGATAACTCCATTTATTTAGGTGACATGCTTGCATGCAGGCATCAGTGCGCGAGTCCGCTTCCCAAAATTATTTCACACAGCTTAACCAGACGCGTTTCGGGGACTGGAATCCCCTTCCTCTGTGGCAGCTTGTAACTAACAGACGGATGGCTTCGTGCGCCATTAATGTAGAGTCCCCGCCCATGTGGGCGTCACCGCTCACCAGGCTTTCTGGATCTCGTAGTTCATGTTATTTAAACTCATGTGAGTCCGTCTGCATTAAAATTAAAACATAGTACTTGCCCAAGTGGGTGGAAACAAAGTCTTGCAAATGTGCCTGCTCCGCTTTATAGCATGCACCTTGGAAAGCTGCCTCCTGTATCATGGATCACACCAACCATGGCGTAATCCCAGGCCCACACTCCTGTGGTGAGCTTCTCTCGCGGCTGGGCTCAGCCGCTCAAATTCCAACGTAGAGGTTGCCCCAAAGAGAGAAGCCAGCCGGCAGTTCAGATAACTCCATTTATGTAGGTGACATGCTTGCATGCAGGCATCAGTGTGCGAGTCCGCTTCCCAAAATTATTTCACACAGCTTAACCAGACGCGTTTCGGGGACTGGAATCCCCTTCCTCTGTGGCAGCTTGTAACTAACAGACGGATGGCTTCATGCGCCATTAATGTAGAGTCCCCGCCCATGTGGGCGTCACCGCTCACCAGGCTTTCTGGATCTCATAGTTCGTTATTTAAATTCATGTGAGTCCGTCTGCATTAAAATTAAAACATAGTACTTGCCCAAGTGGGTGGAAACAAAGTCTTGCAAATGTGCCTGCTCCGCTTTATAGCATGCACCTTGGAAAGCTGCCTCCTGTATCATGGATCACACCAACCATGGCGTAATCCCAGGCCCACACTCCTGTGGTGAGCTTCTCTCGCGGCTGGGCTCAGCCGCTCAAATTCCAACGTAGAGGTTGCCCCAAAGAGAGAAGCCAGCCGGCAGATCAGATAACTCCATTTATTTAGGTGACATGCTTGCATGCAGGCATCAGTGCGCGATTCCGCTTCCCAAAATTATTTCACACAGCTTAACCAGACGCATTTCGGGGACTGGAATCCCCTTCCTCTGTGGCAGCTTGTAACTAACAGACGGATGGCTTCATGCGCCATTAATGTAGAGTCCCCGCCCATGTGGGCGTCACCGCTCACCAGGCTTTCTGGATCTGGATCACTGGGGGGGTTTGTTTATTAAAATCAGTCAGAAAACAAGCAAAGCGATTACCGAGTGCCATTATTGCAGCCTCTGAAGACGGGGTTCCGACCCTGAAACGCGTCAGGCAGATCACAAAGCAGGTGAAGCGGAAAGGCATGCATGAAAAGAAGGACCGGATGGTCGGAGCAATGTTATGCGCTTTGGCAATCCTGAGGGCAATTGTTTGACAATATATATATATATATATATATATATATATATATATATATATATATATATATATACTAATATTATAAAGAGAGAGCCCAAACCTTTGTGGTAATCTCAGTAACCACAGCACCAATCACAACACCTAATACAGCGTTGGAAAGGGCAGTTGCAGCAGAAGGACATAGGATATGCAGACGGCCACCATATACATTTAAAAGGTAAAAGAACCGTGCCAGCAAAGTAGTCTCTTGTAGGCGTGTCTGCGTTCTACTGTGGGCGTGTGCTGGGGGCGTGACAAATGCTGGGGGCGTGTGGTACCTTCCGCCCTTCATGCCATGTGAGTCGTAATTGCACCGCATCAAGGGGCACGCTGGGGGCGTGACACGCTGGGGCCGTGACAAATGCTGGGGGCGTGTGTCAGCGCTGTGGGCGTGTGTCCGCGAAGCGCCAATTACACAATTGCGCCGCATCAAGGGGCACGCTGGGGGCGTGTGCTATATTCCGCACTTCATGCCATCTGGGTCGTACATTAATCAGATCGTCTGCTGTGGCCGTGTGCTGGGGCGTCACAAAGGCGTTCACCTCAAAGCGTGGTAAGTAACCATTCGCAAGACTCCTTTGGGGGACTGCCCGTTGTCTCACACATACTGGGGGTGCCGAATGCAGTGTGTGCCTTGGCCTGGGTGCATCTGAAAGGGCCGAACGCAGTGTGTGGCTTTGCCTGGGTGCGTCTAAAAAGCACTCGGGCCGAAGAGCGTCGGTGTGGGTCATAAAAAAATAAGAACAGCGGGAAACAATCATTCAAGACTCACACAATTCTAATTGTTAGACGGTCGCCGCTGGCCCTCAAGCGGGGGCACACGCGACTGAGCGTGTCTGCGGGGACAATTACTGCAGCCTCTCATGCGCGCTGTTACTGAACTATCACATTAAACCAAATTACACGCGCCTGCTAACATGAACCAGGGCTGCAGCTGGGCCTCAAGCGGGGGGACACGCGCCTGCTAACATCAACCAGGGCTGCAGCTGGGCCTCAAGCGGGGGAACACGCGAATGACCGTATCTGAATACACACATTACACACATTCTATTTCATACCCGGACAGCGTCGGGACGGGCTGCTAGTATATATACATATATATATATATATCTATATATATATATATATATAGATATATATATATATATATAATTTATTTATTTATTTATTTTTGGGGGGTGGGTGGGACCAAACGAAGAAAAACGCCCTGCCGCCTCTCCTCCTTCGCGCACCTAACTCCCTGCCTTCGCGCCGTTACTTTCCCTCACGCGCGACCCAACCAATCGCATGTCGGGCTGTTCCACCCGGGCGAACATCCCCAAGGGGAGACGGCTCGCGCCGCTTCCCCTGAGGGCCCATCGCCCGAATAATCCAGACCACACATTTTCATTGTAGCAAAAAAGGCCACTTTATTCAAGACAGATAAATTCTCATCAGATAATTAATTTATTTATTACATGCAAATTTGGCAATAAAAATCGAAACCCTTTGTCATCATAAATTTGCAAATATATAACATCTCACCAAAACCATCAATATAATTTTCTTATGTCACAATACTGAATTAAACTACCCAACTTTTTTTCCCTTTAAATTTCCCCTCAGTTTGTTCTCACTAAACTCCTCCCCCCCCACTAAGGACTGGACAAGCCCGCTCTAGACTTATCCTCCCCCGATTCACGCCACCCAGGAAAACCAAAGAGGTTTCCTGGACCCCCCCACCTCTTGAAAATATGTGATTTATAACTTGGAATTACACCATAAATTGACATTTAACTCAGGAGCCAACATGTCACGTATTTCCATTAAATAATAGGCTTGACCTAGATGCGATAAATGGACTCCGTCTTCCCTAAAAAAGTGACCTTCTGTGCTGGTGATATTATCATGAGCAATACATTTAATCCTTATCACTGAACAAAATATTCTCATCGCTCTATTCAGCTTTCTTCTGGCTTTTTCCATTGCTGTGTGGCACCTTGCCTTCCTCCAAGACTGTCTATAAACAAATTCAGTCCAAATCAGGCGGGTACCTGGCCAATTGTTTTTTAAAACCGCCAAGTCCAATTGCATTTTCTTGATGAGCGACAAACCAGATAGTTCAACCAAATCATTCTCTCCTAAATGAAGTACTAAATAATCAGGACAACCCCTAACATGAAACAAACATGTAAGTGTAGGAAATAAGTCATCCCATTTCATGCCTCCTTTACCCTTCCATACCAACTCATGTCCAGCGCTGGGTATACCGAGTGCTCTTCCATATCTTTGTTTCTCAGCAAAAAGGGCCGCCCATTTAATAAAAGAATGACCAACTATCCACGTTTGCTTTTTTAAGTTTGAAGCTGTGCCCCAAACATCACCTAAATGGAAATGCAAGAATTAACATGTGACAAAAATGTACATAAACATAACTATTTTCGCACATAACGTTTACAACAACTTGATATCCACCGACCAATACGCTGCAAAACTTCCAAACCCATCCCCAATCTTGATGCTTCCGTAGCTGCCCCGATTCTAAACAAATGTGTGGCGAAATCTTTTGGGTCTTGACCAACTAGCATTAATGCTTTTCGCAGAACAGTTAATAGATGAGCACTCGTTATTTTGTTACCTTCCATATGAATGAAAATAGGGCCTTGCTTATTGTACCTTAAGAAGAAAACTGTACCCATTCTTGAACTGGGCAGCATTGCGGCATACCACTGCCATTTAGAAAAACCCATATGCCCCTGCCAACTGATCAGTTTTTGATTTTCTAAGCCAAATACCCAATTTGTGCCCCACTATTAAAACCTCATCACTGCACAAACCCCTTTCACCACCCAAACCCAATACTTTCAATACCCTGAATGCTCCAAAAAACATCCAAATTATTCCAAGGCGAAAACGTTCCATTTCCCAAACATTATAACAGCAGAATGAAAGCTGTTCCAGAATTTGTTGCAATAACTCAAACGTAATAGGAGCACGGAGCTGCTTGGGCCTAACTTTTTCCCTACTCAGACCTTTCAGCATTTTTCCTACTAATGTGTTGGCAACTGGATCGAAACCCCATAACAATTGGCCATAAAATGACACACCTGATAATTTTCCCGCAATACTGGTGTGGGATAAACCTTTATCTATTAACATTAGAACAAATTCAAAAATAAATTCACACCAGTTCCCCCTGGAAACTGTCTCATAAAAAGCAATTCTTATAACTCAAAAATTCTTCCCATGCTTGCAGATAACTTCTCCTAGTCGAAGGAGCTATGGAATGCTCGACTAGCTGGATGATCCTCAATCCCCTAGGGCCCAAATGTTGTGTGGTACCATCGTTTTGCTGAAGTCCGCCCCTGACGCCAATGCACGAAACTTCTGCCAAAGAGAACGAGAAAGTGCGTCAGCAATAGAATTGTTGACCCCTGGGACATGCTTAGCCTTAAAAAACATATTAAACTTAAGACTGAACATTCTAAGCAAATGCAGTACCTTCAAATCCTTAGCCTTTTGGTTGTTCACCAGGTTCACAACTGCCATATTATCAACATGGAACAAGACAGATCTGTTCTGAAATTCTTGTCCCCATACCAATAAGGCAACAATCAATGGGAACAACTCCAAAAACGCAATACTTCTTCCTTGATTCATCCAATGCGCAGGCCAACCTTCCGCGCACCATCTCCCTTCCCAAAACAAACCAAAACCACTGGATCCTGCTGCATCTGAATAAATCTGAATCTGCCAAACAAAGTCATCATCCACAAAATGCAAAGGTACTCCATTGAACCTGTCAAGAGAGCACAACCAACTCTCAAATCTTCTTTAATGGTCCTGCAAAGTTGAATTCTATGATGTGGAAGAGAAGCTCCTGATAGCGCCATGCCCAAATGCCTACAAAAGGTCCTTCCTGCTCTTACCATCCTGTAAGTGAAATTTAAGTATCCCAAAAGTCGCTGCACTTGCCTTAACTCAATTTCCTTTTTGTCAAGCACCAACAGTAAAAATGATCGAATTTCCTGCAACTTACTAGCTGGGAGACGCGCTTCCATTTCCAGTGTGTTAATCTCTATGCCTAAGAAAGTCAGGATCGTACCGGGCCCTTCTGTCTTATCTGGAGCCAAAGGAACCCCTAAAAATTTGGTAAATTCCTGAAATTTATTAAGGGCTGCCATGCAATGGCCTGACTGAGCCTGTCCCATGAATAAGAAATCGTCCAAATAATGACAGCTGGGTCCTTTGTCACACACCTGTGAAAATATCCATTGAATAAAAGTACTAAATGTTTCAAACAAAGCACACGATGCCGCACAGCCCATTGGTAAAACTTTATCAACGTAATAGTGGCCTTGAAAGAACATCCCTAGTAATTAAAAATCGGAAGGGTGTATGGGCAGTAATCTGAAAGCTGATTGGATATCACATTGGCCAGCTCCGTCCCCCTACCCATCTGTGTCACCATTTTAATAGCCTCATCCACTGTGGTGTACGAAACTGAAGTATCCGTTGTTGAAATAAAATCATTGACAGAGTGGCCTTCTGGCCAGGACGGGAAACAACCTTTACAACGCAACTTTTACAACGCACTACCATTACAACGAAATTTTTACAACGCAAAAACCATTACAACGCATGTATTTACAACGCATTTTTTTACAACGCAGGTACCTTTACAACGCATACCATTACAACGTAAGTATTGGTAAGTATATAATTATATTTTAAATTTTATATGTTTGGTTTTTTTTAAGGGGTATTTTTAGGGTTCAGGGTCAGTTTTCAGTTTTTGGGTAAAAGGGTATTTTTAGGGTTCAGGGTCAGTTTTCAGTTTTTGGGTAAAGGGGTATTTTTAGGGTTCAGGGTCAGTTTTCAGTTTTTGGGTAAAGGGGTATTTTTAGGGTTCAGGGTCAGTTTTCAGTTTTTGGGTAAAAGGGTATTTTTAGGGTTCAAGGTCAGTTTTCAGTTTTTGGGTAAAGGGGTATTTTTAGGGTTCAGGGTCAGTTTTCAGTTTTTGGGTAAAGGGGTATTTTTAGGGTTCAGGGTCAGTTTTGGGTTTTTGGTATTTTTAGGGTTCAGGGTCAGTTTTCAGTTTTTGGGAAAAGGGGTATTTTTAGGGTTCAGGGTCAGTTTTGGGTTTTTGGGTAAATGGGTATTTTTAGGGTTCAGGGTCAGTTTTGGGTTTTTTGGGTAAAAGGATATTTTTAGGGTTCAGGGTAAGTTTTGGGTTTTTGGATTAAGGGGTATTTTTAGGGTTCAGGGTCAGTTTTGGGTTTTTGGGTAAAGGGATATTTTTAGGGTTCAGGGTCAGTTTTGGGTTTTTGGGGTACAGGGGTATAGGGTAAAAATAAAATAAAATTAAATTTAAATTAAATCAATTAAATGAAATTAAATTAAATTAAATAACATTACATTACATTAAATTAAATTAAATTAGATTATTTTAAATTAAAAAAATGAATATATACTTACCAATACTTACGTTGTAATGGTATGCGTTGTAAAGGTACCTGCGTTGTAAATACATGCGTTGTAAATACATGCGTTGTAATAGTTTTTGCGTTGTAAAAATTTCGTTGTAATGGTATGCGTTGTAAAAGTATGAGTTGTAACGTCATACATCCGCCAGGACAGATGCTGTATCATCCTATATTCCCCTGCAACCTTCTTAGTAATCACATCCAGCGGGGACACCATTACATTTTCTAAGGGACACTGTTGAAAAGGTCCAGCTATCCTGCCTGCCTTCAGTTCAGCATCTAACTTGCGCTGTACCACCTCCAGCAACTCTTTTGCAGAACGCAAATTATCAGCCCACCTACGCTGACGTGGACCTTGATATCCCAGTTTAACTCCTTCCGTACGGCCGCGATTCTGCGCCTGTGCGGCAGAATCGCGAACGGGCGGGGTTATGACGGCGCCCAGCCGTCATCAGCATGCGAGCCTCATAGTGCATGACGGCTGGCGGCCGTCATCAGCATGGAAGGGGTTAAAGCCATTTTAAACCCCCAGAATAGTCTAGCTGCTGCCTCAGTGTCTGGGTAAAGTTCTAACCAAGGCCCTAGATTTGTCAAATTAACTGGTGTATGTGTCTTTTTGGAAAGCGTGGAAAGGAGCGCCTCTCCCCCTATATGCACCGCTGCTCTGTTCGATAAATCTTTGCCCACCAAATCCTCCATTTGGGGAACAACACTGCGTGAGAGGATGTCGCCCTCCACATTGGGAGCATTCATGTTTGAAACTACATATTTGCCTACTGCACAATCCTCTATTGAAATTCCAGCAGGCGCCTGTCCCTGAACTTTGCCCCCGTCCCCAACCACCTGCCCCTGTTTGGGCGGGTCGCCAAAGAAAGGGCCGGTAAGTAATTGGCAGCCCACTTGCAGTATGTGTCATTGCAGGTGGGCGGGACGTGGACATCCATTGTAGCCAAAGCTCTGAGTCTACATCCCCCCATGGCTTCTCTGCACATAAACTTATCCTTGCTCTAAACTCTTCATCGTAGTTTAACCACGAATATCCCCCAAAAATGCATTTGCGCTTTTCTGACTATATCCATATACTTATAAAGGGCTACTGACCTCTCTGGATATTTTTCACAATAAATACTCGCATATATCAGAAAAGCGGAAGTCCAATTTTCTATAGTACGAGGTACCCTAGGACGCCGAGCTAACTCCCATTCCTCTGCTTTCGAACCTTCTTTAGCCTGGATATCCCTGTGCAATAACTTGAATACATCCACAAACTCATGATTCCATATTTTCTGCTTGGTTTTAGCTAAATGCGTTCCTAACAGCATTGCTAAACCCATGTAAGGAAGTCTTTTAATGTTAATAGACACATTTCTTTCGGACTCTCCCTCTTTAGATAAAACATCCGATAAACTGGATTGCCTATTCTCTAGCCCTTCAACTCCCTCCGTGCTAATCGTTGTTAGCGCTGCAGCTGGTACTAATTGGTCAGACAACACACATTTCTTATCCCCAATATTTACAACTTTCTTTAAACCAGACTGTAATCTCCCAGAGTCCCCCCTTTCCTGCTCATCTTCCCAAACTGCCCACCAATGGGCTTACCATGAGGTAACTGCTCTGCTCTCTTCTGAAACTCCGTCTGAGACATCCGCTCTTGATAATCTCTTGGCATTTGTGTTGGACGAGATGAGTCCGCACTTGACCTCTGAAAAGATAAAACAGACCTTTTTGTTGCCCCCCCTTTGCAACCCCTTTTTTAGAAACCATACCCGTAGGCTTTTCAGAAACCATTATGTTATCAAAACTGTAATTTCCCCCCACATCCATCATATATGCCTCACCAACATCCCCAAAACCAGTCTGCAATGTCGCACTTGTACTAGGGCATGCCCCATCCCCAACCCCTCCATCAAAGGTTTTCCAAGTTGAAATAGCCCTCCGCTCTTGAGGTCTGCTCAACCGCACAAAATCTGCTCTAGATCCGTCATAATGAATATAAGGCTTTACCTGATGTTACCTTAGGTGTAGCGTTCAAACGGTTGTCAGAAAGGCCGCAAGAACCCCGTTGAGACATTGAACGTGGCTTGTGAGCTCTCCAATCTGCTACCTCATCCACCACGCGACTCGCGTGCTCCACCCAAACCCATTGTCCCTCCAAGTCATGTGGCTGAGAGTAACTGTGTTCATACTGAAAACCAGGTGGCTGGCGGGCACGTGGAAATAAATATTCTCTGTCCCATCTTTTAACTGCAACACATGTAGCAACTTTCTGTCCAGTTTCTTCCAACAATGCCTCTCCCGCTCCGTCATCATCACTGTCCTCGCCCAAGTCAATCTCCACATCTTTTTGAGCATCACCCCTTTGTTCTTTGAAAGTCTTTAGAGGCTTCTCACACACTGCCAGCTGACTCCCATAATCCCCTGGTCGTGCTTCGCTGACAGCCAAGCTCCTGTCTTGCACCAACATGCTCCGCTCATCAATACCACTAATCTTTTGCATATCAAGTATCTCAAAAACGTCCCCTTCTTCGCTGTAACTGGAATAGGACACCAAAGAAGCATGTTTCCTCTCAATCAGAACATTCTGTCTCTTGACTGAATTTTCCTGTAGGCAATGCCTGTATTAAAACACTCCCCATCCCAAATTGGCTGTCAATCTGTTGCCCCGTAACTTTAGCCTTCCCTTTTACCTTGGAAACACCAGCCTTCCCAACATATATATCCCCACATTGTCCCGCATTGCCCAGAACGCAAGGCTCACTCCAGGAGACAGGGGCATCCCCCAGACTCACCACTGCCATCGGTGACATGGAACGTCCCCTGCTAAAAGGCACACCTCTCATCACACCCCCCATGGCAGAGACACTCGCCGTCCTGCTGCTCCATGAACGCGCACGCCGCGCTCCTCTCTTTGGCGGTGTCGGCAAACATGCCTCAACCGCCTTTTGTACCCCTTTCGCCGCTTTGCGCTGGGGTGGCCGTGCAGGGGGAAGCATCTCCTGGAGTGCCTCAGGCGTCAACATATCCTCACGCCCCTCCTTCTGAATAATTCGTAAAGCCTCCACCTGCTCTGCGCTCATTTCCATGTTGCCTGAGAATTTAAGTCACAAACATCACAAAACCTGAGGTAATTCGCCGTCACCAAACAAAGAAAAACGCCCTGCCGCCTCTCCTCCCTCGCGCAGCTAACTCCCTGCCTTCGCGCCGTTACTTTCCCTCACGCGCGCCCCAACCAATCGCATGTCGGGCTGTTCCACCCGGGCGAACATCCCCAGGGGGAGACGGCTCGCGCCGCTCCCCCTGAGGGCCCATTTCCTGTGTGATTTGAAGTTCCCTTTCAATGCAGAGAAACACCAGGAACGCTGTTTGTATTACTATTGTGTGCCTGTTCATGGCCCTGTGTTCACCAGCTCTTGCACGCCCAGGAAGTCACATGTGAATGTGAAAGCAAGAACAGTTTGGGGGGCAGCTTTGAAAGTAAAATACTGCCTTGAATGGTTTCCCTTTCTGTTTCATCGCTTCTTGCAGACGCTTATCGGTGTTTGAGCCCCAAGTCAGCATTTGACAAGGAGGCTGCAGCAACAGTACTAAGGACTACCCTAATTACAAAAAAACAGCGTGTAAAACAGACACAGTGAGAAATCCCTTTAAAATTAACATGTCCACATTTTTTAAACCACATATCTCATAACCTTTGAAAATATCAGCCACTGCTGAAAAAAACCTATCAAATAGTAATAATAATATAGTCCGAAAATTAGCAATGATAATGAGCAACTTTAAAAACATTTGTTTTCAGATCACAGAGTCAGAACGTCTTTATTTACCGAAGGCATTTAGAGCCAGGGGCCAGAAAATAATGTGCGCACTGCTGAAGGAGACAAGATTCTTGTGGAACTCTGGAATAGTCACCATAAAGTGCTCATTTCAGAGGTAAGGACAGCCTTTTTCCATTTCAGTCGGAGGCTGCGTGCGTCATAAACATGTCACAAACTGTTTCTAGCTGTAGCTGACAGTCAGTGAGATTTAAAACACACTGGGTCTTTTAATAAGTACACGGTCTTTTAGAGTGTGGACAAGCTGCTCCCACTATTCTTGAAATGGGTATGCAATGGATAAGCAAATGAAAGGACACTAACTTAAACATGGAGTAACTGGATGAATTATGAAAAAGGTGTAGAAGGTCTCCATCATTTACCTATTTAAACTGCTTAATATTGCTCGTCCCAAAATGTCAAAGATATGTTGTAGGTTTATGGTACTGTAAAAACCTTTCCATACATTTGCCTGCATAATAGGATGTGGACACATTGACCTTCAGCATGAAACCTCCTTGGATCAATTGGTGCCACTTGCTTTGCTCTGTCAGTTCGATGATGACTTTTGCGCCTCGCCTCTTCAAAGGTCACCAGCCGCCACTGGCAGATACCTGCCTAACTTCACTTATTTGTTGAAGGGTTTTGTCAAGATCCATGTGTCAATTTACAGCGACTTCGTAGCGCTTGAATATCAAGGCATGAAGGTCATGAGTAGTGAGAGCCAGCCTCTGACTGCCCCCACCCACCACCATCATGGCATCAGCACCTCCCTCGCTGCTCAGCACTTCCATCTTCGAGGAGTCCTTGTTTCGGATAAGCCATCCCCTCTGGGTTTGGTGGATTCCAGAGTCTGGGACACCAGATCACCAGGGATCTTCCGCCTGAACCCGTGGCTTCTTTGAGAGCTCACTCGAGGTTCCTGCGTTTGTGTGCCACAGTGTGAGTGGTAAAACACGTGGAGGTGATAGCGAGCAGCAGCGTGCCCTACAGAATTGCATTAAGTCCTGAACTGAGGGCAATCACTGACGGACACATGGTCATTCCCAGCAGAATGTTGTAAACATACACTGCATTGTGCTGTGAGGCTGAAGCCACCACCCCCCAGTCCCCACCGCCCACTCACTGTCAGGACTGCCCCAGTCCTGGCACGAAAGGGGGCAGCAGGGCAATTTTAGCAACCCCCTAATCTCACGTTTACGACGTTATTCCGGTGTATGGTGGTTGAAAGAACTCTCCGTGGTCAAAATGCGACCTTTTCAATTAGCCCACATACTAATATACTTTTGCTTTGTGTGAGTCAACTAATGGTGTGTTTCCACTTTTATTCTGAGGGCTGTCTGGCTTTCTATGCTGCCTAAGACTAAAAGTAACTTAATTTGACATGAAAAGTGGAATTTAGTACAAACTGGGGTGGGAAGGGGCATTTCAATTACACAGCCGCACGGCAGTGCATTTAGAGGGCAACAAAATATAGTTGATAAGGAAATAATTTTAGGAGTGACATACCGAGATGTATACAAAAAAACATTTGTAAGAAAAAGGTTTTGCTTCCTACAGAGTTTATGGCAAGGATCCTCTTTGTTCCATACCTACAACAAACATAACTTGGACGTCTATCCTGCATTGCAGAAAGCATTGCACTTTGCACTAAGCGCTTTGCATTTACTTTTTTGAAAAGTATTTGGTTGACTCACAGGTCCACCTGTCAAGTCTGTGTCTCGTCGGAGCTTGTGGATATTTTATCAGAGAATTAGGTGTTATGAACAGTGGCTATCCCCTAGCATGAAAGTGCAAGACCTGCTAAAAAGGTCAGTCATCCAGTGATTGTTAACAGTCAGAAGTTAGAAAAGGATACGCCATGAAGTATGCTTCTGACTGACCCTGTATTTATGAGCTTCCTCTTCTGAGAGTGAGCCACCAGACTCTCTCTGTTACTCACGCCATACCATCACATAACAAAACACACTATACAATAACACACCATACTATTCCGAAATACAGAATAACAGGAATACCACTTTATGGCAACCAACACCATGCCATATTATACTATTTAATGACAGATCATACCATACCATAGTGTACCATAACAGCCCATACCATAGCATACAATGATGTTTACAGATGAAAAAGTTTCCCCTTAACTCGTGAGTTTGTTGCCATTCACAAACTCCTATCCGATCCGTCCCCTACTTTGAAATGGTCAGAAGTCACCTTGGGGAAGTAGCAACTTTAAATAAAATGATAAACAAGGTTGTACAACTAGTGTGTATTCTTCCAAACAGCGTTGAATGCTAACACTTTTAAATTGTACGTCTCCGATGGTACAATACAAAAATTCACTTCACACCACACAATTCCACAACTAACAATTCCAACCTAACCCACATCATTCCACTGCACACCATATACATCCATAACACATGGATAAAATACATTGGGCTATATGTAGGTAAATACTATTTACCGATTCTAAAATACAGAATTTTACCGATTCGGTATTTTAGAATCGGTAAATGGTATGGAGGTATTGATTCGGTAATGTTTACCGAATCGGTAAAATTCAGTAAATACCGATTTGGTATTTACCGATTTGGTATTCCCCATTCATTCCTATGGGCGTGGAGGCCCAAAGGAATGAATGGGAATTACCGATTTGGTAAATACCGAATCGGTAATAGGGGGAAGACTTACAAGGGTGGCAGAGTGGCACATTGACACCCTGTTGCACCCGTGAATAGTGCATGGGTGCACATACATGCCCTAAGGGCATGTATGTTTGCCACATGGCACTTTTGGAAAAGCACAAATTTGCTTTTTCACAGCTTTTCGATATTTGCCACCAACTTGTAGTTGGTGCTAAATAACGAATCCTTAAATGACAAATGCACTCACTTGAGTGCTCCCTACATAACCGATTCGGTAATTTACCGAATCAGTATTTAAGAATTTGGTAATTTTCAATTCCTTAAATTACCGATTCGGTAAAATACCGAATCCTTAAATTAGGCCCCTACATCTCAAATGCCTAATACCGGTCGGTAACGGGCGAAATTCGGTAATTTAGGCCATTACTGACCGGTATTGGGCTACCTACATCTGGCCCTAAGTCCTTTACAACGCCAATAGCTTTAACTCAAGTAAATGTCCGAGTGCATTTTCAATGCTTGTTTAACTGGTGTCTAGTGCATATAGTGGACCATAACTTTCAAGTGGGTCAAAAGGAAATAAACCAAAGGAACTACATCAGACCATAGTCAATTTAAGAATCTCAAAACCAAAACTGGCCTCCTATTCAACAACAATCTGCAAATGATGATGTTGCCCAAAGGTGTGATCCGAGGATTAAGTTTCAGCTCTGCAGATCTCAGGAATGGAACGAACTTGCAGCACTACCCAGGAGGCCACATCCCCTCTCGTGGATCTTTCCTGGATTCCACCATGAACTGTCTCATCTTAGTTCAAAAACACTAACAAGGTGGGAGATTGTATTCATTTTCTCAATGTCATTTTAGTTGCTTTCTTACTTTGTCTCCATTGCCCAAAGGGCAAGAATAAGTGATCTGGCTTGATGTATTCATGTGGCCTGTTGAGATAAATTGACAGAGCTCTTTTAATATCCAAAGTATTAAAAAGTTGTTCCTTATCCAAAGAGAAGAATAGAAAGAATGAAGATCCACTTCTTCTGAAACATGAACTTAAGAGTTGACTTTGGCAATAAAGGAAGATTACATTTTTTTTTTGTTCAAAATATTTTATCGATTTTTTTTTTAGATATGATCAACTAATAAAGACAATACAAAAATATTATCTTTTGGTAAAGAAATACCTATATAACAAGTATAGATCAATCATCAACAATAAAAGTACAATAGGTAATTAGATAATATATGTACATGTGGAACAAAAAGGAGACAATGGAAGGGAAGGGAGGAGGGGATAAATATAACAATTAATCATCATACATTTATAGAGCTACTATAGTATACAATAAGAATAAACTTTTTGGTTTAAAAATCAGAACTAAGTAATAAATACAACTTTAAGAGGATAAATATACATCCACTGGTGACCAAAAAGACTAGTAAGAAATTGAGTTAGGAGTAATCCCATTCATGAATAATTGAGCACCTCTTCTGGTAAAAATAACCCACGACGACCAAGTATGAACAGATAATATAGATGCATCTTTCCAACAAAAAGTAATGGATTTTAACGCTGCTGAGATTAGAAAATTGAAAAGTTTGCATTCTAAATCATGTAAATTTAGTGAAATAATAGTGGATTTACATATTAATAATTGATAAGAAATTTCAATGTGGAGGTTGAAAATCTTTCTCATGACGTCCCAAACTTCAGACCAAAATTTAAAAACTAAAGGGCAATCAAAAAGCATATGTTGCAATGGGCCTGTATGTAATTTACAATGCCAACAGTCTGCAGAGGGAAGAAGTGTTGCCTTAAATAAACATGATGGTGTCCATAAACGATTGTATAGGATATAAGAATTGGTTTGGTGTATTGAAACAGGCAGCCAACCAGATATACTATTAAGCCAAATATCCTTCCATGTATCAATAGATAAAGAAAGTGAAAGCTCACTATTCCAAAAATTTGAAATAATTTCTAAATTGCTACCTAGAGTATCAGATAATTTTTTACATAGAATAGAAACCCCATTAGATGAAATAGAGATTGTTTGAATGTAAATTGACAAATCAGCTTTATCAGTAGAAGAGATATCATTGGGAAAGGAATCTAAGATTGAATTACATAAATATTGGTACTTAATAAAGTCAGATTTACATAAACCAAATTTTGTCTGCAACAATTCAAAAGAAATAAAGGTATTATTGAAATAAACATCTTTAAGATAAAAAATATCAACGTTAATCCTTGAAAACCAGAAACTAATATTTCTATTCATTTTGATAACGCTACTATACCAAAGAGATGATTCATCAGTATTATTCATGGGAAGAACAAAAATGTAATCAAGATCATTAAATAACATTTTAGTGGATTTAATAATAACAGTTTTTTTTGGAAAAATTAGGCGTTATTAGACATAGACACCAAAGTAGGTAAAGGAAATGAATATACTATTGATCTCTCAATACATAAGCACGCAGGAGGGTTATTTAAAGAAGAGTGATTAAACCATAATGAACTTTGTTTTATAATAAAAGCTTTATGATAAAGGAAAAAATCTGGGATACCAAAACCAGCATTACGCTTAGGCACTTTTCATTTTTTTTAACTAATACGAGGAGATTTGTTGTTCCATAAAAACTTTGACAAAAATGTATCAATATCTTTATAAAACTTTAATGGAAATTGTGTAGGGATCATGGCGAGAGTATAAAAGATTTTGGGAGCAATAGTCATTTTTATGGAATCCATTCTGCCTCACCATGTAAGATGTAATGACGCCCATTTAGACGTTTTGTCTTTAATATAATTTAGAATAAAATCACAATTTCAATTTTTTGTTGATTTGATAGATGAAGAAAATAAGATTCCAAGATATTTTAACTTACTTTTTTGCCAAATAATTTCACGCATGGGAAGCATATCGGGAGTGCAATAGACATTTAAGGGAAAAAATTCTGTTTTGTTGGTATTTAAAGTGTAACCGGAAACTTTAGAATAATTTGTTATAATATCCATTAAAGATGGGAATGAAGCTAAAGGATCACTTACAAATAAAAGCACATCATCCGCATAAGCAAGGGTTTTTACAAAAACATTCTTATTATTGATCCCTTTAATATTATCACAATTTCTGATAAAAATAAGAAAAGGTTCAATGCCAATCAAAAATAACAGAGGAGAAAGAGGACATCCTTGTCTTGTACCTCTAAAAAGTGTAAATTGATTTGATACTTGGCCATTAATAAATAAACGGGCAGTAGTGGCAAAATATAAAGCTGAAATCATGCGTATAAAAGTATCTCCAAAATTAAATGATGATATTGTAGATAATAAAAATTGCCAATGGATTTTATCAAATGCCTTCTCAGAATCTATAGCTAACATTTCAGAGGGCAAGGAAAGGGTAGAACTTTGTTCAATAATATGCAATAGAGTTCTAGTATTATTAGCAGAATATCTATTCTTCATAAACCCAGATTGATCAGGATGTATAATGGAATCTAAAATGGGGGCTAGTCTAGAAGCAAGTGTTTAGCATAAAACTTGCAATCTTGATTAATTAAAGATATAGGACAATAATTAAACACAAGAGTGGGATCTTTATCTGGTTTCGTAAGTACTATCATTTTAAGCTTCTGTAAATGATCCAGAGGTAGTACCTGTGGAGCCAAAAAACGTAAATAGTTCGTATAAAAAAGGTAATTGGTGTGACTGAAATTCTTTGTAAAATTCTTCTGGAATACCATCAGGGCCAGGAGATTTATTCTTTTGAAGGGATTTTATAACTGATAGTATTTCATGTTTTGTAATAGGAACATCGAAACCAATGTTATCTGTTTGTGAAATCTTGGGCAACTTACATGAAGTTAAGAAGGAATCAATTAAAGAATCATCCTGAAAATCGGGCTTATTATATAATGTAGAATAGAAATTCAAAAATTCATTAACAATGTCATTGTGAGAAAGAGCAATGTTACCATTTGACTATGAATGGAGTTGATTTGAGTTTTATCTTTTTTTATATGCAAATAATTAGCTAATAGTTTTCCAGATCTATTGCCATTAAAGCTAAATCTTGCCTTAGCATTCGAAATTTGGACCCCAGCTCTTTTACTAAGGCTAGAATTAAATTCATAGAGTCATTTTTGTAACTTAAATTTATATTGAGGATTGCTGGATGTAATAAAAAGTCGCTCAAATTTCGCAATCTGTGTCTGAAGGAGTTTAGTCTTTGCGTGAAAGGTTTTATTTTCATGGGCCATAATAGATATAGTAACGCCCCTAATATAAGCTTTGAAAGCATCCCATCTAGTAATCATAGATGTAGAACCTTCAGGATTGAGTATAAAATGTTCTTGAATGGCCGATAACAGTTTATTATATTCCTTTAAAATTATACCAGCGTTCATTCTCCATCTAGATTGATAAATAAAATTTGAGTCCAAATTCAAAACCAAAGAAATCATAGCATGATTTGATATACCAATGTTACCAATAGTAGGAGTAGTTATTGAACTGATGAGTTGCCTGGAAACCAAGAAGAAATCAATTCTAGAATGGGAATTGTGAGGATTTGAGAAAAACATAAAACTTTTTTCTGTAGGAAAATGTAACCTCCAAATATCAGCTAACTTAGTGGCTTGAATAAATGATTTGAAAGCAAAATAAACTTTGGAAGGGTGAAACTTAGTTATAGATAATCTATCCAATAAAGGGTCAGAAATAACATTAAAATCTCCTCCAACAATCAAAGGGGCATTACCGATCTTTAGAACCTCTGTAGTAAGATTAGTCCAAAAAACTGGGTCATCTGCTGTAGGACCATAAACATTTAAGAAAAATAGAAATGTGTCATGAACTTTAATTTTAACTATAACACATCCTTATCAGATGTTTTACTTAAAATTTGACAATGCAATTTTTTTGCAAATAAAATGGTTACACCATTTTTCTTACCATTCACAGGAGAAGAGACAATAGCATCTACCCATTTCTTCTTCATGTAATCTAAAATGTTATCATCTATATGAGTCTCTTGTGTAAAGCAAACATATGCTTTGCAACTATTGAGATAATCAAGAATTCTGGTACGTTTAACTGGATGGCGCAAACCTTTAACATTTAATGAAACAACTTTAATATTATGTAAATTAACCATAACAGAGGAAAGGAGAAAAGAAATCAAGAAGAGGAAATTAAAGGTAGATCAAGAGAATGAGAAAAAGGTAGCTCCAAAGAAGAAAAAAGAAAAGGATAAATGAAAAAACAAGGAAAAAACAACAAACAGAACACATAAATGTGAAATGTGAAACGCGCACACGCTTTACAAGCATGACCGGAACCGCTGGAGCCCTTTCTAAAGAAAATTCAGAATTGAGTCAGAAAATACATAACTGGTAAAAGTCACGTAGCAGAGTCATTGGTATCCATTGAGTGTGGCAACTGCTGATCCCAAAAATGTCTCAAATCTTCTGGACGATAAAAAGATTTAGAGAAGTTATCCTTCCAAATGCGCATCGTCGACGGATCAAAAAGACTATATTTGTAGCCTAGACTCCGCAATTGAGGACGAATAGCAGGGAATTCTTTGCTAATGGAAACAGTTTCCTTGGCAAAGTCTTGATGAATGAATTTTTTGTTTCCATTTACTATCAATGAAGGTATTTCTCTAGCTGCTTTTCTGATTAGAACTAAATGGTGGTGTCGAAGAACTTTAAAAATGATTTGTCGTGGTTTGGTGTGCATAGGGTTCCTGTGAGATGGAATCCTGTGAATCTCAAATTTTTCTGAAAATGTAATTTGTTAAAGACTAGGCAATAAGTTCTCCAAATATAATCTGCAGTTATTTCCCTCAACATCCTCGGGCAAATTAAATATGCGTAAATTATAATGTCTGTTACGATTTTCCAAGTCCAATAATGTTGAACTCATAGGTGAAATTTTTGCCACAAGTGGGGAAAAAGTGACAAGTTTGACCTTATTATCCTGTATTTTAATGGAGTTATCGAAATTTTCATTGACAGGCTAGCCATTTCTTTACGTACATTTTTAATTTAAGAAGCAATAGTATCTGTACTGACTCGAAGAGCCTGAATTTCCTCCAATATTAAATATAATGAGGGTTCAGATGACTCCACTACTTTAGATTTAGCAGGAGGAGGAGAAACTTGTTGTCTTCTTTTATTATTAATAGGACTTTTATTTTCCATTTTGAAGTGAAAAGAGACAAGATTATAATTGCAGCTGTTAAGTATTGTAGAAAAACAAGCATAAACTGTGGAAAGAGCCAAAAAATGACTGGTGCAGCAGCTAAAATGGGCTGGGGGAGTGGATAGGTCCTAGGCAGGCCCGTTCCTGACAAGTCGCCCCACCCCCTTGACTGAATGCCTGGCTGTATCTGAGAGCTGTGCTGGAAGCAGGAACCAAAGGACGAAAAAACCCATTTCCACTGCGCAGAAAGTTTAGAAAACGGTCCACAGCTGAGGATATTGGTGTAGAACTGCAGCAACCTCCTTGAGCAATATTTTCTGACAGGAAATCGGCGTTAAATGATTAAAAACGGGCCGAAAACGCGCGGAGACTCTCACGCGGTGGCCATCTTGAATCGGGCGCTCGCTCGGCTCAGGACAGATTACATTTTAAGTTTGCCCCATCCATGTAGCAACTCAGAAAAGGAAGACGACAAAACAAAGCTGTTAGCTCTCAAATCCTGTGAGCAGAAATAACTGCTACAAGAACATAAACCCTAGGGGAAACACATGTTCACATCCACACACTCTTCCAAGTGGTGAAACTGCAAAGTTATTTTAAGTACTGTAAGGGCCCAAATTGGAGAAACAGAATGAGTATAAGGCTATAGGAAAGTAAATAACTAGAGAACAGAGATTTCATGTCCTCGGATGTTTCTGTAATTTCTCTAAAGGCCTTAATGACAAACCACTGAAATTTAAAAGTAGAAATAGCCAGATTCAGATAGAAGCAGTTTAGGAAATGTAGTAGCACAGAAGTCAAAGAGTAGGAAGACACTGATCATGATTTGAACACCACTTGTCTAAGGACACACTGATTTGATTAAGCCTTTAAATTAGAAAGCCTCCAGGACTTTTGAATTGTCTCAACAATGTGCACAGGAAGACCTTTATTTAGAATATTCAATCTCTCAACATCCAGAAGGAGAGAGCTTACTTGATTAGTCGTGGCAGAACCAGAGAATTGAGAGCAGATGTCCATAGAGGAAAAACCAAAGAGGCGAAATGCTACAGCCCACAGCAGATTAAACCAAGAAATCTGTGGCCAGTAATGAACAACTTATATCACCTCCGCCCGCTCATCCTAAATCTTGAATAGGAGTTTCTGCTTTAGAGGAAACAATAGGAAAGCACAAGGCAACCTCTTAGGCCACTTTACCATAAGAATATCTGTTCCCCAAATACCTCCCTCTGGGAAATGGTCCACAATCTTTTCAGATGAGCATTGATTTGAGGCAAGCAAATCCAAGGAGTTCCGAACCTTTTGCAAATCTTCCAAGAAGTTATTCTGGACACAGCAAGATCCTGAGATGACAGAAAGGTTCCTGCTCAACTGGCCTGGGCGCTCCCCGGATGATTGATGTAGCCACTGTGTTCTGTTCCAACAAAAATTATCTTCTGATAAGTCAGATACTGAAAGATTGAGGAGCTCTCTACAAACAGAAGGTAGCTCCTGCCAATATTAATTCTGTGGACCACTTGAACTGGCATGATTAGAGATCTATCGTCTCTCCACATCCCAAATGGCTGGTATCTGTAGTAAGAATTAATGGAAGGACTGGATGCCTGGAAATTTCTTAGGTCGTATTCTTCCCATCACAACACCAATGCAGGTTCTTCCCCTTGGTCTCCGGAGAAACCTGCACTACTTGCTAAATTGCTAATGCGCAGCACCTATTAAAACCTTAGAAACTTTTATTGCCATTTTGCTACAGGTATGTGCTAACAGGCGTACATGTCAATTTGATGTTTTTCACAAAATAATTCACATTTTATCGGGAGGTCAATGACCAGATGAAAACTACCTGAAATATTTGAAAAAAGAAATATAATGGTATATTTTCCCATCCCCTCCTCTACCATATGGGACTGGAATTGTCGCTCTTTTCTCTAGTAGGGCTTTGACACTATCTACAAGAACTTTCTTCTTGAGGTAACAACTGCACACTGGTATAGGAATGGTCCCTAAAGATGGAGGATGAAACAGGAACTCTACCTTGTACCCTTTCTCCATAATTTCCAAGCTCTAATTGTCCAATGTTATTTTCTGTTGTTTCGAGAAGAACAGATTAATGCAATCTCTAACCTTTAATGCTTGGCCATTGTGTTCCCTGTTCTCAAAATAGTCACAATTGCATATCGTTATAGCCTGAGTCTAGCTTTTCCTTTGTAAATGAGCATAAGGGCTTCCTTAGAAATAGGAAACTGTGGTCTTCTCTCTGGTGCCTCCTTCAAGGCTGCATAAAGGAATGTTTTAACTTTACAAAACCAGAAGATGTAGATGAGTGACGCCTGAAAAGAAGAGGAATATTTCCTTTCTTTTAAGACCTGATGCAGCTTGTCACACTGTTCTGGTTCAAACAATCAAAATCCCTCAAAGGGCATTCTGTATTTTTATGTTATGCAGATTTCTGGAGTGCACTATCACCCGGGAGAGTATCCTGGTGCTAAGCATGTGGGAGTCTAGCCAAACCTAGGACCTAGTTGGACTACTCGAAAAAGCCAAGCCATCAGCTTCTTGAAGAATTGATGACATGAGAGAGAGGTCATTGGGTGTAGCTCTTTGCCTTAATGCCATAGCTCTTTGGGCTGCATCTGTGTTCCAGCCCGTCAGATCAAGGCTGTGTCTTGCTACCACGAAGCCCCACTTGCTAAAGTGTCCGATCTCACCATGTAAAAAAAAACTTGACTAGAATTCTGTTTGGTGCATGGAGTTCACCAAGTCATACAACCTGGATCCATCCTGAATAGGCTTAAAGTCTGGACTAAGACATTGCATTATGTAAGCTCCATACATGCCAGCCTCCATGGCCACATGAGAACTTATGAAAACCTTCTTGAGAGCTATTATCAGCTGGGTCTTTTAGAATATTCTTTACTGTCTCTGGAAACCTGGCCAACAAGCTGGCCCCAACACAGTCAACCAACACAGAATCAGGCAAAGATGAATTTATGTTTTCCAAGGGATATCATTTTTGCCATAAATCCTGGTAGTGAAATCTTATCTTGATCTTTCCATTCTAGCTTAATAACTTCCAATAGAAATTGGTGAATAGGCATGCCCAAGTTAGGTTTCGGCAACTGCCTCAGTAGAGACTTCTCAAAAGTATCAGGCTTCTCCAAGCCACGAAATCACATATTCGCCCTCATATCAGAAAGAGCTATGGTAACAGGTCCTTCTAACTATACTTTTCCTTCTGATCAATAACAGGAATGAACTCCTCACTGATGCCAGAACCACCACAGGCAGAAAAGGTCTCGCTTGCATTTGTTATGGCCCCTTCTGCCTTAAAACTGTCTTGTGTTTATGCTCCCAGAGACTCCAAAACAATTATTATGATCCTATCCTACTCATCCATGCTGCTTCTCCTATGTCTCTTAGGAGCTGGGGAAGCAGACCCAGGAGAGTGGGGGTGTTGGTAGAAGGCGGTGATGGGGAGATATGCCTCCTCTTTTCTTTTCTTCCCAAATAGAAATACAGCACCACTAGCCAAACAAAAAGCATTTCAAAATATTCCTCCTCATCTTAGAGGTCTATGGACTGTATCAGGAAGACACTACGGGCTTAGACAACGCCCATACACATCGCCAGAGAAGAGAGATGAACCAAACGCTTACCTAGATAGAAAACCTCACCGTGAGTATTCTTACATTGGAATGTCTGGGACTTTCACATACAAATCCTATTACGAGCTGCTCCCTTGATTGAGGAATAATTCCCCTAAATCAAGCAGAGGAGGAAACGTCCTCAAACTGCTCTGATGTCTATCATAGACCTACTCCTCTTGATCTAATCTCAGGGAGACATAAAAAAAAACAGGAGGATGCTGGAAATGCCAGACCCATTATGGCATCCTCCAGCTTGCGTTTCAGCACTCCTTAATTCTTTCTGAGGGGGAAGAGTGACATAGAGGTAGTGAAAAAGTTGAACTGCAAGCTTGATCAAAAGAAAGTTGTTTAAAACTCCACCTGGAATGACTCAAAGTGTCACATAGCTATCAATCGCATTGCCCCCCCCCATCCCTGCCGATCTGGAGTGTGTCACTTTTTTAGAGCGACATTCACCATCCTGCAAAAACAATTATGCTTCCATGCAGAGTTTAATAGGGTCCTCCTTTTTGCAAACTCACAAACTCCTAAAATGGTAAATCCTTCATTCACTTCAAGGAGGGTAAGGTCTCCAGATTTCCACTCCGTATTGGGAATGCATTTAACGGGCAAGGTATTACACAAGATAAGCAGGCACTTCGCAGCAATATGTAGACAAACTGCATCACTGTGCCAGATTAAGAGGTTGATTACAGCTGCTTTTAAGGTCGATAATTCGAGACCTCTATTTATACTTTAGTATATACTTCTTTGTGGGCTTACAGCCCGCCCACTGATTTTCATTTGTTTGTTTCAGTATCCTTTAAAAAGTCTTGCTTGTTAATTGTCAATCCTTCCTCTTTGTATCTCCTTTTGGTCATTTGTTTCCACTCACAGAGCAGGAACCAAGTACTGTGTCTTATGCTTTTGTTGTTTATCTATTCATTTGGGAGACTATTTTCTTCTTTGTTTCCTGCTCGTATTGGGAGTGGGAACGTTTTCCAAATTTCATCTTGTGTTTACCGATGCTAAGCATTCTTCCAAGTACGTCTAGGCTGCGTTTTTTATTTCACTTGGTTGCTACGTTCCACTCACACCAACACTTTATTTTTTACAGTTGGTTATAGCGCAGACTAGAAAATATTGGAGCACTTTACATGAGTGCCACTTACCCAATTTAGTTACATTAGGCACGGGCAAATCGAGTGATCTGCCCAGAATTGGATCTTGAGTTGATACCAAAACTCAAACACTGTCCCTCAGATCCAAATCCGGAAGTTCTGGCCTTTATGCCATATGCTTTTCCCTTCTCTGTGTGGCTGCTTCTAAAATTATCTCCCACCTACCGTTTCTCCGTGTTGCAGAACAACTTTTATCTGGTGTTCACCAGCGCTAAGCATTCCTGCGAGAGTGCATGTAAACTGCTGTTTAATATTATTTTTACTTGACGAGTTTAACATTTTTCCAGCTACTCCACCTAAAACTCAAACAAAAAATTGTTTTAAAAAACTATAGAGTATGGAGTATAAAGTATAGTATAGTGCTGCAAAACTAAATACTTATAAGGTCCCAAAAGCAAGACCTATTGACTATGCCAATGCTTGTCGTGAAAAGCCATCATTAAGGCTGTCTTATTTTCTAGATATCTAAATGGCAGGCTAGATGTGCACTCTTTAGGTGCAGGATGTAGCATTTTATGTCTCCGAATGATCCCGTTGGGAGGATCCAACAGTGCTCCAGAAATACATCTCAGCAGAAAGTCCTTTGAGGATCAGGATTTCAGGACCTCACTGCAACCGGCTCAGAGCTACTGATAGCTAAACTATCCCTGTCAACCCAAGCACCCTAATGCCGTGTTTACATGATTCTATACATAATGTTCATTTCTACCACAGTCTCTGCCATACTCTGGGTCAGTGCCAACAGCTGAGCCGGCCGGGAAGTAACAATAGACAGCGGGGCTGAAAAGCAAAACTTGCTTTCTTGGCAGCAAAAGGTAAATTGCTCTGTCTGCTGAGGCTTTCAATATTTATAACGTACACAAGCGCATAGAATGTCAGCTGAGTGGCTACATTTTAGGAGGCACTGCAGAACGCTAGAGTGCGAGAGGGACAGACGTGGACGTACACATACACGCACACAAGCGGTCCTTTTACAGTCGCAGTCTAGCGTTCTGCTGCGCCTCCTAAAATTGAGCCACTCAGCTGTCATTTTATGCACTTGTGCACGTTAGAAATACTGAAAGGCTCAGCAGATGGAGAAGTTTATCTGAGGGACAGAAATGGACATACATGCACACGAGGAGTCCTTTCACAACAGCACTCTGCTTCAGTGCTATAAATGTACAGACTGCACACTTCGGCCCCACAGACCTGTTCCGTTTATATTTCTGCTCAAAGCAGATACTCAGAGGTACTGAGACTGTGTCCCACACAGTGCCAGGTCAGACCCTCTGAACAATAACAACAAGGGAACGGGCTGCCCAAAAGCCTAAGAGTTCCTTCGGCAAGAGAGAGAAAGAAGCTGCCTCAGACCAAAGGAAAACAAGCATTGGCCGCACGCTCGTGAGCGGCCACGAGACGCGATGTGTGGTGGGGGAGGTGGAGAAGCGGGAGTTGATTGCAAGCGCGGCCAATGCTTGGAAAAAAAAGGACGCGAGTGGTGCCCTGGCGCGATGTCGCCTCCGCTCGTGCATGTGCGCGTAACTGCATGCTCCATGCCAGCAAAAAGCATATGTTAGGACTTTTCGAAGCCCGCTACTAGATGTCTCGCAGGGCAGCGCATGCGCTGGCTCAGGCGAGACCTAAAAAGTATAGAAAATCCATGAGCGCCAGTTAAATTAGTTACATTAGGCATGGGAGAAATCAACAAATTCGCCTAAAATCACAGGATGTTGAGTCGACACCGAGAGAAACCCTGTTCCTGAGATCCAAAGCTGGCAGCTCTGGCCGTTATGCTACATGCTCTTCCCTTCTCCAGGTTGCTGCTTTTAGAATCTCCTCCCACCCACTATTTCTCTCTGTTGCTGCAGAGCCCTGTTCCCTTTCCAACCCTCCAAATTTTTTTCTTAAAGTTTACTCAGCTATTTGCAGAGTCTACTCTGAAGTCCAGGCCCCTTTGTATAAGGCTGCTGCCTTAGTTAACCAAGCAGAAAGCCAACTCAACTCACAACTGACTTCTCATTCTGGCTACTGTTAGCAATGAGTGGCCAATAAAGCGCGTTTAAAGATAGAATTTAAATGTATTTGATATTCATTCATGCGCTAAGTTTAGCTAAGAGCCCAAGATTGTTTCCAGAGCTGCAGATGTACAGCTCCCCATGGTCAGTCAGTGGTAGCTGAATGCTTATGGTTAATAAATATAACATTTTGCTGTCATTCTTTGCTGAATGTGACTTTATGATTATTTTCTTAAGCACCCAATGCTAGTTTTAATGATGTAGGCCATGCCCCTAAGTGGGCTGGCCACACCCTTTTGAGAGGTATGCCATGCCCCTTTAAAAGAACACCCCTCCCCCCCGCCAGTCCTTTTATCCCATTAAAAGCCCGGTGCATGGCTTAAATACTTTTGAGGTCCCGAACGTGATACCTATTTGTTGGAGAGTAGGATCTGCTTACTATGGTTACCCCCACTTTTTGCTGTGTTTCACTGATTTATCGACTTTAGTCTGGCTGGGACCCTGCTAACCAGGACCCCAGCCTAGCTGCTTCCTCTGTAAACTGATTGCATGTACATTAGGTACACTCCAAACTAGTTACTGGGTTACCCTTGTGAGTCCCTAGTATATGGTACCTTAGGTACCAAGGACATAGGTATACCAGAGGCCTACCAGGGGCTGAAGTATGTATTATGCCACCCCTGGGAAGCCTTCCAAAATGACACCACAGGTCTGCTACTGCAGCCTGGGTAGGGTGGTGCTTGCACCCCTTACTTAGATATAGTATACCTATATCTACCTTTTAAAACAGACACATATAAACCTATAAGTCACTCCTATGGCAGGCCTTGACAATCCTGGAGGCAGAGTGCTTGGTTTTGTGTGAGAGGGTGCCATAGCATGAGTTGAGCCCTTCTGCAGCTTTCAGAATCCCTTCCTTATAGCTGTTCTATGATACAGCCATACCATATACTCTATAAGTGCATTATAACCTCGCGGTTAATGCTAACTTTGGAATGGCTGCATCGAAACATGTAGTGTTTGGTGTCAAACACTTTGGAATACTACCCCCCACCAGTTCTGGCGGCAGGGGTAGCATTCCACCCTTCTAGAGGGAGAAGACATGTACACACTGGTCTACCCGGTAAAAGTTAAACAGAGCCCAGCATCACAAAATGGATGCTGCTGCCACAGACACAAGTCTGACCTCCTGCTGCTGGACGAAACTCCGGCAGGGGAGGCCTGGACAATAAGTTTCCTGTCACAGGGAGGTGTAACCACCTCCCCAGATAGGTTTTAGTGTATTGGGGCAGGGTGGGTGCATTCAGTGAATGCTTTTCAGACAGTGTCCGCGGCACACAAGGTGTCCCTGTGAATTTCCCAGTTCAAACAGGTTGCTGGGGAGCTGAGCCCCAGCTCTGGCGCGAAACTGGAAACAGGGGAAGGGGTGTGACCACCCCCTCCACAGGTCCTCCCATAGGTGGGACCTTAGAGTTAGTCCAACCCCTAAACTTAGTATAAGTATAGGAACCCAGTCCTTAGGACTTTAGATTATCCTGGATGGAACTCTGCAACATATATCTTGGACCTTCGACATTCTATTTCGACTAGAAGACTGAGGAAATCTCCCTTGGGGTCAAGGAGTGACTCCCCAGTTTAAACAGGCAACAAAGAAGCATCTTGCTGGTCTGCATTTTTGAGGCTCCTGCCGGATCCCGAAGAATCTGTGACACAGGACATGGACTTCCAGACATCTCCGAAGCCGACACGAGTCCCCAGCAAAGCTGAGAGACGTGGGACCGGAACTCCTGGACATCATGCACATTTGCTAGTGTATCAACTTCCTGAGCTTTCCCAAAGTTGTGCATTGGGCTTCTTGTAGTCCAAGCTCTGAGCACCTTTTGCACCAAAGCTTGTGGGCCTACACTCCACGAGTGTTCCGTAGGCCCGCTTCCTCCATTTCTGCTCGAGGCCCCTTTGCGATCCCTGGTCCGTCGACTGGTGGGTCCCCATGAAGGAATCTCTTTTGTTTCTTGGGCTTTCCTGGTTGCTCCAGATGTGCCCTGACTTCCCTCCAAAGGGTGAGTCCCTCAGACCTTGCTGGTCTGCACCGAAGCCAATCTGTGCATTCTGGATAGGTTGCTGTTGCCAAGACTTGTTGGGTCCAATCAGGATACCGACGCTGCAGCACTCGACATCCAACGTGGGACAGCTCGAATCCAGCACATGGTTGTCGTCGATGCTTCCTGGTCCTCGTGGCTGAAGAGTCAAGCTTCACCTACATCACCTGAAATCACCCGACATCGGCTGGCATCTTCTTGTTGCCTCCCTGGTCACTGGCTAGTGACCCAGACTCTGTCCCCTCTGCTTTCAGGTTCTTCAGATCTCCGATCCACCCTGGGATCCATCCGAACACTCTTCATCTGGTCGCCTGCAGCACTTCTTTGCAGCTCTCCATAGGAAACGACAACGAAACCCGACACGAAAAGACACCTGCGCATCCGGCTTCCCTAGGTGAGGCAACACAAGCAGTTCAGGGTACTCCTCTTGTGGAGAACAGGACTTCAAAAGTCATTAAGCTCCTTTCCTGGAACATCGCAGGCCTTGAGAAAAAAATGGTAATCCCGGAATGGAATGGATTCGTTTCCAATTATGACGTTTGCATGTTCCAGGAAACGTGGAGTATGACCCCCCTATATAAGTCAGGGTATACTACCTTTTTTACCTCGGCAACAAGCTCAGGTAAAGGCCGGCCAGCAGGTGGCCTTATTATTTGGGTTAACGCGGCCCTAAATTGGTCCATTAAAATGAACGACACAGGATCGGAAGACATTCTACACTTAACAATCAAAGGGCCTCAGAATAACTATCAGGTGGAGCTCTTTAATGTGTATGCTCGAGGCACGCAGGGGGCCCAAATATCGGGCACTATATCGCTCTTAGAATCAGCCCTGGCAGGTACCCATTCACGGGCTAAAGTATTGGTGGGAGGAGATTTATATTGTACCTTTGAGCCCCTTAGTGAGGATAATCTGTTGGGAACCAGCGAGGAGGACGCAAAACACTCTATACCCCTGCTGAGCTTACCCCCAATCAAAAAGTGGTCACCCAGGGCGATTCAAATTAATGCCTTGACTGTTGAGTTCAATTTGCGTGCTCTCAATGGAAGAACACTATCTGACCAAGAAGGTGCCAATACTTTCAACAGAATCGGCTGCCCATCGCGGCTTGATTATTTACTGTTGGACACGCTTTCTTGGGGTGTTCTTGTGGATATGAAGACTAAGCAATCACAGGATAGTGACCACAACCCATTATGTATGGAAATTAGATGGGGAGCTATGGTGGACGTTCCCAAAGTCCAACTTCTCTCATCAAAAGAAGTAGTCCCTTCCAACTGCAACCGCAGACTTAAATGGAATAGGATTGCAAGCCAAAAAGATATACTAGATCGCATTAAAGACACAGTGAACCTAGGGAATATAGATCTTGATACTCTCAATGTATCCCTGGGCACTAAACAGAGCTCCGCGGCAAGTAACCTTTACAGGGAAATGGTGGAGAAGGTGGGGTTGTTTTTCTCCACAAATGTCCCAAGAAGTTATAAAAGAAAAGGTTTAAAGCAGGGAAATTTATGGTATACTCCCCTGTGTAGGTCAAAGAGACAGGCAATATCTTTAGCACTACGGTCAAAAAACCCGGAAGCAGTAAGAGAGGCCAGAAAGGACTACAATAACATCTTAGGGGTTGCAAAGCAGGAATGGGAGGAAGACCATTGGCAAAACCTTAAATTTGCAGTCCAAGCTAAAGATTCAACTAAGTTCTGGAACTTAATTAACGTTTCTAACCGGAGAGGCTCGGATCCTATTGTAAACCACATCACCGCACAACAATGGCATGCCCATTTCTCGAACCTATATTGTGGTGATGCGGCCGGGGGGTTAGAACCAGAGCCTATAGTGGTGCCCCATTTGGAATCTAGCTTGGAAAGCCCTCTTGACCCTGACCCCTTTACCCCTAAAGAGGTTGAGAGAACCATCAAAAACATGGCCCCAGGCAAGGCTGCCGGTCCGGATGGCCTGCCTGGTGACCTACTCTTACACGATCCAGCGACCTGGGCTGCCTATATTAGTCTCTTGTTGAACCTAATTGTTCAGGGCCAGGATGTCCCGGAGTCATGGCAGGCGGTCGAGGTGGTGACAATATATAAGAAGGGGGACAGAGGAGACCCTGCCAACTACAGGCCGATTAGCTTAATCGACGTGGTGCAGAATGTAGTTGGCAGGGTCATTGTCTCGAGAATGGGAACATGGCTGGACGAAGGAAACATCTTGTCACACTTCCAGGCAGGTTTTAGGTAGGGAGTGGGTACGATGGACCAGGTTTTCAGATTCTTTGCGGTTTTCTGGAAATCTGTGTCCATCCGGAAGGGTTCCCTTTACCTTGCCTTCATCGACCTGAAAACCGCATTTGATCTGGTGCCTCGTAACAAGCTGTGGCAGGTGCTACATAACATGGGTTTCCCGATCTATCTCCTTGAACTAATAAAGAAACTACACAAGGGCAATTATGCCAAGATTAGATGGGGGAGTCAGGGAGAGCTGACAGAGGGGGTAACTGTGAACAGGGGGGTGCGCCAGGGCTGTGTGATGGCGCCGACCCTGTTCTCTCTCTTTGTGAATGGGGTGGTGGACCATCTGAGGGGGGACCCGGCCAAAGCCCCAGTCCTGGCGGGGGAAAAAACACCTACCCTCCTCTTCGCAGACGATACCCTCCTGCTCTCTATGTGCCTCCAGAAACTCCTGGACAAATTCAGCTTGTTTTGTGATGAGCGTGGCTTAACCATCAACACCTCTAAAACAAAGCTGATGGTTTTGTCCTCATCTAAAAAAGCAAAAAGGCTAAACATCTCACTCAATGGGGCGCCCTTGGAGGTAGTCGAGGCATTTGATTATCTGGGAATAAGAATTAATAATAAAACGTCCTGGAATTCCCACATCTCGAAAATGCTCCTAAACCTTAAAAGAGTGTCAGGAGCCATCGCAAGAGACCAGCGCGGCTCGACCAGCAGACCCATAGCCCCGGCCCTGGCAGTTTTTGAAGGGAAGGCATTAGCTTCAGCGGTTTCCGGCTCCGAACTCTGGGGGTTCGAGAACATCCCGGGACTGGTAAGGGCAGAGAATACGTTTTTGCGAGATTTAGTCTCGCTCCCAGTCTCAAACCCTCTAAAGCCACTTTTTCTTGATTTGGGCAGACGCTCAATCAAGGATATAGTCCGTCTGCGCCCACTATTATTCTGGGTGCGTCTGCGAAGATCAACAGATCTAGAAAATTACGCCGCAGCATTTGACGAACTCATCAGCTTGGGCGGCTGTGTTAAGATCCGATGGCTGAGCAAGCTGAAAGAGTTGGTCATGCGGTTAGGATTGGGCGAGCTCTGGCGGTCTCAATCCCCTCCACCAAAAAATATTGTTAAGAAAATGTATTGGGATTGGGTCCAGAAGGAGGAACTAGAGGGGCAAAGGCGGGGTCCCCTGACCGACCAATTTCTGAACAATAAGTCTGTCAGAAAGCTCGAACCATTTCTGGATTTTATCCAAAGACCCAGCGACAGAACCCTCTTCCTAAAATTCAGGTATGGAAGCTTACCTCTAAACTCATTTACTGAGAAGTGGAGATCTTCCGTACCTGACCATACTTCATGCCCTTGTTGCCTATACCCCAAAGAGTCCTTAGCCCATTTCATGTTCGCTTGTAGAGCTTATAGGGGGGCAAGAAGACGATGGCTTAGGCCGATTTGTAGGGAGTTGGGCTTCAGACGGCATCTTAACGCCCTACGCATTCTTACAACAGATGTAACATCCTTGGCTTTGGTGTGTGGGGTTGCGAAATATTTGGGAAGAGCCTGGCAGATACGATCAAACCAGATAAAGATGATCTCAAACGAGGGTAACAATAGATAACAGCGCTAACTGTGTCTGATTCTGCTGCTATTCTGTTTTTTAATGGCCCTCCTGGTTCGTTCAATTTTATTGTATACATTTTTTTTATTGATTATAAGATCTGTATATTGTTGCGTATGAACTTTTAAGGGTTGTTTGTACTTGAAATTGGTTTTTACTTTTATGATAAATGCTTTTATCGAATAAAGTACTACAACAGCATGGTAACACGAGTGCTTCGGTGCTCCCGTGGGTTTTGACTCTTGAAATGTCCAGTACTGAAGGGGTTTGTTCCTAGTCCACTCCTAAGTGGCCTTAATCTTTAAAAATCTAATCGCGACTTTCTACATAGAAGTCAATGGTGATTCGCGGATGTGTTTAAGACACTGCAAGCGTCCCCCGTGGGTGACCTGCATCTCTACCGAGGGTGATTCCTGGTTGCCCTAGCGGTTCTACAGGCCCTAGGCCTTGCTTCTATCTCTCTCATGGTTCTTATACTACTTTCTTAGTATATGGTTTGTGAGGCCCGTAGGGCAAAACGTATACTGTGCTATTTTACTGTGTGCTATTTAAGTAATTGTATTGTACTTTTGCCTCTAGCCTCATAAAGAGACTAGAGGGGTGTGTTTAGAATAAATACATATATTTTATATATATATCTGGTGTGGTTCTCCTTTCATTTCATTTGATCATTCATGAGATTATAGACTGGTAAAAAAAGCTGCTTTACATTCATTCCTTCAAGACTTAGCCTGAAGGCTTCTCTCCACAGCTACCACTAGGATAGCTTTCTATAAAGTTGCCTTTAACCTACCATCAATAAGGGATCGTTTGGACTGGTGCAAAGGCCAACTTCTCACACTGGTGGCCGCGGTGGGATTCCAGCTTGCATTGTTTCACCAGATAATCTCAAGTGTTGATCATTTGAAAAACCACTAAAGGTACCGTAGGTACATATAATAAAAGCTTAAAATACAGTAAGTTCAACTGAACTTAGAGTTGTGTGTCAAGGGCTTAGCACACCCTTTTTACAACTCAAGAGAGTCCAGTAGGTACCCAACTAGAGTAGGTAGTGTATACACCACACCTCACTAGTTATGTCTTCACGGGCAGGACCTAGTGTGTCCTTGCCTGATGTCAGTAAATTACAAATATCCAAGTATGACACATTCCCTTTCTCTGAGTTAAGGGCTCTGTGTACTATGAGGAAACTGAAGACTGGCAAAGGTGCCAACACCCACCGCTTCAGAAAGGTATTGCTGTTAGATGACCTGAAGAAGGCTTCAGAGCCTGTAAGGGTAGGCAGTGGGTTGGGAGCAGCAGATGAGGAAGATCCCAGTGGTCCAATCCCACAGAATCCAGACTCTGATGCTGACCAGGAAGTTGACAATGAACTAGACCTGGAGAACCCAGCTCCTACTGGAGATGAGGAAGGCCAAAGAGGCCCTCTCTTTGTTCCCCCAGTAAGAGTTGGTGGTGTGCCCAAACGACCAGGATCACCTTCAGTGGAGTCTAATTATTCTGGCACATCTATAGGGTCCTCTGCCTCTTCTCCTAGGAGGGCTACCTCCCAGGAGAAGAGGGAGTATCAGGGGAGAATGGAAGAAGCTCAACTGAGTATAAGGAGACAGAAGGTAGCTTTAGAATAGGAGACCCTAGAGCTTTAAAGAGCAAGAAAAAAGATGGGGCTAGAGCCCCATGGTGGCAACAACTTCCCTAGTGGTAGGGAAAGGTTCTATGACCATACAAACCTTAACAAGATTGTCCCTCCCTATCAGACTGGGGATGACATCCACAAATGGATAACTGCACTTGAGAGGGTCTGCAAAGTACAGAAGGTACCCCAGGAGCAGTGGGCAGCAATCGTGTGGCTTTCCTTTGCAGACAAAGGAAGAGACAAGCTCCTCACTGTCAGAGAAGAGAATGCTGATGATTACAAGGTCCTGAAGAGTGCTCTGATATATGGGTTTGGTTTAACCACTGCACAGTATAGAATACAGTTCAGAGATACCCAGAAGGCACAAACTCAGGACTGGGTTGACTTTGTAGATTGTGCTACCAAGGCTCTGGAGGGCTGGTTATTGGGCAGTAAAGTGTGTGTCTATACAGGATTGTATAATCTAATCATGAGGGAGCAGATCCGTAATAACTGTCAAAATCAGCTGTTGCATCAGCACCTGGTAGACTCTGATCTGACCTCTTCCCAAGAATTGGGAAAGAAGGCAGACAAATGGGTCAAAACCAGGATGAAGCAGAAGGTACAGAACCAAGGTGGTGACCAAAAGAAGCAAGATCAAAAAGGTGGGGAAAAGGGTAAAGACCAGAAGTCTTCACAAGGTCCCCAAAAAGCTTCTAATGGTGGGAATCCCCAATCTTCCAAAAAGAAAGAAGGCCCAAGAAAACCATGGTGTAAAGTCTGTAAAGAAAATGCCATTGGACCAGTGACTGCACCAAGAAAGATGCAGGCTAGACACCATTGCCCCTAAGGCAACTGTTCCCCCCTAGTTCAGCTACAAGTGGTGGTTCTCAGCAGAAGGGTGTAGTAGGGTTAACCCTGGGATCTGAGATGGACTCAGGCCTAGTCAGAGTTCCAACTCAGGCTGTGTTAGTCTGTGATGGAGGCATGGAGATGACCTCCTCTGTGAGTCCCAGTAACCTGGGCATGTAAAGACAACAGCCTTTGATAAATGAGAAAAAGGTTGAAGCCTACAGGGACACAGAGGCCAGTGTCACAATGGCGACACCAGACTTTGTGGACCCTGGACAAGTCATACTTGGAGAGACTTACCAAGTGATCAATGCTAGCAATGTCAGGACCACCCATGCCCATGCAGTTGTTAATTTCTCCTGCGGAGGGGTAACTGGCCTTAAGAAGGTTGTGATAAGTGCAGACCTCCCTGTTGAATGCTTGCTTGGAAATGACCTAGAGACTTCAGCCTGGTCTGAAGTGGAGTTTAGGACACATGCAGAAATGTTAGGAATCTCAGCATATGTCCTTGAGTTCTTGGGGACAGAGGGCCCTTCCAGGGCAGATCTGAGTCAGGAGCAGCTGAGCTGCCCTTCTCTTGAACCCCTCAGACACCAAACTGCTGCTGAAGCTGCTGGGAATGCTAGTGGCACCCATAAAATGTATTGGGATGATGGACTCCTGTACTCAGAGAGCAGAGACCCCAAGCCTGGTACAGCCAGGAGGTTGGTTATACCTCTGAAGTTCAGGGGCTTCCTATTGACACTAGCCCATGATATTCCCTTAGCAGGGCACCTGGGCCAGAACAAGACTTGAGACTCCGCTCCAGGATGGCTGAGTACATGAAAAAGGCAACTAAAAACCTTGAGGCTAGCCAGAAATTACAGAAAGTCTGGCATGACCAAAAGGCTGTACTGACTGTTTACCAGCTAGGACAGAGAGTGTGGGTGTTGGAGCCTGTGGCACCAGCAGCTCTCCAAGACAAGTGGAGTGGACCCCACACTATTGTTGAACAGAAGGGAGAGGTTACCTATTTGGTAGATCTTGGAACTCCCAGAAGCACCCTAGCCCCCATAAGGTGCTTCATGTCAACAGATTGAAACCATATGTTGACAGGGCAGACATGGGCTTGCTTGTGGCTACTGATGAAGGACAGGAGGAAGAGAATGATCCTCTCCCAGACCTGCTCTCTCAGAACCCTGATGATGGATCAGTTGATGGAGTAGCCTTGGCAGACAGCCTCACTGATCAGCAGCAAACTGATTGCAGACAAGTTCTCTAACAGGTCAGACATATGTTTTCACTGACTCCAAGTCAAACTAACTGGTGCACTCATGAAGTGGATACTGGGGACAGTCTGCCTATTAAAAGTGAGATTTACAGGCAACCTGATCATGTCAGGGACTGTATTGGGACAGATGTCCAGAAAATGTTGCAACTGGGAGTTATTGAACCCTCAGATAGCCCTTGGGCTAGCCCAGTGGTCTTGGTACCAAACCCTCCACCCAGGGTGGTGGTAAGAGAGAGATGAGGTTTTGTGTAGACTACAGAGGTCTCAATGCAGTCACTAAGACTGATTCCCATCCAATTCCAAGAGCAGATGAGCTTATAGACTCTTTGGCCTCAGCCAAGTTTCTCAGCACATTTGATCTAACAGCTGGCTACTGGCAGATCAGACTAGCTGATGATGCAAAGCCAAAAACAGCATTCTCAACCCCTAGTGGACATTATCAATTTGTGGTAATGCCCTTTAGTCTGAAGAATGCACCTGCCACTTTTCAAAGGTTTGTGAATACAGTCCTAACAGGTCTGGAAGATTACTGTGCAGCTTATCTTGATGATATTGCTGTCTTTAGCTCCACCTGGGAGGATCACCTGGTCCACCTGAGAAATGTTTTGGAGGCCCTGTAAAAGGCAGGCCTAACTATCAAGGCTACTAAGTGCCAGATAGGGCAAAATCCGGGCCACCTTGTAGGTGGAGGCCAGATTCAACCATTGCAGAGAAAAATCCAGACCATCATGGACTGGGTTGCTCCCACTACCCAGACTCAGGTCAGAGCTTTCTTGGGCCTGACTGGGTACTACAGAAGATTTGTCAAGGGGTATGGATCCATTGTGTCACCCCTGAATGACATAACTTCTAAAATGATGCCTAAGAAAGTCCAGTGGACAGTAAACTGTTAAAAGGCATTTGATGACCTGAAGCAGGCCATGTGCACTGCACCAATTCAGCAAAGTTCTAAGTACTCCAGAGAATTCATTTTCCAAACAGATGCATCTGAGTTGTGGGTAGGGGCTGTGCTGTCACAATTAAATGATGAAGGTCAGAACCAGCCGGTAGCTTTTTTTTTTAACTTTATTTTTCAGTTTATACATCTTAAAAACAATAACACACAACTGGCATCCATTCAGTGTATGTACGCAGATTGAGGACCTCATTAACGGCACTTAGGAAGACAGGCGGCAACAGGGAGGGAACGGACAGATGGGGAAGGGATACAAAAGCATATAATAATAGTGTCATGAGAAGAAACAGGCACATCACTGATACAGACGATAGATATCACTGGGGTCCACCCCCCTGCTCCCCATCAGATCCAAACCCAACGGGCATGCCCCGCCCACTACTCCCACTGTCAGTTGTGTCATGTGAGGAGAGTTCCTCTTCTGCCAGCCCTGACGCACACATAACGCTCCAGGCCATTAAGTCGTCCTGCAGCTTCTCATCCCTCCGAGTGAGTTGCATGTGAGTTTCCTCGGCCAGGGACCACTCCTGCACGTCTCTAAGCCAGGTGGAGACCTTCAGGGCCCTCTGCCCCATCCAAGTGATCGCCACCCTGCGTCTTGCTAGCACCAACATTAATTGCAGGAGTTTTTAGGAAAGTTTCTTTTTCTTGGGCTTCCGGACAAGTGCAAGCAGACAATGCAGGGGCTCGAGTGCCATCCTAAGGCCTGTGGCTGCGACTATTCGCTCCTACACCCCCACCCAGAATCGCCTAACCAAAGGGCAGTCCCAGGCTAAGTGCAGGAAGCCTGCTTTCTCAGCGTTACATCTAGGGCATCCGTCTCCCCTATCCTCCAAGATACGCTTCAGAGACACCGGGGTTAGGTAGGTGCGGTGTAAAAAGTTGAAGTGCGTCAGTTTAAACCTTGCGTTGCATGAGACCTTGCACGTGAGGGAACCTATGCGCGTCCACTGTCCCTGGTCCAGCGGAGCGCCGAGATCCGCCTCCCAGGCTGCCCGGGACAGTGGCACCGGGGGGGGGGGGGTTGAATCCTGTTTCATGGTCTTATAGAGAAGTGAAATCAGCCTACGCCCCTTGCCGCAGGAAAGAAGGATGTCCAGGGTGTGGGTCAGTGGTGGAGCATCCGGGTATTGGGACCAGGTGACCTTGGCCACCCCCTGTAGTCCCCCGAAGTGTAGATACTGCCCTTGTCCAATGCCAAAAGCCTCCTCAGCCTGCTCATAGGTAATGAAGGACTCGTGAGGGTAAAGGTCAGCCAGAACTTTGCAGCTACCCTCCCTTCAGGAATGAAAGGACATGTATTGCTCCATATCGATGAAGAGGGCAGTATCCAAATCGGGAGATGCCTGTGAAAGGGTGCTCTCCGTAAGATTCTCTCAACAAACCGCTGACATATAGCGGCCGTATGTCGCACATTATAAGTAAGGGACGTGTCCACCCCCTACCTTGCATTAGGGCCACTTGCAACGCCTGGATATCTACCCTACCAGAGAGGAGGCACGTCTCCCAGTTGTCAGCGTCCGTAAACCAACAGGCTACATGTTGTAACTGGGCAGGATAATAATATAGATCGAAGCGCGGGGTGTCAAGGCCCCCCTCCTCTTAGCTGCGAACCACGGTATGAAGAGACACTCTACGGCGTCGGCCCGCCCAAAGCAGGAATGTGAGAAGCGTATTGAAAGTGCGGAAGACTCGTGGTGGGACCGGACACAGTGAATTCTAAAGGACATACAAAGTCATCGGGAGCATCAGCATCTTGGCGACGGCCAGTCTTCCCATTAACGAGAGTGGTAAAGAATTCCAGAAAGACACCGACTGCTGTAAGGACGCGATTATACGATCGACATTCTGGGCTAACGCCTGCGCGTCAGTCGGGGCCACCCGTATACCAAGATAACAGAATCCCTTCCGTTCCCAGCGGAACCCGAGGTCTGGTAGGTCTCCCAGGGGCACAAAATCCAACCCCGCCAGTGGAAAGATCAGGGACTTATGGCGGTTGAGCTGTAGCCACGACACCTCCCCAAATCGGTCTAAGTGTTGCAGCAGTACCGGCAATGCGTCCCAGGGAGCGGTCATATAAAACAAAGCATCGTCCGCATACAGGGAAATGACATTGCACCTGTTCCCTACCCTGAAACCCCCCTGCTCCATCTCCGTTCGGACCCGAACAGTGAGGGGCTCGATGGCTAGGGCAAATAGTAGCTGTGAGAGGGGACAGCCTTGGCGAGTACCCCGTCCCAGCCGCCATTCCTCGGATCGCGCGCCCCCCAGTTTCACCCTGGCACAAGGGGCCGTATACAAGATGCGAATCCAGCTACAGAAATTGGGGCCTAGCCCCATAGTACGGAGGACCTCAAGAAGATAACCCCAATCGACTGTCTGTGTCGAACGCTTTGGCGAGGTCAATGGATACCAACGCCATCTGCTCTTCCCGACCCTGCACCTCGTGTAGAATGTGATTCAGCCTCCACAGATTCTTAGCCGTATTACGTCCCAGTATGAAACTGCACTGGTCCTCATGGACCAGGTGAGTCATGTACGGCGCTAAGCGCATGGCTAGAAGCTTACACAAGATTTCAGGATCATGCATATTTCCCCCAGCGTCATGCTCGGCGGAACAGTCCCACTCTCAAACGCTTCAAGATAAACCTGCAGTAGGAGTTGGGGGAGTGTACCCTTAAAGGCCTGATAAAACTCAGGAGGGAATCCGTCACTCCCCGGGGACTTGGCCTTCGCCAGGCACCGCAAAGCGGCGGGCACCTCACCCAGCGTTAGAGCTTCATCGAGGTCCTCCTGCGCCGGCTTAGGAAGAGACTGCAGGGCCAATTCCCGAAGGTAAGGGAGATAAGACGTCTCAGTAACAGCGGGGTCCGTAGCGTACACACGCTGGAGATGTGACCGAAGGACCCGCAACAGTCCCACTTCGGAGTCGACCAAGCCCCCCTAGGCCCGCGCAGGGCCACAATCCTCTCCGGGGCCCTCTCCCGTCGAAGAATGCAGGCCAAGAGTTGACCTGATTTATCCCCCTCCCTATGGAGACGCTGCCTATATTGTGTGAGGGTATATTTATCGAGCCTACCCTGAATATCGTGGATGCATGTCCTGGCGTCATGCTCCCCTCTCTTATCATAGTGTCATGGGTCTAAGAGGTCTGCAGGTCTAAGAGGTGGCTTTCCGCCTCCTTTAGCTCTCGTTGGAGCTGCTTCCGGACCCCATATGTTAGGTTCATGCACGCCCCCCTCACCACTGATTTTAGGGCATCCCATTTTGTGGCCAGTGAGTGATCTCTCCCTCCCCAGTTAAGGTCCACGTAGTCAGCAATAGCAGTATCTATGTGGTGCTTCCCTACCTGGTCCTCAAGAATCTCCGTCGGTAACCTCCAGATCCGGGGACGACACACCGGGGGCCCCCAAGTCACCTCACATGCCACAGGCGAGTGATCAGAAAGGAATCGTGCCTGATGGGTAACCTCAAGTGACATGGTGGCCTCTGGGTTTGCAATTAAGACCCTGTCCAAACGACTATGTGTGTTGTGAGTGGGGGAAAAGCAGGTGTATACTTTTTGAGTCGGGTGCCTCTGGTGCCAGATATCTTGAGCTCCTATATTCCCCATGACCTCCCGGAGTTTCGCTGTCATTCGTGGCTTCGTGCCTGCACGGGGTGGGAACTTATCAAGAACAGGGTCCAGGACGCAATTAGAGTCCCCAAACCAAAGCAACGGTACCTCCAGTTCCGGGACCAGTGCCTCCTGCAGGGACTGAAAAAAGGCCGGGTCATCGGTATTCGGGCATAGAAGTTCAGTATGGCGACATCCCTGCCATCTAGCTTAGCTCTAGGGAGCAGGTACCTCCCATTGATGTCAGCCTCCACATACTGGACAGCAAACGGGACTCCGGGGTCTACCCAAACTAGGATCTCCCAGGCATAGGTAGAAAACGAAGAGTGGAAAATCTGTCCCCGCCATTTTCTTCCCAGTTTTCGAGCCCCATAATCTGTGAGGTGAGTTTCCTGGAGGCACGCTATCGAAACCTTGTGCCTGCGAAGGGAGGACAGGATCCTATATCTCTTGGTGCACGTACCCAGCCCTCTCACGTTCCAACTCAGGAATTTATGCCCCATGGAAGGCAAAATAACCTATCATGCCATAGTCCACGTCCCACGCAGCCACCCCTCTCCCGTGCCCGAAATGCAGTACAGACGATGCCTGGAAAAAACCAGCAACATCCCCCATGAACCCCTCCCACGAGCAATGTACTGACAACAACAAAACATGCAGAAATGCCCTTCCCGTGCTGGTGCCAGGACGTGCACAGCCAACCAATGAGCCCAACCAGGCCAAACTACCCAACCGGTGGAGAAGACAACCCCCCTTCCCCAAGTTCAGCGCCCGACACATGCCAGCCGCCCCCAGTCATTTATGCAGAGTCTCGAGCCAACTGAATAAGTGGCAGGCTGTCCCCCCACCACAACAGTATGAGCAAGGAAATAAAGGAAGGATACCATACTCATGGCAGGACCGGGGAGGCAGTAAGTGAGCCCCTGACAGTCTCAGGAACAGTGTCTGTAGTTGGCTGTAGGGTTTCCGGCACCAATTGCCCACCCTGAGGAGCTGCCACAGAGAGAACAGAGGGGTCAGCAGTCTCCGATGACTCCAGGTGGAGGGCACCATCGTCCCCCACCGTGATTCGCTGTCTCTCTCCCTGGGTGGCGTCCGCAGATCGACTCCCACGTCTGTTGCCGCGCCTCCTCGGCGGCCTGGACCCCCAAGCACCTCGGGCTCCCCCGCATTCACCCTGCAGGAGGGCATCTCCCCTAATCTCGAGCCACTCCCACACCTCCTCTGGGGTATCAAAGAAATGCGCCTTTCCCTGGAATAGGACCTTGAGCTTGGCAGGGTAGAGTAACATGTACTGCATGTTGAGGTCCCGGAGTTTTTGCTTAACAGCGAGGAAGGATTTCCTCTGTTCCTGTACCTGGCGGGTGTAGCCCGGGTAGATAGAAACCTTAGCATTTTCAAAGGTGAGGTTCGCCGTTTCTCTGGCCGCTTTCAGGATACAGACTCTATTCCGATAATTCAGGATTTTAGCAATAAGGGCCCTCGGGGGAGCGTCCGGCCACGGCAGCGGGACCAGCGCCCTGTGGACTCGCTCTATCACGAAGACCTTAGACAAGCCTGTGGGGCAGAGTTTCGTGCGTATCCAGTTCTCCAGGAATCATTCGCATTGCCCCCTTCCGAGCGTTCTGGAACACCCAGGACCCTGATGTTGCTGCGGCGTGCCCTCCTCTCCGCCTTTTCCGCTCTGCGCTCCAGTTCCCCTGTCGTGGAGGAAAGTCGCAAATCCGTTTTCTTCAGGGAAGCTACCTCACCCTGCAGCTGGATGATATCCCCCTCCGCAGTGGAGACCTTATCAGCTACTCAGGTCCGCCCGCAACAGGTTCACGTCAATGGAGACCGTCTCTATCTGCTTCTCCAGGGCGGTGCGGGACCCCTGTACCGCCTGCAGGAGCTCCGCCCGGGAGGGCTCGTCAGCCGCCTCACTCTCCCCGCCCAAACCCGTCAGACGCGTAATCCGCTGCAAGGGAAGGCGCTGCGTGGTGTATTGCGTAATGATGTTGGGTTGAGATGCGTAGGCCAGCCTGTCCTTGCCCATCTTGCTGTCCTGCGGGGGTCACTCCGGGATCAGCAAGGTTCAGCATCTAAGGTCCACTGCACACAATATTCATGCCCCATTGGCGAGCCAGAGGAGGCACTGCAGGAGTCCCTCAAAAGAAGAGCTCGGCCCGACCACAATATGCCGCCTATGCTCCCCTCCGTCTCGGGCAGCACAGAATAAGGGAGATCACAGTCTTTGTGAGGCCTCCGCCGTAGGTCGATGCCCCCCGGCACACGTGGCAGTCCCACCAGGAGCCCTGGACCACGGGCGTAGCCCTCCTCCCGGGGCCAATCCTGACCATCAGGCGCGCCTCCGCCGTGCACCCAGTCCCACACCAAAGTCTACGGTGCCTCAAGTCAAATCAGGAGCCAGCAGTTGGTACCACCTCCACATCCAGTAAAGTCACAGGAGTTGCCACCGGTGAGTGCCAGCCCGGGACCACGTGCCTCTCCTCCAATCTTGCAGACCGCATCCCCAGCCTCTCATACATATAGTCCCTGGTGTCTGTCTCTTGTTCGGGCTGCCTCCAGACTGGGCACCGCTACCAAGTGCTCTTTGTCGTACCTTAAATGGGCCCGAGGAACATCTGAAGAGGGATCACCTGCACCGGGCTGCCGATGGCCGATCGCTGGCTCCTGGGCACTTCGCGGACCTCCGCGCAAGCCACCTCTCACGCGTAGAGGCCAGAGGCAAGGCAGAGGCCAAGCCCACACGACAGGCCCCAGATGATTACGGGTGGTCCCCCGGCAATGATGAAATGTCCAAGCCGGTCTGCCAAGCATGCGACAGGCCCAGGGGGCGGGTCACACTCGCGCCGATGCAGGCCACATCCCCGGCCCCGCGCAGGCACTGCTCCGGGCTCCCGGCCACCGGGCAACCCACCTCCTGCTAGGGCCCCACCACCGCTTGCACTCCGCCGCACCCCCGGAAGGAATCACCTGAGCACTTGACGATCGGATAGCCTGTTCCAGGCCGCAGAGGCACCTCCGCCGTCTCCAGGCTCCCCGCGGCACGTGACACGGCCCAGCATCCACTCGTGGGGGCCAGATATTATGCGTAGGGTCGGTCCCCCGTGGGAGGCCCCCGATGACAGCGGGCGCCTCCCGTACAGCAGCCAGGTGCCCAGATTAGTCCGCCAGTCCCAACGCAGTCGCCTTCACCGGGTCTCCCTCAGAGCAGTAGAGGCCGCATCCCCGGCCTCGCGTAGTTGCGGCCCGAGAGTCTCACGGGCCCTACGCTGCGACTGCCGTTTCCAGGCCGCGAACCAGTTCCGCTTTACTACCGGGAGTTCCCCCTGCCTGCAGGGTCCCGGGCCTATCCACGGGCCCGGTTCAAGCCCTGCAAAAAGGATTTTAACAGGATTTATGCGGCTGCCGGTCGGGAGCCGAAGAAGCTCACGTCCTGTCGGCCATGCTGCTTGGCCACGCCCCGCCAGTTGCTTTTATTATCAGAAGGCTGACCCCTAGAGAGAAACGTTGGTCAGCTATTGAGAGGGAGGCATTTGCTGTGGTTTGGGCTCTGAAGAAGTTGAGGCCATACTTGTTTGGCACCCACTTCACTGTTCAGACAGACCATAAGCTCCTCTTATGGCTAAAACAGATGAAGGGTGAAAACCCCAAACTTTTAAGGTGGTCCATTTCCCTACAGGAGATGGACTATACAGTGGAAGATAGACCTGGAAGTAACCATGCCAGCTCGACTTTAGTCTAGCTGGGGCCCTGCTAACCAAGACCCTAGCCTAGCTGCTTCCTCTCTAAACTGATTGCATGTACTTAAGTTCACTCCAAATTGGTTACTGGGTTACCCTTAGTATATGGTACCTTAGGTACCAAAGGCATAGGAACCTCAGAGGTCTACCAGGGGCTGTAGCATGTATTATGCCACCCCTGGGAAGCCTTCCAAAATGACACCACAGGACTGCTAATGCAGCCTGGGAAGGTGGTGATTGCACCCCTTACTTAGATATAGTATACCTATATCTACCTTTTAAAACAGACACATATAAACCTACAAGTCACTCCTATGGCAGGCCTTGACAATCCTGGAGGCAGAGTGCTTGGTTTTGTGTGAGAGGGTGCCCTAGCATGAGCTGAGCCCCTCTGCAGCTTTCGTAATCCCTTCCTTATAGCTGTTCTGTGATACAGCCATACCATATACTCCTAAGTGCATTATAACCTTGCGGTTAATGCCAACTTTGGAATGGCTGCATCAAATCATGTCGTGTTTGGTGTCAAACACTTTGGAATACTATCCCCGCCAGTTCTGGCAGCGGGGTACCATTCCACCCTTCTAGAGGGAGAAGACATGTACACACTGGTCTACCCGGTAAAAGTTAAACAGAGCCCCAGCATCACAAAATGGATGCTGCTGCCACAGACACGAGTCTGAACTCCTGCTGCTGGACGAAACTCCGGCAGGTGAGGCCTGGACAATAAGTTTCCTGTCACAGGGAGGTGTAACCACCTCCCCAGATAGGCTTTAGTTTATTGGGGCAGGGTGGGTGCATTCAGTGAATGCTTTTGAGACAGTGCCTGGGGCACACAAGGTGTCCCCGTGCATTTCACAGTTCAAACCGGTTGCTGGGGCACTCAGCCCCAGCTCTGGCGCGAACCTGGACAAAGGGGAATGGGTGTAACCACCCCCTCCCCAGGTCCTCCCATAGGTGGGACCTTAGAGTTAGTCCAACCCCTAAACTTAGTATAAGTATAGGAACCCAGTCCCTAGTACTTTAGATTATCCTCGATGAAACTCTACAACATATATCTTGGACCTTCGACATTCTATTTCGACTAGAAGACTGAAGAAATCTCCCTTGGGGTCAAGGAGTGATTCCCCTGTTCAAACAGGCACCAAACAAGCATCTTGCCGGTCTGCATTTTCGAGGCTCCCGCCGGATCCAGAAGAATCTGCGACACAGGACATGGACTTCCAGACATCTCCGAGGCTGACACGAGTCCTCAGCAAAGCTGAGACTTGTAGCCATCACGAGAGATGTGGGACCGGAACTCCTGGACATCCAGCACATTTGCTAGTACATTGACTTCCCGAGCTTTCCCGAAGTTGTGCATTGGGCTACTTGTAGTCCAAGCTCAGAGCACCTTTTGCACCGAAGCTTGTTGGCCTACACTCCGCGAGCGTTCCGTGGGCCCGCTTCCTGCATTTCTGCTCAAGGCCCCTTTGCGGTCTCTGGTCCGTCGACTGGTGGGTCCCCAAGAAGTAAGTAAGTAAGTAAGTAACGTTTATTTGTACATGATTAGTTAAAACCCTTACAAAATTATAAAAACACCAGTAGGTACATTTAAAAAACCATCTGTATTTAAGCGTATCGAGTTAGATTAGATTAAAAGTAAAAAGTTCATTAAGATCAGTTCATGGTTATCCTCAGAGCCATATAATGTTCCTCAAACGCTGTTTAGTCTTTTTCTTATTGAGTCAAAGAACCTCACGACCTGGCAGTTCAATTTGGTGTTGTTGGTGTTAAAGCACAGTTTGACTGCCTGCCTGCAAGTCCGGACGGCATGTAGTTTAAAGGATGGTGGTAAAAAGATATACCTCAGGTCCTTTAGTCTAGGACAGATACAAATCACATGGACGATGTCCTCCTTGCCGGTTTTGCACAGACGACACTGATGTGATGAGATATTTCTTTCCCAGGGTGGAAGGTGTGTGAGTATAGGGATTACGCCAAGGCGTAGTTTTAGAAACTTTTCTTTAACTTTTCTTTTCATACCGATGTTGAGGTATGCTTGTGGTTGTATTTTTCCATAATCACCCAGCGTTATCCAGCCGTGTGCCCTATTTGCTAGATCCTGCTTGTCTTCAATAGCTGAGGCAATGCGTGCCGATTTTTTGGCGACTTTTTTGAAGGACAAAAGGTCTGTTGACGTTTACCAGATGTCAGTCAGGCCTAGAACTTGGAGTGATTCAAATAGGTAATCTCTGGGCAAAGATTTGTGATGCCGAAGTAACTCTTCCCATACGTTAGAACTTAAGGAGCCAGCCTCTGCAGTGCGGATCTTGTGCCAGCTGGCTACGCACACACTCCGTCTTTCTAGTGTTTGTTTGAGGATGCCGAATTCTAGTCGAATCTGAGCTGGAGAGACATATTTTGGAAAGTTAAAAATAGCCCTATATGTGTTGGCTATGACTGTGTCCAGTAATACGGCATCCTTCCCATGGAGAGATTCGCTACCAAATGTAAGAGTAGGCTGTAGTTTTGCACACAAAATTTCAAGGAGAGGTTTAAATGTGAGAACGGGAAGTTTGTCCTTTAATGGTTTTAATGCCAAGTGGATCGTTATCGCCTTACCTTGTAAGGAGTCAAGTTGTGCCCTAGACAAGTTTTGTGAGTCCAGGATTACTCCCAGGTTCTTATAGGTGGTCACCCGATTGAGCTTTTCTCCATTCAAGTGCCAACAGAGATTCATTTTTTTTCTATAATTCACGCCATGACCTTTTACTTGTTGAAGTTTATTTGAAGGGCATTCCTTACTGATAAAGTGTGAGCTACATTTAAGAGATGCTGAAGGCCCGTTGGCGTCCGACTTGTCAGCACCAGATCGTCCGCATATAGCAGATTGGAGAGGGTGATTTTCCCTAATTTGGGTGCATGATTAGGGCATGTGTCGAGTACCCCAGGTAGGTTGGCTAAAAAGAGGTCGAATAATAAGGGTGCTAGTACGCACCCCTGTTTTAGCCCTTTTGTTGTCCTGATGGCCTTCGAGAGGTGCGTACCTGCCCCAAGTTTGATTTTTTTTTTTTTATCTTTTTATTGAAATTAAGACCAAACAGTGGCCACCATAGTCACACAAAAGTGTTGCGAAGGCGTACAGTAGATCACACAATGAGTACAACGTTACATCAATGTCATGGCAATAGGACTGCAATACATCCAAGCACTTAGACTTCTACGTCAAGTACCGATCGGCGAGGCTGGGGGGGGTTCACAGATGTTGCCTCTGTAGTCGTTCCATTTATCCGATATCTCCCATTTTTTGGGGCACCATACACTGTCCTTTCTTGCAACATGCACCAGTCCATGTCCCGTTTCTATTCAGCGAGTCATGGAGACGTGACTGCCCCCCAGAGTCTTGCAATGTTGCGCTTAGCTACCATCTGGCCGAGTGCTGCCCAGAGCCTGCCTCTAGCTGATAGGTCCGTTGGCTCCCATATGTTCAGGATGCAGCGCTTTGCCTCTGGGCCCAACTCTACCCCCCAAACGTCTTGCATGCAGCGCACCACTTTTACCCAATAGGCCTGCAATAGCGTACACTCCCATAGCATGTGGAAGAAGAAGCCAACCATTCCGCACCCCCTTCTACACCCGTCATCCTCACTCCTGCCCATCCTTTTCAGCCTGGTGTTCGATATGTACACTCTGTGTAGAATTTTAAGTTGGATGAGCCGCAGCCTAGATGAGATAGCCACCTCCTTAGGGGAGGCCAGCGCACACCTCCACTCCTCCTCGTCGATTTCCAAACCATCAGCCTCCCACCTCCCTTTAAATCCCAGGAGTAAATCGGGGAGATTATTGATCAATTTCTTATAGGTGAGTGAGATTGCGTGTTCCTGTATGTGACCATCCAACAGCCTATCCTCCAGGGGGGAGGCTTGAGGGGGCACTGTACCCAAGTTTGATTTTAATCCAGGTTTTTGAGTGGAGTAGTATTAGCATATCTAGGAGGCGTTTCGGTATTCCCCAATTGTCCAGTTTCTGCCAAAGTTTATTGCGGTCCACATGATCAAATGCCGCGGTACAGTCGATAAACGAGAGGTATAAAGATGATTTGATCTCTTTTGCTGCTCCTATCAGCAAGGACAATGCCATGATGTTAGTTGTGGTCCCTTGGCCTTTGCAGAAACCAGTTTGGTTAATTGGGATAATAGAGTTTTCAGATGCCCATGATGTTAATTCCTCCAGAATGATTCCAGCGAAATATTTTGCCTCCACATCTAATAGGGCGATGAGCCGATAGTTGTTGGGATGCTTCTTACTACCGTGTTTGTAAATCGGGCTGATGACTGACCCGTGCCAAGACTCAGGAAGAGTCTGGGTATGTCTTATATTATTAAATTGAGATTCTCCTATTAACATGACCAGAGAATCTGGATTTCATTAAAGACACGGAGGCTAACATTATGCATTAATCCTTTAAAGAAACTCACAACAGCCGCTTACATCACAAAGGAATAATAAAGAACTAGATGACATCACGCCAACAATAAAAGCCATGAGCAGGAGTAGAGCTGCCTCTTTTGAATGCAAACGAACGATGAGAAATCCAAACAGGCTGCAACTTGGTACGAGGATGGTGAAGGGGTAGAAATCCATGGAAGGAAGTGAGGCAAAAATCGTAGAGATCCATTAATTCGAATTATCTGAAAACAAAATGAAGAACATCAAAAATTGAACCGTTGACAAACAGGGAGAATTCAGAAAGTTAGTAATAACATTCGAAGTAATCAAACTAGAATTTGAAAATTGAATACACGTCAAAACTTAAAAAGTTATTAATGTCTAATTGAACAAAATATCCTCCATCCAAGGGAGGGAAAGGGGGGGATAATGTTAGCCTCTGTGTCTTTAATGAAATCCAGATTCTCTGGTAATGTTAATAGGAGAATTGCAATTTCATTACAAGACAAGGAGGCTACATTATGCATGTTGGTAGCCCTGAATAACAGCATCAGCAACATGTTCAATAGGTTTGTAGTAATGATGCGGAAAGGTAGAAGCATTAGACCAGACTGCACACTTAAGGATAACATCCAACTTACCACCAGACCAAAAGGATTTGCTGGACATAGCACTTCTTAGAGAGTGAGCTTGAAATTTAGAAAGGTCAATACCAGCAAGGTTCATGGCCAACTTAACCCATCTAGCAATAGAGCAGGATGAAATGGGTTTAAAAGGTTTGACATAGGAGACAAGTAGTTGATTTGCATCAGGTGGACGAAGGTCTTTCATTCTTGAGTCATATTCTTTCATGCAATCAACTGCACAAAGTTTTTTGCAAAAATCAAAACGAGGATAGAAAATGAAATCAGACATAGTCTTAGTTCTTCTGTGGATTTCAAATTTAACACCAAACATGTCATAACATCTATAAGAGATATCTAAAGCTTTGACGTCGGAAACCCTGCGACAAGAAATGAGACATAAGAGAGAGGCAAGTTTAATTGAAAGACACTTTCTGTTAAGTAGGGAGTTATCAGGCCAGGAGCAAAAAAGGTCAAGCAATTGTTTAACATCCCAAACAGATTGATATTTAGGCCTAGGGGGTCTTTTAAGTCTAATACTTTTAAGGACTCTACAAATAATAACATTTTTACCTACCGTCTTACCGTTGACAATAGAGTGTCATGCGGAAATAGCAGACCTATAACAGTTAATAGATCTATAGGAAAGACCACTGTCGAAAAGTTCAACTAGGAAACTATATTAACGATAGGAGCCTCCACGGGATCCAAGTCCCTTTCCAAGCACCAACTAGGCCATTTTTTCCAGATGTTGTGAGAGCAGAGTGTGAGAGCAGATGACGAAAGTCCAGACAATTGGTTAGATTGCCTGACACTTTCCAGGCAAGAAGGTTCAGGTTCCCTGAAAGGATCAGGTGGTGATCTTCTCTGTTTGCGTTTAGGAGGAGACCTTGAGAAGCCGGAATTAGGAGGGGAACGTCGCAAGAAAGTTTCAGAGCTGTGGGGAACCATGCTTGAGACAGCCAGAAAGGGGTTATCAGGACTAGAGAGCACTGTTCCTGTCTCACTTTCTGTAGAACCCTTTGGATCATAGCAAAGGGGGGAAAGGCGTAGGGGTGAAGAGGAGCCCAAGGTTGGAGGAAAGCGTTGGAAGCTAGAGCACCCGGGTCTGGCATCCAGCTGAAATACTGTGGAAGTTGGAAAGACAAACGGCTTGCAAAAAGGTCCACATCGAAAGGACCCCAATAATGAGCCAGAGAATTGAAAATGGTCGGATTGAGTTTCCAGTCGCTGAAATCTACTAGGAATCTCGAGTTCCAATCCGCTGAGAAATTGGATTTCCCGGGGAGGTACTCTGCCCTCAGGGAGATCTTGTGTTCCAGACAGAACATCCAGAGTTTCTTGGCCAGATCTGATAGGTCGGCAGATTTCGTACCGCCGAGACGGTTGATATACGAGACTGCAGAAACGTTGTCCATCTTCAGGAGAACGGATCTGCCCTGAAGAGATTGTCTGAAGCTCATCAATGCATAGAGCCCGGCCGTCATTTCTAAGAAATGTATATGGTGGGAAGACTCCGAAGGGGTCCAAACACCACCAGTGTCCTGGTCGAGGAGACGAGCACCCCAACCATGAAGGCTGGCGTCTGACTCTAGAACGAAGTCTTGAGTTGAACCGAAGATAGCTCTTCCATTCCAGGCGTCCAAATTGTCCAGCCACCAAGAAAGTTCCAGTCTGGCTTCTTCGTCCAGAGAAACCTGGTCTCCGTACCAAAGTCCGGATCTGAGAGATTTGGCTTTCACTCTCTGAAGAGCACGGTAGTTCAGGGGACCAGGGAAGATAGCTTGGATCGAGGAAGAAAGAAGACCAAGAAGTCTGGCCAACTCTCTGAGGAAGAGAGACTGATGTTTGAGGATGAATCTGATCTCCTTCCGAATTTTGGCAATCTTCTTTTTGGGGAGTAAGAGGAGACACCTGGACGTGTCCACAGTGAAGCCAAGGAACTCCAGAGATTTGGAGGGTAAAAGGATGGATTTTTCCCTGTTTATAATGAACCCAAGGCTCTCTATGAGGTTCATGGAGGTTTGCAGGTCTTCTAGAATCTGTGAGTGAGATTGGGACATTATTAGAATATCGTCCAAATAGATGATGAGACGAATAACCCTGGCTCTTAGGACGGAGACTATCGTTCTCATGATTTTGGTGAAACACCAAGGGGCGGATGAAAGACCGAAAGGGAGGGCCTGAAATTGAAAAAGGCGATTGTCCCAAATAAATTGGAGAAAAGGTTGATGTTCTATTGCCATGGGTATGGTAAAATAGGCATCTTTTAAGTCCAATTTGACCAGCCAATCTCCTTTGAGTAGAAGGTCCCTGAGCAGATGGATGCCTTCCATCTTGAAATAACGGTAGACGAGGTACTTGTTTATTTCCCGAAGGTTTATTACTGGGCGCCAACCCTTATCTTTCTTTTGGACCAGGAAAAGGGTGCTTACAAAATTCTTTTGAGACCAAGGAACCTCTATTATTGCGCCCTTCTTTAACATAGAAGAAACCTCTTCTTTGACGATCTCTAGATGTTCTGAAGAAAGAACCAGAGGATTGGGAGTGGTAGATTGGAAAGGAATCTCTGTGAAGTCTATTTTGAAACCCTGAACTGTTTCACCCACGGGTCTTGAGTCAAAGATTCTCAGACGTGAATGAAATGTTTGAGCCTGCCCCCGACCTTTGGAGGGGGAGAAGAAAGAAAAGCACTTACTTGAGGTGGTGTTGTTGGAAGCACCACGAGTGGGGAAGCCTCTTCTGCGTGAACCTCTTCCTCTCTGTGGGAAGTACTGTCTGGTGTTGGAGGGGTAGAAGCCTCTACCTCTACCGGATGAACGTTTTCCTCTTCCGTAAGTGAAGGGCCGGAAATTCCCTTGGCCGGAAGAACGGCCTCTTCCACCGGCCTGACCAAAAACACGTTTCATATTATTTTGGGCTTTGTCCAAAGCTGCAAATGTTGCGACGTATTTGCCAAGAGTTTTAATCATATCCTCTCCGAAGAGGAGGCCGTTTGGTTTACAAGATGGCTCTTTTTCTGCAAGATCCCCGAGTTTCGGGTTGATTCTAATAAGCACAGATTTCCTCCTTTCAATATTGAGGGAGGAATTAGCATTTCCAAGGAGTACTATGGCTCTCTGGCTCCAACCCTTTATTAGGTTTATATCCAAGAATGTGTTAGAAATATGCGATTCTTCAGCAAGATCGAGGATCCTAGTAAGGGGGCCTAGTAGGTCAAGAAGACGATCTTGACAGGCTTTAAGAGCCCTTTCCAGGCCTTTTCTGGGATCTTTGCCTAACTTAAACAAGAACTTAATCAGGTCGGGGTCTAAGTTAGGTGTCTGACAGACTTTACCCTCTATGAATGGATGAGGACACTCGGACCTCATGGTGTTACGCAATTCTCTTTCTAGAGAGTTCCTTAGCCACTTGGTCACGAATTTAGCTACGTGATCGTGTGGATAGCACTTTTTACTGATAGGGTGGGAGATGTTTTTTGGGGAAAACATTTCCCCACCAAGAGGGTCGAGGATCACGTCCTTCGACGAGGGGGAGGAATCCGCCTCTGAGAAAGTGTTAAGATCCCACTCATCAGTGTCTTGCTCAACAAGATCCAGGACGAATTTGTCGTCGGGATCGTCGAAGAACTCGTCTTCATCAGAGCTGGGATCGACACGAGCACTGACAATAGTTGCGCCGCCAAGGGCGCTCGTCAAATTTGTGCCGCTAGGGGCACCCAAACCATGCGTGCCGCGAGGGGCAACCTTACCTTTTGGGGCGCTTTGGCCTCCCATGCCTTTTGAGGTGCTTGGACCTCCTATCTCATTAGAGGTAGCGCGACCTCCATCAGTGCTCAGGCAATGTTTCATTTTTTATTAGCCTTAGAGTGTTCAACTTCCGGATCGGAAGTGTTGTCATCAAGTAAAAGGGACCTTTTATTAGACATGACCTCACGCAATGTGTCTAACATGCAGGACCTCATTTCCCTTTGAAGGAAAGACTTAAAAGCGTCGCTGTTATGATTGGGCGAGCTTGCCACAGCATCGTCTGATTCTAAATCAGACATGGCAGGTAAGTAAAATTATATAAGCTGAGGTGTTAAGAGAGTTATTTCTTTTTTTTAAATAATTTAAATTAAATAATTATTACAATAAGGAGGGTTAATGATAATAATTAGATTATGTATAAGTAGAGTAAAGTTATAAATCTCCCTTTTTTATGAAGTATTAAGTAAAAGTAAGGATTAGATAATGTTTATAAATTAGAGGAAAAAAGGGGTGGCCTTTAAAGCTGAAAACGAGCAAAGGAACAGCTGATTGACGTTTTAGGCACTCGGTAAAACGAGCAAAGGAACAGCTGATCGACGTTTAAAGCAATCGGTAAAAGCCTCGAAAGGCAACCGATGCGCTCGAACTAACTGAAGCATCAGCATAGAGGAATGGGCCTTAAGAGGCATGTCGCGTAGCGTCGCGGTTGCCTAGGTCCATTCCTCACCCCAAGACGACGAGGCGGCTCCGAGGAGACCAAGTAGAGTAAAGTTATAAATCTCCCTTTTTTTTTATGAAGTATTAAGTAAAAGTAAGGATTAGATAATGTTTATAAATTAGAGGAAAAAAGGGGTGGTCTTTAAAGCTGAAAACGAGCAAAGGAACAGCTGATCGACGTTTTAGGCACTCGGTAAAACGAGCAAAGGAACAGCTGATCGACGTTTAAAGCACTCGTTAAAAGCCTCGAAAGGCAACCGATGCGCTCGAACTAACTGAAGCATCAGCATAGAGGAATGGACCTTAAGAGGCATGTCGCGTAGCGTCGCGGTTGCCTAGGTCCATTCCTCACCCCAAGACGACGAGGCGGCTCCGAGGAGACCACGGAGCCGTAAAAGTGAGGAATATTGATGGACAAGGTTACGATGGCAGGCCTCGGGAGTCCGAAGTTCCCGAGGTACAAAATGTCGAGGTAAAGACGAGGGGAAGACTCTTATCCGGCGGAAAGGAGCGGAGATAGTGTGTAATATCGGCAAAGACTCCCAACCGTTAGGGAAGGGGAACAGAGGGGCACAGGAAATCGACAACCATAGATTGGAAGTCGAGGGAGGGGGGGGATCGCAGCGAGTCATAGAGACCGAGGAAGGGGGTGAAAAGCGAGTCACACGGCGAGTTCAGCCCAAAAGGTGTCATACCTTATCATGCTTTATCGATAAAAGTAAGCACATAGTTGAAACATATAAGCAGTATATTACAACTAAAAGATTCGACCAAATTAACAAGTAATTAGCAGTAAGGTTTAAAGAGTATTACTTATCTGTTGTGAGCCGCATTCAAAAGAGGCAGCTCTACTCCTGCTCATGGCTTTTATTGTTGGCGTGATGTCATCTAGTTCTTTATTATTCCTTTGTGATGTAAGCGGCTGTTGTGAGTTGCATTAAAGGATTAATGCATAATGTAGCCTCCTTGTCTTGTAATGAAATACTGGTGCCAAAGATTCACTCCAAAACTCCGCATCTGATTTATACAGTATTGGTGGTTTGCCATTCGGCCCCGGTGCTCCAGTGGGTCGCCCCCTCGTTATTTGCCGTCTGATGTCTACTGGAAAAATGTTCTTCTTTGGCCCTAGCTCGACAGCCTTCCCAGGGCCTTCTTCCCTCTTTGACTTATCAAGTTTTGATGGGCTCGTGACTCCGTGCACACACTTTTCTTGGGTTTTTGTGCCCGTGTAGTAGTTCGGTCTCTCTTTTGTTGTAGACCTTATGGCTTTTGTACAGGGATTGTTCGTAAAGGCGTCCTCTGTGGTATCGTCGTTATTGAAATGCGTCAATAGGTATTTTGTCCATACCTCCTCTGATATATATGAGTTTTGACCTAGGTGATCAGGATTCTGTAATCTCTTGGCCATTTGCCAAAAATTAGAGCTGTTTTTCTGTTTCCCTTCGTAAAGAAGTTTTACCCACAGGTCTTCATTTCTTAGCTTCTGTTTTTCCCATTTCAACCGTTTTAGCTGTTTTTTGCTTCCCGTAGAACAGCTTGTAGGCTTTGGTTTGTTTGATCCTTTCGCATTTGTCTCAATGTTTGATTTATTCATCGTTTTTGTGTTTTCATTTCTGGGGTTAGTTGTTTTTCTTTTGAAGTTCCCTTCCCTTGACGTAGGTTATTAGGCGTAATTTTTACCATTTTTCTCTAATGGCTTGAATGATGTTTTGCCAAACGTCCGACCCCTTGGTTGAGGAACTGGCAGTTTCAATGAAAAGGGTTTTCGCTTTGGAGCTTATGGAATCAATATTGCCGGCGTTACACCGTAACCACTTTAAGTTTGAACTGACTTCTGTGTCAGGGCCTATAAATGGCTCTATTTCCAATTGGGTGTTAGATCTTATTTCGGCCTCTAAAGGCAGATGGTCACTGAAGTCGCTCATACCTATTCTGAAAGTTGTTACCCAGAGAAACATGTTTAGAGATATGAACATGTAATCAAGATGAGAGGATTGTTTATTGGAATGGAAGGTGGCTACTGGTGGATCATCGTCGACGTAGCGACCCTTTAGGGCCCTTAAGTTAAGCTGCTCCAGATGTCGAAGTAAGTCCCCAAGAAGGAATCTCTTTTGTTTCTTGGGCTTTCCTGGTTGCTCCTGACGTGCCCTGACTCCCCTCCAAAGGGTGAGTCCCTCAGACCTTGCTGGTCTGTACCGAAGCCAATCTTTGCATTCTGCGTGGGTTGCTGTTGCTAAGGCTTGTTGGGTCCAATCCGGATACCTACGCCGCAACACTCGACATCCGACAAGGGACAGCTCAAATCCAGCTCCTGGTTGTCGTCGACGCCTCCTGGTCCTCGTGGCTGAAGAGTCAAGCTTCACCTACATCACCTGAAATCACCTGACATCGGCTGGCATGATCTTGTTGCCTCCCTGATCACTGGCTAGTGACCCATACTAAGTCCCCTCTGCTTTCAGGTTCTTCAGATCTCCGATCCATCCGGACACTCTTCATATGGTCGCCTACAGCACTTCTTTGCAGCTCTCCATGGAAAACCACGACGAAACCCAACACGAAAAGACACCTATGCACCCGGCTTCCCTGGGTGAGGTAACACAAGTACTTCGGTGCTCCAGTGGGTCTTGACTCTCGAAGTGTCCAGTACTGAAGGGGTTTGTTCCTGGTCCACTCCTAAGTGTTCTTAATCTTTAAAAATGTAATTGTGACTTTCTACATAGAAGTCAATGGTGATTTGTGGCTGTGTTTAGACACTGCACGCGTCCCCCGTGGGTCTCCTGCGTCCCTACCTTGGGTGGTTCCTGGTTGCCCCAGTGGTTCTACAGGCCCTAAGACTTGCTTCTATCTCTCTCGTGGTTCTTATACCACTTTCTTATATATGGTTTGTGAGGCCCCTAGGGCAAAGCGTATACTGTGCTAATTTACTGTGTGCTATTTAAGTAGTTGTATTGTACTTTTGCCTCTATCCTCATAAAGAGACTAGAAGGGTGTGTTTAGAATAAATACATCTTTTTTATATATATACCTGGTGTGGTTATCCTTTCATTTCAGTCCTGCCAAGCGTCACGCAACAGGTGTGACGCTCACGCATATCAGTGTGGTGATCCGCATCACCGCACTGAAATGCATTGTCACGCATTTTCGACCTGTGCCAGGCGCGCCAGCCTCGCTCCAGTGCCCGGGCTCTCTCTGTATTCTGAGAGAGGTGCTGCCAGCCGCCCGAGTGCCTAAACAGTTAACTGGCTCTGCTGCAGTTCTCAGCTCCGAGAGCGGCGTGCTACAATGTATCTGAGTCTCTGCCCCTCTGTCCGATTGAGGCTCTGGAAACATGTGCGCAAATCATGGTGCGGGCGGCACCAGCACGGCTACTCAGACTCTGTCCTCACAGTGCCGGCCGCGATAGTGCCCTCACATCCGGAGGAAGTAGGGGGTCAAATGCTGCAGAAGTGGCGGGGGATTAGCGAGTGCAGGCTGCGCGGCACGAGACGCTGGCTCTCTGAGCGCCATGATGGCCATGCGCCCCGCTTACACTGCAGCTCGCACCTTGACCATCTCAAGCTCAGAGAGAGTCAGTGGACTGTGTGCTCACTGATCAACGCGGCCGCAACACCGCCACTGCTAGCCTGAGATACAATCAGACTACAGAACAAGAAGTAAGTACTTTAGGCCTGCCAATGAGTGACTTTAGTAGTGTTGTTGTCACATAGTGTGAGATCACACACACTGCTCCGTGAAGACGCGTAAATAACAGCGGCGTCTGATGATCAGAACCAGCCGCACGTTCATTAGCCCTAGTAGCGGGGCATGTATGTGCCAGTAAACTATTTATTATTGTTTATTTAGGCCCCACTGTAAAGCAAAGTGAATTTACATATAAGCTTCAAAAAAACATAATTCCTTAAAGTGATTGCAATTATTGTAACAGCATATTTCGGGAAGTGATGGTTCGTTATGAGGAAGGAAAGCATCCAGAGACTCGATAATGCACAGCCCCACTTCTCTCATGCTTAGCTTGTTTCATACTTGAGGCACGTATTTCGAAAAGTAATGAGGGTCATGGGTGTTCTCCGCCTTCTAGATTCTGGAGAGCTGGTCAAACGCTGTGACCGTCATGTTTGCAACCAGCTGCTCAGCTCCCGAACGAAACTCCACCAGCAGCAATCGGCCCCTAGGTAACCAGATTTATCAATAATGACACGTTTTACTGTATGTTGTTGCACTCCAACATGTAAGATTTGTTAGATTATTGTTGAAATTCTGTGATATTTGTTTATTCTGCTCGTGCTCACATTACCTACGCACCCCGTAGGGCTAGGCCTTTGTGTATGTGTATAGCAGAGTACACAGAGCTATCTCGTCCATGACAGATTCTCAGACAGATCACCTATGCCGGAACCGGCTATCCCGAAGCTGCTGTGCAAACCTGCCATCATTGGCAAAAACAAGACTCCCATGTGACGTTTGAGACAGCCCTGGCATTGGGGTTGGTGTGACAGAAGAAAAGATACATAGATTTGGGCTTGGTCATTTTTTTACCTATGTTTCACCAGGGTACCGTGACCCAGAGTGACGCATTATAGGAAAATCCAAACTGTTAAAACAATTTTGACTTTATTTTTCATTCCCTAAAAGTATTTTCATTTTCCATACAATGTTGTTTCTGCAGTGTTTTCATGAAACCGATATGAATCTACTACAGTGCACTCGGTTGGTTATAGGTGTCTGAGCTAGTTAAAGCTTGTGAGTGACTATTATGGGTCATGATAGAGAGCTGTGTGGCTGAGGCTGAAGGCATAGAGAGCTTCCCACAATGGGTCAAATTAAGGTGTTTACGCTATCCAAGCTTTGGCCTGTCTGTGGAGAGATGTTCACATGTAGGCCAATTGTGATTTCTAGTTTATATAAAAATTTGTGCAGTGGCACCCCCCCCCCCTCCCTTTTCCAACACAGGATGAGTGTCTGTCACTGTGCTAAGGCCAGCCTGACAGGCACTCGTTATGTTAAGATCAGACAGTCACCAAAATGTCACACTTAAGTAGTCTGCAAACCTGGCAGTTATGTTTCTGGCAGCTATGTTTCTGGTGTTTTGCAGCATGTTTTAAGATCTCCTAGAGTTTCTCATTTCTCAAATGGGTGTGATTTCTGATATTTATATGTTTCCTTTGCCTTCATTGCTTTATTTTTGCTCGCGAGAAAGTGTCACTCATAGATGTTGAATGTCACTCATAATTACACTGAAATTATGAAAATGTCACACACAAGCAATCTGAAACCTTGGCAGCTATGTCATTTGATCATTCATGAGATTATAGACTGGTAAAACAAGCTGCTTTACATTCCTTCAAGACTTAGCCTGAAGGCTGCTCTCCACAGCTACCACTAGGATAGCTTTATATAAGGTTGTCTTTAACCTACCATGAATAAGGGGTCATTTGGACTGGTGCAAGGTGCCCACTAGAAGAGTGGACAGCATATGCCAGGCCAACTTCTCACACTATTGGTTATGCCAAAGCTTGTTTTACTCGCAGTCTCACGAGACTCTCTCAGTGCTTCAGGTTATTTCCCCTTTTGGCCTAAAATGAAACTTCAGCCATTCCTATTCCACGCTCACCCTTTACCATAATGGCTGCCAAATGCATTTTTCCTGCTTCATCCGCAGTCAACCCAATTCGTCTGTTTTAGTCCCCTCTGCGCATGCGCGTACGTCAGGCATTGCACGTCGGCCAGCCTCTGGAGACGCTCGGCTCTCTGCCGCAGGGGGCGGAAGCAACGCTTTAATCCACACTGCTGGTGCAGCGGTGTGTGCCCGCAGTGAGAGGGCTGAGGGCACTGCACTGTGGAGCGCAGCTCTGTCCGTCCGTGCTGAGGGCATGGGCATCTGAGTACAGGAGTAGCAGAAGGCTATCCAACGGGAAGGCAGTTCAGCGGGTGAGTGTTGGATGCTGCAGCAGCAGATAGCTCCCGTTGTTGGTCAGAGAGAACCGTCAGGCTGACCCCAGGGCAACACTTTTTAAGTTGTGCATAACTTTTTATTTAATGACACTTCTATTTTGTGTGATGTTTACTGTGTAAGGCTTTGTTGATGCATACATTTATCACGACATATTTCACAGTCGCTACAAAAAACTCGGAGCAATAGATAATACAGACGTATTCCGTATAATAGATGTCAACTGCAGAAATACCTGTGTAGTGTAGCGCTTTGAGAAATGTAATACTTTATTTTCTAATTATATCCAGTTGTCTTTATTTTTAAATTACACGACTACGGTATGCATAATTTTCTGTATTCCTTTTTTTGCCGCATGATCCATTTTCTAGAAGTGATTTATCCCAAACTTAATTCAGGTGATGATCTGGGCTTTAATTATCCCTTTAATATGCTGGTTGGTCCTTCTTTTCGCACTGCTCCCCGAGCTTAGAATCGACATTAGGTTACTATGTAAATACACTCTAGACCAGCTTCCTTGATTTCAGTTCTCACGGCTCATAAACGCCTCCGTTACAGCGACAGGGCACTCTTGGAAGATGTAGCAGCTCTCGTAACTTCCCTCCGCCCTTACTGCCTGGAACCTCGTTCGGGTGCGCTACTACATCTGGCTGGCCGTGCGCCTGTTTTTTAAGGAAAGGGCGTGCAGCTGCCAGAAGTAACTATGAAATGAAAATTCAAACATTTGGATCTCCGAGCATCACCATTTTGGTGCATTGCGAAACTTACCCCATAATAGTCTGAAGTATGCATTTTATCTCGAGGTTTGCAGAGAACTGTGGTGGGAATAGAATGCATTTGGATATATTTATTTCTCAAGAACTTGACAGTATAGCAGTTCCAGTCCTGTGAAATTAGAACGCTATCCTCTAGCCGCCATTCAAAACTTTGACTATAACAGATGACCTTCTTCCGTTTGCCATTCAAGTACATCTTTGTTTAAAGTTGACCTGTGCTAAATGTGTCTCCTGCACTGATCGCTCAAGTAGCTGCTTCAGCACCCGTTGAAATTCATTAGGCTCCATGAACGATCTGCCCCCTCTCATGTTCATTCCAGTATCTCATCAAACACGCGGGAACTGGGGATCGGTGACCGCTGGCTCTGCACCGCCTAACTTCGGAGTTGTTTCTCTGCATCTTCCGAAGTGCTTTAAAGACTTGCTTTTCCATATTTCTGCCCATCTGGAAATGAACGATTGTTTCTTTGACAAATCACCTGTACCTATTGTTGACTCCGTTAACTATGTACACGTTACAGCTAGCATGAATACGTTGGGAGTGGCAATAAGATTACTGAAATTGACTACTGAAGTGCATTGTAATCGCTACCTAGTGCTTCATTCGGCACTAATGACATTATTTAGAGTACATTTGCTAGCACCCGCCTCTGCTACCAACTGAAAGCCTTGTCCTGTGCCAGTTATAGCGACAGACTAATCTAGTGGTTGGACAGTTAAACATTTGCTAACATTCGTGCCAAGAATTTTCAATTCTATCAAGGACAGGAGGCGAGGATTATGCTTTCTCAATTTCTTTACTGAAAAACACAGCAGCCAATCAGTACGCAGTAAAGAAATAACAAACTACATAACCCAGGGTAACCATAGAGTATGTAAATGTATAAATATGGTCATAGAGGTGAACACTTCCTCTTTCTTTGTCCATAGTCAATAATAAGAATCCAACAGAAATTTAAACAATCCATTAAAGGAGTCCCCCGGAGAGGTCATCATCCGACTGACGTGGAGAAGGAACTTCAAAGAACCACAGGAACAGCAAGAGACCAAGCAGGAGAAGAAAATCCCGGCACACCTCATTTAAGGTCGGAGCCTGAGGAAAAAAGATAGAGGCCGTAAAAACTGTTCCCCAAAAGTTGAACACAGTAATCAGAACAGGGAGGGAAACATTTCATAAAGAACCAGAGTCGTACAGCATAAAAGCAGTATGCATCATATAAAGACAATAATGAAATAAGGGTGGGATAATCCTCGCCTCCTGTCCTTAATAGAATTGAAAATTCTTGGCACGAATGTTAGCAAATTTTTAATTCTATGGCAGGACGGAGGCTCAGATTATGCTTGTTTAAAGCTTCCTTACCACAACAGATGCAACATCTACAATTGGTTTAAAATAAAAGGTTTTGAAAACAGACTCAGATGACCAATCTGCAGCTCTCATGATATCATGAAGACTAGCACCCATGGAAAAAGCCTTGGAAGCCATAGCTCCTCTCGCAGAATGGGCCCCAAATATGGAAACATCAATGCCCGCTTCCTGCAGGAGCCAACGTAACCAACGTGCCAACGTGGCTGGAGAAACAGGCTTGAAAGGCTTCTGTAAAGCGATAAGCAATTGACCTTGTGGATCGGAACGAAAAGATGTAGTGCTTACCTCATAATCCTTTAGGCATTGGACTACACACAACTGAGGGTTGTGCGGAAAAGAAGGATAAGTAACTGCAGCAGTGTTACATTTTGTCCGCTTAGAAATGACAAAAGATACACCCTCAGGCGTATATGAGCGACCCGCGAGATCCAAAGCCCGCACATCAGACACTCTTTTACAAGAGACCAAGCACAAGAGCATAGTGAGTTTAGCCGAAAGTTGTTTGCGGGATAAAAGAGTATTGGAAGGCCAATTAGATAGAAAACGTAAAACAATAGAAACATCCCAAAGGGCAACATGCTTGGGGCAAGGAGGTTTTACCATCCGGATACCCCGCAACAATTTAGCTATTAAGGGATGTTCTCCCGCTGGTTTACCATCAACAGGAATATGACCTGCAGAAATCGCAGAACGAAAATTATTAACCGTTCTGTATGCTAGCCCTGAGGATGCCATCGAAGCCAAAAAATTAATGATCAAAGAGATATCCGCTGAAAAGGGATCCACCGACCGCTGTGAGCACCAATCACACCAACGCTTCCAGCTTGAGTTATAGCGTTTGTGTGCTGGGGGCCCAAGCCTCATTGATGAATCTGTTAGCGTCTCCCGATAAGCCTTGGATTTTCCAGCGTTCCCCGAAATTCTCCATGCTACTAGCAGGAGTTGACCCGACATGACCAGAGGATGTGGCTCCCGAAGAGGGTCCAGCAACAGGTTCCAAACCTGTGGAAGAAGGATCGGAGACAAGCAACTCATCTCCAGAAGAACTGGAAACCACGCTTGAGCCCTCCAAAGAGGGGTTATGAGAATGAGTTCTGACGAGAAGAGACGGGCCCGAGCAAGAACTCGAGGAATCAGGAGGAATGGTGGAAATGCATAACACAGCAGAGGAGGCCAGACCTGGAGAAACGCATCCGTGGCCAGGGCTGCCGGATCTGGCCTCCAACTGTAGAACAGGGGAACCTGGGCATTGAGGCGAGAGGCAAAAAGGTCCAGGTGACAAATCCCCCAATGTCGGGACAGTTTGCGAAATAGGCGAGGATGAAGCCTCCAATCGCTGAAATCTCGCAGATGGCGAGAGTTCCAATCCGCAATCAGATTGCGGGAGCCCGGAAGATATTCGGCAATAACTGTGATCTTGCGGTCCAAGCAAAGGTGCCAGAAGTCCTTCGCAATTTCCGAGAGTAGTCTGGACCTGGTACCCCCCAGTTTGTTCACATAACGAACTGCCGAGACATTGTCCATCCTGAGAAGAATGCAACAATTCGTTTGGAGAGGAGAGAGACATCGAATTGCGAAGGAGCCCGCAAGAAGCTCCAGGCAATTGATGTGGAGAGACAACTCCTCCGACGACCAACGACCTCCTGTCGACACTGAACCGCACCGGGCTCCCCAACCCCAAAGGCTGGCATCGGACTCTATCACAACATCTGGAGTCCTCCCGAACAACGCTCGACCGTTCCAGGATTCCATGTGGTCCAACCACCACCTCATCTCCGACCGGGCTTCCTCTGAAAGAGGGACATGGTCCGAGTAACGAAGACCCTTCTGGAGATGACGGATTTTGAGGCACTGAAGCGCACGATAATGTAAGGGGCCTGGAAAAATCGCTTGGATGGAAGAAGAAAGAAGACCCACAATCCGAGCTACTGAGCGCAGAGAGACCGTCTCTTGCGCAAGAAGTAACCTCAAGTCCCTCTTGATGGATCTGATCTTCTGTCCTGGCAGAAGTAACTGGCATGAGATGGAATATATTTGAAAACCCAGAAAATCCATAGTTTGAGATCGAGAAAAGTGCGACTTTAAGGGATTCACTAGAAAACCCAAAGATTGTAGAAGATCCACGGACCATTGCAAATGTGATTGAAGAAGAACCGGACACTGAGCCAATAGGAGAATATCGTCGAGATAGACGATCAGCCGAACTCCGCGGGATCTCAAGGATTCCATCACAGGCCGGAGGAGCTTTGTGAAGCACCACGGGGCGGAAGAGAGGCCGAATGGAAGGACCTTGTACTCGTACCAACTGCCCAACCATTGAAACTGAAGGTAGCGACGATGAGGGGCATACACTGGAACCGAGAGATAGGCATCTTTCAAATCCAGATGAACCATCCAATCTCCTTCCTGAAGAAGATCTCTGAGAAGATGGATGCCCTCCATCTTGAAATGGCGATAAATTGGGCCACCGTTGAAGTCTCGTAAGTTGAGAACTAAACAAGACCCTCCCCCTTTTTTCTCCACGAGAAACACATTGCTGACGAATCCCCGGGGATGAGGAAACGTCGGAACGATAGCCCCTTTGGCCAACAGGGAAGAGATTTCTGTGGAGATAACCTCCTGATCTGGTCGGGAAAAAACAAGAGGGCGTGGCCGAAGGCGCTGGAGAGGGCGAGAGTAAAATTCTATCTTGTACCCTTGTACCGTCTCCAGCACCCAGGCATCGTTTGAGATCAAACGCCAATTGTGCAGAAAATATTGAATCCTTCCCCCCAAAATCACATTGGAAGCGAGAATGAGGCTCACCTGAAGCGGAAGATTCTGGACGTCCTCCTTGGTTACCGTTGTAACCGCCCTTTCCATACTGCCCTCTGCCTTTTCTCGAAGGGTAGAATGAAGACTTGTTGTAGGAATTACCCTGTCCTCCTCTTTGGGACTTGTTCCCCCGTTGAGCGGGCTGGTCGGACCCACGGCCGGACGAACATCCCCTTCGTCCGGCCCTGCCGAAAACCGGGCGGAAGGCCCGTCTCAAATTCGCTTGCGCCTTATCAAGCCCACTAAAGGTTGAAACTAACTTAGTAAGCTCTTTAAGAAATGGAGCTCCAAAGAGCAAACCTTGAGCGTGGGGGCCAGACTCCGAAGACGCCAAATCAGTAAGGCGAGGATCGAGTTTCATTAAGATGGAGCGACGACGCTCCGCCGACAAGGCACAATTTGCATTTCCAAGGAAACAGACAGCCCGTTGGGACCAACCAATCAAATCATCTGGGTCAATAGAAACGCCAGACTCCTTTGCCCTGAAACCCAAGTCAAGGATTTTCGTGAGAGGGCCCAACAAATCCAGAAGTTTGTCCTGGCACGAGCGCCACGACCTATCCAAGCCCTTAGTAGGATCTTTAGAGTATTTACGCAAATATGTGACCATGGTAGGGTCAACATCAGGTGTGGAAGCAAGCTTGTCCGAAAGATCAGGACGAGGACATTCTGAGCGTAAACGTGCTCGCACATCTTTCTCAAAAGGGGAACGAATGTGGGATTGAACATAGTCAGCCACCTCAGGGGATGGCAACCAAGCTGAAGAATTAGGATGAATGATGTCGGCAGGATTGAATGTCAAAACCTTTGGGGAAGATGGTGCATCAACATAGTGCTCCTTCCTAGATTTTTTAGATGGAGGAGGCCTCGCAGAGTCAGAAGACGTGGAGGAAGAAGTCGACCCATCATCTGTGTCTGACGGAGGGTCCGAACGAGCCGGCGCAGCACGCTTCTTCGATGAAGGAGCAGAAAGGGTTTTGGCTAATTTAGCAAATTTAGACTTGTGTGGATTTCTTGGCGATTTCTTGCTACGCTTCGAGGCAGAAGGCACCCAACCTTGTTGGGCTGCGTAATCAGTGAGATGTTTTTTCAATGGCGCAATCGCCTGAAATAAAGCTTGGCCCATAAAATCATCAAAGGATGCAGTAGGTTCATCCTCACCATAGTATTCGTCATCTTCCTCATTATAATATTCAGCCATGATGACTAGAATCACCAATTAATGCCCACAGGAAGGAAGGAATAAGTTTCAATAACTTATTAAATGGCAAAGCCAACTTGGGGGAGTGGAACCCCTAGTGCAAGTCTTAAACGCAGTCAAAACTTGACCAGAATATAAATAATTAATTGTGGAGGGAGGACTTGCACCAAAAACAAGCAATGAACCACTCTAGGCAAAGCCTATTCAACAATTTATACAACCCCCAAGATAAGTAGTCCAAGAGGGCGTCAGGGAGCTCAAACGGCAGCAAGAGGGCAGGCGCGTAAGAGCGCCAGCTGTTTCAGTCGTTCCTGTCAAAAGCCGACTGAGGAAAATGCACGCCTTCGACCGGCGTGTCAACAAAGCCTTCGCGCATGCGCAAAGACGCCGCCGACTAGGGCGAGATGCGCGCAGGGAAGCGCGTCTCGACCAGCTCCTCTCCCGCTCCACACAGTTCAAAACAACGCGAAAACGCGTTAAAAAGACCCCGGAGGTGAGAACACACGCTCCAGAATATTCACAAAGGCGACACAATAAACGAGGCTAACTACCTCAAGTAAACGTATTAACGAGCACAGTGACCGCTAAACAGCACGCCAAGCGGCGTGAAAGGGCGCACACAGTGAGAAAATCCAATTCAAGTAAGCGTTTTGTTAAATACAACAGTACATTTCAAAAGTAATATTAGAAAAGGATAAAGGCACTTAACTGGCTGCGAAGCAGCAAAGAAAGAGGAAGTGTTCACCTCTATGACCATATTTATACATTTACATACTCTATGGTTACCCTGGGTTTATGGGTAATGTAGTTTGTTATTTCTTTACTGCGTACTGATTGGCTGCTGTGTTTTTCAGTAAAGAAATTGAGAAAGCATAATCTGAGCCTCCGTCCTGCCATAGAATTGTGCGGCACAGCTCATGGGTGAAGTCTATGTTTGCACCAAGTGTCTGTCAGACACGGTCTAGCTCGCGCAGCTCACAGTTGTGCCCTCTGGACAATGTGGGCACAGAAATGTTTACAGTCCTCACAGAACAGTTATAGGTAGAGTTTCTTTTGTCTTTTTTAGTGTACTTAATCTCCCTTTTAGATTTACATTTTTTTCTTCAATAAAGACTTTCTATAGTTTCCGCACGGTGGCCATTCCACACCAAAGATTCTAGTTTTGAAAGTAGGTGGATAGATATTTTTGGGGGCAAAGTTCATTGAGGATTGGTTAATAATCAAAGTACCGAGGATTTCAAATCTACTCTTTTGATGTTGTATGAGATTGAACTATAATTTCAAAGTTGCTATTATGCTCCTGATGTATTTGTGTGTGTGTGTGTGTGTAGGTTAACTATATAAAGTAAAAATAAATACAATTATTTTTTATGTTAAATAATGCAATATTATCTCCTCCCCCTGCAGTGGTTGTTCAGTGATGCAGTGCAAATGCTGATTTAGTCACAAAAATACATTCCTAATAAGATTTTTCACAGACTTCTAACATAAGGCTGAACTGTGGGCCTGTATCCATAGGTACAAAGAGCAGTTTGCAGAAAAATTACCTCTTTTGTCAACAACTGAAGGCACAGAAAGACTGTTATGCGCACCTGGAAATGGGGGCATTATTGCTAGTTATAAACGTGTTAAAACAAACATTTTGATGAAAAGATCAAACTTATTAATTCAGACAAAGTGCACAAAAATGACCACTTCTGTCAGTGACAACAGTTCAAAGAAAAGCTATTGTACGCACCTAGCAGCAAGGGCATTGTTACTGGCTACAAACACGTAAGAAAGACAGATCTGGATAATGTAATTAATCAGGGAATAGTGAAGCGCACTACTCACCGATACGGGTCTCAAGGCGCGTGGGGGGGGGGGGGGTGCAGCTCTGGTCAGGCGAAGAGCTAAGTCTTGAGGGTCCTCCTGAAGATGTAAAGAGCGGGGGCGCGTCTGATGTTGATCGGGAGCTCGCTCCAGGTCTTTGCCGCGATGTAGGAGAAGTGCTCCGCAAACAAATGATGGACGGAATGCTGAATAAATCATTCATTCACCACTAGTCAAGAGATACATGTTAAATCAATTGTTCTTTAGCTCACCATGCCACCCAAGTTTATACCCGGCCATTTGCAAATCAGTCTTGAACCTGTCCCTCATAGGAACAGTCCATACCGAACTTCCAAGCCAGGTCCTCCCTGGCCCTCCCTGCCACTGGAGTCAAGCTATCCTGATGAGGGCTGAAAGCATTTGTCACTCCGAGTGGGACGGGTATGCCCAGACGTGGATCCCGTGTTCTCCATGCCACTGGTGTCAAGCTATCCTGCCTGATGAGGGCTGAAAGTCCGAAACCGGTCCTAGGATGCTTATTTCCAGTCCATGGGAGAACCTGGCCTGGCAGTCCAGGCTGGCATGTTCCCAGGCTCCCTAATCCTCGCGGAACCCAGAGTGTGGCCAGCTATCATCTTAGACAATTGTCTTAAAACTGCGGATCGACTCTACTCAATCGACCGCTTCAAAATAAGAAGGCATCCCATCCCGCGCTGCCAGACGGACTGTCCCAACTGGACACACAGCAGCCCGCACCTCCATTGAGCCCTGGTGTCCCCAGCGGCTTTAAAAGCTCTGGTCAACCAGGAGCACTGCCGATTGAGCTTTCCAGCCCCCGCTGAACACACGGTGTTCGCGCACCCCCTGAGGCTCCACTCAGCCCCCACAGAGGCGTATATATTGTTTAACCAGGCAATTATCATGTTAAGTCCTGAAGATGATCCCTTTTTAATTAGAGCACGGGATCGAAACGTCGACTCCTTTTAGTAGACATACTGTTGACCATTGTATATTATTGTTTGTATGTACTACTCTGGGAAACACTGATAATATTGATTCTTACAGTGCCCAGATTGCTCAATTCTTTTTGCCTGAAGAACCTTTCCTTTCATTTCCTTTCCTCTCTATTCTTAACTTTCCAGTACGGTGCAGGACTGTGCCTTACTGCAAAACATTGTTTGTTGCTAAATGTATTTAAACTCTTAAACATCTGAATTGATTTATAATAAATTCCCTGTCTGGCTGGGCAAGGAAAATATATAGCAGCCTATTGTGGTCTATATAGTACTAGCTTCTTATTCCTTTTAGCTTGGGACCTTTTGTTTTTCTTAATAAAAAAAAAAGGGTGTTGAAGCAGGTGGAGGCGACGGCGTTGATCTGTCGGGTCATGTTGAGGGAGGAATAGAGTATGATTCAAGGTTCCGGGTGTGGTCCGTGGGGGTCGCTGGGCTGCAGAGGGCGGCGGGCCACAAGGTGTTGTCCCATGGAGAAGGGTAGGGTACGAGGACTTCTGTCTTCCCAGAGTTAAGCTTCAGACATCGGTTGCTTATCCAGGAAGCAACGTCCTTCATTCCTTCCTGTAAGCTGAGTCTGGTGGTGAGGGGGTCCTTGGTGAGGGAGAGGATGAGCTGGGTGTCGTTGGCATAGGATACTATGCTGAGTCCATGCTATCTGACATTGGCGGCGAGGTGAGGAGGGCATCATGAACCACTTGAGCTGTTGCCTCTCATGGGCTATGGCTCCGCCCGTCAATAATAAACAATAGCATATTACACTTTGCACATCTGCATATATTATATATAGTGTCTACTTAACAAGTAACAGTTTTTTTGGACATCCAGCACTCCCCATGAGTTTTCAGGAGTCCCGTTTTTGAAAGCGTTTCTCTGATTTTCCAAGATGGTGCAGTATGGGAGTTGCAGTCTCCCGAGGAGGCAGCAGTGACGTTTCAAGTTAATAAGACTCAGCTAGTAGACATACTGTTGACCATTGTATATTATTGTTTGTATGTACTACTCTGGGAAACACTGATAATATTGATTCTTACAGTGCCCAGATTGCTCAATTCTTTTTGCCTGAAGAACCTTTCCTTTCATTTCCTTTCCTCTCTATTCTTAACTTTCCAGTACGGTGCAGGACTGTGCCTTACTGCAAAACATTGTTTGTTGCTAAATGTATTTAAACTCTTAAACATCTGAATTGATTTATAATAAATTCCCTGTCTGGCTGGGCAAGGAAAATATATAGCAGCCTATTGTGGTCTATATAGTACTAGCTTCTTATTCCTTTTAGCTTGGGACCTTTTGTTTTTCTTAATAAAAAAAAAAAAGGCATGTTCCCATTGGGCGCAGGGTCAAGACTGATTTGCATATGGCTGGGTCCAAACTGTAATGGCATGATGAGCAAAAAAACGATGGATTTAGGCCCAGATCTCTGTACTAGGGTGAATGTATGACTTTGTTCTGCATTCTGTCCATCAATTGTTCTTTTTGCATTTGTCACCCCGAGTGGGACGGGTGTTCCCAGACGTGGGTCCCGTGCTCTCAATGCCACTGGAGTCAAGCTATCCTGGCTGAAAGCCCGAAACCGGTCCTAGGATGCTTGTTTCTAGTCCAGGGAGGACCTGGCCTGGCAGTTCGGGCTGGACTGTTCCCATTGGGTGCAGGATCAAGACTGTTTTGCATAAGGCTGGGTCCAAACTGTAATGGCTTGGTGAGCAAAAAAACAATGGATTTATGCCCAGATCTCCGTAATGGGGTGAATGTATGACATTGTTCTGCATTCTGTCCATCAATTGTTCTTTTTGCGATGTAGGCGAAGGCTCTTCAACCCGTCTGGCTCTTCGGATGTGCAGAGTTTCGACGAGGGCGAGGTGGGTCGATCGGAGGTTTCGCTTTCATACGTGGAAGGAGATTCTTTCATTGAGAAATTGGGGTCCAGTGTGGAGGCATTTGTAGGCGTGGGTGAGTATCTTGAAGGTTACTCTCTTCTCGACGGGAAGCCAGTGGAGGTCTCGCATGTGATGGGTGGTGTGTTTGTGTCGAGGGATGCCGAGGACAAGTCTGTCTGTAGGGTTCTGTATGGTCTGGAGCTTGCAGAGCAGAGATTTGTTGATCCCGGCGTAGAGGGTGTTTCCATAGTCCAGTCTTCTGGTTTTGAGTGCGTAGGTGACGGTCTTTCTTGATTTTGGGGGGTATCCATTTGCAGGTCTTGTGGAGGGTGTTGGTCCGTGGGGGTCGCTGGGCTGCAGAAGGCGGCGGGCCACAAGGTGTTGTCCCATGGAGAAGGGTAGGGTACGAGGACTTCTGTCATCCCAGAGTTAAGCTTCAGACAGCGGCTGCTTATCCAGGAAGCAACGTCCTTCATTCCTTCCTGTAAGCTGAGTCTGGTGGTGAGGGGGTCCTTGGTGAGGGAGAGGATGAGCTGGGTGTCGTTGGCATAGGATACTATGCTGAGTCCATGCTATCTGACATTGGCGGCGAGGTGAGGGCGGCATCATGAACCACTTGAGCTGTTGCCTCTCATGGGCTATGGCTCCGCCCGACAATAATAAACAATAGCATATTACACTCTGCACATCTGCATATATTATATATAGTGTCTACTTAACAAGTAACTGTTTTTTTGGACATCCAGCACTCCCCATGAGTTTTCAGGAGTCCCGTTTTTGAAAGCGTTTCTCTGATTTTCCAAGATGGTGCAGTATGGGAGTTGCAGTCTCCCGAGGAGGCAGCAGTGACGTTTCAAGTTAATAAGACTCAGCTGGGCGCCCACGATTGGGAGCAGAATTACCGCCCAATAAAACGGACTGATGTAAAGCACTGGTGCAACAAGGCATATGATTAAGGCAGTTAGCCGAAACGCGTCATGCCGTCAGTGTTGAATAAACCTTTTTTCCTGCAACCCTCACTGTGTCCCTCTGGTCTCTCTGTTGTGGAGGAGCCTCATGGTGAACATTTTGCACGTTTTCCCCTGACGTGCTTGGGGGGACCCGCCTGTCAAGTGGCCAGAGCAACATGGGAAAGAGGCGCTGCTCATTTTTACTTACTTCCAAGGGATTGGATCTGCTTTGGCCCCTGCATCCGAGACCAGCATCTCACTGTCGTCTGTGACTTCACAGCGGGACTAGCTGACTGCAGCAAAGTTTTCAGTACCCCTGTACTCGGCTCGATGCGGTATGGTGTATGGTGGGGACCCAGGAGAGGAGGTGTTTTTAACGGTGGTACCAGGACAATTTCACTTTGCACGCATTTACGTTTTTTTGGACATCCAGCACTCCCCATGAGTTTTTAGGAGTCCCGTTTTTAAAGCGTTTCTCCCATTTTGCCGAGATGGTGCAGTATGGGAGTTGCAGTCTCCCGAGGAGGCAGCAGTGACGTTTCAAGTTAATAAGACTCAGCTGGGCTCCCACGATTGGGAGCAGAATTACCGCCCAATAAAACGGACTGATGTAAGCACTGGTGCAACAAGGCATATGATTAAGGCAGTTAGCCGAAACGCGTCATGCCGTCAGTGTTGAATAAACCTTTTTTCCTGGAATCCTCACTGTGTCCCTCTGGTCTCTGTTGTGGAGGAGCCTCGTGGTGATATATATATATCTTTTTTATGTTACATGTGTATTTTGCGATTGTCATCAAGAAGGTGTTTTCTTCAAATTGTAGCGAACCGTGTTCACTCCTTGCACTTAGAATAAATAGGTTTATCTTCCATGAAAATATTGTTGATCAAAAAATGGACAGTGCTGAGGACCAAAGGATTTATGTACTCTGTGACCACAGTGTTTACCACATACGTCTGGATTTGCTACATTTGACACCTAATTTGCTGCATAATATGCATATTTCACCAAAAATGCTGTTTCTAGGTGTTAATTAGAGATGAATAAGAGACTGAATAAATGTGTGGATTTATTTAATGTATTTATTTAAAACCGTTTTATAAGGCTCTCTATCTCCTTACAGTTATCCTGGTGCGGAGGACCTATCCATATATATAAAGTGCTTACTTCTATCGGGTGTGGATAACTCTGATCCTGGAGTTACACAGGAAAGAGCCAAGTTGTTGGGGCTTTTCTGAAGTGTAATTGATCCGTTGGAGATCTCAATACGACAGGGAACTTATTCTAAAGTTGAGCAGCTCTGACCATAAATGCTCAACCTCCCTGCCTTTTTTATTTAAACAGAATTTTGAAACGCAGATGGGATTTGCAGTTGCTCAACAAAGGCATCTTCCACGTACATCTTCTTTTAGTCTTCTTTGTAGATGCAGGGGTCTTTTTCCCTAAAGTGCTTTGAATACTATGCACAAAGATTTAAAGGCTATCCTCAGCCTTATTGGAAGTCAGTGCAGTTAATTCATAGCAATGGAGGCAGATTATGTCCTTGGCCTGTTCTAGGCCAACTTTACGGCTGAAGCCTGGACACAGTGCAGTCTTTTTAGTAGGTATTCTGATACTCAGTGTTGCAGTGCAATAAAATAGTCAAGCTTACTAAGAATGCCACTTTGCACAATCAAGGTTTTTGCGTGCGGGGGAAACATAGGTAGAATTTCCTTGAACGAGAAAAGTACCTGCCACTTTTATTAAGTGGCTCTCCCAGGACAACTTCTTATCAGAGGTGACTCCCAGTAGCTAGAAATTCAGGCGGAGTTTCATGGGAATATTTGTAGCTGCACAGCACAGAAACAAGGTTTTGTCCCCATTCAATTTTAATGAGTTACTGTCAGGCCAGTTGACAATGTCAAACCGGAAGCTTGTTTCCTTTCCAGTAAAGAATTGGCTTGGTAGTTTGGTCTGCCCTGTTCCCATGATGCACTGGGCCAGGGACAGACTAATTTGCATGTAGCCAGGTTCTGAACTGGGATGGTGCAGAGAGCTAAAAAAACGGTGATGGATCAAGCCCAGATCTTTTTACTGGGTATGAGTGTTCTGTTTAACTCAGATGCTCTGTCCATCACCACCCCCCTTTTCTGAATCGTTTTGGCCACTATAGGAGTGGCAGGGTATGCTCAGATGTGAGTCCCTTGCTCACTGCACCATCAGGATTCAAGCAAGCCGGGCCGAAGACGGCTGCAATGCCAGAAACCGGTCCCCGGAAGCTTGTTTCCTTTCCAGTAAAGAATTGGCTTGGTAGTTTGGTCTGCCCTGTTCCCATGATGCACTGGGCCAGGGACAGACTAATTTGCATGTAGCCAGGTTCTGAACTGGGATGGTGCAGTGAGCTAAAAAACGGTGATGGATCAAGCCCTGATCTTTTTACTGAGTACGAGTGTTCTGTTTAACTCAGATGCTCTGTCCATCACCACCCCCCTTTTCTGAATCGACAATGTCACTTATGCAATTGTGAAAAAAAAGAGGCCAGTGCGCCCCGTTTGTTACTTTCAATGGACAAGATCAGCTGGGTATCATCAGCGTTTTTGTCTAGCCTGATATTATGGGACTTGATGAGAGTTATCAGGGGCCTCCTATGGATGTTAAAAAGGATCGGGCTGAGTGCTGATCCCTTTGGTACTTCATGTTCGATGTTCTTACAACTAGAGCGATAAGGAGGCAACGAAACTGCTTGAAAGTGATCAGACACGAAGGAGCTCATCCAGTTAAGTACTATCTCGCTGACCTCTGTCCTGGCTTATCTTGCCTGTAGTGTCTTATGGTTCACCATATCAAAAGCAGCTGATAGATCGAGCAATATCAGAACCACTGACAGCTGCTGACTACCCTCATTTGGAGCTCATCCATGGCCAGGAGCAGAGCAGTTTTGGTGCATTGTCCTGGTACCAAACTGCTCCTCCTCCAAGAGATTTTGGTATACCAGATGACAGGGAAGTTTTTTACTCGCAAAACGTTGTAGAATTTTTCCGGGAAGGGCTGAAGCAATATAGACCTAAAGTTACTGAGGACCAGGATGTCACCTGAGGGTTTCATCAGCAAGGGGGGTGATTAGAGCCTTTCTCCAGGCTCGTGGAACAGTACCAGTTTCCAGAGAGTGATTGCATCTCTTTTGAATGGCAGGGGGCAGTTCATCTGCCATATCTTTCCAGACTCTTGTTTGGCAGCAGGTCTAGGGTTGAACCAGATGTAGTGGACACACCTAAAGCTCAAAAACTCTCATCAGTCATGGATTCAATAAATTCAAACTTACTAATGTGGCTGGCAGGAATATATGCAGGGTTAGAGCTAGTTATGGGTCGAGGTCCCAATGTCTTAGTTATTTAAATCTTGTTGTCAAAGAAATCTGCAGGATTATCACATAAAGCCCGTGAGGGTTATATTACTGGTTTCATACACCCCAGTTAAGTCAGTTTGGGAATGATATTTAAAAGCTTGTTTGGCGGTATTGGGGGCTTCCAAGATTTCATTTATATGGGAATTGCCTTTTGCCTTAGTAATCTTCTGCTTATAGTCATTAAGGGCACTCTTTAGGCACTTTTTATCCTCATCTGTTTATGACCTGTGCCACTGTCTTTGTAGTTTTTTGCAGGCTTGTTTAGAGTTTTTTAATACGGTATTATACCATGGGGTTAATGGCCTACCCTGTGTTTTCATGTCTTTCAGGGGTATTTCTCTATCCAGTGTTTTGCCGATTTTATCCACTATGGCTTCATAGCAGTGGCGGCCGCCACAAATAAAGGGTGGTGAGACGGAGAGGGGGTAACATGGGAGAGAGAAATAATAGATAAAAAAAAAGAACCCTATAGCTAGCCACCGGCCGCCTTCAGCGTCTCGTTTGTTGCCTCTCCTCTTCCTAGGTTCCAGCAGCCTCTGTGACAGACTCCCATCAAATCCAAGGGCTGCAGAGCAGCACGAGGATGGGTCTGAATGGGTTGAAAAGATGCCCTGCTCAGACCAGGGAGTTTGTGGGGGCTTCTCCAGCCTGGCTGCTCAATGCAGCTGGGCTGTAGAAAACCTAAGTACTCGTGTGTTTTGGTCGGCCTGAGACGGACGGCCAAACACACAGGAGCACTTAAGGAGTGGAGTGCACGTAGCACTCTTCCTCCCCCCTCCTCCCCCTCCATGCCTCGGCCCGCCCATCCCTACAGCGCTGGTTCTGAGCCAGGCTGTTGGGTGACGCTCCTCCGCCATTGTGAGGAGCCCCTGCGGCTTCATAGTTGTCTTATGCTGTTCTGCTATAGTTCAGAAAAGGGGGTGGTGATGAACAGAGTGTCTGAATTAAGCAGACCACTCTTACCCAGTCCAAAGATCAGGGCTTGATCCATCACCGTCATTTAGCTCACTGCCCCATCCCAGCTCAGAACCTGGCTATATGCAAATTAGTCTGTCCCTGGCCCAGTGCATCATGGGAACAGGGCAGACCAAACTACCAAGCCAATTCTTCACCAGAAAGGAGACAAGCTTCCGGGGACCGGTTTCTGGCATTTCAGCCGTCGTCGGCCCGGCTTGCTTGAATCCTGATGGAGCAGTGAGCAAGGGACTCATGTCTGAGTATACCCTGCCACACCTATAGTGGCCAAAAACGATTCAGAAAGAATTGGCTTGGTAGTTTGGTCTGCCCTATTCCCATGATGCACTGGGCCAGGGACAGACTAATTTGCATGTAGCCAGGTTCTGAGCTGGGATGGTGCAGTGAGCTAAAAAACGGTGATGGATCAAGCCCTGATCTTTGGACTGGGTAAGAGTGGTCTGCTTAATTCAGACACTCTGTTCATCACCACCCCCTTTTCTGAATCATTTTGTCCGCCATAAGCGTGGAAGGGTATACTCAGATGTGAGTCCCTTGCTCATTGCACCATCAGGATTCAAGCAAGCCGGGCCGACGACGGCTGAAATGCCAGAAACCGGTCCCCGGAAGCTTGTTTCCTTCCCAGTATAAGAATTGGCTTGGTAGTTTGGTTTGCCCTGTTCCCATCATGCACTGGGACAGGAACAGACTAATTTGCATGTAGCCAGGTTCTGAGCTGGGATGGTGCAGTGAGCTAAAAAACGGGGATGGATCAAGCCCTGATCTTTGGACTGGGTAAGAGTGGTCTGCTTAATTCAGACACTCTGTTCATCACCACCCCCTTTTCTGAATCGTTCTGCTATAGTGGTATGTTGTCTAGATCAAACAGTAAACATTTGTGCCAAGCTCTTCTGTTTGGAAAATTCAATATTCTGAACATTTCGTTTCTTTATATTAATGTGGAAAGCCACTTGTGCATGGTCGGTCCAACGCGTGGATAGAATATTATCCACTACAGTTAAGTCTTCTGGGGAGAACATATGATCAAAGATGTGACCACCTTGGTGAGTGGGGCCATGCACTAACTACCACAATCCCAGGATAGGATTCCTCCGAGGACACAGCCTTTCCCAGATTTTAGTGTGAAACCCATTAATTCCGGGCCTATCAATTCATCCAGGGTGAGAGTGGTAAAGTTCCACTTTTCTTCAAAGATTATGCCCACTCTCCCTCTTTTTCTGTTTTCTTGAGGCCTATGTAATATTTTAAACCACAGTGGGCAGGCCTCGCTCAATAGGTGAGTCATGAGAAGCCCAAGTTTATGTTATAAATAGTATGTCCCACTTATCAGTTTCTAACATCAGTTTAATGTCTGTGGAGTGCTTAACTAGAGACCTCACATTTATAAGTCCACATCTCATTATATCAGGTGTGGTTTTGGTGAGGACAGGTGAAAGTACTTCCCTTTCTCATTAGGAGTTTTGGGTATTTGATTATTATATTGCTTACCTATTTGTAGGAGTTTGTCTGTCTGTAGTATAACAGGTTCTTGGAGTTGTGCTATCGTTTGCGTTCGGTGCGCAGATGGGTGTCTTTTTCTTTTACTTATAGATGTAATGTGTGTTATTGTACATGTATATAGATTTCTATATGGATATTTGCTTTGTTTGAGATTGTGTATTGTGGTGTTGGGAGTTAGGGTTAACAGAGGATGAAGACGAAAAAGAAATGTGAGGTGGCAATTTGCTTCTTTTTTGTTTACTTTAACCTCCTCTCTTCCTTGTAAGGTCCACGGTGCACTTTTTTCAGCACCCCCACCATGTCCTATACAAGGGTGGTGTGTCACCCAGCCTTGTCTAAGGAAGTAGGATGCATTTGTTATCCTACCTGTCTTGTTCCTCGTCTGGGGGGAGGGGGGTGGATTGGTGGTTAATTTCCTGCCCCAGCCTTGCCCAGAGCAACAGTTTAGTATGTTCCCCCCCTGCCTTGCCAGAGGGGTTTGGTGTGCTGTGTTACACGCTCCCATCTGTAAATATGTTACTTCTTCACCTTTCTCAAAGGGCAGAGAGTGGGTATTTGTTATACTCCACACCTCTCCATTATGGCAAAGGGTGAAAAGTAGATGTGTTTGGTTTTAAAGTTTCATTAAAACATTAAGCAACGAAGTTTTCAACAAAATTGCATTTCTACTTTTCATTCAAAAGCGTTTTTTAAGATAATGCATTTTTCTTTTTTTAAGAAGTGTTTTGGGTAAGTGTCAAGAAAAGCTTTATTCGGCTGCTATTTAAAACAGACATAAAAGCACAGCACAATTATATACACAATTCATTACAAATTCAATACAAGAAATTAAAAGAAACACACTTCATTTAGTGTTAAAAGAAAAGGAAACCAATTGTAGCCATTAGCCTTCTAGAATATTTATTTTCCTGATATAAAACATGGCTTTTAAAAATTGCGCTAGTCTCCACGCTATATATTCGTTATCTTATAGCTGGAGTACGAACATGGCTTGGCGGCATTGTCTGAAACCTACGTTTTTAAAAAGGGGAGTAATCCAGACTTTTCTCTGTTCCAGGTAAAATTTACAAAACAGGACTACATGCATAGTAGACTGGTCAGACATTTTATCGCAGGGGCACAGTATTAATTCACGTGACCAATCATTTAGTTAAGGAAACAACACGAGTCAATGTATGATTCCCAGTCTGAACCTAGTTAAAAGAAATCTATCAAAGGTGCCCGGTACAAATAATAAATAAGGCTCCATCCCCGTAGTGGTTCCTATTAACGGGTGATGTCTCACTGTGTTTTTTTCTGAAATTTCCCCCACCAATCTATTTGCTTCCAGAAGCTGGAGACCATCTTTCTTTAAAGTCTTTCTTGGGATCTCCGTCATAGATATAGGGTTTAGGAAATATTCTGGCTGACCCAGATCGTTCATAAAATTGTGAACACATTTGAGCCAAGGTATTGTAAGTGCCCTCTCTGATTTCAGAAAATCTTTTAAAATTGCCCTATTTAACTTTGTCTCGTCCTTGCACCGGACTCTATGCTACAAAAATATAGGCTACGTTTTTACAAGATCCACTATGTAATGTTGCGCTAGCTCATCATGGCAAATAAAGGAAAAGGTACTAGGTGGTACCGAGAGAATGTGCCTTAAAAAATATTTTCGACTGTTTGTATGGAGGTAGTGTCTGTGAAACCCCACACCCCAGCCCCGTAAATTGCCATGGTCACTCATTTTACTTTATACATATATATGTAGCAATTCCGGGGGAGGTTTCCTGCCTAATTTTTTAGCAAACGATAGCAACGCCATTGTGGATCTGGAGAAGTGTGGCTCACTGGTTAGAGCAGGCAGACCCTGAAGCAGAGGTCAGACCCGGGACCAGGGTTCAATTCCCGACGCGGCAGGGTCTTGAGCTCAAATGTCCATGGACTCGATAATTCTCTCTTCGGTGCCTGACCTAATCATGGGTTCACACTCTGCAACTCTGGGCATTAAGCTTGCTTAATCTCCACAACGGCCCCCCTGCGGCGGGATGCCTGGCTTTCACCTTGAGGATGCCCTGTAGGGGCTATCTCACAGGGAAAAGCCAGGACGGGTTCCCAAGGCAAGCGCGGAGATACCCCTTCGGGGGTCGATTCAGGCGCTATATAAGAAACATAATAATAATAATAATCCGCCCAATCAGAAAGGCGGTCCAGGATGACCCTCCCTACCACTTTAACTGTGGAATCAAAACGGGAGATGGGTCTATAGCACCCCGCATCTTCACGATCTCCCTTGTTGTAGATTAAAATAATTATGGATTGTGCCCAGGTCTGGGAAAGAGTGAATTTTATACTAGCAATAATAGCCTGGGATAATATAGGCACCCACAAAGGAATATTGTGTTTAAACATGTTGACCGGGACCCCATCGGTTCCTGGCGCTTTGCCGGTCGAACTTCTTGCTAACGCCGTTGTCACTTCCTCCAAGGTGATTTCTAAATCATTTTGTTCAGCGATGTTGGTATTATCAACTATGGAATATCCTACGGAATTCCCCTGCTCATTGTACAGCTTTGAGAAATGGGTAATCCAAGTTTCTTCTGTGACTGCTGTTTCCACAGAGGGGCCGTTACAAGGAGAAAGGAAAGGGGTCCTCAATACCTTCCAGAACGCTATATTATCTTTATGCTGTGCGGCACTATGCAGTGAATCCAAGCTTCATTTTGCAAGGTTCGTTTCCTGTCTTTTATTGCCCCTTTGTAATCTATTCTTGCTTGTTGTATTTTAGTCGGCGATCTGGGTCGTGTATGCAGAACCTTTTTCAGGTTGGCATACGTCCTAGTGCATTTAGCATCAAACCAACCAGAGGGTTTCACCTTATTACTAAATTGACCTGTCAGCAGATACTTTTCTCCCTTATAATATCTATGAAGGAGTTCACAATGGCCTCATCTGGGGCGACCTCGCTCAAGCAGGTGTCCAACATGGGCCTACATTACCTATAACTTTTTCAATCAGTAAATCTGCTTCCACTTTAATGAATAACCATTGGTTTTGCTCAGTGTAACATCCCCCGTCATTAGAGTAGATTTCACTATCTTATTAAAACTGTAGAAAGTTAGTTTACGTTTTCAAATGAGGGGGAAATGGTCACTTAAGGCTATTTCACCCACTTTAAATGATGAAACCAAATGCAAGTGGGAGCGTGAGGTCAAGATAAAATCAATGATGGTAGCGCGTGTCCTCTTCCATTAAAGGTGGGGGGCATACAAGAGGGATTAGTTATTAATTCATTGGCTAATCCAAGATCCAATTAAAAAAATTAGCTCATTAAATAATTCTCCCATCTTTGAGTGATTAAAATGGCTACTATTGTCTGCTTCATTAAACAGGCCGCACAGTCATACGTCCATATGGCTCCATAAACCACAGTTAAAGTCAGAATTGACGTATCTTTAACTTTCCCGTTGCATATTTTTGTAACCACCTCCATTACGCTTTTTTTTTTTAAACACATTTTATTGCCAATTTGCACAGAAGTCGCAGGGCTTTGTACCCCAGAAGCCACTGCAGTATGAATGTTACAAGCACAGAATAGCAATTTACATTTTTTTGAACAACCAAACCACCAAATTACTTGACCTAAGATGTCCAGTAGGATTTAAGCCCCTCCCGCCCCAACTCCTCCCCCCCCCCCGAGTTGCGCAAAGTCCACTGAGTCCAGTTCATATGCGGATACAAAACAGCTGAAAAGGAAAGGTATTAATGCAAACAGAAAAACAGCCGATAGAGCTGCCCGCCCTAGCACACACACACCTCCATATTCCCCCCCCACCACCTCGTGCCAAACCTGACCAACCAACCCCTGTCCTCAGTCCCCTGGGAGATTGTCTGCGGCAATCGGAGGATCTAGCCACAACTCCCTGTAGTCCGCCCACCGCTTCCATATTTTGTAGTGCTTACGTGGACCACACCGGGCTACAAAAATAGGCTGTTCCAACCCCATGCAGAAGTCAAGGCCGTTTTTCCAGGCGGCCACCAAGGGGGCCTGTACATCCTTCCACCTCCTGGCTATATCCCGTTTCGCCAAAGTGAGGCCCATCAGCAGAAGATGACATTTGTAGGCATTACCCCCAATGCCTTCCATCACATGCAGTAAGGCGAACTGTGGTGTGTGTGGGAGCGTCCACCCCAAGATCTCCGATAAGCATGAAAATACCCCCCTCCAGAATCGATCTAATGAGGTACAGTGCCACGCAGCGTGCAAGAATGTGCCCTCCTCCCGGTCGCACCGGAGACACTCCGGGGATGCAACCAAGCCCGCCCGCCACAGCCGAACCTGGGTAAAGTAGACTCGGTGGAGGTATTTAAATTGGATGAGGCGGAGGCGCATAGGGGCCTCCCTCCAGTCTTCCTCCTCCAGTGTACCTACTTCCTCTTCCCACACCCCCCGCAACTTATCTAGCGTTGGAGCACTGTGAGTGACCAAGGACTGATATATCCATGAGATTTTCTTGGTCTCCATATCCCCCATGAAGACTTTCCCTTCCAACGGACTAAGTTCGGGGAGAGAGGCAAGGCCCTCCAGGCCGGGGGACAGTGCATGGCGGAGCTGAAGGTAGCGAAAGAACTGGGACCGGGGCATGCTAAATTCCGTCTGTAGGTCCTTGAAGGACTTAAGGGTCCCGTCCCGCACAACGTCCCCCAAGGTTGAAATACCTATTGCGTCCCATCCCCGAAAGCCCTGCAAGGCCGCTAGTTCCGGCAGGCGCCCATTGTGCCACAAAGGAGTTTCCCCAGTCAGAGTATTCCACCACCCCATTCGCCTTAGGGACTGCCGCCAAATTTGAACTACTAGCTTCGTCGCCACTGGTAGTGCACCTCACAGCGACGTTGAGTAGAGGGTTGTGTGGAGAGTGTGAGGCCCTGTAAGGTGTCGCTCCAATGCGTAGGCCTGGCCCCCCCTGTCCCCATACCACCAATCATTAAGGACTAATAGGTGCGAGGCCTGATAGTATGAGAGGATATCCGGGGACGCCAGCCCTCCACAGTAGGTAGAGAGAAAGCACATGAGCAATGCTACAAGCACCGCCCCCGAGGAATTGCCCCAGCACCGAATTCACCAGCCAGAACCATCTGGGCGCGATCGGGTACGGGTGATTCTGTAGCTGGTATAGCAAGCAGGGGAGCGCAACCATCTTGAAGATCGCCGATCGCCATAGATTAAGAGCATGCGTGACCAGATCTTTATGTCCGCACAAACGCGCTCCCAGACCGGTGCCAAGTTCCGCTCCCAGGATACGGCCGGCACATCCGACAGGAATACACCCAGGTATTTAAGCCCTCTCACTGCCTCCTGCAAAGCGGAAGCCCACGAGCCCACATTCATCGGAGCTCCTAGGACACACAGCGTGGACTTTCGGACTTTCGGGTGTTCATGTACAGCCCAGACGTCTCCCCAAATATTTGCATTATCCTCAAGATTCTCGGCACCGATCTGTCCAAAGCAGTTAAGAAAAATAGGACATCATCCGCATATAATGCAATCCTGTCGGAGAGGCCCGGAGCCCACTCGAAGCCCTTAAGTTGCGCATCAATTCGCACCCAGGCCGCCAATGGCTCCATGGCCAAGTCGAATAGATATGGCGACAGGGGGCACCCCTGTCTGGTACCCCGTCTGACTGTGAAACAGGACGAGACCGCTCCCGCCACACGCACTGACGCTGTCAGATAAGTACACAGGAGCATAATATAGGACAAAAACCGTGGGCCGAAGTTGAGTCTACGTAAAAGGGCAAACAAATAGACTCCGCTCAAGGAGTTGAATGCTCTGTCAATGTCCTCCAGCAGGAATACAGCCGGCTCCCCAGTCCGTCGGACCGCCGCCAGTGCCACATGCGCCCGCCGAATATTGTCGCGTTGCCTGCTGGGGCATAAATCCAGCCTGATCTGGGTGCACCAAGGCTGAGATATGTGCAAGAGGCGGTTAGTCAGTGCTTTGGCCTCCACATTGAGTAAAGAAATGGGGCGGTAGGAGGCGTGTTGGTCCGGGGGGGGCGGCCTGGCTTACGGAACACCACTACCTCCGCATGCCTCCAGTCTGAGGGGAGCCGGCCTGTCTCCGTGGACTCCTCCACCGCCGCTCGATAGTGAAAGGCTAGCTGAAGGTGATATCGACGAAAGAACTCACTAGGGAACCCGTTGGGACCAGGCGCCTTCCCCGAGTTTCCATCCAGTACACCCGGAAGGGCCTGGGGTTGGAAAGTACCCTGACGGAGCCGGTGTAGCGTCTTACTCGATTTGTCCCCCAATTGGCAGATTCTGCTGCACATTGCCAGCCAGACTTGCCTGGCCTTGTCCATTAGGAGCAGGGCGTACGATTGTTGTTCCTGAAGTAGGTGTCGCACCACCGGCCCATCTCCCGCCTCCGACGCTCCAGTGCTTCGTACCTCTGCCTCGGCCCGAACCAACTCATCTCGGCGCTGTTTACGGGCTGTCCCGCACCATGCTATGCCCACCCCACGTAGAGTGGGCTTCATTGCTTCCCATGGCGTCACAGCACTGGATACAGAACCCACATTAGCAACCAAGTAGTTTGCAACTGCCTCCCTCATGTGCCTCTAGTACTCGTCTTTCTGCAGGTTCTATACTGAGAGGCGCCATCGGAAGGGCTGCCGCCTCCTGCCCATCTGCAGCTCAACGAACACCGGCGAGTGATCCGATAACCCCCTGGGAAGGATCCCAGCTGACACCACACTCGGAGCGACCCCCCTGGGAACAAACACGTAATCCATCCTGGAGAAGGACTCATGAACTGCCGAGAGGTACGTAAACTCCCTCCTGTCTCCATGAGTAAGCCTCCAGGGATCCACCCAATCTAGACTTGAAACCAGCGAATGCAATCTTGTGGGTTGATTACCCCCCCCCGGCCCCCACGAGCCCTGCTCCTATCTCTGCCCATGTCCATCACATCATTCCAATCTCCACCCACCACGGAGGCCACGTCCGGCATTCATTTTTATTTTATTTTATTTTCAAAGGTTTTATATAGCGCTACTGGACCCAAGAGTATCAGAGCGCTTTACAAGGATGGTGAACATAATGAGATACAATTAAGCGAATAAGAGTTACAGTATGATAATGCATTCAACAGGGCTAAGGGGGCAAAGAAACAGAGAGATACAATTAAGTGGAAAATGAATCCCGGCACAAGCCAGGGCGTCGATAGTCAGGTGTACGATACTCAGTCGCCTCGACTATTGTAACGCCCTGCTCCTGGAGTCTCCAGTCACGCTGATGGATCGACTACAGCGAATTCAATCTGCCGCCGCCAAGCTGGCTCTTGGATGGGCGAGGAGGGCTTCGGCCACAGCAGCTCTGGCGGAGCTACACTGGCTTCCCTTAAAACAACGAGTGGCCTTCAAGTCCCTCTGCATTGTCTTTAAGGCTCTGCACGGACTTGGACCCAAACCTCTGCAAGCCCTGTTTCGGTGGTACACTCCTGCCAGAGACCTACGCTCATCCTCGGCCTGTCTGATAAAGGTACCCAGATTCTAGAAAACCAGAACAGGGGGCAGGTCCTTCAGTGTTGCAGCGGCCAAGCTGTGGAACAGCCTGCCCACTGACATACGTCAGATCTCACAGCTTCTCCCATTTAGGAGACGTATCAAGACCTGGCTTTTCCCCCAATAAATGTCCGTCTGACTGTTCTCCCGGTTATCCGTTAACAGAGTACTCTCCAGCGCCAGGAAGCCTGCAAGGTATCAGTCGCGCTCTACAAATTCTCAAAATAAATAAATAAATAAATTAAAAGTTAGGAGAGAGAGGGGGGTGATGAGAGGGGGAGTGAGAAAATGAAGGGATTGAGAGGGGGTGGGAAGAGGAGTGGACAAGGGAAGAGAAAGGAGTGAATATGTTCAGAGTCAGTAACATTAGATACCCCAATACTTGTTGAGAAGAAGTACTTTGAGTTCCTTTTTGAAGAGAGGGTAAGAGGGGTTGCAGCGAAGAGCCTTAGGGAGAGAGTTCCAAATTGTAGGAGCGTTACCAGAGAACGCACGGGATTGGGTCTTTTGACATTTGAGTCTGGGTGGGATCAAGGCAATGGAGTTTGTGCTCCTCAGGGATCTGGAGCAACCTGCTTTGTATTTTGGTGAAGAGCTTTGTGAGTGATGCAGGCAATCCTGTAGGTGGATCTTCCTTCTATTGGGAGCCAATTGAGATTTTTGAGGACGGGGGAGATGTGATCAAATTTTTTACAATCCGAGATGAGTCTCGCAGCTAGATTGAGGACAGAATTAATCGGTGCAAGATGGATTTTAGGGGTGCCAGCCAAAGTGGCGTTGCCATAGTCAATCCTGGAAAGGACAAGTGATTGGACAACAAGTTTGAAATCGTCTGCTGGAATAAATGGTTTAAGTTTCTTGAGGTGGAGAAGGGTGAAAAGCACACTTTTGGATGCATTTTTAATGTGGGGGATGAGATTTAGATTCTGGTCGATACTGATGCCTAGGGATTTGACAGAATTAGAGGTGGAGAGTGGACAGCTAATGGGAAGGGAGTTGTTTTTGGGGGAGAAAAGGATGATTTCAGTTTTATTCTGGTTCAGTTTGAGATGGTTCCGATGGAACCAGGTTTGAATTCTGGTCAAGGTCTCATTGAGGTGGAGAATGTCTTTGTGGGATTTGATCTTGTAATATAATTGGGTGTCATCGCCATAGAGGTGGTAATTGATATTAGCTTGTTTGAGGATGAGGGTGAGTTGTTCCATGAACAGATTGAATAGGGTTGGGGAGAGGATGGATCCTTGAGGGACGCCGAGTGAGACAGGTTGAGGTTTAGAGAGAAAGTGGCTGAGCTAGATTTGCTCTGATATGTTTTGAAGGAATGAGGAGAACCCTTTGAATACGTTGCCATCTAAGCCGAACCGGTCTTTGAGAGTGTTGAGAAGGGTGGGGTGGTGGACGATATCAAATGCAGCTGAGAGGTCGAGGAGGATTAGTAATGAGGATTCCCCTTTGTCTAGGGAGCGATGAATTTCATCAGTGATATTTAGCATAGCAGTTTCTGTACTGCATCCTTTTCTAAAGCCGGATTGGAAAACATCAAGGAGGTTGAAGGAGGCAATATGTTTCTCTAATTGCAATAGGACACATTTTTCGAGGGCTTTGGAGAGGAATGGAAGGTTAGAGATAGGACGAAGGTTGTTAAGGTCATTGGGGTCAGCAGTGGTGTTCCACAAGGCTAGCAGCCGCTCCACCAAAGACCACTGTAGAGGGGGGGGAAAGCGTACACACAGCCCAACACTATAGGGTCTTCCCCAATCATGCCCCAGATAAAAATGTATCATCCCTGCATGTCCAGCCACTGTTGCGGTGTGTGAGAATCGCAACCCCCCTGGAACCCTGCTTGAATCCAGCGTGAAAGACCTGCTGGTAGCCATAACGCTGCAGGCACAGAACCTTGGAGACCATCAAATGGGTTTCCGGCAAGAAGAGGATGTTGGCTCTGGCCCTCTAAGCCTGACGCAGGACAGCCCTTGTTTAATTTTGTCCAGGACCCCGCGCACATTCCAACTAACAATATAAATGGTGCCAGGGGGCACCTGAGCTATTATAGCCCCACTAGCCATCTAGCCGCATGCAGTTCCATAACACGGATGGGGAGTCCCGGTGGTGTGTGTGCGTACCATAAGGACCCCAGTGTAAAGGCGCAACTCTTACCCAAAACAAAACCCCCTCCCCACAACAAACCCCCCACCCCATACCTCAAAAACGCTGAAGTACCTGTCGCGGCAGTGTTGGCGCCAAGCCCCCAACGGGGGGACCCAGACCGCCCCGCCAATGGATCCCCAACTCACAGCCCATGTTGTCTAGGCCCACCCCCTACAAGTACTAGACCAGTAGGGATTCAGCCCTCGCAGGGGCTCCCTCCATACAGCTATGATCAATCATGCACACAGTCCTATTGTGGGAACACCTCAGCACCCTCCCGCCCACTGAGACTAAGGATCCTGCGTTCGATGCTGGGAGGCTGCGTCCCCCTTGGAGGATGCTCCGCAGGACACGGAGCGCCTCTGGGACCGAGATCTTCTGTGCCCTCTCCGGCGCTGTCCATGGGAACTTTTCGACGGCCCCTTGCTCAATGATGAGTCGGATTGCAGGCCAGGCGGCGTGTGCACCCGCACCCTCACGGTTTCATATGACCACTTGAACACCTCCTCCAGGGTGTCATAGAAGAGGGTGCGGGACTGGTACACCACACGGAGGCGGGCTGGGAACAGCAGGGCATACGGGAGCTTGAGTTCTCTCAGTCTAGCCTTAGCCGCCAGAAAGGATTGTTGTTGCTGCTGTACGAGACGCGTATCGTCCTGGAACACAAGGATCCGGTGGTTATCATAGAGCAAGGGTTCTTTGGCTCGGGCCTGTTTCAGAATAGTATCACAGTCAAAATAATTTAAGAGTCTCTCAATCACCGGTCGTGGACGAGCACCCACCAATGGTTTCTGAATAGGCGCTCTATGAGCCCGCTCCACTATGAAGCAGCGGGACATGGCGTCAGGGGGAAGCCAGCTCTCCAGCCATTGCGTGAGGAAACGCTCCATATTACAGTTCTCGCAGCCCTCCGGAAATCCAACGAAACGCAGGTTGTTCCGCCGGGCCCGCCCCTCAGCATCCTCCAACGGGAGCGCTAGGCCCTTCTGAGCGTTTTCCAGGCTCGCCACCTTCTGCTTGAGTAATGTTACATCATCCTCCACCCCTGAAACACGGGCCTCTGCCTGGGTAATGCGGTACCGCTTTCTGAAGGTCCTGTCGCAGCAGCATCACATCCGACCCCACCCCACCCCACCCATTTTGGCATCAAGCATGTCCCTGGATTGGCTGATTGCCGCCATCAATGCTGCATTGTCCGGTAAGGCCTGCTTAGGGCTCCCTGTGGTGCCACCCGCCGCTCCCGGGCCGATGAACTTGTCGATAGGCCCATGTTTAGTGGATCCGCCGCCACCCTTATCTCTCGTCATGATGTCCGTCGACTGGCACCACTCGGAGTCAAGCCAAGCCGGAACGACCTCCAACACTGGGCCCCCCTCAAAGCGAGCACACCGCAGACTGGTCTGACACCCGATCCTGTCTCAGAGAAAGGAAGGCACCCCCGGTCCGGGGCCCGCAATCCACCTGCTGAGCGCACCGCCGGCCATGCCAGCCGTCCTCTTCGGGCGAAGTTGGGGGAGGGGGAGATCCGCACCAGTCCAGGCCCAACGGTGACTGCCTGCACTCCAAGCACACCCAGCGGATTTGTTACACCGTGGTCTTCTGGGGCCCCGGGCCTCAACCTCCCATCAGCAGCGCAGCTACTCTGGATCCTCCACCTGTCTAGGCCTCGGGATAGACCGGGCCGGACTCCTCAATGACCGGTGGGCACTTTGCCAAGATTGCCCTGATACCCCGCTCACCCCCGCCAAGACAAGACCTATCAATAGGAGAAGAGGTCCACAGATCTGCGCAGGCTCTGCTAAGGCTCCCCAGTGCGGCCTGATCCAGCTGCCGATCCCCCAACATGAGCCCAGGCCAGGGGGGATGGGGGAGCCCACACCCTCCACCACCGAAAGCGCAGAGTCCTCCACAGCTGCCAAAGTCACAGGAGAGGGGCACTCCTGTACCCAGGGCCACTGACTCAGGCCTTCTCCTCCGGTACTCTGCCCCAGCCCACTGCGGTCCGACCTGCGGGCCGGAATGCTCCCCCTCCCGGCTTCTCACCAGTGTCTCCGCTTGAACTCCGGGTCGGATCCGCCCCTGTATGCCGCCGCAGCCGCTGGGTGCTCAGGTCAGCGCTCCTCTCCCACTAGCTGGCCACCGGGCGTCTCTCGCTGCACCCCGGGCGCGCCAAACTCCATGCCCCGGCTCCACTGTAGGCCGCTCCACGTGGGTACGTTTGCTCCAGCCCCCAGCCGTTCCAAATGTCGCAACTGAACACCAGACCGTTGCAACCGGTCAGAGGTGCCAGGATGTCCTCTCCAGGACTACTCAAACGTCCGAGGGAGCCAGGATGATTGAAGGATTACTCTCGGGCTGGACGGAGCAGACTAGCACACGTCCGCCATGATGGCTGCCAAGCAACGCGCCCTCCATTACACTCTTAACCACTAGATGTAGCTCATTTTGGGTGGCCTTGTTATATACATTAATCAGGAGAGTACGATACTTAGTGCTGAATCTTAGTTCTACTAACTGGTAGAAGGTGCCACCTTCATGAAACACAGTGTTACTTAAGGCATACAAATGTAAGTGGATTTACCGCCTTTGAGTCTCCCTCCCAAACCCTTAACTGCCTGGGTGTGGTATGTCTTATAGCCATTTATATGGATAGGTTCTGTTGCCCATGTTTCTTGCAAGCCAAGAATGTCCATGTCCATGTTCTCAATAAAGGCGTCCCATACTGGATTTTTTAGCTTATTTCTGAGGCCTGAAATCTTCCAGGATGCCATGGTGGATATATAAGGATCAGGTAGGCCTTGGGGTTTGGTGGGGGTCAATCTCACGGCCTTGTGGGGGTCTAAAATGGATGTCATGAGTGGACCTGGAACAAACTCGTATTGCTCCAGGGAGACCGCTTGAACCCCATGGATAATCTTCCCTCTTATGTGTTTCTCTATGCTCTCCTGGATTGAAACCCCAATTGGATCCTCACTCTGGATAGTGCCTGGTTGTAAGGTAGGGTGCAGGGTGCTAGTTACTCTTTGCGCTCACCTGCTACTTACGGTATCAGAGGGTTGCTCCAGTCAATCAACCCCATCTAAACTGTAAAGAGGGTCATAAAAATTAAAGGTTGGAATAGCGTAACTATGTGGTCCAGAGTTACAGGTGTTACTAAATACAGGTACCTGATGTAAAACCGAGGTAGGTTGATAGAAAAAACCTAAAGGTACCACGCTTACGCCCCTCTTACTGACCGGGTAATAACTGGCCTCTTCCAATATACTTCTAACCAAACCCGGGGTCCTAAAAGTGATCACTACACAATCCCCTGCTACTGTTTTCGGGGAGCAACCAATCCAGGGGATCGGGCGGACCATCTTAAATTCAGTAAACCGATCATTAGTGTAGCCCGTCTTAGTAGACAATGCGTGGAGCGCCTTGTTTTTCAAGGAGGACCAATGTTCGGGTTCTCCGCTTGAAAGTGTGAGTACATTGGTTAAAACAATAGTATAGGGAGTGGCCTCAGTGGGAAGATGTATAAACTTCAGCTCTAATATATTACTACGACTCTGTCTTCCGCCGATCAACCCAGCTGGCTCCCTGTGTAAAGTTAACCGTTCGGCCTGTGTGGCGGCACGCGCAGGATATGTTTCCCCACTTTTTTCACAGCTGTCATTAGCTAGGGGTGCCTGGTATGACTGACGGGGGGCCCGAGTGCTAGGGGCTGAGGTCTCTGCACCCCGTGTGGATTGTCTATTGTATTAGAGGTGGGCTCGGTGTCTGGCATTTGCACGTAAGCTAGAGCGCGTAAACCAGTTATGCCCTGGGAGTTATTGTCCGCATGCTCTCCTCTAGTATTTGTCTCCCCCCCACCCCTAATCTGGGCTAAAGTTTGCGAGTGCATGAGCGATTGTTGTAATGCCGATAGCCTTTCTTCAGTCGTGGACAACTTAGTTAGTACAGGTCTAATTATGGCTAATATAGCCCCCTCCAACTTTTCCCAGAATTCCAAAGGTTAGTGATAGTTAATCCCGCATTCACAGGGGTATCGACTGTTAACTTAGAATTCTCCAGCAATGTGGGTTCATTTCCATTTTCAATTTCCAACCCATTTGTTTTATGCCGGGGAAGTAATGCTCTATTTATGGGCACCCCCTGTCCTCTCCTGTTTTTTGGGCAGTGGGGCTGGTCCTTTGCACTGGTTGGTCTTTTTTTGGCCCCTCGTCTGGACATTCGGTTTGTTGGCTGTTTTTGTGTGTAGTGAACCCTGTCTGATGATACAGACAGGGGGATCAACAGTACTTCTCTCTCTGTGGGCAGTGTTGGCAAGGGGGTCCCTCCAGGTGTGGCAGTGTTGGGTTATTTCTACTGTGGTGGGGTTTGCTAACTCTGGGACTTGATTATATGTTCGTGGTACCCCAGGTAATGGCTCAAGTGATAGTCTACGCTCAGTGAAAGCAATTTCATGCAACAGGGCTCATTTTGCCCTCAAAAGGAAGGCATACAGGATCCCCACCACCCCCTGACCTGTTAAAGATTTTCGCTTATTCATTCCGTTCCCCTTCTATAGTTGTTAGCTGGAGGTTGTGCTGCAATTATCAAGCCTCTGGATGCCCCCCAAAAAAGGAGATAATATAGAGCAAATATATCAAAAAGTCAATACCGTGGCCCAGCCAGCCTCCTTCAGTCTCTGACGGGCTCAGATGGGCCCTCCCTTGGTCCGGGCTTTGTCCAGGTGTCGTCCCACGCCGCGGGAGGAGAGGCAGCGCTTTATGCGCGGTCACCACACCACCCCTTCAGTCGCGGCAGCTGTGCAGTTGTTGATGCACCCTGGGGGCAGAAGTGCCCGCCCAGGGTGTTCATGCGCCTAAGGAACAGTGTCCGCGCTCCGCTGAACAACAGGAATGTAGAGGGTGCACCAGCAGGATTAATCACGGGGCACAGCAGGTATGGCCAAAAAAATAACTCCACGCCGCGGGGGGAGAGACAGCGCTTTATGCGCGGTCACCACGCCTTTCCCTCACTCGCGGCAGCTGTGCAGTTGTTGATGCGCCCTGGGGGCTGAAGTCCTTGCCCAGGGTGTTAATGCGCCTAAGGAATAGTGTCCGAGCTCCGCCGAACAACAGGAATGCGGAGGGTGCTCCCAGCAGAATTAATCACGGGGCAGAGCAGGTATGGCCAAAAAAAAGAACTCCATGTGTATTGAGTGAGGTGCATATTGAATGTCCCTTTCCTTCACCTATGGTTTCGTGGTATTGGAGTGCTAGACTCTACAGCTTGCCCAAGGAGGTTATTGGCAAACAGCCCCTTGCATTGTGCTGTGATGGGCTTTGGGTCATCGGGCTCCTTAAGCTTCGCCTACTTTAATCAAGGATGTGTGGACTACTGTGGGCGCAGTACCCCAACATTTCTACACCCCAAAGCTTTTACTCAACAGAATATTCACAATTGGATGAAGTGGATACAGTATAAAGCCTCAATTTCTTGATGCAGTGTGTTCTCAAGGTAAGGCACCTCCCAACGCATCAAAAAGATCAGAAATGTATTAAATTAAGAAAAAAGCCCCAGGCAATAACTGAGTTCTAGATCAGCCAAATAGTTTCAAGGGTTTGTTACAAAATTTTAAGGAAACGCGGTATAGAGTCAATGCCACGAAGGCTCTCATCAAATCAGGTATTATGCAGAAGTGCCAAGTCAAAGATATTCTAAGTGCCAAGTGGGCAGCAACATCAAAGGTGAAACAGACGGCATCCTTAGTAGCGCAGAAAAGACCTGCCTCATCCCAAAATCCTGGGCTATTATACATTATTTTCACATGAAATTACTAAAACTACAGATTTCATTGTGGTATGGTCAAATGTGTTATATTATCAGCAAATCGGAGCACAATTATATTAAGCGCTTTAGCACCTAAGCACAGTCACATTACATGAACATTGATTCTGCCCACTCAATGCCAATGCCATCTGGAGATTGAACTAACTAGATAGACAAACAACAGCAAGCTATTATGAATGAATAGGGTACAACTGGCCCGAGTATCTCCTGCACCTTTTTAAGAGGCCGCCTAAGGACAAGGCGTCGTCTAGATTCCTTGACCTGGGGATGGTGACGGCAGTGCGACTCCTCACCAGAAGATGGAAGGCAAGAGACCCTCCCGTCACAAGGGCGTGGATCCTGTCGCTCTCGTCCTGGGCTTGTGCGGAATGGACAGCTATCAGGAGGGAGGAAGTCCTGGGACTCCATAAGGAACCTATGGCGGAGAGTTGGGAGCACATGCTGAACACCTTACAAGAGGCGGGAGTTGCTACGGAGGAGGGGGCGGCGGGGTGCTCTGCTGGCGCGCCAGGCGAGAGGGGCGGGGACGCAGGGAGCGCAACACCAGACACACTTTCCTGTGCACTGCGCGACACAGCGGCAAGGTAACACCTGGCGAGCAGACATGCGAGCGAGTTCAATGGTGGGAACAGAGGGAGGGGGGCGTGGGATGAGGGGGGCTGAGAATGGGGGCAAACGAGGGTAATGTGCTTTGGTGACAGTGTCGCAGTTAACTGTTTTGTTCCTTTGCACGCGCTTATTATCTAGGGTTGGGCTGGGTAGGCAAACCTTTTCCCGTCCTTACTAGGGAGGGGAAGCGTATTGATTCCTGTTCCTAATCAGAGGGCACAACCGGGCGCTCATATCCTGTATACGGACTGATTACGTGTTCCATCATTACGCCCTTGTTGTCCGAACTGGTGGTGTAGCGTCACCCACGAACGCCTGCAAAGTCATTTTGAATGTATTACAGTGCCTTTTGTATTGTTGAATTTACAAATACCAATAAACAGATTTACAACAAAAAAAATGAATGAATAGGGTACAGTGTGCTAGCAGAATGACCTTGAAGTAAAGATAAAGTTTTGTGACTGGCTCGGCAAAGATAAATCTAGAACAACATGAACAATGACAATAGAAATAAACTTGATTCTGCTTGACTGTGTGTTGCAGAAATAACAAACAGTGAAATGTTTTAGACCGAGACAAAGACATCCATTTTCTCAAATATGGCTGCTAGGCCCAACTTGATGGCTAGTTAACCAGGGCCAGGAAAACACACTTTTACACATGATAGGAATTTTGTTTTTTTTATGCTATGCAAGTGTCCCTGTGTACTACATTCACATTTTGTCAATAATTCACAAAAACATGAATGCTCAAAAATCTCTTACAGTACTTTAAATCCCGCTTTGCCAAACTATGTGTGTTTTTCACTGTGTGCAATGTCTTGGCGAGGCATTATTGACCTCGGACCCTCCATTTTAGCCGAAGTACCGGGAGGAATACCTTGGCTTGGGGCGATGGGTGTGGCGTTGGTCTTCAACCACCTTGACCAAGTTAAAGTGAGCAAAATATTTTGGTCCTCAAGATGTCAAGAAAGTATTTTATTCTCAAAACGTTGTAGAATTTTCTAAGAAAGGCCTGAAGCGATATAGGCCTGTAGTTACTGAGGACCAGGGGATCCGCTGCGTGTTTCTTCAGCAGGGGGGTGATGAGAGCCTTTTTCCAGGCTCATGGAACCGTACCAGTTTCCAGAGATTGAATGCATATCTTTTGTATAGGGGGAGCAGTGCATTTGCCATGTCTTTTCAGACTCTTGTGTGGCAGCTAATCTAGGGGTGAACCAGATGTAGTGGACAAAGCTAAAGCTCTAAAACTCATCAGTCATGGGTTCAATAAATTTACGCTTACAAATGTGGCTGGCAGGAGTATGTGTCCTGTACCTCCATGTCATGCCAAATACTATAGTCCAATAGGAGGAGGACAGCTCATAATGGCCCCACCATCCAATACACCATTGCTAACAGGGCGCAGGAGCGCCAGTGAGCTCCGCCATTCCTGCTTTGCCCACCAAACTCTCTGAATTATTGTGGACACGACAGTTGTGAAGTGATCTGTATTTTTCTTTTAAACCCCAGCACTTGGACAAGGTGAGGGTGGAAGTTTTAAATGCAACTATTCCCTCCACTGTTCATTGGCAAGGTAGGGGAACGTAATCAAATCCACCTAATTAAATCTCCCTCCAACAGAGTGCTTGTTTGGTATAGGGAGAGGATAGTTATATATTTTTTCTCCCCCCCACCACATGCCTGACACATCTTCTAGATTCTCCCCTCTGACTTAGGCAAGGCAACTTCCCGAACCCTAGTTCCTCATCCCCAATCAGGCCTGTTGGGTGTAATCAAATTTTCCCTACATTGACCTAATACAAGGGGCTCAAATGCCCCCTGCATTTGTTTGAAAATAGAAGAGTAGTATGCACCCACACTTTTTGTCACGCGAGAGGTTGCCTGAAGGCACCCCTTATTGTAGGATGTATGGAGCAATTAAAAGTTCAGGTATCCCTTACATTCGTGCAAGGTGGGGTGTATTACATTGCCACATCATGACATGTATGTTATAGGGGTCCAGGTAAGCTGACCCCCCTTCTAATTTTGGCAGTGATGAGGGGAGTGGAATCGGCTTCTGTCCCTTTTTACTAGGCCAGGGAGGAAAGGGAAAGAACGCTCACCTACATGTGAAGTGTAATAGGGGTTGGGGTGGATTCTATGCAATCCTTCTGAGCTGGAAACTATACATTTTTCTTCCTCACGCAGCATTATATTTTCATCCCATCCAGGGAGTGATATGAGTGAAGGTTGTGTTTTATTTATTCAGTTCGCATATATACAGATAAGCACATCAAAAGTCACACTATTACTGCGACAGTTTGTATAGTGTAACAGTTAGAAAACTGCCCTAGATAGGATAAGGTTATTAATCAATGTAACTATTAACTAATGCCACTCCAACCACCACCCCCCACCCACGTTCTGGCCCATCATATTTAAATGTTGCTGTAGCTATTGCGCACTTGGGTGTTGCGCGGTGCTCCTTGTCGCTTAAATGTACCCGGTTTTGATCTGTGTGGGGAGTTGTGTCCTCCCTTTGGCCCACTAAGTGTGCTGACTACTGCTGTGTGAGGAATCAGTTATGGTGTTGTTGGGGATTTTTAGCAGAGGGTTGAGGTCGAATGGCATAAACTCCTCCATTATAACATCCCGCTCCATAGATATTGGGTGCCTGCGCAGTCCCCAGGCTTCTTCTCGCTTAATTGCAGCACTTTCAGCGCTACTCCATCGAACCACCTCATCATACCATGTCAATAGTGCAGGGGGCCTCCCAGATGTCCACCTCGTCGTTATAGCTCTTTTTGCTAATATAAGAGCAAGATCCAGAAAGTGAAGGTGGACTTTCTGGGTGCTGGTGCGTTTGCGGATCCCTAACCGGTATTCTTCTACATTGTCTGCAATCTGCAAGTGCGTGTCCTCCGATACAGCGCCACGTACCAGACCCCAATAGTCTCTAATGTGAGGGCATGCCTATAGCATATATGTGAAACCCGCCTCTTCAGCCCTTCAGCGCGGGCAATGATGAGTGTCTGGGAACATCCAGTGCAGGCGGCGCAGGGTTAAGTAGGACCTATGCAATATCATACACTGAATGAATTTGAATTTTGCATTCCGAGACACTCTTTTGGGATGTTCCAGTATGCTTGCCCAAGCCTTGTCAGATATACCTTGTTCAATAGTGTCTGACCACTTTGCTCGCAAGTCCGTGAGGGGAACTGACGCCTGAGCACGGATACCTATATATAAGACATTTAATAAGGTGTCGCCCCCCCCTCCCCCGAATATAGTGTACTAACTAGTTTGTGCAGCAGAGGCTCCGTTCACTGAGGGGCCCAGGTCTTCTTCACATAATGTAATACCATAGCGTGTGTTAAGTATAGGTGTCCTGGCGCCCCTGCAATGCGCATGAAGTTCTCGTGGTCCAGAAGTGTATTGTTGCTAAATAGTGCACCCACAGTTTCTATTCCCACTTCTGTCCAGGCCTGTAGAGTCTGCTTTGTGAGTCTTCCACCGGGCGTTGGTAGCCCCAACAGTGGGATGTTCCTAACGTAGGGGATGGAGCTGAATGTGTACGTCAATGCTTTCTTCCAACACTGAAGTGCAATTTTTAGGAGCGGCGGTGTATAGGTGGGAAGTTTGCTTTTGGGCAGTAACAATGTATGAAGTGTCCCTCGATCAATGTCCCGGGTAGTGTACCCTATTTCCTGCTGGTTCCTACCCGCAGTCCAGTAGGACAGCCATTGCAACTGGCTAGCATAATAATATGCTCTGAAGTCAGGCACCCCCAGGCCGCCTTTGTGTAGTCCCAGTTGCAATTTTTAAGACTCACCCTCCGGCGCCCATTCCAATGAATGAATGAATGAATGAATGAATGAGGATTTATAACGCGCGACTTAGCCCAAGGGCATCAAGATCTAGAAATATTGTATCTATGGTGCGGAAGACCGAGGGGGGGATTAATATTGGCAAGTTGGTGAAATAATATAGCAATCTGGGAAGAACCACCATCTTGGATATGGCAACCCGCCCATTACCGATAGTGGCAAGGACGACTAGAAAGCGACCCTCAACCGCATTGCGCGTATTGCTTTCATCAGATTGCCATCAAGTTGGTCTTCTGGAGACCTATATATTTTTATATCTAGGTATTTAAATTTACTATGTGCCACCGGTATGTTATATCTCTCAAAGCCAATTTCATCTGGGCGGGAGCCTTCATGCAAAAAAAAAAAAGGCATTTGATTTCCATTCATTGATGACGAGACCAGAAACCTGTTCAAAATTGGAGAAAATACCGGGAAGGGGTTCCAAGGGACCCAAGATGTCCCTCAGGTATATAATGATGTTGTCAGCGTATGCTGATATCAAGTTCGTTGTATTATCTATCGTAATCCCCAATGGGCTGGCCACCTGTTGCAATTTAAGTGCCAATGGTTCGATGGCCAGAACGAATAGCAATGGGGACAGGGGGCATTCCTGCCTGGTGCCTCTGTGTACTGTGTATTCTTGTGAGATGTGACTGCCAGTGCGAGCTCTCGCAGTAGGGTTAGTGTTTAACAGCCGAACCCAACCTAGGTATTCAGGAGGCAACCCAAACTTCTCCAGGGCTTTAAACATGTATCCCCACGTGAGGGTGTAAAAAGCTTGGTGCAGATCTAATGCTATGCAGCCAGCCTCTCCGTATTCCGCAGGGGTGGCAGTCATGATATGATGCAGCCTCCTGATGTTTAATGATGTGCCACGCGCCGTTAGAAACCCGCACTGGTCCTTGTGTATTAATGTGTGTAAGTGGGGTAAGAATCGGTTAGCTAGGGTCTTACTTAAGATCTTGTATTCAGTCGCTAAAAGTGAAAGTGGGTGGTAGCCCGAAAGATCTGAGCCATCCCGGCCCGGGGAGAGATACACCTAACGCCTGCATTGTGGCATGTGGAAGGTGTCCCAGTTCTAGTGCTTTAGTGTACAGTTCTTCCAGTTTAGGGATTAATACCTCGGAGTAGGAGTTAAAGAATTCTACTGGCAGACCGTCCAGGCCTTGGGCTTTATTTCGTGGGAGCCCTTTAATTGCCGCTTTTATTTCCATTTCGGTAATGGGCCTGTTAAGTTTTTCAGCGTTTCTACAGTTACCTTCGGATATGGGAGTCCCTCCAGAAATGTATCAACTGATAAAGCGTCGATGTGTCTGGGTTCGCTGTAAAGTGTGCTATAGTATTTGCAGAATGCGTCATTAATGTCCTGCTGTGAGGTGGCCACACCCATCCCTAGAACGTTACCAGTATAAATCACCGGAGGTGAAGGATCATCCCGCAATATTCTAGCCAATAATTCCCCACTTTTATCAGCCTCAGTGTGGTTCCTTTGTGTGTATCCTCTATGATCTATTACCTGGAGGGTTTCGAACAATTCGACATGCTGTATACGCAGCTCCTGAAGCGGGTCAAGTTTGGTCGGGTCACTCGCTGCTGTCTGCTCCAAATCATTCATTGGGTTTTCTACTCTAACAAGGTTCTTATGTGTTTCCTGTCTGGCCCCTACGCTGGCCCCAATCGCTGGCCCCAATCGCTGTGCCCCTGACCACCACCTTGAGCGCATCCCAAATTGGAGGAGGCAGTGTTCCAGTTTTATGAAAAGTAGTTTGTGATAGTCGTGGACAGCATGCGGAGGAGCTAGAGCGGGAGCAAGATGGCGGGCGCTTAGGAGGCCGGCAGCAGCACTAGTGATACATGGCTGAATAGACTCGTGAAACCCCATACAGTCAGAGGGAAACTGCTTACCGACTAAGAGACCCCTCCATGAAGAGAGCCCGGCGATGTTGCTGTGGAGACTGGACCGAGTGGATAGATCTGGGATTACAGATCCTTAAATGGGCCACAGCGAAACATTTTACCTGTTTGGAGCTTAGTGTGCTTGCAACCAGCGGAAAAATGGGTCCTTCGGCGGAGAAAGTAGAGATCAGAGAAGCATTGGAAGGTGAGGAGGCATCACTGGATTCCCCGGAGCCTCATGGTGCCGAGGACACGGTTGTTGGGAATTCAGAATCCGGCTCTAAGAATGTATGTGTTGTCTGGAGATACAGCAAAATACAGATGATTTAGCTCACAAGACTATAATCGTGGGCTGTGGAAGCGAGCAAATCTAGCAGCGGCCCTGGCAGTGGGGGATAAAATCAGAGGGGAGATAGACCGAGAGCCAAGTGACTGCTTTTTTGAGTTTCAGAGGGAGCTGAATGGTCTGAGGACAGGTTTAGTACATCATCTGAGGCAAGCAATTTAGATACGGATTCCGAGGATAGTGACAAAGCTCAACCTATAACAGCAAAAAAAATTAGTCATCGCCTTAGTACACAACGACAAGAAAGAAAAGACCTTAAATGGGATTACACTGCTGCGACTCAGCTGTCTGGTTCCTTGACGGGGACATCCCCCACAGAAGCTAGTATGGTTCCTCCTACATTGGAAGTTATTCATCAGGCTATACTATCACACAGGGAAGAAACACGCCAAGACAGCCGGAAAGCACAGCCTGCAATGTGAAAAATGCAAAGGGTCATTAGGAAGCTCTCCAATTCCTGTGTCAATATAGGGGAAAGGATGACTGACCTTGAGGCAAGAATTGTCTCTACGCAAGCAGAGGCATCGGGCGCTGTAATGCAGGTGAAAGCACAAGGCTCCCAAATTAAAGATATTCAATGGAAACTCGAGGAGTTCGAAAACAGACAAAGGAGGAATAATCTGAGGGTGCTAGGGATTCCTTAGGGGGTGGAAGGGTCCGACCCCAGAGCCTACATATTCTGGTAATTAAAGTCCTCGTTTCCTGAGTTATCAGATTGGAACTGGGCAGTAGAAGTGCAGAGAGCACATCGTACTCCTTTTAAACCAAGGATACAAGCGAGAGAAGGAGCCAAGCCCTGTGCGATCCTTGTTTATATTGGCAATTTTCTACTGCGCCAGATAATCTCAGATAAGGCAAGACCCGAGTCTAAGAGATCAAGTGGGGAGGTGTTGTTTTTTGTGCTACCAGATTTCTGTCACACTACGGTGGAGAGACGATGGAGACTAAGGCAGCTCATAAAACCCCTTCAGGAGAAAAATATATAGATTTATTTGATCACTCCAGCTCAACTTAAAGTGATCCACGATGGCCAGACCCACTACTTCACGTTGGAAATAAAAAGCAAAAGAATATTTGGACAGTATGGATAAATAAAGCCATGAGCGCAAAAAAAAAAGGGGGGGGGAGACATGATATAAGGCTTTATATGTGATATAAGTCTAAACTCCTAGATATAAGAGGTTCTTCTCAGAGTTAGTAATAACTCAATTTTTTTTAAAGGAAGGTAAAGGAGTTTAAATATAGGAAAAGGAAAGGGGAAATATATTTTTTTTAAAGCGGCAATACTAGCTATGTGTAGAATTAGACCTATGAATTAATAGGACTAGATGGGATATTATACAAAAAAGTTCAGATTAGTATCAGCATGTCACGAACATCCCATGCACAGACCTAGGTCTGAGCGCTGCAATGGGGAGGTGGTGGTGCACGATAGAAGGGAGGGGAAGGGGAAACATTGAGGAGGTGGTAGATTGGGTAGGCGGGGTGGGGGAGGAGGTGAGGGTCACAGGGAGGAAATTAATACCCGGTACTATGTTGAAAGATGGTTGCAGGTTTTGCGAATGAAACCGTTGATTAACGAGAATAGAAGTGGATGGTTCAATCTTAGAAAAAAAGAATGGGAAAGCTTAAGATATGCACTGTGAATGTAGGGGGCTTAAACGATTGGAGTAAGAGGCAACGGTTGGGGGAATTTGAAAGGGCAAACCATTTTGATTTGGTCTGTATACAGGAGACCTTGGGGAAAAAATAAATGTATTGAATTTGAAAGGTTATGATCTATTGGCCTGTTCTTCCCAAACCTCTACCATTATGGGTGGCGCAATATTTGGTAAGCCTGCTCTGGGTGGTGTGAAATGTAAAATAATAGACGCTCTTGGGAGATGGGGGGTGGTGGTGGAGCTAGGAATTGGGATTACCCTTTGTACAATTTATGGGTCCAATCAGTAGAGCCCTTCGCTCTTCTAATAAACCTTTTGTCTGTCCCTCGGTTCCTTAAAGTCAGGTGGGAAGGGAGGGCCTTCTCCTCCCTGGACCCTAAGCTGTGGAACACTCTTCCCCCTGAACTGACGGGACAATCCTCCATCTTGCTCTTCCGTAAAGCATTAAAAACGTGGCTCTTTGTAGAGGCCTACCCGTAGTCTTGCATTTGAATAAATTACAAGCTGTATTATCTTTTAGGCGTCTTGATGCCCTTGGGCTAAGTCGCGCGTTATAGGACTTCATTCATTCATTCAATCAAGATGATCCCGATATTTTTGAACACCTGGAAGTTGAGCTGATGGCATGGCCGAGTCCAATGATAATGTGTGGAGATTTTAATATTGCTGCTGACTTTGTTAATAATAATATGTATGTCGGGTGAAAGCCCAAAGTATACCGGGCTGTGAACTCCATAATCACCAGTCATGGGCTGGTAAATGTCTGGGGGAACAAAGAACCAAACAATCCAATTTAGTATATTTTTTGTGTGGGCATGAGAAGTATGTAAACCCTGCCTTATTTCCTGGTATCAGCAACAGTAATTAAGAAAGTGAGGATTGACAAATTGCCAAAAGTAATTTCTGATCACAGTCCATTAGTATTTTATGTAGAAATCGATTTCCCCTAGCGAGTTATTCAAAATGGACATTCGGTAGGAAGATATTGGTCAACATGACTTATATGGAACACATGAAGAAGTGGACTCAAGTCTTTTTAGATATGAATGGATATAGTGCCTCCCGGAATTCAGTCTGGGACGCTTCCAAAGCTGCTCTTATAGGGGAAACGATCAGTTTTATTGCCAGGTTAAGGAAAGAAGCTCAGATGGAAAATGATAGATTGATAACAGAGTTAACGATTGCTGTGGAACAACACCCGGACGATATCTTTCAGGGAAAGGAGGTACTAGAGGCACAGCATAGGATCCTGACCATAAAATCCGAGCTGCATAAATGGTTAGCGCAGAAAGCTGCATATAATTACCAAACACATAGGGGTAAGTTTTATGAGACGGGAGGACAGGCAGGGAGACTTTTAGCGCTCAGAATTAGACTGGAAATTACCAGAAATATAATTACGGATATTCGGAAGGAGGACCAGTTGTATACAGAACCTAAAGATATACTTATAGTATTTAAGAATTACTATCAAAAGCTGTATAAAGAGCACCCTACAGAATCTTTCACTACGGCGGTAGAGAGAGTAGGCCCCCAGCTAGACAGTCAGGCAACAGAAGAATTATAGAAAGACTTTTCAATAGAGGAAATAAATGAAGTTCTCCAAGAACTGTCACCAGGAATGGCAGCTGGCCCCGACAGTATTCCGGTGGAAGTTTATAAATGAATTCAAGGCGTGATTGCCCCTATTGTGCTAGACTTATTTAATGGTATAATCTATTCTGGCAAAATCCCAGAATCCTGGAAGGAATTAAACATAATAGTGTTCCATAAAAAAGGCAAACCAAAGGATGACCCGGCATCTTATCGACCAATATCCCTCATTAATACAGATACTAAAATATACTCGGAGGTGCTGGCGGAGAGGTTGGGGAGTGTCATTGGCGGTATAGTCTTACCAGGGCAGCATGGGTTTATCCCAGGGTGTGGAACGACGGAATATATAGGGTGGATGTGAGAAGTTGGCCTGGCATATGATGTGCACTATTCTAGTGGGCAAGCTATCCTAGTGGTAGCTGTGGAGAGCAGCCTTCAGGCTAAGTCTTGAAGGAATGTATGGCAGCTTGTTTTACCAGTCTATAATCTCTTGAATTACCAAATGAAAGCAGAACCACACCAGGTATATATATAAAATATATATATTTATTCTAGACACACCCCTCTAGTCTCTTTATGAGGCTAGAGGCAAAAGTACAATACAAGAACTTAAATAGCACACAGTAAATTAGCACAGTATACGTTTTGCCTTAGGGGCCTCACAAACCATATACTAAGAAAGTGGTAAAAGTACCACTCTCGACATAGTGACAAGGCCTAGGGCCTGTGGAACCGCTGGGGAAACCAGGAACCACCCAAGGTAGGGACGCAGGAGACCCAATTCAATTCAATTCAATTCAAAAAGTGCTTTATTCGAGTATTACTCATAAAAGCAAGACAAACAAACATACAATTAAAAAATCAATTAAATTTGCATAGTCAATCAAACAAGCACATGCATATTTTAAAATTTTTAAAAAACAATGACACATCATATATACAGGTGCAAAAATCATTACCGTCGACAAGTAGAGACCAGAGGGGTGAAGTTCATAATAGCAATGTAAATATCCCCAGGAGATCATACAAAAAAAAAAAAAAAAAAAGAAGATTTCATTACAATAAAAATCGATGTTCAAGCCAATGACACATTACATAAACAGAGAATAGACAAGTGTCTAGCAGTCTCTGGTCAATAAAAAAATTTACAGAGAATAAACATTAGTTTAGCAGTCTCTGCCTATTCACCAAGCAATTACAGAGAATAGACAGATGTCTAGCAGTCTCTGGTCGACTTAATGGCAGTAATTAGTTTGCCAGCAGTCTCATCCTTAAAACCCACGCCCATCCCAGGTACTTTGCAATTGCAATGTTGATCCATTCTTCAGTAGTAGATTTTATTATACGCAGTGCCACCATACTACTTTTTGTACCTAAATTCCTACACATAGGAGCCAACCAGACTTGCCTTGGGGCAGAATATACTGGGCAACAAAACAGAAAATGACCTAGGGTTTCATTTCCCACCCCACAGGCTGGACATAATGCTGCCCCCCCAGATTTCCATTTAGCTGTTAAATTACAGAGGGGGAGCGAACCTACCCTCATTTGAAATAGCAGTTTCCTGTCCAGGGGTTTCATTATGTAGTCCCAATACTTTTCATAAATGGGGAACGTTTTAGCTTCTAGGTAGCCAGTGGTCATAGTCCCACTGTTGATGTTAAGTAAGCTACTATTAGCTACGTGTTCCCAGAATATGTTTTTTAGAACAGTCTTGGAGGGAAATAAAGCCCCAGCAGGATCTGTCCATAAGGCATGAAGTCCCAAATTAAACAGTACAGTCTTTAGTGTTTTAAACCACCTGATTTTATTATAGTGATCGGCTTTGATGACATCAGAAAACCCTTCCGCGTAATGAGAGAGTTCTGGTGTAGTCCAAAGTCTGCGCCAAAATAAAATCGGGCGCAGTTTGGCCTTTTCCGTAAGCTCTCTTCTACCTAATTCGTAACGCAGGGGCAATAGTGGGCTACTCTGTGGAGTACCCGTCAACGACCTCAGAAATTTATTTTCAGATAGTTGGAGTTCATGGTGGTTTTCATACCCCCATAACTCTGCACCATACATGGCAGACCCAATTACTTTTGCCTCGTAAATTATCAGAGGTGGTTTAATAGGTTTAGTCTTTGACTTCCTAAACTCCTTAATTATAGTGCCAGATAGCTGCTTGTGCCTTAATGTAGCAATATTAAGATGTTGCTGCCACTTATTGTCATTGGAGATCAGGATCCCCAAATAGGTGAAGGATTTTACAACTTCGAGAATGCGGCCACTCATGGTAATGTTCGATTTAAAATTTCTATGTGGGTTAAAAGCCATGAGTTTTGTCTTGGTCGCGTTCACCTCAAGTCCGTGGTCAGTGCAGAACCCGTCAAATATTGCCAAAGCTTTTTGTAAGCCACTGGGTGTTTTTGATAAAATTAAAGTGTCATCGGCGAACATTAAAATGGGGACTTTCTCCCCAGCGAGAGAAGGGGCATCCACAGCCCGGGATTGCATGCGGGAAACGACACCATTAACAAAGAGGGTAAACAAAGTAGGAGCCATTGAACAACCCTGCCGAACCCCGCGCTCAACAGGAAATTCGGCAGTGTTGTTCCCATATCCTCCCCATCTTATTTTGGCATAGTTGCCCTCATGCAGTCGCATAATTAAAATCAACAGATCCCCTGGGACCCCTAGTGTCTCAAGCACTTCCCACAGTTTCGCCCTCGGTACCAGGTCGAAGGCAGCCCGCAAATCAACAAATGCTGCATACAGGCTGCCTCCGCCTAGCACCACGGTCTTCCACTGTATTAAATGGAAACGGAAGACTTGATCCATGGTGCTGGTTGCCCTGCGAAATCCAGCCTGAAAGGGGGATAAAATGTTTTGTTCCTCAGCCCAATCGAGCAACCTATTGACAACTACTCGTCCCACTATTTTCTGAATTGTATCTATTAAACTAATGGGGCGATAGTTACCGGGCTGAGCCCGGTCTCCTTTTTTGTATATTGGGATAATTACAGCGCCCCTCCAGGTCGCTGGGATATCAGCCCCCCTGGTAATCAAATTTATCAACAGGTGGATGTATCTGCACCATCTATCAGTGTCATTCAGGAAAACATCAGCCGGCACCCCGTCAATACCAGGAGCCCGCCCACTTCGGACAGTTTTTAGGGCCGCGAGTATTTCGCTCTTAGTGAAGATGTCATCCCCAGTTGGTGAACCGTGCGTGCACCTTCTATCCACTGCCTGATCTCTAGAAGCATACTGCTCGCTAAAAAACTTAACCCAAGCATCCTGGGGGACATTATTAGTGCTTGCTTCTTCTATCCTATCATGTCCCCATTTAACTATATGCCAAAATAACCTGGAGTCCTTACGGTCACTTGCATTTTTTAGGTTATTCCAGTGTGCCTCATCCCAATCTTTTTTCGCTGTTACTATACACTGTTTGTAATGCTTCCTGGCTGATCTAGTTGCTTCTAGATTCTTGTTTTTAATAGCATCACCCAAGGAGGTTCTTGCCAGCCTACATTCGTGATTATACCAACGTGCTGGTCTATGGGCATGCATCTTTTTATTTGCCGGTTTCAGGAAATGGCCTCTAATTTCATCAAAAAGAGCTTCATGGACCTTAGTGGCATTATTTTTACTAGGAAGGAACCCAGTTTCACCCTCAAGGGCCATGATAGCCTTGTCAGTTGCCATGCTTATTTTTTCCATAGCCAGCTGATCTGATTTAACACTAGTCCACCTAAGCCTGCGTAAATCATTTGTAGGAACAATCAACGGGGGTAAGGGATCAATAGTAGCACTGGGGGCAATCACATCAGACAGCCACCATTTGTGGAGAACGCAAAGAGGATTGTGGTCACTCTCAGGCCTCTCCTTAACCTCCATATCAATAATGGATGACCATAGGGCCATACAGCATATAACATAGTCAATACGACTCTTAGATCTTCCATTATCAAAGGTCATGGCTGATACTCTGTCTGACTTAGTACGACCATTCAGAGCCCTTAACCCATATTCAAGGCACATAGCATTCAGGCTTAGAATGTCCTCGGTCCAGCGAGTTATTGGGGTTAAATCAAGTGCAGGGATTTCCCACATGTTGTCTTCCTCCGCACCTAAAAAAGCCTCACCAGTATCAAGGGGCTCAAAAGTGCGGTTTAGGTCTCCTGCCAGTATGATGTTGTTCCCAGAAGAGTGAGTGTCTAGGTAACTGTACAGAGACGATAAGACCGCTGATTTACCAGCATTTCCCCCTCTAACATATAAGTTGTAGATGTCGATGGGAGTAAAGGAGTCCCTCTCAAGTCTAATGAGCTGGCTGTCTTTGTGATTTAGCTCTAAGTTTTTTACCAAGATCTTCAGGGACTGGCGGACCCATATAGTGAGACCTCCCATTGGTCTCCCTTTGGGACCTTTGATTGCCGGTACATAATAATTCAAATACCCCAAAGCATAAACAGGATCGCAGGCCCATGTTTCTTGGAAAATGCAGACGTCATACTTGCTAACGAATTCAAACCACTCTCCACAGTCCATCTTGGAACATAGCCCTGCTATATTCCAAGATAGAAGGTTCCCAAAATCATGCTCCCTGCATATTTCAGGACTGAGATCAGGCCTATTCGTATTTACATCCACATTAACATTGCCTTCTACTGTTAAATTTGTTAATCCCACTAAAGCATCTGGCGTACATAACTCATTTGGAGAGCCCATAGCTCGACTATGCCCCCCTGTTGCACACAAGGATGAAGGTGTTTGCAGCTGAGGCATACAATTAGTTATTTGTCAATCACAAGCATCTAGATTGGAAAGAGCAGAGAATCTATTTTCTAAACCTAGTCCCCACTCAGCGGAACAAAAATTCTTACAACCCCTTTTGGTTACGACGTTCCATTTTGTTCTTAAGGTGCTTGGATTGGGGCCTCTGCCTTTTCGGGGGTAAAAGAAGTCAAGGGTCAATGGTACGATAGAAGCGGAGCGTCTCTGTGGTGGAAAAATGTTAGGCAGTATGTTTGGTAATGCATCAGGGTGAGAAAGATTAAGCACAACGCAATCGCCCTTAAACTTTTTTTCACTGTTTCCGATCCACTCCACTCTTCTTGCATTTACCAGTTCCTCGGCCAGTTGCTGTTTCCCCCACGGAGATATGGCCATGTTGTTGGTTAGCCAAGATAAAGATTTATTTAAAAGCGATGCTGTTGATTCAGCTTCACCAGAAACCAGAGGGGGCACATTTGCTAATACAAGAACTAATGGCGAAGCTTCCACCACCTGCTCACATGACCCTTTCGAGGTAATAGGTTCCCCAATAAAATGGGCGGGGGGTGCAACCCCAGAGCTAGTTTCCGTTAAGTTTATCAGAGGAGCCACTGGGGGATTTGGAGTAACAGTGAGTGGCAATTTAATTGCTAGAATGTCATTAACCAGAGGTTGTACATTGGACGTGATGACTTCAGGGAGTTTCCCCACTTCACCCAGCGTTTTACCAAGGAGACCTTCCAATTTAGTCACTTCGGCAGATAGCTTATCAATTTTGCTTATCAGAGGTTTAACTATTCCTTTGATTTTTATGTCCATCAGACTGCAAAATTTCTGAAATTGAATGTTAGAGAAGGTTACATGTGTTTCCCCCGGGGAATCATCCTCCTCCACACAAGAGATTTTCCTTGGTGGTGTTGCAATTTTATTTTTAGCTGACCTTAACCCCGGTCGTTTTTGTATAGCTTTTCTTTTAACCCCTGTAACCCTTGGTGCTGGAATTGGAACAATGGGAGGGGTGATAAGCTCACAGATCATAGGACTCAAAGGCACTACGTCAATGTCATTGATATCTTCAGTGCTGGCCACTATGCCACTGGGTTGAATAGAGACAGTATCTTGTGAGGAAGCTTGTGCCGCTCCAGAAAAGCTAGTGTTTGTCAGGTCAAAGGGGTCCTCTGTTTCTATGTCAACTAATGGAGATTGAGTGGGTGAGTCCAAACCCAATGAGGACCTTCTATCGCTGTTTATTTTCGCCACTACCTGGACTAAATAGTTCTCCATGGTGTTAGTTACAGGTGTTAGCTTTTTACCAGGCATGTATGCAGATGGCTTGGTAGTAACAAGACGTAAAGCTTACAAATGTAAAGCAACGATTTACCTGGCAGACGATGAATTTGCAACTCTATGAACGTCTGTACATGATTGGGCAGGAATCGTGGCCCAACCCAACCTTGTCCGGCCTCAGACGGCCCGCCCTTTGCCCGGGCTTCGCCCCGGGCGTCCCGCTCGCGTCCCGCGACGCGGGGGTGCTCCTCCTTTTCAGCGCTGCTGTTGGCGCTCTCTGGGCGCTGCCGCGTCACTCAGACGCGCCGCCGCGGTGCCTGCCGGGATTTGGAGTCTCCCGGAGCGGCGGCGCGGAGTCTGCTGTCCCTAGACTCTTGGCGGTGGCGGCGGCGTGGTCAATGGCTTCAGCCTTCCTTGGCGTGCAAAGAGAGGTAAGTTGCTGTGACTCTAGGCGGTGGTGGCGGATTCTAAATGTTCTCCCCCGCTCTGCCGGGGTGCTCCTCCTTTTCAGCGCCGCTGTTGGCGCTCTCTGGGCGCTGCCGCGTCACTCAGACGCGCCGCCGCGGTGCCTGCCGGGATTTGGAGTCTCCCGGAGCGGCGGCGCGGAGTCTGCTGTCCCTAGACTCTTGGCGGTGGCGGCGGCGTGGTCAATGGCTTCAGCCTTCCTTAGCGTGCAAAGAGAGGTAAGTTGCTGTGACTCTCGGCGGTGGTGGCGGATTCTAAATGTTCTCCCCCGCTCTGCCGGGGTGCTCCTCCTTTTCAGCGCCGCTGTTGGCGCTCTCTGGGCGCTGCCGCGTCACTCAGACGCGCCGCCGTGGTGCCTGCCGGGATTTGGAGTCTCCCGGAGCGGCGGCGCGGAGTCTGCTGTCCCTAGACTCTTGGCGGTGGCGGCGGCGTGGTCAATGGCTTCAGCCTTCCTTGGCGTGCAAAGAGAGGTAAGTTGCTGTGACTCTCGGCGGTGGTGGCGGATTCTAAATGTTCTCCCACAGGGGGCGCGTGCAGTGTCTAAGCACAGCCGCAAATCACCATTGACTTCTATGGAGAACGTTAGAGTTAGGATTTTGAAGAATAAGGACACTTGGGAGTGGACTACGGTAAAACTCTTTCAGTACTGGACACTTCGAGAGTCAAGACCCACGGGTGCACCGAAGTACTCGTGTTACCTCACCCAGGGAAGCCGGGTGCATAGGTGTCTTTTTGTGTCGGGTTTCGTGGTAGTTTCCAATGGAGAGCTGCAAAGTGCTGCAGCTGACCAGGTGAAGAGTGTCCGGATAGATCCAAGGTTGGATCGGAGATCTGAAGAACCTGAAAGCAGAGGGGACAGAGTCTAGGTCACTAGCCAGTGACCAGGAAGGCTACGAGAAGATGCCAACCGATGTCGGGTGATTTCAGGTGATGTAGGTGAAGCTTGACTCTTCAGCCACGAGGACCAGGAGGCATCGACGACAACCAGGAGCTGGATTCGAGCTGTTCCACGTCGGATGTCAAGGGCTGCAGCCTTGGTATCCGGATTGGACCCAACAAGCCTTGGCAACAGCAACCCACGCAGAATGGAAAGATTGGCTTCGGATCAGACTAGCGAGGTCTAAGAGACTCACCCTTTGGAGGGGAGTCAGGGCACGTCTGGAGCAACCAGGGAAGCCAACAAAGTAGATTCCTTTGTGGGGACCCACCAGTCTACGGACCGGGGATCGCAAAGGGGCCTCGAGCAGAAATGCAGGAAGCGGGCCCACGGAACACTCGTGGAGTGTAGGCCTCTAAGCTGCGGTGCAAAAGGTGCTCAGGGCTTGGACTACAAGTAGCCCAGTGCACAACTTCGGGAAAGCTTGGAAGTCGATGCACTAGCAAATGTGCTGGATGTCCAGGAGCTCGGGTCCCACGGCTCTCGTGATAGCTACAGGTCTCAGCTTTGCTGGGGACTCGTGTCAGCCTCGGAGATGTCTGGAAGTACGTGTCCTATCTCGCAGATCCTTCGGAATCCGGCGGGAGCCTCGAAAATGCAGACCGGCAAGATGCTTCTTTGGTGCCTGTTTGAACAGGGGAATCACTCCTTGACCCCAAGGGAGATTTCTTCCACCTTCCAGTCGATATGGAATGTCAAAGGTCCAAGATTTATGTTTCAGAATTTCGTCCAGGGTAATCTAAAGTCCTAGGGACTGGGTTCCTATACTTGTACTAAGTTTAGGGGTTGAACTAACTCTAGGGTCCCACCTATGGGAGAACCTGGGAAGGGGGTGGTTACACCCCTTCCTCTTTGTCCAGTTTCACGTCAGAGCTGGGGCTGAGTGCCCCAGCAACCGGTTTGAACTGGGAAATCCAAGGGGACACCTTGTGTGCCCCAGGCACTGTCTGGAAAGTGCTGGCACCTCCCTGGATAGGAAACCTATTGTCCAAGCCTCCCCTGCTGGAGCTTTTTGCAGCAGCAGGAGGTCAGACTCATGTCTGTGGCAGCAGCATCCATTTTGTGATGCTAGGGCTCTGTTTAACTTCTACTGGGTTTACCAGTGTGTACATGTCTTCTCCCTCTAGAAGTGGGGAATGCTACCCCGGCCGCCAGAACTGGAGGGGCGTAGTATTCCAAAGTGTTTGACACCAAACACAACATGTTTTGATGCAGCCATTCCTAAGTTAGCATTTACAGCGAGGTTATAAATCACTTAAGAGTATATGGTATGGCTGTATCATAGAACAGCTATAAGGAAGGGATTCCGAAAGCTGCAGAGGGGCTCAGCTCATGCTTGGGCACCCTGTCACTCAAAACCAAGCACTCTGCCTTCAGGATTGTCAAGGCCTGCCATAGGAGTGACTTATCCATACTAATATAGTAAAGAGAGAGCCCCAACCTTTGGGGCGGGTAATCTCAGGAACCTCGGCACCAATCACAGCACCCAATACAGCGTTGGAAAGGGCAGTTGCAGCAGAAGGACATAGGCTATGCAGACGGCCACCATATACATTTAAAAGGTAAAAGAACCGTGCCAGCAAAGTAGTCCCTTGTGGGCTGTCTGCGTTGTGCTGTGGGCGTGTGCTGGAGGCGTGACACACGCTGGGGGCGTGTGGTACGTTCCGCCCTTCATGCCATGTCTCATATTGTGTGCTAATCCCACCCTGCTCCCTTTAAATACCCCTGCACCCCATAATCATAACCCACCCTTACTCCTTAAAATACCCCAACACCCTTAAACACTAACCCATCTTAACCCTATAAATATACCCTGTACCCTAAAACCCAAACCTATCCTTAAACCCTAAAAATACCCCTGTACCCCAAAACCCAAACCTAGCCCTGAACCCTATAAATACCCCTGTACCTCAAAACCCAAACCTACCCCTGAACCCTAAAAATACCCCTGTACCCCAAAACCCAAACCTAGCCCTGAACCCTAAAAATACCACTGTACCCCAAACCCACACCTACCCTGAACCCTAAAATGCCCCTGTACCCCAAAACCCAAACCTATCCCTGAACCCTTAAAATACCCCTGTAACCCAAACCTACCCCTTAACCCTAAAAATACCCCTGTACCCCAAAACCCAATTCTAGCCCTGAACCCTAAAAATAACCCTGTACCCCAAAACCCAAACCTACCCCTGAACCCTAAAACACCCCTGTACCCCAAAACCCAAACCTAGCCCTGAACCCTTAAAATACCCCTGTACCCCAAAACCTACCCCTGAACCCTAAAAATACCCCTATGCCCCTGTGGACTGGGGGTTGGTGCGGACCGGAATAACAGGCGTGGAGGCCGTATATATTTTGCTATGGTAGCTGTTTTATTGAATGTTAGTTATTAGGACGGTGAAGAGGGTAGTTGTCTGGAAGCCGTAGAGATCTTCCCGCACGTCAACTGGACAGTGGGGTCTTCGGAGCGTCTTCCGGTCGTCAGGGGGATCCGGTGTAACTTCGGAGGGAACAGAGAGACCGGGCGGTTTAGTCCTTTTTGGCTTGGACCGTCAGAGTACTATCGCCAAGACCCGGGTTGTGAGGGGACAAAGAAGAACGTGAGGACGGGGACGGTAAAGGAGGGCTCAGAGGGAAGGGGGGGAAGAGATGGGAACGGGGAGAGCGTGCCAAGGCGAGTGAGGGGGTACAGGGACTATGGTACAAAGAGATAGGTGCAGTGACACTACTAAGTATTATACAGTGCTGTGGTGATCTATCAGTGCAAATTACTTCTATACAGGTATTTACATATATCTACAGAGGGGCACGGTGAAAAAGGTAACCGGGTACTCACGTGCCTCGCCGCAACTCTCCAGCGAGTCGCGGCCGCTCTCCAGCCACCTCCTGAGGACTCCACCACTCCTCGGTCCAGACGTCCTCCGCTTCCTCGTCGTCACTCCTCACACTCCTTCCGCTCTCCTTTTCTGGTCCACTACGCGCTGTCTCCTGCCACGAGTCCGCTACCTGGAACGATCTCCTCTCTTCGTCGCCGGCTTTTCTGCGTCTCGGACTGCTGTTGGGGGCGGGACTTCCGGGGTCGCAGGAGGTCGCTTCCGGGTCGGGACTTCCGGGGTCGCAGGAAGCCTCTTCCGGGTTAGTGCGCGATCCCGCTGATCGGGTCGTATCCTGCAGGGAGAAAAAGAAAGGAGGTGTCCTGGTCGTCAGGGACGCAGGAGGGTTAGCGTTCATGAAATCCCTGCTCGGGTGCCGCCCTGTCGAGGTGAGGGGCGCCCCCCGTCCACATCCCCTTTCCCTAGCTGTCTTTCTTGTGGGGGGGGCAGGTGGGGGATACCGAGAAAGATAATCAGCGTTTCCCTGTTCTACCCCTTTTCGGTGTAATGTCTTGAACCTGTACGGTTGCAGGGACAGGAACCACCTAAGCACCCGGTCATTGTGGCCCCGGTTTCGTGCCATCCACTCAAGGGGGGCGTGGTCAGTATAAAGAAGAAACTCACGCCCCTCCAGATAATATCGAAGGCTCTCTATTGCCCACTTAATGGCCAGAGCTTCCTTTTCCACTACAGCATAATTAATTTCTCTAGGGAAAAGCTTTCTGCTGAGGTAGAGGATAGGCCTTTCCACCCCTGTCTGGTCTTTTTGGGATAGAACGGCTCCCAATCCCTGGTCTGAGGCGTCTGTTTGCAGGATAAAGGGTTGTGTATAGTCGGGGCTGATCAGGACTGGCTCAGACACCAGGCATCGCTTGAGGTCGCGAAAGGCCTTCCACATCTGGGGAGTGGGGTGTTTCAACACGGCCTCTGTTGGGGTGTTTTTCTTCAGTAGGTCCGTCAAGGGGACTGCGGTTTGGGAAAAGTTGGGGATGAACCTCCTATAGTACCCTAACAGCCGAAGGAAGGCACGGAGGTCTTTTTTTGTTTGTGGGAAGGGGATAGATTGGATGGCCTTTATTTTGTTGTCCTGAGGTCTGATAACGTCCTCCCCTAGTAAGTACCCCAGGTATTTTACGGATTGGGCAGCTAGAGTGGTCTTAGCGGGATTGATAGTGAACCCGTATTCCCCCAGGGAGGTGATAACTCGTCTCAGGTGGGACAGGTGCTCTTGCCAGTCTTTGCTATAAATGACGATGTCGTCCAGGTACGCTCCTGCGTATCGGGCATGGGGTTGTAAGACAATGTTCATGGCCCGCTGGAACGTCGCGGGGGCCCCATGAAGCCCGAACGGCATGACTCTGAATTGGAACAGGCCATCCGGCGTGGAGAATGCCGTTTTCTTTTTGTCTTCCTTATTCAGGGGAATCTGCCAATATCCCTTGCAGAGATCCATGGTGCTAATGTAGGTGGCTCTGCCTATACGTTCTATCATCTCGTCTACTCTTGGTAACGGATATGTATCGAAACTGGAGATTTTATTGACCTCTCGAAAGTCTATACAAAATCTAGTGGAGCCATCAGGTTTGGGGACGAGGACTAAGGGCGAGTTCCAGCTACTGATTGACGGCTCTATGATGCCCATTTGTAACATCTGTCTCTTCCCTGATAACGTTTCGGCGTGCTTCAGGGACCCGGTAGGGGCGTTGTCTCACGGTCTTCCCGGGTTCTGTGGGTATGGCGTGCTCTATGACCGTTGTGTGCCCTGGCAGAGAGGAAAACACCGCCTGTATCGGTGATAGGGTGTTTCTTAGCTCTTGTCTCTTACTTTCGGGCAGATCAGGGTCCAAACAACAATCGAACTGCAGGGTGTCTCTGTGTTGTATGCTGGCTAGTACCGGCTGTCGGCCCTCCCACTTCTTCAGAAGGTTTACGTGGTATATTTGTGTCTGGTTGCGGGTGTGGTCCAGTTCAATTTCGTAGGTGACCGGAGTCACTTGTCTCGTTACCGGATACGGCCCTTGCCATTGTCCTAGCAACTTGTGGTCGGAGGAGGGAATGAGGAGTAGTACTAGGTCACCGGGAACAAAGGATCTCGCCTTGGCTCCCCGATCGTACTGGCGTTTTTGGGTGGCCTGTGCGGTCATCATGTTTTGCCTCACTATTTCTCGGATTTGACCTAGGTGGGTTTTAAGGTTTGCGACCTATTCCGGGAGGGGCCGGGTACGATCAGGCTCGGCCTCCCAAGCCTCCCTGGCCATATCCAAGAGGGTCCTGGGGGCCCTCCCATATAAGAGTTCGTAGGGGGAGTATCCAGTACTGCTCTGGATTTTGCACCTTATCGCAAATAAGGCCAAGAGCAGCATTTCTTCCCAGCGACGGCTCTCTAAACCCAACAGTTTCTTGAGGGTGGTTTTCAGGGTGGCATTATACCGTTCCACCAGCCCATCGGTCTGGGGGTGGTAGGCAGAGGTCCTTATCTGTTTAATGCCCAGATGGGAACACACCTGGCGCATGAGGGAGGAGACAAACAGGGTGCCTTGGTCTGTCAATATCTCACGGGGAAAACCCACCCGGGTGAAGATGGTGACGAGGGCTTTCGCTATGTTCTGGGTGGTTGGGTGGCGTAAAGGAATGCCCTCAGGAAAACGGGTGGCGTAGTCCACGAGGACAAGAGCATATCTACACCCGCTCCTTGAGGGCAACATGGGGCCTATAAGGTCCATTCCTACCCTGCTGAAAGGGACATCGATGAGAGGGAGGGGTACCTTTGGGGGCTGGTACCGACTGTTCTTCTGGCATACCGGGCACTCCCGGTAGTATTGGCTCACTTGTTTGTACACCCCAGGCCAGTAGAATTTTTCCAGAATGGTCTGTCCGGTTTTCTCATCCCCAAAATGACCCCCTAATAAAAGGCTATGAGCCAGGAACAGTACTTTGTCGCGAAAGGGACCGGCAACGAGTAGTTGAGGGTCTTGTTGGGGTCCCCCTTTCCTGTACAATAGACCGTTCTTCTTGAAGAAGTAAGGACATACGTGTAATGGGTCTTCGTTTTCCAGGGCACGCCCCCAGGCGTCCTGTAGCACCGGGTCTTCTTGCTGTGCAGCTCTATATTCCCGATCGGATTCCCACGGATGGTTGTCCACTTGTACAGGAAAGGCCGTGGTGTGGGTCCTCTTTTCTTTCTTCTTTTGACTTCTTGACTTCAGGAGTTTGGTTGTTGGCTCCAGGGGGGGAGGGTTCCGAGAAAAGGGAGCCTCGGTCCACCACTTTTCCAAGGAGTCCGTAGCGTCTTGTAGCAGACGCGGAAGACCACTATAATCGCTACCCAGGATCACTTGTTCCGGTAGGTTTGGCACCAGTCCTACAGTAAGAGGGCTTCCTTCTTCCGAGGTGTGCTGTACTTGGACACATGTGGTGGGATACCTCTTTTTATCACCGTGTACGCATTGAATGTCCACTATGCCGGTCACAGGCCCAATAGGGATGGGCATCTCCTGAGGCCTTAGAACGCTTTGCCTGCAACCGGAATCGGCGAGGGCCATCATGGGGTGGCCGTCGATCCTCACTGGACACCGGAAAGGAGGAGGCCTGGCATCCGTGGTAAGACACACATAGTTCCTTGCCAGCCCAACCTCCATGGGTTCTTCCTTCTGTGGACAAAAGCGGGCGATCTGTCCATGCCCTCCACAGTGGTAGCATTGGGGACCGGGAAGACTGGGTCTCGGTGATACAGGGAACGAAAACAAGGGAACGGGTTCTGGTTTTCGGGGCACTGCAGGCCTTTGGGGCCGAGGGTGACTTCCGTGGGGCATCCGGGGAGGGTGTTCGTCTTTCTTCTGGAAGTCTTGTACTCGGCTGTAGGCACTTGCGATCTCCACGGCGGTGTCTAGGGTTAGGCGGGCGTGTTGACGTACCCATTTCTGGGTGGCGGGGTGGGGTGAGGCAGGAATTGTTCCAAATAGATTTTGGAAAGGATCTCCTCCTTTCAAGTCGTGGCAGGCTTCAGCCAGCGGTTGCTCAGATCCAGGATGCGAAAAGATAAAGCTCGGGGTGTTTCTTGGGGTCCTTCGCGAGCTTGCCGCAGTCGTACTCTGTAGGTCTCCTCGTCGATCCCCAGCCGCTCCAAGATACAGGTCTTTATGTCTTGATAAGGTGTCTGTCCCTGTATGTTGGCCTGTTGGTAGGCCGCCTGTAGTTCCCCCGTCAGCAGAGGCCCTAAGTAGTGACCCCAGCGATCGATCGGCCATCCTGCGGCTTGTGCCAGACGCTCGAAGTTCGTAAAGAAGAAGTCCGGGTCTTCTCCCGGGACATACTTTTGCAGGACCACAGAGTGCAAGGAGGTCGCTGGTCTCTGCTGTCCCATGACGTCGGCTAGCTTCCCAAGGGCCCGATCCTGAACGGAGCCCTGGTCCTTCAGGACATCGTGAAGCTGGCCTCGATCGCCTTCGGCCGTTTTCAGGAAGCGTTCCATCATCTTCCCTAGCAGCTCCTGACTTTCTGCTAGCTGTTTCACCACGGCCTCCATGCTTCCGGATCCCACTTCTGACACCAAGTGTGGACTGGGGGTTGGTGCGGACCGGAATAACAGGCGTGGAGGCCGTATATATTTTGCTATGGTAGCTGTTTTATTGAATGTTAGTTATTAGGACGGTGAAGAGGGTAGTTGTCTGGAAGCCGTAGAGATCTTCCCGCACGTCAACTGGACAGTGGGGTCTTCGGGGCGTCTTCCGGTCGTCAGGGGGATCCGGTGTAACCTCTGAGGGAACAGAGAGACAGGGCCGTTTAGTCCTTTTTGGCTTGGACCGTCAGAGTACTATCGCCAACACCCGGGTTGTGAGGGGACAAAGAAGAACGTGAGGACGGGGACGGTAAAGGAGGGCTCAGAGGGAAGGGGGGAAGAGATGGGAACGGGGAGAGCGTGCCAAGGTGAGTGAGGGGGTACAGGGACTATGGTACAAAGAGATAGGTGCAGTGACGCTACTAAGTATTATACAGTGCTGTGGTGATCTATCAGTGCAAATTACTTCTATACAGGTATTTACATATATCTACAGAGGGGCACGGAGAAAAAGGTAACCGGGTACTCACGTGCCCCGCCGCAACTCTCCAGCGAGTCGCAGCCGCTCTCCAGCCACCTCCTGAGGACTCCACCACTCCTCGGTCCAGACGTCCTCCGCTTCCTCGTCGTCACTCCTCACACTCCTTCCGCTCTCCTTCTCTGGTCCACTACGCGCTGTCTCCTGCCACGAGTCCGCTACCTGGAACGATCTCCTCTCTTCATCGCCGGCTTTTCTGCGTCTCGGACTGCTGTTGGGGGCGGGACTTCCGGGGTCGCAGGAGGTCGCTTCTGGGTCTGGACTTCTGGGGTCGCAGGAAGCCGCTTCCGGGTTAGTGCGCGATCCCGCTGATCGGTCCGTATCCTGCAGGGAGAAAAAGAAAGGAGGTGTCCTGGTCGTCAGGGACGCAGGAGGGTTAGCGTTCATGAAATCCCTGCTCGGGCGCCGCCCTGTCGAGGTGAGGGGCGCCCCCCGTCCACAACCCCAAAACCCAAACCTAGCTCTGAACCCTAAAATTACCCTGTACCCCAAAACCCATACCTATCCCTAAACCCTAAAACTACCCCTGTACCCCATAACCATATCTGAACCTCAGTACCCCAAAACATATACCCCTATATCCATACTTACCTTATCCAAACATTAAAAAAAAAACATGCTTTTACCATTCATGCATTTACAACGAATTTCGTTGTAAATGTATGCGTGGTAAAAGCATATAAAATGTAATGCCATGCGTTATAATGGCATTGCGGAGTCATGGTACTTTCGTAATGAAAGTATGCGGAGTGATGGTATGCGCAAAGAAAGTTGTGGAATAATTGGTGTTTACCCCCCCCCGGTAAGTACATTGGTGGCACGGCGGCCCACATCTCCAGCAACATACTCATATTTTTTCACCACCCATTTGAAAAATGCACAGGTCTCTCTCTCATTGATGGCCAGCACCGAGATACACTTTTAGACACACCTCCTGCCACAAGTTCTAGAATTGCGAACTTTAGAGCTGAGGAGCTACGTTCAAATATCGGCATCAGCTCAACATCCTGTGATTCCAGGCAAATCGCTTTGTCTCCCCGTGCCTACCATAAATGAATGTGTAAATTGTGCTCATGCCATGTTGTCGAGTTCGCGCTATATAATATTGCAAGGAAAAATAAAGTAGGGAAACTCGAGTTCACACACTACTGAACGCGCACTCTTAAGTGCATCAGCAGTGCACTGTGAATCGGAGCGTTTCACAGGCCTGTCACAGATAAGAAATGCTATCAAAACGAAATCCTACAAAACAATATACTACTGGCCGGCAGCAATTCATACCCGGACAACGTCGAGACGGGCTGCTAGTCCATTTATAAAGTTGTGAGAATGCCTCTGCTGTGCCACTGGCTGGTATCCCTTGCTGCTCCGGTACCAGACTCAAGAAGGTAGTTAGGAACACCTTGTCATTCATAAATACTGGCATGGGCAAAGTCTAATGGATGTCAGGACGGAGCAAATGGCGTGGATCTCGGAGGTGTGGGCGAAGGTGAGAAAAAATGGAACGACAAACAGGCAGAAAAGTATCGCGCATTAGGAGAGGGAGGTATGTCCTCAGTTTGAGAGGAATTTGGTATATAATAGGATTTTTACTTCTTTCCTGAAGATATATGTGAATGGGTTGCATCTGATTTCGGGAGGGAGAGAGAGTTCCAGATTTTAGGGGCAACTTTGGAAAAGGATAGGTTGTAGGTTTTCTTTTTGTTGAATTTTTGTGGCTTAAGTAGTAGGGAGCTTGTGCTTCTGGAAGATCTGTTTTCGCCCGATAGGGTCAATTTTTGGGTCAAGCAAGAGGGGATATTGTGGTGCAGTGCTTTATGGGCAATACAGGCAATTTTTAGATGGATCCTAGCCTCGTAGGGAAGCCTTTTCAGTGATAGAAAGCCAGCTGTGATATGATCACTTTTTTTGAGCCAGTGATGAGCCAAGCTGCTGCGTCCAGAGTAGCCTTCAGCTTAACTAGCCATTGGTTAGTGAACAGAGGAATGAAGAAATGAGAATAATAACCTTCTTCCATACCAGCACCCATAATCAAAAAAACCTTTGTGCGGTAAAAGCATAGTAAGTAGTGTGACAAGGGGTTGAAAATAGCTTTCAGGCTACTAGTGTACAAGGTACAACTGGTGGTTTGTGGAGAGTATCGAGTTGATTATTTGAAACAAATCTGTTACAGAATCAGGTTATTATAAAAGACTACTCTGTCTTCCTTAGTAAAAGGTCTGCACATAAGCTGCCTGTTTTTTTGAGGCGTGTGGGACAGACATATGACCATTCTGCTTAGTCTGCAATTAATGTCTTGGCTGCATGTGCCACTTAGGCAAATAGTCCAGGTTTGGGAGGTCCTCTAGCCGGTACAGCATAAACTTACATTTAATGTACTTTGAATAATTTGTAACCATATACTCCTGTTGCACTATCTTATTATATGTGCTTATATTTAATGTACTTTGAATAATTTGTATCCATATACTCCTGTTGCGCTATCTTATTATATGTGCTGATCACCATCCACACATGGCTTCACCGTGCTAGCTTTCGGGCGCTGATAGTAATGTGTGCTGGCTGGCTATGACTTGGTTTAGTAGGCCAAATTCTAAATGCATCTGGGCAAAGGATGCTGTTCTTGGGAGGAAAAAATGGACTTGTATATTTTAGCCACCAGGCCTTTCACGAGTCTTGCATCCTCTCCCAGCCAAATTTCGCACCCATAAGTTATTGATGGTATTAACTTTGCCTTTATAACCTGAGCATTGGACCGAGGCTGGAACCCATAGGTATTTCAAGGCGGTTGCAAATGCGCATTGCACGGCGAAAGCTTTATTTTTGATTGATTCTTTTGCCGGGCCAAAGTTCCTCTTGCATTAATCCTAACTCCTAGATATTTATATTCTTATACCTTGCCGTTGTCTTAACCTCTCAGCTGCCAGGCCCCCCTCTTGTCGACTCTTTTTTCCGTAGATGATTCCTTTTGTTTTTGCCACGTTCACTTCAAGGTTATTGGACCTGATCTAGTTATCCAGTTTATTGATTTGTTGCTGGAGGCCCACTTTTGTTTTGCTTAACATCAGCAACTGCTCTGCATATAGTGTATTGGACTGTGGTCTACCTCCCAATTTCGACGGATGCAAATTAACCAGATCCAATGTTGGTGTCGTATCCGATATGTATAGATTAGTAAGGGAGCCAAGACGCACCCTTGTTTAAGCCCCACTGTGGTGAGGATTTTCCTACATAACAAAAACTACCATCACCTAGTGTTATCCTCGTTCAAGTGTCCGAATATATAAGTTCTTTTGCCATCAGCGGCTTCACAGGGATTGACCATGAATGTAATTTTTTCCACTGAGGACTTCTGGGGACCCAGTCAAAGGCTGCTTTGAAATCGACGAAGCAGAGGTATAATAATGTAAGCTAGGTGCGGCCTGGGGCATGATCGTGGAAATTGGTATCAGTTTCGAGATGCAACCTTGATTGTGACGGAACCATGTCTAGTTCAGTGGTATTAGCTCATTTTCTTTAGCCCAGATTTTAAGGTCTTCCATCAGTAGACTTGCAGAGTATTTTGCTTAAACGTCCAGAAGTGATATCGGACAGTAATTGATTGACTGATGCACTATTGAGCCTCTCCAGGAACGTGGGGCTTCATTTTTTAGAAGAACTTTGATGAAAAGGGGTGCTAATTTATATGCCGAAAACATGGAGGACTTTTTAAAAACCGCTTTGGATATGCTTTGCCACCTCGAATTGCCTTTTGTGTAGGCCTGTAGCTCCCCTGGGATTAGCACTGCCATCAAGTGGCCTTCTTGCCTCTTCCTTTTTGTACTGTGGCTACGATCTGTTTGCTGTTCGTCCTCCTCAACTGTCTGAGGGTTGTTAGAAACTTAAACCATTCTTTCTTGCTCGCTGATATTTGCGTTGGCTGCCCTGTGCAGTCCGCTCTCCATCTTGTTTACTATCTTTACTCTTACTAGCATATTCAAGGCTGGCCTTATTGAATTGCCTGCTGAGCATTTACTCATTTTCCCTGCCCAGTTTAATTTCTAGTATAATTCATTGGTGTGCAGACTAGCTCACAGTAAACTAAGATGTTTATTGAACTGTTTTTAGATGCACTTTATTTCTGAAGGAAGTCTTTTTTGTTGTTTTTCTTCCAGGGAATAACCAGCAGTTCCACACTTCTGTAGGAATTTTGCTATTATGTGCTTTGTAAATTTGTCCCTATTACCAATCTGGTCCCCTCTGACATTTATGGTAAAGAAGGCTAAACTTTGCTCAATAATGGTTGGCAAGCTCTCATCATTCCAACTTTAGCCTTTTAAAATTAATTATATATGCCTGGTTGATAATACCTTGGCTGCCTGAGAAACCGAATTCTTACAGGCAAAGTGATGGTAGCATTAATTGTCACTCGTTAGCTAAACACCATGCTGAAATTGTTGATTTACTGTCCGAACACTCTCTAGGCATTTTGTTTCTAACAGAAACTTGGCTCTCTCAAGATTCTATCACTATTCCTGCCTTGGCCCTGCCCCCGGGCTTCGCAATGAAGACTGTCAATAGAGAGAAGTGCCGAGGTGGTGGCATTGCAGCAATCTATGAAGATTGCTACACTTGTATTTTCAACCAGTAACCCATTCAGGATGGCGAAAGCGCCATTTTTAAATTGGCTTTATCGGGCAATTTCACGTTCTCTGGACTACTGATCTATTGCCCTCCGGGGCTTCCAAACTTTTCAGAGAAGGACTTTTCAATGTGGTTAGCAGTTTAGCATTGAAATCAGCCAACCTTACTATCATTGGTGATTTGAATCTGCATCTGGAATCTGACAAGGATCCAGACATACCTAATTTCATTAATGATATGGCTGCCTGTTAATTATACCAACTGGTCTCTTGAGCTATGCATGAGGCGGGACATCTGCTTGATCCAGTGCTTACCAACATCTTGCTTACAAAGTCCCCAACATCGTTACCGATGACATGGACCGAACACTACTTAATTGGTTTCTCATTGGATCACTCTGGCCCCAAGCTGCAAGGCCGGCATAAAGCCATATATTCAGCCCACCCTTTAATTGAATATCGAGATGGCTAGCCATAGCTTTGGAAAGTGGATAACCCAGGCACTAGGTAAGCCAAGAAAGCCCGATCCCATGAGTGGTTTGATGTTTCACTTGTCACGACCAGGAAAAATTGTAAAGCCCTTGAGTGCTGTTGGAGACGCTCCTATAATCCTACAGCTAAATCTGAATATGTGGTCGCTAGGAAAATCTATCACAAACGTATTCACAAAACACGTGCTGCATTCTTTGCTAATAAGATTAACACGAGCAACAACCCCATAAACTATTTTTTCCCTAGTAAAGGATATGATGAAGGCACCGGTGACTGCTAATAGTTTCATCACCTCTAATGACCAGTGTGAGGTGTTGGCCATTTATTTTATCAATAAAGTGGTGGGCATTTATAATAGCATCCGTGTGAAGCCACTGTAATGTTGAGGGATGGATTTACAGGGAACGGGGCCCACTTTCTGTCTACCTTCCCTTCAATCACTACAGAAGGTCATCAAAGCAGACGCTGCCATCGCACCCCAACTACGGAAGGTCATCAACATCTCCTTCGAAACAGTGACATTCCCTGAAAGCTGGAAACATGCCTAAATCAGCGCCCTCCTTAAGAAGCCCAAGTCGGACCCCAAGGACCTCAAGAACTTCCGGCCCATCTCCCTGCTCCCATTTCCGGCAAAGCTCATCGAGAAAACTGGCCCGCCACTGGAAGACAACAACATCCCTGGACCCGTCCCAGTCCGGGTTCAGACGAAACCACAGCACCGAGACAGCCCTCATCGCCGCCACAGACGACATCAGGCGCCAACTAGACAACGGCGAAACATCAGCCCTCATCCTCCTGGACCTGTCAGCCACCTTTGACGCGGTCTGCCATCGCACTCTAAAGACACGCCTCCTAGAAGCCAGAACCCAAGAGAAGGCCCTTGACTGGAACACGTCCTTCCTCTCCGGCAGAACCCAGAGCGTCCGCCTCCCGCCCTTCCGATCTGAGGCCACCGACATCATCTGCGGCGTCCCCCAAGGCTCATCCCTCAGCCCTCGCACAAGTGGCCCGCCAACACGACCTCAACATCATCTCCTACGCCGACGACACCTAGCTCATCCTCTCTCTCACCAAGGACCCGCACACCGCCAAAACCAACATCCACGAGGGAATGAAGGCCGTCGCCAACTGGATGCAGAACAGCCGTCTGAAGCTAAACTCAGACAAGAAGGAGGTACTCCTCCTCGGACCCACCCCCTCACCTGGGACGACTCCTGGTGGCCGACCACACTGGGAGCAGCACTGACACCCACCGACCATGCTCCGCAGGATCTACAAGTGGATCCCGACCGAAACAAGAAGAACGGTGACACAGGCCCTCATCAGCAGCAGACTGGACTACGGCAACACACTCTACGCAGGAATCCCAGACGACTACAACGCATCCAAAACGCCTCCGCACGACTGATCATCAACGTCCCCCGCCACATCACCTCCCACCTGAGACCAACACTGGCTCCCCTTCGACAAGAGGATCACCTTCAAGCTCCTCACCCACGCACACAAAGCACTCCACAACGCCGGACCAGCCTACCTGAACAGCAGACTCAACTTCTACACCCCGACCCGCCAGCTCCACTCCGCCAGCCTCGCCCTCGCCGATGTCCCCCGCATCCAACGAACAACCTCTGGCAGCAGATCCTTCTCCTACCTCGCCGCCAAGACCTGGAACACCCTCCCTACCCACCTACGGCAGACCCAAGACCTACTCGCCTTCAGAAGACTCCTCAAGACCTGGCTCTTCGAACAGTACTGGCCCCCCCCTCCCCTCAGCGCCTTGAGACCCTCACGGGTAGGTAGCGTGCCTTACAAGTACTCTGATTGATTGATTGATTGAAGGCTCTTGTCACTAAGATTAAATCCGGGTCTCCAGACGACCTTCTTAAATCTGAATTGTTTGTTAAACATCAGGACTGCCTCCTTCCCAGTTGTCTGGATCTTATTAACCTCTGTCTTTCCAACTCCAAGGTACCGCAAACTTGGAACCATGCTAAAGTTATCCCACTCTTGAAGAAGCCTTTATTAGATGCTTCCAGGCCGGAGAATTATCGCCTGAGCACAGTAACCGAGTCCTATGTGAGCAGCATTTTGATGAAGTTTTTGGAGTCTCACTCACTTCTGTATCCGTCTCAAAATGGCTTCTGTCCCAAGCACAGCACCGAGTCAGCCTTACTAGCTGTAACGGAGCAACCAAGGGCCTCCATGGATGAAGACAATATGACTGTGCTTATTCTGCTTGATCACAGCGCTGCCTTTGACACAGTCTCACATAGTATCTTGATCAACCGGTCTGCATGAGATTGGTGTCAAAGGTAGAGCTCTTAATTGGTTTGCTTCCTTCCTGCGTGACAGATCTTTCGAGGTCATCTCTCCACCCTTCCACTCCCAGGCACATCCTCTGTGCTGTGGTGTACACTAAGGGTCGGTGTTAGTCCGACCCTTTTCAACGTTTACGTTCGCCCGCTCGCCCTGTTGGGCAAAGCCAGTTATATATCTTGGGTATCATATGTGGATGATATTCAGCTGTTCCTTTCGTGCACCAAGGACTCTAGGCAGGACGTGGATAAATTCCAGGAAGATCTGTCCTCCATCGTTGGCTGGATGGAGGCGAACTGCCTTCAGCTAAACTCTTCTAAAACAGAGATCCTCCTACTAGGCAGAGTTCCCCATCTCTGGGGCAACAAGTGGTGGCCGTTAGAGCTGGGATCTCCTCCCGCGCCCAAAGTCCCAGTAAAATAACTCAGAATTCGATTGGACAACACCCTCTCTTATGAGAATTGTTCCAAGTCTGTGGCGGGGACTTGTTTCGGTATTCTGCACGGCATCAAACCCATTTTGGGTCTGTTTAACTCTCATACTCGTCAGCTGTTAGATCAAGCCACGATTTTGTCTAGGTTGGACTACTGCAACAGTCTCTTGCTTGGTGCTAATAAATCTGTGATCAATAGGCTCCAGCACACCATGAACACTGCTGCACGTACCCTACTTGCTCTGCTAAAGTACAGCTCGGTCTCTGGTGCTCTGCGTCGACTTTGACTTTGAGCAAAGAATCCAGTTCAAAGCACTCTGTCACACATAAAATACTGGCGGGCTCTGGTCTGATGATTCTCAGCGACCTAGGTCACCATTATATTCCTACCTGTGCCCTGCGATCTGCGGATCTTCACTTGATGAGGGTGCCTCGATTCCGTAGAGCCAGAGGCCGTTAATTTAAAGTCATCGCTCTGACTCTCTGGAACTCGCTGCCTTGCTCCATTAGGAACATCTCCAATCTTTTGGCATTTAGAAAGGCAGCAAAGACATTGCTGTTTCAGTAGCAGTATCCTCATTCCCACCTCCTTCCTGACCTACAGCGCTGGGACGCCCTTTTGCTGAGACACCATGCACTCTACGAATCGCATTACATAACATACCTTCATGCCCTTAAAGACACGCTGGCGCAACCGCGCAGCCTGTGTGACGTGGCGCTCTGTTGGTCTATACATGCGCTTGTATTTGAATTGCTGCTATTGCACTTAGCATTTTCTTAAGGGTCTAAATATTTAAAAAAACGAAAAACAAAATCCTTTTAAATTTGAATCCGTCTACTTACTCGGCCTGACCCTGCGGTGCCCGTCTATAAGAGCGGGCCCGCTGTGCTCTGGGGTTAGCGTTCTAGCTTTTTAAACTTTCTGCCCTCAAAGACACGTTGGTGCGACCGCGCAGCCTTTGTGACGTGGCGCTCTGTTGGTTTATATGTGCGCTTGTATTTGAATTTCCGCTATTGCACTTAGCACTTTCTTAAGGCTCTTAAGATTTAAAGGCTCCTAATATTTAAGAAAACGAAAAACAAAATCCTTTTTAATTTGAATCCACCTACTTGCTCGACCTGGCCCCACGGTGCCAGTCTGTAAGAGCGGGCCCGCTGTGCTCTAGGGTTAGCGTTCTAGATTTTTTTACTTCCTGCCCTGTGGTGAAAATCCGACCCTGGTATAAAATAAGAGGAAATGGGCTACAACAGGCTCTTGACATCTGCCCACCTATACCGGTCATTGATAACAATGAAGCGGTTTCCCAATTTGAGGACTGGATTAGACAAGCAGTAAATCGGGTAGCCCCAGAAAAAATCTCTAGAACCAGAAGACGTCAGGGAACATCTCCATGGTATGGACCCGGCCTTAAAAGCATCAAATCTAACTGCAGGAGAGCAGAAAGAACGGATATGGAGATCCGATTATAGTAAGGAGCACAAACTAGCTTATAACTTAGCTTTGGAGCAATACAAGGAGGCTATTATAAGGGCCAAACAGGGCTACTTTATGGCTAAAATTGAGGAGGCTAAAAACTCAGCTAAGCAGCTTTTTAAATCAGTTCAAATCAGTTTAGGCCTGACCAAGACTTCTGTAATAGGTTGGCTTGTTTTTTTCAAAAAAAGGTGCAAGTTATTTATGATCTCCTCCTCGCAGTAAATACTGCAACAACATCTAGTAAGTCACCTGTGGAGGAGAATATCTCTCAGAGCCAGCTTACGAGTTTTCTAAGCTTCTCACAGGAGAAGGTGAATCTCCTCCTTCTAACTACTAAATCGGGTTCACCCAATGGTCCTTATCCCCCCCGCCATTTTACATCTAGTTTCAGATACAATCAGCACCTATTTAACTCCCCTCCTTAATAAAGTAGTGGAATCGGGAATCTTTCCATGTGCCTGGAAAAAAGCTTGTATTAGGCCGCCTATCCTTAAATAACCTGCCTTGAACCAGACTGAGGTGAAAATCTACCGACCAATCTCTTGCTTGCCATTAGCTGTCAAAATTTTGGGAAAATCGATGAATATGGAATTAACTCAATTCCTCGAATCTAATAATTTGTAAGATTCTAGTCGGCATGGCTGCCGATCTTGCCACTCTCCCGAGTCGGCGCTGATAATGGCTACCGTAGGGATTCACAGACGGGGGGCGGGCCATCCTCATACTCTTAGACCTATCAGCAGCATTTGACACCTTGAATCACACAGTGTTAGTGGGGCGGCTGAAGGCTCTGAGGACTGGGGAATGGTCCCGGCCCTCCTCACCTCCTTCCTTGCCTGTAGAGAGCAGAGCATAGTCTGGGACCAATTGCAATCTGACACTTCATCTTCCTTGCGGGGTGCCCGAGGGCTCGGCCCTATCACCCACCCTCTTCAACATCTATGTCACTCCTCTGTCTAGAATCATTAGAAAGCATGGTTTCACCTCGGTCTCCCATGCAGATGATTCCCAACTTATTATATCTGTATCAAAAAATCCGGAAGCCACTGCCATTAGCTTCCATTCCTGTCTGACCAAAATCATGAGCTGGATGAGTCAAAACTTTCTTGAGAATAATACAGAGAAAACTGAGGTGATGGAATTTGGTAAGGGCCCTTCCGTGTGGAACCATACCTGGTGGCCACCAGAGGCGGGTGAGTGTCCCTGTCCACCATCTAAGGTCCAGAATCTAGGAATCATCTTGGACAATCAATTACATTTTGCAGGTCAGATAAACCGCCTTACGTCCTCCTGTTTTTTCTTACTAAAGATCCTACGTAAGACTTTCCTTTTTATTCCTAAGGAACTCAGGCGAACGGTGGTGGTAGTTCTTATTCTGTCTAGAATAGACTACTAGAACACACTTTTTGTGGGCATTGACAAAGCTCAGTTGTCCAGATTACAGTCTTTACAAAATGCAGCCGCTTGCCTGCTTTTAAATATCCCTAATGCCATTCTACCTCCGCTGGAATAAGAGTATTACATTGGCTCCCCATTCAGCAACGAGAGGAGTTTAAGGCCCTTTGTCAGGTCCACAAGGCATCATATGGTGGCAGAGCTGCTGATATTCAAAAACTGTTCCTAAGGTACTTGGCTATGAGGAACCTAAGATCAACTAATGTGGTTCTTGTTCTAATTCCCAAATTTTGCAGAGCTAGATGGGGAGGCAGGAACTTCTCCTACCGTGTAGCCACTCTGTGGAACAAGATGCTTACTGTTATGAGGCTGCAACCTAACTTGCAGCATTTTAGGAAACTACTTAAATTCTGGCTGTTCCCTCCAAAATAAGCCACATGAACTTGCAGAGCATCACGGTCTCACAGCTTTCAGCGCCAAGACGCCACGGCATTCGAGCGCTTTATAAACTTATTTTTCATTTCATTTTCATAACATAGCAGGGCACTTTGGACTGCACCCATGTCTCCTGTAGCGCAATCTTGTGGAATTTTGGCCAATAACATATCCATTTATGGTTGTGTGTATTGTGATTCAGGCCTCCCAAATTCCATAAGCATATTTTATAACGTTTTCCATTGCTGTATTGCTGTTGTCATCTGTATGTTCTCTATATTTCAATATAGGGGCCTTGGTGGAGAGGGCTGCTGGGAGTCAACTCAGCCCTTTGAAAATCATTGGACTTGCAGTGGTTTATCCTCGAGTCTATGTTGGTGTTTAAATGCACACTTGGTTTACTCAAGTTATACAGCGTTGCTCGGGGCCCTTCTGCACCCCTTAGTATTGATATTGATTGCATTCACGAGCCCTGGTACATAAAAGTGAGTACATATCCAACAAAATGTGTGATTTTTATACTCCAGTTGGCTAAGATTGTTTTTGGTTAACTAAACAAGATCAGCGAGTTGTTGAGTAGCAAATGTGCCGCTCGCAGCCTTGTGACTGTGTTGGAGACTTTGGTGGTGAATACCAACGCGGGGGAAATCTGATTATTGCCGTGTGTTGCCTGGACTTCCTGGATTGCACGGGGTGGTTTAGAAGCCTGTTTGGTCTGCGAGGGCGGGACTGCGAGTCCCAGCAGGAGTAGCGCTCCGGTCATCAGCGCACCGGCGACTCTTCCCGCCCTCCCTCCTCTTATCTATATAACCCCGCCCATCCACGCGGGACGCGTGCGGGCTGAAGCTCGGGGCGAAGCCCGGGCAAAGGGCGGGCCCTCTAAGGCCCTCGTAGGCCGGAGTAGGCTGGGCTGGGCCTACCCTCTTGTATTTGTTGTAGGTGCACTGGATCAAATTAGCCCTTGTTCTCTACACGGGTATTATATACTTGCCATGCCATCACCAGCTTTGGACGGACCTAGTGTGAAGGCGGGGGGTGTTAAAAACAGGACTTTGGATAATTATTTTTTACGCCCTCTGGGTGATGGGGATGGGGATAAGGAAACCTCCCTGGCGGAGCGCAGGGCCGAGCGCCGCCGCTCTATTGAAAATCTGAAACATAGGCCTCAGGTAGATACCTCTATTTCCCTAGAGGGTGGCTCTTCTAACATTAGCGAGGAGCCATTATCCCAGGATGGCGTCCCGCTTTTGTTGAGGGATTGTATTATTAGCCCCTGTCTACCCATCGAGCTGGCCTCTAAGGCTACCCATCCCATCAGCCCTAGTTGTACGGCTGTTGATCTAACTTCTCAACCCATCCCAGCATCTAAAGCTAGGAAAGTTAAGCCGAAGTTAGTTGCTGTGGTGGAGTTGCATGGCCCTCCCCCTAATAAGCGAAGAAGGAAGATGAGGGGAGGGCAGGGTAAAACCAAAGTCCCCCATTCCGATTTCGGGAAATCCTCTAAGCCCGCCCCAATTCCCGACAGTATGATGGTGGATGTGCGTAATTCTCCCCCCGAAAAGGGTATTAATATTACGGATCTTGCAGATGCCCCTGGGAATAACCCGTCTAATGCATTGCCCCCGGTTGCTCCTCTAGGGAACCTGGAATTCTTACTTAGATCCTTGCTCCTGCCCATCAGTGAGCGCATCAAGAAAGTGGAGATCAGACTCACTATTCTAGAGGCTACATTAAGTAGTATGAAACCATCGGTAACCACCCAAGGTAGATCCTTTGAGTCCAAGCCCCTTCTACCACTTACCCTACCCCTCAAACCCCCTTAGCTAACTCGGGATCTCCCTTGGCGACTACTGCTATCCCCCTTTTGCAACCTCTTATGGCTAAACTAGCCCCGTCCCATCATAGTAAACCTATCATTCCTCCATCACAACCCTCAGGTTCAGCCCCCCAGTGACAATCTCCAGTGGGGCTACATTCGCTGATAGTATTCCCCCCCTACTCCCTGAGATCTGTTTCCAGATCCCGGAGACCTGACCTTCCCCCGAGGCTAATGGTCTTATGGTAGTTATGGCCGGGGTTCCCCCCCTTGATGCGGGTGAAGGTGAGAATTTCCGTTCACTTAAAGCAAAGTTATCAAATGGCTGAACTGGAACAGACCCCTCCCAGCGCATTTTAACAACGAAATTATCATGGTGAGAAGGGTACCTTGGCTGGGTAAAACCAGGAAATCTATAACAGGGGATTGTATCATGGTGAGTTTTCGAGATACAAGGACTGTTCTTCACATATGTGCTGGATCGAATAGATCTCTTGAATCCACCATCCGGACTCTGCCAGTGTCTTTTTTCTTCCCCCCTATACATATGTACCATGACCAAGTCCAAGGTAATTGGACGAGGGTTGATCGGGGGGGCAGACATTGTGGGTATACAACACGACCGGTTTTCCAACCCCCATTGACACCCTTTTATGATTATAACCGTTTTAGTTGTTTGAACGGACTGGATGGTGTAGATTGACTGCCCCCAGCCCCAGACCCCATTCTTCCCTCCTCTGATAAAGGGTCTATTGTAACGTTTGGCAGTAGTCCCATTCTTATTCCAAGCCCTGTAACGTCCCTCACTGCCCCGGTGCTCCCCGCTGTTTTTTCTGTTTCACTGGTTCCCCTAGTTGCCAACAACCCTTTAATTACCACTGAACCAGCGCCCATTAAACTTTCCCCTTGTTCCTCTGGTTTTAAGTTTGCTAGTTGGAATGTTGCAGGTTGGGGTTGGCAATCGTCGTCCCTAGGTTGGAGTGAGACCCTCTCCGACTTTGATATCTTATGGTTGCAAGAGACCTGGGCAACTACTGACATTAACCTTGATGGGTTTGTGTCATATAATAACTCGGCACTAAGGTCAGGTATGGGTAGGGCTAAAGGGGGGTTAGTGATTTTACTGTCTGTGAACCTCCCAGTTTGTATGAAATCACCCCAGCCTGTGGGTTACCACTCCCAAATCCTAATATTAGAACATGTAAAGAGCAATGTAATAATGGTGATTAACCACTATAATAACCTGTTTGATGCTTCTAATACTTCGGTGGTGGAGGAGTTGGGTTCTGCCTTGAGCAACTTGCGAAGAGATATCCACAAACCAATTGATATCATATGGGGCGGGGATTTCAACCTTCGTACCTGTCCCCATTCATTTACTAGAATTTGTGGATACGACGGGGATAATGGGGAAAATCGGGCACATTTTGTTCACTCACCCTACGGTGATTCCCTTAATTCCCTTATGTTAAGTATGGATCTTATGATTCATCCCCCGGCTGTAGATGCTGATGGCAAACCTGCTCCAACTTTTGTAGGACCTAACTCGGCTTCTGTTATTGACCACTTATTGGCCTCTACGCACCTTGTTCCCCTTTGTACGATCCCCGTTGTCGTTGACCTTGGAAGTAGCGACCACTATGCTATTACCATGTCCATTTCTGCCTGGGGGGCACCAGCCAACAGTGATCATCTGTTAATTGAAGATGTCACCCCCTGTAGACAGAATGGTATCCGTATAAAGTGGAGCCTGGACAACTCCGAAAAGTTGCAAGCTAAAATCCTAGAAGCTGGGTTCGCTGAAATCTACAATTGTTTAGATTCAGAGTCCTTTTGTGGGTGCATCATAACTAATTTTGTGGCACTTGGCATCGTTATAAAAAGGTGTCTTACTATTACTAAAGCCCGAATTAGGAAGCAAAATGTGGGTTGGTTTGATAGCATGTGTACCAAATCTCTGCGGGAACTTAAGCAGGTTTTAACTAAACTTCCCAGAGACAGGGAGGCTATTAAATCCCTTAGACTTACCTACAAAAACAATCTTGTACGTAGGAAGCAAGAGCTTAGGGAACTTGCCTGGGATGCCCTGAACCAAGCATCGGTATTACGTGACAGTAGGCTTTTTTGGTCTACGGTCAACAGCCCCTTTCTTGCCAATGAAGAGTTCCCCTTACTGTCAGCCCAGGTCAGTAAAGCAAATTGGGTTGCCCACTTTTCTGGAATTTTTAACCCGTCCAGGGAGGACTTTGTCAGCTCTCCTATTCTGATGTCTGAAACGAGGTTACCCTTGGATATTACCCTATCAGATGTGGTTATTTCCATAAGTCGGAGTAAAGGGGGAAAGGCACCGGGACCCGATGGGGGTCCCGGTTGACCTGTATAAATCTAACCCGACTCTTTGGAGCCCACTCCTGACGCAGGTGTTTAATGCTTCAGTTTTGGAGAAAACACCACCTACTTGGAGCGAATCTATAATTCTACCTATCTACAAGAAGGGAGATAGGGCGGTAGTTCTTGGCCTCTCCTCTATCTTCCTTCTTGATTCCTCCCTGAAGATTATGAGTAGGGTTCTCCTGATGAGGCTGGAGGAATGGGTAGAGGAAAATAAAATTCTGGCTGAATCCCAATATGGCTTCCGCAAAGGACTGGGGACAACTGAGCAGTGCATTAATCTTGACCTCCTCATTGGAAAGTACACGAGAGCGAAACAGGGTTCTTTATTTCTCTGTTTCGCTGATCTTTCGAGTGCCTTTGACCTTGTGGACCATAACTTGTTATGGTCCACATTATTGGGTATGGGTGCCCCTCCAGCAATTATTCACTTCCTGGCCCGACTTTACAATAAGTTATCAGCCCAGATACGTTTTGGCCGGGCAGGTGAATGCACAGAGAAAATTAAGGTTAAATCAGGCATAAGGCAGGGCTGTGTACTGGCCCCCCTGCTATTTTCCCTCTTCATTAATTCTATAGAATCGGAACTGAAGAAGGTACAGGCATACTCTCCCCAGGTTGGTGGCCACCCGGTACCAGTCCTGCTCTATGCCGATGACACGGTATTGCTCTCGCGCACTCCAAATGGGCTTCAGAAACTAATGAATATTTTTTATAATTTTATTAACGAGAGAAAACTGAAAGTTAATAACTCCAAGACTTTTATTATGGCTTGTGGTAAACGGATGAAATCTGTAATGTCGTTCCATTTTAATAACCATAAAATCGAGGTTGTGGACAGATTCTGCTACCTCGGAGTTACTTTTAACAACAAAGGGACTTGGGCGCAAGAGATTTTAAATGTCAATGGTAGAATGGCTGAAAGTTCCTCCTGAATTTTTCGATTTGCAGCAAAGCTAGGGAGTCGCCGCATACCAGATATGTTAGATATCTATAGGCATAGGTGTGTATCTATTGCTCTATATGGTTCTGGTATCTGGGGCTACTGTCAGCATGGGGAACTGCAAGTCACTGAGAATGGGTTCCTTAAAAGACTTCTTTGTTTACCCCCCTCGGCATCTACTGAATTGTGTCATAGTGAGGTGTGCTTGAATTATCTAACGGATTTGATGGGATTGAGACCTTTAATGGTATGGAGGTCAATTTGGGCTAAAGACGAGACTGACTTTACCAGGCAGATTATCCTAGGTTGCCTGAATCTGGACAAAGCCCTCAAGATCCTCTGGTTAAACTATGTCTATTCTTCTTATAGTGATGTTTTTAACCTTGACATCGTCAATGACCCACATTGTGCCGTTATTGTATCAAAAAAGGAACTCAAGAATGTTTTTATTGGAACTAAATCTGACTTACGCAGGGCGAAGTGTAGCTCCATGTCTACTCATGTATTTTATCATTCTAATAGGTTGGAAGACAAGGGCATGCCTATGTATCTTAAATTTATAACCAAGCAATCTCATCAGTTTGTTCTTACGAGGTTTAGACTTGGTATCGCACATAACTTAGTGGCCTTCCCAGTGATGAAATCACATAGCCAATCCCCCTGTCCCTGTGATGGCCAGTCTAGGCAAAGCACTTTGCACTTTATGCTTATTTGCCCACTTTATATGCACCTTCGCCGTTACTACCTCAGACCTGTGTTTTTAAAAATCTCTGTGTATACTACAGCCCAAGCCCTGAAATTGTTATTTGCACTTGATTCTGCAGATATCTGTTTTTTTACCGCTACCTTTTTACTTAAAGCCGTTTCGCATAGGAAAAGTCTGGTGTTTTAATACTTTTAAATTCTCATACTGCTGAGTTATTGTCCTCACTGTAATGTTCGTATCGTGTGTTTTTATATTGTATGCTTTTGTGATTGTTTTTAATAATCGAATAAAGCTTTGAAAATGAAATGAAATGAAATGAGTAGCAAATGTTACCTTTGTAGGGTTAGTTAATTGATCTCCACTCTGGGGGATGACTTCAATGGAAGTTATGTCTTCTGATTTTATCATAGTTGCACCCTGGAGTTACAAGATGAGTCTAAGAATGTTACCGCAGTTTAACAGATCTTGTCTTCCCTTTGATTGGTATTCTTGGGGATCACAGAAGTTTGTTTGAGATAGGGCTACCACTAATATTTATTTTATCTTTGGAGGGGCTGTTTAACTTTTCTTCACTCCGATAGATCTCAGTTGCCAATAGTGGGGCTTGTGCCTTAGTATTAATCACTTGTCACAAGGTTCCTATTTGCATTATTGCACTAGCTGGCATAGCCTGTGGTCTTGGGCCTACTTGTGCTTGTTCCATCCTTCTGTTTGTTGGAATTATTTTGGAGCACCTTGGGTTGCAGCAAGGTTTAAACTGTTAGAAATACTAGCTGCGGTTTTAAACTTCACTCCTGTGATTTGGCTTGAATCCATGCAGTTTTGTGCTTTTTTGTGATTAATGAATGCAGCTGCGACTTTTCTTGTCGGGCTGCTTTATGATCTTCATGCGATGTGAGCTCTCCCACTGTCATGGTGTTGCCATGGTGAGTGTTTTTGTCCTGTGGTGATCATCCTTGCCCCCTAAGATTTGCTACTGGATGAGGTTCCGTGATTATGACCTTGTGGTTCTTGTTTATTGCCTTTCTGGGATTGATTGCTGCTCTCTGCATACTCCTCCATTGGGCCTATCACAGTTTGAGCCATGTTTGTGTTGTTCATTCACCTTATTCTGCCCTTTCGAGTATCGCTTTGATCAGCCTGCATTATGGAAGAGTGGTTGTTCTCCTGACCCTCCTTGTTACTGACAACTGCGTCTTGATTGAGGGATCCTTCTGCAGTTTGTTAATCGCTTCTTTACTGCTTTTGAAACTGTTCAAAATTGGAGAAAGTTTTTTTTACTGTGCTGTGCATTTGTTTTAAGGAGACCTTTATTTTTGCCTTTGCGCTGCCTCTTCCTTTCACATTTTACTGAGACTGGGCTGTTTCTTTTTGGATGTCCTGTCTGTTGTTTGAACAGGTTCCCCTCTTTCTAGCACTTCTTTAAGTGAATTGTCTATGATTGCCGGAATGTCCTCTGCCTTACTTTGCCCAAAACTAATGTTTATACATGTTTTATGTTGCTCTAACTTCATGGATGATACTGCAAGACCTTCATCGCATATTAATTCTGCTGGATCAGGGGAAAGTTTTAATCATCTGTTTTCCTTACCTGATGCAATTCTGCTACCCCTGTAATGTCATTCATTTGTTTATTGGATAGACAAGGGGTTCTTAGTTCTTCCATGGTACCCCCCTTACCAGGTTGAGTTTGTATAGCTTTTACTTTGTCTTTTGCTTGCTGGTGGACCATAGGGATTATTGCCCTTGACTTTACTTCTTTCAGTAGGTCCCTTATAATTTTCAGTGGAGTACTTACTTATTTTATCCAGTATTGGTGAACAAGAACACACCCAGTGGACCAGCTCACTAGCATTGTCAGATTGCACCTGTAAGATCTTTTATCTATTTCTACCACAAAAACTGCAAGTTTTTTCAGTGGGTCAGCTTGTATGTCCAATTTATATGAATGACAATTAAGCATGTTGACTATTGCTTGTATAGTATTTAAGAGTTGAGGCCATCTTGGACCTGCATGTTACAGACTGGTCTCCGCTTTACCCTCTTGAAATGATGATGAATTGAGATTGCCCATGGAGACGTTTCCCAGTTTGGTCCCATGTGACGGGGATCTATCCACTTTGATCCTGTTTTTAAAGCCCACTGTGGTGTTGGTGTCCTAGCCAGTGACTTGTGCATCTATATTACATCTTCCTCCTGTGCAGTGGGATTGTTCTCCATTTGAATAAAACTGGAAATTAAGTCGATAGAGACAGTGTCAATCTCAATCAAGGATGCTGTGGTACTGTAATGCCCTTTGTTTGCTCTCTGGGTATGTGCCGTTTCGCCTCCTTTGGCAACTTTGACAGCTGATTTGCCCTACCTTGCTCTGCCCTTTCCATCAACCCCCTTTGTGGCTTTTGTGGCCCCGACTCGGTGACCAGGGTCTAGCAAGAGCCGGCAGGAACAGAGGCTTCGCACCATGCACTCTGCTCCTGTTCAACTGCTCCGCCCACCACCATCCTCCAGGACGCTGGTCGGATTCTCATAGTTTGTACTGTGTAGTTGCTGAACCACTTTCATTCATAAGATGCTTCCTCTGCAACCTATTGTTGGCTGTGCCTCCTGAAACGATTATCCTTAGCTAGGCAGCGGACTCGCAGCACAGGATGTAAGAGAAAGTCCTCCTTGCAGTATCATTCCCCCAATCAGATGCGTGCAGAGAAGATCAACATATGGGCGAGCCACAGCCCCTTTACTAGCTGTTATTTTGTACTCCCCTAAGCAGTCAGTGAAACTTGCGTTAACAAGCTAGGCATAAAAACAAAGTTTCAAAACAGATTTGTTGGTAGGGGTGAGCGGATCATAACCCTTCTAGATTTATAATTTCTGTGGGAATCCATACTTGTCTAGAACCTATAGCAGTGTAATACCAATCAACCCATAAGACTATAGATCTTTTCACCCCTTTCTACAATTTGAACCTTAAAATGACATCAAACTACAGAAACAAGTATATGTCAAACAAATGCACACATTATGAAATCTTTCCCTTAATTCCCCACCCCCCCAAAACAAATATACACAAATTAAAATTGTGATGGGAAGGTTGAAGCTTTGTTTGAAATGTGGTTTTACTTCTAAAAAAAACATGATAATGCTAGACTTTAGCATATCACTTTGTCTTTTTTGCTCTTAATGCGTTCTCTCTTTTTGCCGGCACATACTAGGGCTTTAAGTGAGGCCACCAATTGTCCATTCAACTGTTTGCTGTACTTTTGCTGCTCCTACAAATCAAACTAAGGATACCAACTTTTTTTTAATTACACTTCTATTGGGTTTTAAGAAATATACAACTGCATCAGTATGAACAAATGACCATTGCTGCACAATCGTCAGGTATACCCTCACAACAAATTAACATGACAAGAATTCTCATTGACTGTGTTAACCCTGCAGAATAGGACCATCTGAGTTGGCCATCCAATCCTCCCAGGCCTTATGATGTTCCTCAGGGCAGCCACAGGATTTGTATATGGTTTTTTCACCGCAGCACAGTAGTCCATCTTGTGTGTCCATTCAATCATTGGCGATGCCTGTACAGATAGCCAGTATCGTGCTCTGACCTTCTAAGCAATAAGAAAGCCCATTGTGACGAGTATTCTCGTGAATTGCCTCCTTCTCCATTCGTCCATCAGCCACAGTAAAATCTGTTTTGGATCAGGTACTACTGAACAACCTACTACTTGCAATAGTGGGGTGCATACGTTCCGCTGTTACCATTGGGTAACCGGGCATTCCCATATTGTGTGTCAGAATGTACCCAGGGATTGTTGACCTTGTAAGCACCACATGTCTATGTCTCTTTTATGCCTTGTTGCACTGTAGAATGTCTGGTGCAGGTATTTAAGTTGGATGAGTCGCAGTTTCATTGACATTGGTAGTGCCATAGGAGCCATTCTGGCCTCCACCCACTACTCCTCTTCTATGGGTCCAGCATCACCCTCCCACCTTTCCCCCAATGCCAGCATCAAGTCCAGGGTGTTATTTACTAGGGTGTGGTATCAAACAGAGATCCCTTTCCTGCCTATCTGTGACGTGTATCTTCAGGGGGTTGTATTGAGGGACATCTTGCGAGGAATCGAGGGTTACCTCAAGTGCTTGCAGCAAACTGTAAAATTGCATCCTGTGCATTGTGAATGTGTCTGTGAGGTGTTGTAATGTGCACATGGAGTTGCCTTTCCAAACCTCTCCTGATTTGTATATACCAATGTTATTTCATGCAAGGAAAATCTCTAGAGTGACTGTGTGTTTGAGCAAGCTCCCGGCCCACAGTGCTCTTTCTGCTGTTGGCGCTTCATGTCACCTAGTCCACCACAGTGCCTGATGCCAGCAGATTAGGGATGCTTGAGTTGCAGGTAGAAGGGTTGTGGGTGTGCTGGAACCATTAAGGAGATTGGGTATGCCATGGTGCTCAAGTGCACGGAGCTCTAATGCCATGGAGGGGATGTCTATTTCTGCAAAGAGCCACTCATTTATTGGTATAAGATGATTAGTCCAGTAGCATAGCCTTATATCTGCAATCCCCAGAACCCATCATAAGAGTGGAGTACACTTTTACAGTAGGAGATGTGAGGCAGGCCTCCTGCTCAGAGGAATTTCACCATAGCTGACTGTAGGTTGTGGAAGAAGGCAGGAGGTATGTTATGTGGGTAGTTCTGTAACGTGTAAAGGAGTCGAGGAAGTGCTAGCATCTTAAACAGTGGTCCTCTACCCACTATGTTTATCGAAAGACCTTTCCAGTGGTCTATGTCTCTCCATACCAGAGTTACTAAAAGTGTGATATTTAGTTCCCTTGCCTGTTGTTTGGTAAATACAATGCGCATCCCTAGAAATTTCAAGTGTTGAGTCGGCCATTGTAAGAGATGCATGCCATTATGTCCTCTTGTGCATCAGTCAGGAGGATGTAGGTAGATTTAGGCCAGTTAACAGTAAGTTCGGACGCGACCGTGTACATCTGTAGCGTAACTCAAAAAGTTGCTGATATGAATGAGGAGTTTATTGGCATATAACACGATCCTCTCCACCATCAGGCCATCGGAACCCACTGAGCTGCACGTCTCGCCTAATCCTTTCCGCATTGGCTCAATGACTAGGGCAAATAGGAGAGGCAACCTCTTGGAACAGAATACTGGGACGCAGCGGTGAAAGAGGGGGCCAAAGTTCATGCTTTCCATAGGCGAATTATTAATTGCCAGCGGATCTAATTAAAGGCCTTTTCGAAATTAGTTGATATAAGTGCCCTGTGTTCTGTACCATTGCTAGTCAGTAATGTGGTGTTCGGGTGTCAAGGACACTTTTTGTTGCTAAGCCGTTGCATTAGCCGTTTTGGTCCGGTGTATCATGAAATGAATCGTCTTTACAGTTGGTACACAACAATTTGGCGAGGATCTTGGTGTCCATATTGATAAATGAGATGGATCTACATGATTTGCGCACGTCAGGTCGTTTCTGTTGTTTCAGGATCACTGAGATCGTGGCTTCCCAGAAGTCGTGTGGGAGCTTTCCTGATCTCAGGGTGTTATTATACATGTCAAGCAATGTTGGAATCAACCGTGATGCGTGCCTCTTATACATTCCCAGTGGGAAACCCTTCAGTTCAGTTGTTTTCCTGGTAGGAAGCACCTGGATTGCTTCCAGGGTCTCTTTGGCAGTAAGTGGTTCTTCTGGGCCTCACCTATCCGCATCTGCAAGTTTGGGAATTATCAAGTCTTCAATGATCGAGTTACCCTGTTCTGCTGCAGGTCTAGGTTGTTCTGCGTAGAGGCGTGTGTTTTGTAATTCGCTAATTCTCTGGCTTTGAGATTTAGGGGTTGTGATTGTTGGACCCATGTTCGTTATCTGGTTTAGGGCTAGCAGTAACTCTGTTCCCTATTTGCTAGCCAGTTTAGGAGTTTCATTGCCTTGTCCCCTAGTTCGTATAGCTTGTTTTGCGTAGTTAGTGTGCTAGAGTTGCAGTATCAAGTAGTTTTGTCTGAGTGTTAACCTCTTCATTTCTAGGATATTCTCTCCTGGTCATTGGGGGTTTCCATGAGATTCTCCTCTGCCATGTGTATTTCATCTTCTAAATCAGGTGTGCCCCTGTGTTTACGAACTTAGATTGTGGCTTGGTGGGATATATTTTGTTCCCTCAGTACCATCTTTGAGACCTTCCAAAATATGGTGGGCGAATCCACTGTATCTTTGTTCATGGTGAGATAGCCAGATATTTGCTGTCTGAGGAAGTCATTGAATTCGGTATCCAAGAGCCACTCGGCCACCCTTGCCCCAGCCGTCGTCTTCTGGGTGACTGGAGTGTGAGGGTTATTAGGCGTGGTCGGTTAGTTCAAGTGGCAGGATTCAAGAATCCGCCTGCCCAGCTGTCTGCTGAGGGCAAGAGAAAGTAATCTATTCGGGAAGAGGACTTGTGCGAGTGGGAATAGAAATTGAATTCTCTAGTCTGCAGGTGGAGCCAACGCCAGGCATCCGTCAGGGCCAGGGAGGTGATCTATCATGCCAAGTCGTTCGATTTACGTACCAAAGAGTTGCTAGAGTCAAGGTGGGACTACTTGACTGAGTTCAAGTCGCTTATGGGGGCATAGATGGATGCAATTACCCAATATGTGCCTTCCAAGTTCCCTTTAATAATGACGAAGCGGCCCAAGGCGTTGCAGGGAAATTTAGTGACTTGCTTGGAAAAGTGTTTGCGTAGAAGAATAGCTGCCCCAAGAGACTTAGTGGTGTAATCGGTCTGATACACTCTGGTATACCATCTCGTTGTAGGAAGGGGCAGTTATTGCCAAGCAGATGCTGTATTTCTGGTAATAGCGCCACTGGTGCTTAAGGTATTGGGATAATTGCTGTTACTGGAGTCTTATTATTAAGACTGTTAACGTTTGTTCCAAGAGAGTGCATTGAATGGTACTAGTGATTTCATCATGGGGGTTTGGTACAGTGTGTGTATAGAAGGGGCGTAGAAGCAGTGAAGCATAAAATATAAACAAAAAATCAATTTAACAAAACCTATAGTAACTAGAGCATCGTAATAGCCCTAAGCCCGTACAACAACATTCCCGCACCCCACACTTCCACTCCAGAATCATTTGTTGTCCTCTCTAAACCAAGAACTAGGTGGTAGGTCAGTAACTGGACCCCAAGCCAAAGTGAGCCAGAAAAGTAATGAAGCAGGTTTAGTGGTGCTGACAGTTATAACTAGCCAGCTGTCCGAAGATTCTAATGTAACGTGGACCCGAGTGGTGACGAGGGCAGTGTGCGTTGCCCCGGTTCAATGAAGAATGGAAGAGCATTGTCTGGAAGAGATTACCTTCTTTGGAGTCTGATGGCATCTGTGGCTGCGAGCCCTGGCGTTTGTCTTGTTTATCTTTTACAGCCCCTCTGATTTCGGTCCATGGCGTTCTCTCTGCGAAGCGTTCGGGCCCCACGTGATGGTCGTGGTTTGCAGACAAGGGTGCGTTGTTCCGTTGCTAGGTCCAAGATGTAGGAAGGTGGAATCTTGCTGCATGGTTACCCCCACTTTTTGCCTGATGTTTTGCTGGTTTTCGACTTAGTTGGACTGAGACCCTGCTATTCAGGGCCCCAGTCTATCTGCTTTCTCTATTAAATGGACTCCATGTACTTTAGGTACCTACCAGATTGGCTACTGGGTCACCTTTGTGAGTCCCTGTATATGGTGCCTTAGGTACCCAGGGCATAGGTACCCAAGAGGCCTACCAGGGGCTGAAGCATGTATTGTGCCACCCCTGGTTAGTCTGCACTTGCAGCCTGGGTAAGTTGGTGTAAGCACCCCTTACTTAGATATAGTATACCTATATCTACCTTTATATATAGACACATAGTAACCTATAAGTCACTCCTATGGCAGGCCTTGACAATCCTGAAGGCAGAGTGTGTGGTTTTGTGTGGGAGGGTGCCCTAGCATGAGCGGAGACCCTCTGCAGCTTTCGGAAACCATCTCCTTATAGCTGGTCTATGATATAGCCATACCATATACTCTTAAGTGCATTATAAACATTGCGGTTAATGCTAACTTTGGTTTGGCTTTATCTAAACATGTTTGTGTAAGGTGTCAAACACCTTGGAATACTACCCCCCCCCCACCAGTTCTGGTGGTGGGGGTAGCATTTCACCCTTCTACAGGGAGAAGACATGTACACACTGGTATACCCGGTTGAACTTAAACAGAGCCCCAGCATCAGAAAAGGGATGCTGCTGCCACAGACAAAAGTCTGCTCGCCTGCTGCTGGACGAAACTCCGGCAGGGGAGGCCTGGACAATAGGTTTCCTGTCCAGGGAGGTGCTAGCACCTCCTCAGACAGGCTTTAATGTATTGGGGCAGGGTGGGTTGCATTCAGTGAATGCTTTTCAGACTCTGCCTGGGGCACACAAGGTGCTCCATGCATTTCTCAGTTCAAACCGGTTGCTTGGGCACTCAGCCCCAGCTCTGGCGTGAAACTGGACAACTGGGAAGGGGTGTAACTACCCCCTCCCCAGGTCCACCCATAGGTGGGACCTTAAAGTAAGTCCAAACCCTAAACTTGCTATAAGGATAGGATCTCAGTCCCTAGGACTTTAATTTACCCTGGACGAAACGCTGCAACATATATCTTGTACCTTCGACATTCCATATTGACTGGAAGATGGAAGAAATCTCCCTTGTGGTCAAGGAGTGACCACCCTGTTCAAACAAGCAACAAAAGCATCTTTGCCGGTCTGCATTTTCGAGGCTCCCGCCCGATCCCGAAAAATCTGCGCCACAGGACATGGACTTCCAGACATCTCTGAAGCTGATCCGAGATCCCAGCAAAGCTGAGACCTGTAGCTGACACGAGAGACGTGGGGCCGGAACTCCTGGACATCCTGCATTTTTACACCTGCACCTACTTCCCGAGGTATCCTGAAGTTGTTCATTGGGGTATTTGAGGCCCATGTCCCGAGCTGGCCTCTGTACCAAGTACAGAGGCCAGCACTCCACAAGTGACCCGTGAGTCGCCTTTCTTCACTACATCTCGAGGCCCCTTCGCGGTTCCTAGTCCTTTGGCTAGTGAGCCCCCACAAAGGCCAATCCTTGATTTCTTGAGCTTTCCTGGTTGTACCAGGCGGCTCTGACTCCCCTCCAAAGGACGAGTCCCCCAGACCTTGCTGGTCTGAACCGAAGCCAATCTTGTCATCTTGCGTGGGTTGCTGTTGCCAAGGCTTGTTGGGTCTAATCTGGATTCCGACACTGCAACACTCAACATCCTCCGTGGGACAGCTCGAATCCAGCTCCTGGTCGTCGTCGACGCCTCCTGGTCCTCGTGGCTGAAGAGTCAAGCTTTTCCTCTTTCACCTGAAATCACCCGACATTGGTTGGCATCTTCCCATCGCCATCCTGGTCACTGGCTAATTACCCAGACACTGTCCCCTCTGCTTTCAGTTCTTCACAGCTCGGATCCACTCTTGGATCCACCCGGACACTTTTCCTCTGGTCGCCTGCAGCATTTCTTCGCAGCTCTACATAGGAATCAACGACGAAACCCGACACCAAAAGACACCTATGCACCCAATTTCCCTGGGTGAGGTAACACGAGTACTCCGGTGCTCCCGTGGGTCTTGACTCTCGAAGTGTCCTAGTCTAAAAGGGTTCCCTCAAAGTTCACCTCTAAGTGCCCTTAATCTTTAAAATTGTAACTTGTTCGTTCTCCATAGAAAGTCAATGGTGATCCGTGGCTGTGTTTAGACACTGCACACGCCCCCATGAGCCTCCTGTGTCCCTACCTTGGGTGGTTCCTGGTAGCCCCAGTGGTTCTACAGGCCCTAGGCCTGCTTTCTAACCCTCACGTGGTTCTTATACCACTATTTTAGTATATGGTTTGTGGGGCCCCTAGGGCATAACGTATACTGTTCAACTTATTGTATACTAATTAAGTACCTTGTATTGTACTTTTACCTCTGACCTCATAAAGAGTCCAGAGGGGTTGTGTTTAGAATAAATACATATATATTTGATATATACCTTGTGTGGTGTGCTTTCATTTGATCATTCAAGAGATTATAATTGGTAAAACAACTAGCTTAACTCGCCTCTAAGTCTTCGCCTGAAGGCTGCTCTCCATAGCTACCACTAGGATAGCTTTCTATAAAGGTTGACTTTAAACCTACCATCAATAAGTGTCGTTCGGACTGGTGCAAGGTGCCCACTAGAATAGTGGACATCATATGCCAGGCAACTTCTCACACAAGACTCCTCTGGTGCCTCGATGAAAAGGGACTTGGAATTGTAAATTACTCAAAGCTTCACTGTCAAGAATAGCCTGTATTGGACTCCTTGGGCCCTGAGGTGGTGTTTGGCCTTATTTGACCGAATACATGTAATCCGGGAAAATGATAATCTCGCTCGCCTGGAATTCGAGGTCCCCCTGTCTTGTGTGCCTCTCAGATGATCGCGTCCCTATCCCTGTAGTACAGGAATGTAGCGATATTGGGCAGGGGGGCCTCCCTAAGAGGGGTTTCTGTGCAAGGAGGTGGTGTGCATTTTCCATAACAAAGGAAGCAGAGAGTTGAGTTGTGAGCGTAAAGGTAGCAATTCAGTTTTCCAAAAACTGTTTTGCTGTGTGGCCCTCCTCTCCCTCAGGGATCCGAACAAAGAAAATGCTGCACCGACGGGCTCTGCCTTCAACATCCTCCACACAAGCCTCCAGAACCTAGTCATGCGTGAGAGTTGCAAGACCGTCATTTTAAGTTCTTATACTGTAGGCTCGAGTTTGGATACCCAGCCCTCCGCTTCAGTTACTCTGTCTGCTATCCCGTGCAGATTCTGCTGCAGGAAGGTTACCCCAACACCACCCTTGCCGATTTTGGACTCAAGCGCTGTACAAGAAGCTTCAATGGCTTTCTGAATAGAATCAGTGTTGTCAAGGTTCGCAGGCATTGTTGATCGACCCACTGTCTCTGATGCCCCTTGGGCTTTGGATGTTGGGGCTGTAAATTTGTCTATTTTAGCCTGGATCTGGGAGGTTGAAGGTTTGTCCTGACCTATGGTAGTTGTACTCTTATCTCCCGCTCTCCCAAGCAGGAAGTCTGGTTCAGCAGACACAGCTACTCCCCCGTCTGCCTTGGCAAGGTTGAGGGGTCGAAGCAAGGGACCCCTGCAGCCCACGTGGCAAAACATCTCTCCCGGTGATAGCATTAACTGGGGAGTTTCTGGTTTCTTGCCCGCTTGCCCCATTTTTGGCCTTGATGAAGGCAGCGCAAGCGTCCGTGCCCCAAGAGACTAATTTGGAGCCTTAATGGGCTGTGTCGGTTATTAAGGCGGAAAGGTGCAGGGGTCTTTCCAGTAAGGGTGCCTGGGGTATCAAGTGGAGTATTCCCTGATATCTTTCTCCTCTTGTGTGAAAGTAATTATCTTCCTGGGTGGGTCCCTACAAGGGCCTCTCGCTGGCTGCTGCGCCTAACCCACCCTGCCCAGGCTAGTACAGAAACTACACCTGGGTCCTCCAAGAACTCCTTTTTAAGCCTCTTCCTGTCCATTGGTTCCAGCTCGGCTGGCCCTCCTGCAGGGTAGAAGTCCCCCACCCCTCCAATGGCAGGCAGAAGTTTTGCTGTGGGTGCTGCAGTGCCCCATACCGCCAGGCTAGGTCCACGGTCCGCCCATGCGGGAAGCAGTCGCTGGCCTCCTCCGGGTCTGGTGTGCACTGGAGTCGTCTCCCTTTGCGTGTCTGGCAGTTGGCAGGAGGGGGACCCCAGCGAGTTGTCAGAGTCCGAGGCCGCATCTCAACCCCGAGGCTGCACCGTCACAAAGGTAGACCTCGTGTGAGGACCAGTTCAGCAGCTCCCTCTGTAGCACAGTTTTGCTCCTGGTGTACCCCCCCAAGTGTGGGAGGCACACAAGGGTATCCGGCAGGTAGGAGTCTTTGTCAGCACCTAGGATGAGGAATTAATCGAGTTGGTGGCCAGGAGCTCAGTGAGGCGCATCCACCATCACATTTGGAGTATGTTTTAAAATGTACAGTTTACTTTTTGCTTTTTTTATATGCATAATCTTTAATAATCTGATAAAATGTCATTTTCAAAACCATTGTGTACCCTTCAAGTAGGTGTTGCGGATCCCCAGTGGTCCAGAGACCGCAGGTAAAGATTCATTACTGTATAGTCTTGAGTATGTGTTTTTCACAATAAATAATTCAGGATTCCTGGCGTTATCATAACATTAATGAACACATCAGACCAAACGTATGGCATCTGAGAACCTTTCCAATTAACCAATCCGGTCTAAAGCCTAGTCAACTAGTAACGGTTTGGCTGATCACTGTAACCAACTCTTGACTACTGTATTTAGCACAATCTGTGCCTTAAAGGCACTCTTTTTCAGCAGAAGCCCAAAACCTCAGCCCAGTCAAATCCAGCAGGGGGAAATATCTAAATGCAGGTGGAGCTAAATCCTCTCTCTCTCGATAGTGCGTCTCGGAGCTTTTTTTCAGTTTATCAAATACGGTTCTGGGGACAACTGCTCTGTCTACCAGACCTGACAAGCTAAACGTGCCTCTCTCCATTTCCCTTCTCACCATTTAACAGTTGTATGTTTACCTCTCGCCCTCTGCTGTCTCTTTTGGTCCCCCGAATTTTTCTTTGTGCTTTCTTCAGCGCTGATTAATGCTACCTGCTACGACCGTGAGCAAATTAATTTGCTTTAAGGAAATCAATGAGTCTTTCTTTTTGGGAAGGTTTTCATGGACACTGTGTGGAGCAAACAACACAGTACAGCAAAGTATATTTTCATTAATCCTGCTGGATAAGTGTCACGTTCTGTGCAGTAATTCATGGAAATGTGTTCTTTAAGTAGAGCTGTCCTGTCCATAGTAAAATCCAACTGTGTCTTGCAGAGTAAAACACTTTGCAGTGTTAGCCAACCCATTTTTGCCACGTTAAACCACTGAAGAGTTTGACCAACGTAAATGGCAGAACTCTAAAAATCCAGAGTTTCCAAAAATAATTTGTAAACCACCGTAGAGAAAAGACTCCCTAACGTGGGGCTTCATGCTGAGCTTAAGAAAAGAATATTTGAACGCCAGTGAACTTAACATCTGCTTCAGATACTCCCACAGTGCAACAGAGGTGGCCATCAAATCCTGTGAAGAATACTGGAACTTTTTAACTGACCCCATAAGAGACACTGCAGCAGAGTATCCATCAACCAGCCCTGGCCATGGGGAAGAAGAGGCCAGCGCTGGTTGATTAGTCCAATAAAACCAGTTGTCAGTTGACCGTAAATGACATCGGCAACTGACAGACTATTATGAATCATGCTTGATAGCGAATGTTTGGAGAGAGGGGTGAAGCTGAACTTTTGTAGCAGCATACAGATAAATGTAATGGAAAACCTCACCAAAGAAAGCGTTCATGGAGTCAGTATCAGCTGACTAACAGACCAGAAAGCTCTGTAAAATGTCTGGGTTGAGCAGTATGTACTTTTTTATGAGCTGGTTGGCTTCAGCGAGAGAGGTGGGAGGTTTTGGAAAGAGGAATAATTTTAATCTGAAAACAGATAAGAAAGTGCTAATGTTTCTTAGGTTTGTTTGGGAGGGGCAAAAATTAGTGGGTGGTGATCTGGGAAAGCATAAGTGTTTAATATCAAGATGATAAGAAGGAGTGGAAAGCTAAAGATGCACAGTCAGTGTTCAGAAGTCTGGCATTCCAAAATGTAAGGCTAAAGAATAATTTTGATATTGAGCTTAAGACTGCACTATCTCCACGTTTGGATAGTTAAGTGAACCTACTTTGAAAGAGGTTACCCTTCCCCTGTAATAAAAGGGCCCCTGTCCTAAAGGTGCCATTATATTAACTGACACATGCATTCAGGAGACTTTTTGGGTGGAAACTCATTAGTGCAGACTTAAATTACCACAATACCCAGCCACCACAAGCACATTGGAGTGTACGTTTTCTTCAGGAAGAAATTTACTTTCATGAAAACTGTCTTAAAACAGTTATTGTCTGGGTATAACGTGATAACATATGTAACCACAGACATAAAATATTGCCATTCAGTAGCACATTAAAACCAGACATTGGCTTTTCCTGTGGTTGGTATTGGTGACATAGTAGTGGTGTAGTATTTATGATGGTATTGCTTCTGGTGTTGGAAATATTTGTGGTGGTATTGGAGTTCATAGTATTATTGGTGGTGTTTTTATCAGTGATGTAAATGGCACTAGTTATATTGATATACATTTTGATATTGATGTGAATGGTGTTCTTGATGTACTGTGGTCATGTTCTTTTGATAATAGTTACCTCTCATGCAACCTAATGTACAACAATTATTGGCAATCCAAGTAGGGCTATGTTTTGCATGACAGCATCTGCAAACATAGACATGCTGAAATGATGTGGTATTGGGGGGGCGCATGCCAGGGATATATTAATGGCTGTGGCGTTCCTGGTGAGTAGTATTAGTGCTGGCATTGGTAGGGGTAGTAGTACTGATGGTGTGATAACAGGCAAAATACCTGCTGCATGTGATTGTTGAATATACTATTATGATGGAAAACAGACCTTCATGCATTGACACCTGTCTCACAATATCTTAACTGTACATTTAGTACTAGGATTAAGAGCAGTTGAATGAAAGCTTTTGTCTTCAACGACTATCTAAATATTAAGGGACTCATTCCAATGAGACTCAAAGCCTCCGAACGCAGTTCCGAGGCTTTCCGAGCCTCATCGTGGCTTTAAAACCGACAACTCATTACAAAGGAGGCTGTCTGTTTAGAAACAGGCTGGACATTCTGGCTGGCTTCCAAAGGGCTCAAGGAACCAGTCTGCCTGTCGGAACCAGCACATAATCCCGATGGACGGCGTTCTACGCCGACCGGATTATGATATCGGTTTCCGGCAGGGTTTTCATGCCAGGCTTTCTGACATGGAAACCCTGTCGGAAAGCAACTTTGGGGGCCCTAGCAGGGTCCCCGTTAACCAGCGGCCTCCGGTTCGGGGCAGAGGGGGCACCTATTTTGCCCACTGTTCACCATGCGGTGAAGGGATGACCACAAACTCCCTTTTCTGTATGGGAGCTTGTGCTGCGACCAGTTTCCGACCTCAGCACAAGCTCCCATACAGAAAAGGGACCATGGGACCGCACAATATGTGGTTGCATCAAAATTCAAAGTTCAGGACCGCCGACTGGAGGTCGGTCAGACCCTTATACGCAACGGCGTCAGTCCGACATCGAAATAAGGACCTATGTGCAAACCCGGTATACCTGAGAAACTGTTATTTGTAAAAAAAAAAAAACATACCCTTGGGAGAAGCATTATACCTAGACTTCTATGGCCAAACCAAACTAGTACACATCTGTGTATAGTTAGACAATGGTTTAGTCACTATTATAATCATAAGGTGTTGAAAAAAACATTTGCAGTAGGTGGTCCAATGAACGGTGTGGTAAAAGTGATAGTTGACATAGTTGAACACAGTCAACTGGTGATTTCTTTTGACACAATCCGTTACCAATTGTAACTTTCGTATTGTTACATTTCCTTTAAAAAAACTCAGAATTCAAGTACATTTCAGTCATTACAACTTTTCTTTAGCAACATGTTATTATGTTGATGTGTCTACTCTTTGTGTAAATGATAGCAGGATCTTCAGGACAGTAGAGGAAGCAGCCTATTGAGCTAGGGATACATGGAAAAAACAAGTACCTTTTTGTGGTAGTACAGAAACAAAATATTAGTTTATATGTGGAGCCTTATTGGAGGGGTCTTGCCTCCAATCCAAAAAGACACTCAAGTGGAAGATCACTAGTACGAACTGTGATATGTTTGTACAAATCTAAAAGTGAGGAATAAAAAAACAAAATAAGTCAAGAAGGTGACAAAAGCCACAAAATGATGTGTCCCCCGGTCAGTTGGAAACATATTGCTCTAGAGAAATGCAACTGAAAGTCTAGCTAAGTATGTGGAAGACATCTGCTGCACTGCTAAATCCCCAGTGCTTTGAGTTCAGAACGGAGGCCAACCCTGCTGTCCTTCATCACCAGAGCCAACTTTGAAGGTGCAGGTACGACAAGTGCACCTACTAGCACTGCAGAAACAGTGTCTCTGTGGGCAAGACTGGCCTAAAATGGAATTACCTGATCATGCAGACCAATTCGGAATGAGAATATTAACTGTATTCCAGTGTTAACAAACTTTTTGAATAGCTTGTAAAAATGCATCTGTTCCTAATCTATGCCAATCCTATACTTTTTTTTAAGTAATCATTAGGGCTCCTAAAATGGAGAGTGGACACCATAACTGGTGCAGAGCTTGACTAGGAATCATAGGTGAGATCGCAGTCTTGTAACAAAACCCCTATTTAACTGTATAATAATTCTTTTTTTACTTTGATGTTAAAGTACTTTCTCTTTACTAAGCTAATCACTGGGGGCTGAACAGTACGTTATTGTATTTGCTATGTTACGATTGAGTTCTGAGCTCTAGCCCCCCTCAATCTACTACCCTCAGAAACCTTTAACTGCAGAAGGGGTATACGTGACCAAGTTTAGCTAAGTTTAAGGCAACAGTTAACACCGTTGTTAGACAGGCCATGAGACTAAGTCAATTCAGTCACATTATGCCCATCTTGGTCTCTTTTAAGTGGCTTTCAATAAAAGTGAGGAACATGTACAAACATGCCAGTATCACACACAAAGATGTCTTTCACAATACCCCTTATTATCTTATAGGAAACTTGGCCACACTTGGAAGGGAATACACAATGTTTTGAGTAAATTTTAATCTGCGAGCACCAAAATTGAAGGAGGACAAGACACTCTGTGTGCTTCTCATGAAGTGTACCTAGAGTGAGGTACTCCATTTCACCTGGCCTTAGAGCAACTTCACTGTGTTGTCTTTTTTACAAAGCGTTAAAAAAAACTGTTATTTCAACACAACCTGTAAACCTGAATGAGGAGTGTATCCACTGTTTTTCCAGTAAAGGGTACCAAGTATAAAAACCTTCAGACACCACCACTCCGAGATACCCTATTGTTTGAATGTTCCCTTAAGTGATCTGTTGACATACATATATCTATCTATCTCACAGTTTATGGATTCTCTTAATTTTGTTATATTCCATAGGCTGCACTAACATGTTGGTTCACATGAGTACTGGATTTGGTTGGACCGAATTCGTGTGCGTCCCTAAAAAGACTGCCTGTGTTGCACTTTTTGTCTTGTGGCAAAGTTTATACTTGACACAGAAAGACAGAGTTGGCTATAGTGTCACGCCAATAATCATGGCTATAGATGTAATCTTTTTATTATGAAAGTTATGATAAAGGCCTTAGGCATGGCTTATTTATTGTAAAAAGCATATGTTAAAGTCAATAGGTTTTGAAGTGTGGATTGCTATTACACTGTATTAATGCCTACAGATAGATATTTGCTACAGAGAATCTCAGATCACCGTAGTAGGCTAGGGTTTTTGTGGTGGTCCCCCTTTGCGCCAAACCATGAATACAGAAGATTTGCCCTGTAATAATCCTTGTTAGGCTGTCTTGTGAGAGATAGTATTTTGGAGATCTAGTATTTTGCTTAGCTTTTTTTTAAACGTTTCTAAATTTATAACTCTACCTGAATGTTGCCTTGTGGAAAACCTTAGCTCAGAACTGTAAGCCTGAGTTGGTTATGACGACAAATTATATGACTGATTGGAGCACTGGAAATGTTATGTCTGATACCATAGGTCTGATCTTCTTCTTCTGAAACTTTGACAAAGGCAGTTGGTTTAGCTTATTAATTGTGAAAGATTATGTTAAAGCCAGTAAGCCTTTAAAGGTTGTTTGTTTTCACATTGTGTTACATGCTATAGACTGGTATTGTGTTACACGTTATCTTTAAGGTTTTGTTGTTGACCAACCACAAACACCCTGGGGCTTTTTTTTTCTTCCAATCTTTTTATTGAGCTTTATTTCACAAAGATTCTTCATGTTATTTGAGTTACATTGGTCAAATGTGTCCATCTGTGCATCACATTTCCATTATTTGCCATTTGCATTATATAGACATATAAGCAATACTGCATAGAAAAAAGAAACCACACAACTCTTCGTCCCCCCCCCCCTTTAGTACAGTGCGGTCACACCCCTCTCCCTGGCTTTCCTCAGGTTCCCTCCGGGGCTGTGTATTCTTTAAACTGAGCCCCTCATCTGGCCCATTGCCTGCATTTCCCACTCATATTATTTACAACAAGGGGTGGTGATGGACAGAGTCTCTGAATTAAGCAGAGTACTCTCACCCAGTCAAGAGATCAGGGCTAGATCCAACACCGTTTTTTAGCACCATCCCAGTTTCAGAACCTGGCTGTATGCAAATTAGTCTGTCCCTGGCCCAGTGCATCATGGGAACAGGGCAGACCAGACTACAAAAGCCAATTCTTACACTGGGAAGGAAACAAGCTTCCGGGGACCGGTTTCTGCCATTTCAGGCGTCTTCGGCCCGGCTTGCTTGAATCCTGATGGTGCAATGAGCAAGGGACTCACATCTGAGTATACCCTTCCACGCTTAGGGTGGACAAAATTATTTACAACAAGGGGTGGTGATGGACAGAGTCTCTGAATTAAGCAGAGTACTCTCACCCAGTCAAGAGATCAGGGCTAGATCCAACACCGTTTTTTAGCTCATTGCACCATCCCAGTTTCAGAACCTGGCTGTATGCAAATTAGTCTGTCCCTGGCCCAGTGCATCATGGGAACAGGGCAGACCAGACTACAAAAGCCAATTCTTACACTGGGAAGGAATCAAGCTTCCGGGGACCGGTTTCTGCCATTTCAGGCGTCTTCGGCCCGGCTTGCTTGAATCCTGATGGTGCAATGAGCAAGGGACTCACATCTGAGTATACCCTTCCACGCTTAGGGTGGACAAAATTATTTACAACAAGGGGTGGTGATGGACAGAGTCTCTGAATTAAGCAGAGTACTCTCACCCAGTCAAGAGATCAGGGCTAGATCCAACACCGTTTTTAGCTCATTGCACCATCCCAGTTTCAGAACCTGGCTGTATGCAAATTAGTCTGTCCCTGGCCCTGGCCCTGGCATTTCCCACTCTGCATTGCTTTATTGCCCAGCTTATAGGTAATGCGGCTGTCATAACTTACCCTTGCTAGCTCTGACTTGAATGTCTCTCCTGGGTGCCCCGTCCGCTTCTGCGCCACTCTCTCCTGGCTCCCAGGACACACTGCCCACGCTATATTAAGTCTTCCTTCAAGTTATCATCTCTGCTGGTCTTTTTCATATACATTTCCTCTGCCCGTGCCCTTTCTATCATGTCCTTGTGCCACAGTTCTATGGAAGGTGTTCTCAAACTCATCCATCCAATGGCCACCCTCCTCTTTGACAGTACCACCGCCAACTGCAGGAATTTCCAACCTATTCTGCCCTCTCTGGGTTTCTTAACTATACCCAAAGGCAGACCCTTGGAACAGCCCCCCGAATCAGCCTGGTCACCCCCTCATTCGTTCTGCCAGTATTGTAGGATTGTCCGGCATTCCCATGCCATATGGAACAAGCATTTACAATGCAATGGTTTCGCCTTTGTTAAAGTTAGAGCTATTGGCATTGCTCTTGACATTATTTTTATTTATGTTTTTTTAACATAAATAAATGGCATTGTCATTTACAATGCCACTAGCTTTATCTCTCGCAAATGACACACACAGAGCCCCCCCACAATAATAATAATCTTGTAACTTAATTACGTAATTTGTAAACCCATAAATAGTTTACCCTTGACAAACGAGCAGAGTGGGCGATGCAAGTAAAATGTTAAAAGAGTCGGTGGCCGAGCAAACACTGAGAAGGGAGATGGCGGAAGGGAAAAGAAGTTTGTTAGTCACTTCCCGCAATATTAGCTGGCCATGGACGGCACAAGAGGCCTCTGGGGACAGGGGGCTGCTGGGGGTCCTCGTTTTGCTGGCGCAGGACGGTGGGGTCAGGCATGGGCTGGTGGGGGGTGCCTGCTGGGCGACCTAAGGGCGGGTGGGGAGGGAGGAATGCGATGAAATGCAAGGCCTTGTGGCCTGAGTTGCGGTGCTGTCTGAGGGCAAGAGGTCTCATGCCACACTCGGGCAAGGGGGCATCGCGTAGTTGACAATGGAGTGGATCCACTCCCGGACTTGACCCGATGCGGGAGGGGGGGGCTCGTAATTAAGGGGTAACAAAGGTTTCGGAAAGTGAAGGGACGAGGCGGTGTCTTGTGGGACAGTGGCGCGCGGCAGGATGGTGCGGGGGCGCCGCGGAGCTCAGCACAACATCAATAGGAGCAGAGGGGAGGGGGCGATGACAAGGAGATCAGGCGCGAAGCAGGGGATAGGCGGGCACATGGCCTGGAAGGACAGGGGAGGGGTGGTCTTTTATGGGGCGGGCAGGTTGGGTTGCGATGGGGATGGACATGCGAGAGATTCATGCGGATGCATTGGGTGCTGTTTATACAAGTTGGTAACAGCATTAGAAGAAGAGAGTGATGTCAACGCGTAACTATGACTCATTCACAATAAGTACGTCCTGAGCAGGCACTGTTACTGTACTTTCAGTGTACCCCCGCTCACCCTCCCGGCACACTGTGCCCCTGATGTATTCAGAAAGAAGCTGGAACTTAAGATACAACAGCCCCCCTCCCACCCGGGCATGTACCCCTCCGTATGACTTGTTCTGTGGGTAGTGCAGCCCTCTTTCTCTCTCCTCACCAGTACTTGACGATGGCGGTGACCTGGAGCGGGTTGGGCTGCTCAGGGTACAGGCGGCGGCACTCCCCGTAGATGGCCTGCAGGCCGGGGGGTACCAGCGGGATGAAAGGTAACGAAGGGGTCCCAGCAGCGGGGCTGGACCGCAACTCGGCCATGCCTACGCCCAGGTCCTTGTCTATTCTGCGTTACAACTACGTCGCCGCTTATGAACTTCCAGGCGCCTCCTGAACACTTAGAAAAACTTCACTCGCTTCCCAGCCGGGCTGGAGGATCACTGTAGCCGCTTGTTGCTCCTGTGCCGAGCGACCAGTTCTAGCTCTCCAATTGGATAAGAAGTTGCCAATCAAAGGCGTCGTTAGGCGGAGCTTCACCACGGCTTCCCAAATCCGTGCCCGGAGGCAGGGGCAGACGTACTTTGCATTTTACTGTGCGACACCGACGTCTAACTACGTCATAGAAATAAAAACAGGACATAAGTAAACACAAAAAAGGGACCTGAAAGAAACCACTAAAATCATCCACAAGTGTTAATAGATAATCTTTTAACTACATGCATGATTGGTTAGCAGTCATTTTCCAGGATGTTAAAATGTGAATACGAATTTCGCTTTCTAGCTAATATTGTTCTAACGAGTACACCTGAATACATCAGTCATGTACATATTGCGAGTAATATTTTGTAATAAAAAACGCAGCATAGTACACGGTTCTTCTGAAAAACACGTTTATTTAAATTCTGACAACAGACTAACTCGGGGTGATGGTTTTAAGCAGAATAACTACCATTCCGGGGTGGCCTCTGTGTTTTACAGGACGAGCGGGCAGTGGCGTGCCTGATCAGATAAATGTTAAGTGCTAAAGTTCTGCAGATGGCAACGTGAGTCACCGCGTAGCATTCACATTGGCGGGAGGGGGGCGGGAGAGGACACGAACGGCGGGAGAGGGGCGGGAGAGGACACGGACGGCGGGAGGGGGGCGGTAGAGGACACGAACGGCGGGAGAGGACACGGACGGCGGGAGGGGGGCGGGAGAGGACACGAACGGCGGGAGGGGACACGGACGGCGGGAGGGAGGCGGGAAACGTGTACAGGACAGCGAGGGGGGGCCGGGGGCGGGGAGGCACACGGAGGGGGGCGGGAATGGACAGCGCATCTGAAATCACTTTCAGTGAAAGGGAAAAAACGAAACTTCGCCCAGGGAAAAAATCTCGGGAACGCCCCCGAATCTGGTCCGGCCTTGACGGACAGATCCGGCACCCAATGGCTAGCCTCCATTTATGGAGCTAGCCAATGAGAGCCGGGGGACGTTCCCGAAGTCCTTATTGTAAACAAAGGATTTCACCTGCGCCGAAAAGCTGCGCAGAGCGCCGCCATCGGCAGGCGAAACCCAAAAACGAGGCCCCATCCACCCCTCACCTGGGACAGATTGCTACCCTCCCCATGTATATTCTGCTAAATTTGATCGGTGTTAGGTACGTTCGATGCAAATATTTAAAGTGCGTCAATCTAAAGCGTGCTTTGCAGGCCTTTCGGACTAAGTCTTTCTCCCATGCCTTTCTGGCAGGTATTTCCCTCACTCTGTCCTCTCGCAGCATTCTGTATAGAAAGGTGACCATATGTCTTGTAGCCCCCACCGTTAACATAAGCTGTAAGGTGGCAACCTCCCTCGGCATTCGGGATGTCCGTCCATATTTCTCTCACTGTATGTGTTATTTTAGCATATTGAAGGAACTAGCCCCTTGTTACCCTGAATACCCCTGTGCCTCCTCAAATGTCGGACATGTCTCGCCCAGGTACAAGTCCCACCCAGGGGCTATAATAATTCTTGTTATGCCTGTTGAGAGGTGTTGTATATTGTTGTGCAAGCTGTATTCTTCAGTATATTTGTGATTCTATATGGATATGCCTGATGCCACAGTAGGCAAGTGTTTTAGTAAGGCGATCGACCCGAACAAAATGTGGGGATAAAAGATATGGACCACAATCAGCCTTGTTAGGCTGTTTTAGGGGAGACAGTATTTTGCTTTGCCAACTGAAATTTTATGTACATTTGTATTTTTCTGTTCTAAGCGATGATTGCGGGTGCTTGTATGCTTCCCAACAGTCAGTGGTGCTCGTGAAAACAGCACGCCTGCTTGCACGTAAAACAAACTACTGCAATCCGCCTTTAGCAACTAGCACGTCATTCGCGATGCTGTTTCAAATCCTAGATTTATTAAGGTTGAATAATTCGGTTGTACATCGCAACCTTGTTCATGATAAAAAAACAAAATTTTTAATCTAAACATGAAATACTCTCTGCTTCAAAGGACCACAGCACAATGTTAAACTTGATCGCCATCTTTTACATTTTACTATTATTAAAATTGTGGTCACTTACTAAAAAACAAAACCAAGGCAAATCAGGAGCATCACCATAATTTTTGGTACAAAGTTATTACATGATTGCTCCTATCACTTATATCCAACATGAAATAAAAGATTGCAGCAAAGTGTCACATTTGTGTTCATTCAGCCCACTGCTGTAAACTCACCTATTCACACTGTTCTAGTTAATTCAACATCCTGTATAAAGTGTACATGTTTACGGCCAGCTTTTTACTCCAAAATCCTAAATTCACATTATATTGTTACATTTAGTATCTCCAGTTGCTCCATATCCACTATCTGTTTTCAGAATTCACTTATGTGTGCAAATTATAATCATATTATAATGATCCTATTTTACAAACCCTACTCATCCGAGCTCAGTAAGGCCTCGATCTCTCCAGTTAACTTCAAAACAAATTCCTCTTTCACTTTCAAATAATGAGCCATAGTAATCCTACTATAACATTCTTTATCATCAAGTCGCTTTTATGCTTCTTGCACATACGTATTCTTATCCCTCAGAACTACATTGCCACCTTTATCTGACGTTCTAACCACCCCATTGTCCAGGTTCTGCAGTCTATGTATGGTTTCACAGTATGTTATATCCCTTGGCTGGTTAAGCCTTCTTTTTCGAGATTTGTATCTCTGTATACCAGAAGATTGCCTTGAGGGAAACTTGCTCATGTTATAGTGGGTTTGAGTTGGTCATTTTGACAAGCCTATGATAAAGGCTAGAGGCCTTATCAGTTCACTGGGAAAAGTTATGTCCGTTTCCTTAGGGTGCTCTGTATATTATAAACAGTTATGATAAAGCAAGCAAGTAGGTCTTACTTACTTATCGTGAAACCCACGTGTTAAAGACAATAGGCTTTTAAGGGTGGATTGTTATTACACTGTGCTAAAGAGTATAGGTAGGTATTTTGTTACAAGGAATCTTGTAGATTACTGTAGTTTGGAGGGTTTTGATGTTTGTGACCCACTTGAGTAAACTATGGGCATATGTGTTGTGCACTATGGTAATCCTTAATCAGCTCTGTGTTTGATTTTATATTGCCTTGCAACTGTATTGTGTACATATTTGTAATTTTATTATGATATGCCTGATGATTGCCTTGTGAGAAGGGTTGTGAACCAACACAGTAGGCCATAGTTGGTCATGGTAGGAAGCTAATGATAAAGGTAATATACCTGATTGTTTACAATGAAAAGGCAGTAGTCCTCACATATTGATTGTGAAAAGCATATGTTAAAGTTCATAGGTATTTAAGAGTAGATTGCTTTTACCTATAGAAAGGTATTTTGTTACATGGAAACCTATAGATTAACATCGTAGGCAAGGGTATAGGTGCTGGTTACCCTCTCTGACACATTGTAGGTATAGAAGATGTATTTGTACTGTCTAAATCCTTGTTATGCCCTCTTAGGAGAGAGAGTATTTTGTTTTGCCAACTGTAATTTTGTATACTGTGTAATTTAATGACTATATATGGCTGATGGTTGCCTTACCGGGAAGATTAGGCTCAGTATAGGAGGCATCAGATGGCGCTGGTGATAAGCCAATTATAACGGCTACAGGCATGATTGGTTCACCAGGAACAATTATTTCTGTTGCTATAGGTCCGGATACTGCAATGCAAAAAAATCATTAAATAATGCATACATCCACATATTTATGGATGAGTGGATTCTTAAGTGCATAGAGGACCTTTGGGTCAAATCTTTTCTGCCATTGGACTATCAGACTGTGCTTCCATCCATGACAGCAAACTGTATAGGGTAGTGGGTCGGTCCAGGTTGGTGTTTGGCTCTCTTGCCTTGAGAAGTAAAGGCATTTTCTGATCATGTGTACATCAACCGGATTATGAGTGTGCTTCAGTGTTTGTGTTGGTTGTCCAGTTCTTTAGTTTCAAATGTCCTCCTTTTTATAGTCCCTCTTTCATTTCTTTGCTTCTCCTATTTATTTTAATATTTCTTAAGAGAATGCTACAGCTGTCCAAGCAGTGCTAGCAGATCGCTTGTCTGCTGCTCATGTCATCTGTTGTGTACTGCAATCCACGCAGCCACTTACTCTAAACCAGCAGCGCATTATGGAATGCTGTGCATCATTGTTTTATCAGTCCAAGATGGGCAACACAGTGGTTCTATATATGTTGGCCATGTTTGAACTTTAAAACAACTGTAGCCTATTTACAATACCTTTGCAAGTCAGAGACATGCTGCTATGCTTAAATTGCACGCATAAGATTGCTGTGTTTAGATGGCTACATGTTTTTTTTTTGTACTTGTATTCCTTTAATTTATCTTGTATATGTTGTTGCATTTGCCTGTCTTTTATTACTGTTTTGTCAGAGGGTTAATGAAAGAATGAGTCAGTAGATTGATAAATCGGTACATTAGTGCAAAGATGAGTAACAGAGTGCATGCATGTTTGAGGATTTACTGAGTACCTAAACTCACCCAAAGTATTATGTCCTCAGCAGTTGGTGTTGCTAATGAGGTTAAGAGGAGAGGAGAGAAGAGGAGTTGGCCTAACGGCTAGGACAGTCGACCTCGACTCTGGGGAACTTTGGTTTGAGTCTCGGCAATGACGCTGAGCATCCTGTGATTCTGGGCAAATTACTTGATCTCCCCGTGCCTCACAAAAAATTAATGAGTCCTCATGTAATTCAACTGGTGCTATGTAAAGCGCTCCGATACCCGATTCGGGTCAAGTTCATGCTATATAAAACTCTGTAAAATAAAAAAAATCTGTGACACACAAGGCGCTTTCATGCATACGCTAGACCTACGAGGATTGCCAGTGCTTGTTTACAAGCTACACTTCTCTATACGTGCGTGCTTCAACATCCCTCTTGGTCAGCCAACCTTGCTCTGAGGCCCCCCAATATGGTTTACGTATCAGTGCCCTCAAACAACCCCTATTGTATACTATATATATGGTTGCCTTGAGCTGCCCTCTGATACCGCATGGCTTCATCTAAGATCCACTCATGGTGTACTGCTGTGTGTACTGTGAGACGTACCTCCCCATGCTGTATGGTGTGGTCCTCTCCAAGGCCTTGTCTCTCATATTATACTGCTTGGTCCTGGCTAAGACTCCCCTTTCGTGGTATATTCCTCATTAGAAATAGTAATGCCTTAGTACAAGAATGTCCACTCTGCTGCAGGAAATCCTAGTTGCAACCTTCCAAACTGCTTTTCTAGTTATGTTTCTCACCTCTCATCATATTCACTTCATGGACGCTTCTCTTACAGTTCTGTTAATGTATGAATATTGTTTCCTTCATGAGTCAACCCTAACAGTGTGCTTTATTGCAAACTTCATGCAAATTCTTCCAGCATGCTCGCTATTGTTTATTATGGAAATCTTTTCAGTGTGCCATTAGAAGAACCTATAGTTCTGTCGTCTCACTGCATGATTCATTCAAGTTCATTTGGCTTCAGCAAACAGACTATGTACATTAGTGGTGTTTTACCGACAAACTGGCTATTCATTTTTAAGGTTACATAATAGCCTGGTATGTAATCTCGATTTCGTTTTTTCTTTAAATAAAATGTTTGCAACTATGGAGATGAACATCTTTATTCTTACCTTTGTTTTCCTCAAATTATGTGTGAATCTTAAAGCCTTACGCAGCCTGCATAGACTTTGCTTCCTATTCACTCCTCACCACCCTTTATTACAATACAGAAGCTATAATATCAACAAAGAAAGAAAGGGAAAATATTTATTCCTCAGCAGTTATTGTTACTGGTGAGGTTAAGGGTGGGAACCAACAGAAGATTGGGCAGGTACATGGACGGACTGAGGGCGTCCAAGACATATTTAATGGAGTTGTTGATGGATCTTCGTTTCCTGTGTGCAGCCTCCTCTGTGAAGTGAGACCACCATTGGAGTGGATGTATGGTTGTGTTATCCTAGAATCATTCTGTTTGTGGGACAGTTACTTCTTGAGTGCATTATATACCCACAGGTTTCAATCCTGCTAGAACTTTCATCTCACTCCTCATTACGCCTGCCTCACTTTCTAGTTCATATCCTTATTCAATACCTTAAATATTTAGTTATTATGTGTCCAGGCAGATGAATTTGCTCCATATAAACTATAAAAAAAATGCATGGCTTTTATTTGCAGTTGGTGGACAAATATAGTTATGGTGCCGGGCGTTTAAGGGCAAACCAATGGCAAAATAGAAACATTATCATTGTGGTTTAAATGTTTCTTTAGCTTTCTTTGGCAGCAGACCCAATGTGATGATAGTGTAGCACTTATATGTAACCTATAGGTTTGATTTGCCATTATTGAAAGAACTGTCTCCTCATCTTCCTCTCTTTGCAGCTCTTCTGCCTTTAAGCATATTTCCTTTGTTGGAAGAGATGTAGCCTTGACTCAATATGTGAGTGCATATCACCTTGGCAATGGTGAATCTTCATCTTTTAATAATTGATCCCTCTTCAAGATATTCCTCTTTACTTGGCCCTCTTAGCCCTCGCTGATCAGACAACTAAGACTGGCATGGCATCTTCCCCCTTAGCTTTCAGGACACTGTTCTTTTATAAGTTTGTCATCTTTTAGGGACTCATTTGATGACGGGCTTCCTCGGCTAGCCTCACCTTTACTTGGACCACTTGTTTCTACTTAACCAGATTTTGTAGAGCATTGTCTTGCTACCCAACAGTGGACTCCAGTGCCAATGTGAGTGATTAGTAGTGTCTCAGCCCCTCCCCCACCAAATAAAATCTAACCCATTTATAAAATACATACACGTAGCCTCTGTTTGTTGTTGGGTGTCTTGGACTGTTGTGCGCTCCCAACAAAGTTTTCCTTTGAATAGTACTTCAGCAGTTGGGAGATTGAGAAATGAAGAAATAATTTGGTATAGTGACTTCCACTTAGTCTGGTGTGTTAAGTATTGAATTGTGTGTCGACCTTTTCAATAATATCAGTCTCTGTCTCTTTTTCAATGCTTGTATTGGGATCTCCCTGTTCTTTGAATATGTCTGTCAGGCCCCTTGGATGGGATCTAGGGAACTCTGGTAATCCTATTTAGAAGTAGTGCCTATTTATTCTGGAAGATTGAGCAACAGATGCTTCTCCTATCTCACTGTATTGCCTAGTACCTCTTTTTAGGTCGAGCTGGTAAACTGCATCCAAAGGATTGAAGGACTGGACTTTTAAGAACCAGCGGTGCCAGGGAACAACACCTGAAACCTTCGTAGGATACCTGTTCGGCGCACAAGTGACAGAGACACGGGACACTTCCTTCGGCGTCAAAGATCAGCGTTTATTACTGCAGGGATGCAAAAGTCATGGGAAGTACAACAGAGTGTAGGTTCCAAGAGTCTGCTTCAAATTGTAAATGTGGATCGCTCCTTTTATACACATTTTCAGCATTCAATAACGTAACGAACAAGAGGTTACAACTCCGGTCCCACAATAAACTTAAAAGGGCTTCATTCATGGTGTCGGAAACCCGGAACACAATCATAGTAACATTTGTCGGTTCCCAACTGTAAATGCACATTATCCTGCTGCTATGCACATTCCACTCTGGTTGTAAAAGGACGAGAGTAAGAGACAGGAACAGGTGCAAGGAAGTCAGACAACAGAAGAAGAAGGAGTGTGGAGGAAATATCGGAAGCGCAATCCCAGGATCAAAGGATTCGAGCCGAGCGCATGCTGAGCTGAAACAAAAGGCCAACGTGGGAAGATTACCCAGCTGCGGAGCCATCTGTCTTTGCCGTGCCATCCCCCAGTCTTGGGAATCACAGGATCATGAGGCGGACATTTGCCTGTTCGCTGACTACGTGAGGGCAAGAAACAAAATGGATGCCGTATCTAAAATGGAACCCGAGGGTTCAAAATGAAGAACCTGTAAATAAGACGAACCCTTCTAAGTAGCGTAGCGAAAATACGTACACCTATTAATCTCGTCATTTACGGTTCATAGATACCACACTCGCTAGCATCGTAACGGTTCTCATTGGTCCTCAGACGCTCCTTTTGCCCTCATGTAGGCAAGCACTAGTCGGAATCATAATCAATGTCGATATTCATCAGATCATTCAAGTGTTGTTGGAACATCATCTTATTCATCAATGTCTCGCCGGTAACAGATGGCCTTCTTATACACGCTGTAGCACAAAGGCCACATAAGGCAGGACCACACTGCACACAAAGACAACACGTGAACAGAAACGTCACAACAACCCCTATAATCATCAGAATTTTCCAACCCCAAGTTGACATCAGACCCCAACACCATCCTAGAAGTGTCCAATCTCCCTCGTCCACGTGTATGGACTCCGAGATTTTATGCAACTTTGAGATGGCTTGATAAACCGTTGGAGCGTTATCAGGTATGAAAATGCAGCAGCTCGAATGGATGACCTTACACACACCACCTCTGTCTGCTAGTACTACGTCTAGAACCATACGGTTCTGTAGCGTCATAAGCCTATCCGCTTGAAGCTCTGCTGTCAGATTACCAAGGGCGCTTGCAGTTATGTTAGCAGTTGCTTCCACTACACGAGTTAACTGTCTCAGATTCCTGCTATTGACCATAGGGCCCCAAAACGGTAGGAAACCCTTAAAGAAATCTCCTGCTTCTTGACCGGCAGCATCTTCTTTACTAATGACACCTCTCACAACTCTAGTTTTGTGATAATCTGAGGCAACAGTGAAAGTTGGAGGCAAAAGATTCGCGATATAGCAGGTACCCGAGAAGTCATGAGGTAACCACGTATATGCGCGATCATAACATACAAAATAGGTACCCTTGGCAGTCAGAAAGACAGGGGAAGAGAGCATTGGTAAAACGTAAGTATCAACGCAAGCACTCTTCCCAAGCTGAGCTCTCGGATTGCGACCAAGACCTTGCAGACAGAAATGACCGAGATGAGGTACGATCCAGATTGGAGATGAGCTTTTAAACTGCCTATTTTTCACTGATGTACTATACTCGACCTCACTCAGATCCTTATAAGCTCGCACCTCTTCCTCTGGGATAAGTGTTGCGTCAAAAATATCTCTATTTAAATCTGCAATTGCTATCGTCAAAGACTTGTGGTACGGGCCAGGACCAAGGTCTGCAGAGCGAGGCTCTCGATGGGGGTAGGAATCTAGTGCACTACGGAACATGGTCTGGAATGCTCGAGCTGACCCCTGGGGGCTATAAGGAAGGACTAAATACGGAATACCCTTATCCATGGTATGTGGCATTAACCCACATACCCAACAATTGGTAGTGTTCATCACCAACTGATGCTGATGTAGAAGTTGAACAAAAGAATTGTTCATAAATTCCGCACATCTGACCTGTTCATGTTGGGGCAGAAGATGAAAGGAATGTGGAGACATAGTGGAAACAGAATTTAAATCATGAGAAGGAGGAGTAGGTAAAGTAGAAGGTAGCAATGATTGAAAACCAAAATATACTCCACCCACCAGCAGCATAGAAACAGTTAGGAACAACATGAAAACCTGTAACAAAAAACATTTTTTTCGAAATGTCTTGTGCAATTTGGATCTTTGCGCCACCATTTTCTCAATTTCCAACAGCTTAGAAGACTCCATCTTCTAAAAACCGTCCGTGACGTTCTTGACGCACTTCGTTCTGAGTAGCGATTATCAATCCCCAGGAGTTCCCAGAAATCGACAAAAGTAATCGACCTAGTGTCAGATACCTGCTAGACAGGAGGAAGTACCCGCACGGCCTTACGGTTAACCCAGATGAAAAGGTTTTTAATCCAGAGTTCATTGAATTCAATATACGCCTCCTAGCTGTAAGGAAAAAGGTACACAATATATATTTATATATATGTAATGTCCACAATTTTATGGCAACAATAGAGGTGATGTAGATTCAAAAAAATAAAAAAAGAATTTATTAGTCTGTTAGCGCGGTCGAAGAAAGTATCAACTTCTTCCGGGGCGAGTCTGCTCTTCAAACAGTGGATCAGACGACAAAAGAGTGCTCGATTGTCCACGCAATTCAGAACTTGAATTCTCCAATGCTGCTGAAAGAGGGTTAACTCCGGATGGTTCAACAGGGATGTCGGGTCTTACTGTGTTATCTCCTACAAGCTGCGCGTCACTAAACGGCACGTAACTTAGAGGGACGTGAGTTTCAGACGAGCAGAATCCTTTTCTGATCCAACTATCTGCTGGCAATGGGAGCGGAACTTTCTTGGTGTGGGTGGCATGCACCCAATGTTTTTTCCCTTCCAGCCGAACCGCAGTCCTCGTTGCCAGCAACACCTGGTAAGGTCCCACGAACCTTGGCTCAAGATTTCGTTTTCGTCCAAAGTTGCGGGTAAGAACCCAATCACCTGGTTGGAGCCGATGACCAGGACCCTCTGTTTGTACCGGTAGAGCCTCAAAGACCTGTTGATGAATCAAACTCAATTTAGCAGTCAGATCGTAGAGATAGTCAATTAACATTGGATATTCAAGTCTGTCAAATTCGTTAGGCCTCGGAACTCCCCAAATGTTCGCAGGACGGCCGAACACAATCTCATATGGGCTGAGCCCTACTCGAGAGTGCACAGTCGCCCTGGTCGATAAGAGAGCTAAAGGCAAAGCGTCGGGCCATGATAGACCAGTCATTGCCTGGATTTTGGCAAGTTTCAGTTTGAGTGCCATTATATCTTTCCACTAAGCCCGCAGACTGAGGATGATTAGCACTATGAAACTTCTGATTTATGCCAAGACCACGACATACACTCTTCATTACACTTCCCACAAACTCACTTCCGTTATCTGACCATACAATCCGAGGCATTCCATACCTGGGGAAATATTCTTTGAGTAGAACCTTTGCTGTGGACAGGGCAGTATTATCCTTTAGGGGGTAAGCCTCAATCCATCTGGAGAACGCACAAACTACAACCAAGACGAACTTCAAATTATTGCATCTCTCCATGTGGATAAAGTCTAACTGAATAATTTCAAAGGGACATGTGGGAGGAGCAAAATGACCACGTGGAGTGGGGGTGCCCTTACCAGGATTATACATCAAACATACCATGCAATTTTTAACCACTCTCTCCGCACATTTAGTAATTCCATCATTCTTCCATACGGGCGACAGCAACTTACATATGCCTTTCGTACTAATGTGTGATGTACCATGAGCCATAGTAACAACAGCAAGCACGTATGCATCTGGTAACATCCATCTCTGCTTTTCCGACAAATCAACCCAACATCCATTCTCGTCTAACTTTCCCGTACTCTCTTTCCACTGAGTCTTTTCCATCTCAGTAGCTTCATTCTGTATCTTCTTCACACTCTCAACTGTGTCCTCACACATACTAGTCTCCGCTGGCCATCTTACTGAACACGCAACGTACACTCGATTTGTCAAATCTCTAGCCGTCTCCTTCGCAATCTCATCCGCAAACGCATTACCGCGACCAACATCATCCGTCACCTTCCGATGCGCACTACATTTGATTATTGCCACCTCTTTAGGCAATGTAAGTGCGTCCAAAAGGTCATTCACAAGCTGTCCGTGCTGAATCTTCGTACCATGCGACGTCAAAAATCCTCTTTCTCTCCACAATCGACCAAAACTATGCGCCACACCAAAAGCATACTGGCTGTCTGTAAACACATTCACCCGCTTCCCTCTGGACAACACACACGCTCTCGTCAAGGCGATCAACTCAGCCGCTTGGGCCGAATTCTGACTCAATCTCGCAGATTCCACAACCGTACTCAATGTTACTACAGCATACGCAGTCGTCACATCACCATTTGGTAACTTAGAACATGAACCATCCACATACAAAGTACCATCGGGATCTACCAATGGAGTGTTTTTCAGGTCAATACGACTCTTCGTCTCCTCTTCAGTTCTCAAATAGCAATCATGTGGTGTTACATCACTTAATTCCATGTCGATCGGCAACAACGTTGCTGGATTCAACACATTACACCGTTTTATCCGTATGTGACTTGCCAATAACGTCAACTCATATCCAGACAACCTTGCGCTCGTCAAATGTTGAGTTTTCGTTCGGTTCAAGAGAGTGTCGACTGCATGCGGGACCATCACCGTGAGCATATTATCCCTGACCAGACCTGCGGACTGTCGAATGGACGCCGCAGCTGCCGCTGTTGCTCTCAAACAACTCGGCAAGGCTCTAGCTACTGGGTCTAAGGTCGAAGAAAAATATGCGCATGGACGTTGTTTGTCGCCAAATTGTTGTGTCAGAACACTCAACGCACAACCGTCCCTCTCGTGAACATAAAGTGTGAACGGCTTATTGTAATCAGGAGTACCCAACACAGGAGCCGAACACAACGCATCACGCAATTCAGAAAAACTTTTCTGACACTCTTCAGTCCATGGCAAAGGAGATGAAACATCCTTGCACGTAAGGGCTATCAATGGTTTCGCCAACAATGAAAAATTTGGAATCCATTGTCTGCAGTATGACGTAATACCTAGAAAGGCACGTACATCTCTCTGAGTCTTTGGCACAGTCATTCGAGCAATCGCTGCAATTCTCTCTGGGGTCAACCTTCTCCCATCCTTTGACAGTAAGTGACCTAAGTAGGTTACTTCTTGACAACAATATTGTAGCTTAGAAGGTGACACCTTGTGATGTAAGTCACATAGGTGCTGCAACAATGATACTGTAGCGGTTTTGCAAATAGCCTCTGTATCAGCTGCCACTACTAGGTCGTCAACGTATTGAACTAAGGCTGCGCCTGTCGGCAACACAAACGCATCAAGCTGACTTTTAAGTGCTTGGCTATAGATCGATGGACTCTCACAGTAGCCCTGTGGTGCGCGTTTAAATCTAAAACTGCGACCACCTAGTGAAAATCCGAATAGGTCTCTGCTTTCCTCAGCGATCGGAATACTAAAGAAAGCATTCTTTAGATCAATTACCGTGAACCAGGAGGCAGAAGCCGGAATCAGGGTCAACAAAGCCGTGATGTCAGGCACCACAGGAAACTGGGGAATCACGATTTTATTTACTTCTCGCAAATCAATTACAAAGCGGTACACAGGAGGTTTAGTTGGATCTGTGCGTTTCAAAATCGGTAACACAGGACTATTACACACATTGCCTCGAGTTTCTTCAATGACATCCTTTTCGATCAGGTCATAAATGATCGCTAATAGTGCTCGCTCACCATCAAAAGAGATACGATACTGTGGTATACGTGGGAAACGCACATTCGATTTCAACTGAACCACATAAGGTGGGATGTTCAATAAGCCTACATCGTTGGGACCCGTAGCCCATAACGACGCAGGAAGGGAACTCAATTCCGGTGGGAACTTATCAATTGATAAGTACATAGGAGAGATCGCTCTCTGACCTAATGTAAGCTCCACTCCCGCAGGAGAGCAGTACAAAGTCGCATATAACCGTTTTAACAAATCCAAGCCCAAAAGATTCTCACCACAACCAGTAGATAAAATCAATGGGGCCTCTAACTCATGAGGACCAATCGTAAGGGACAAAGGGCTAGAGACAGGATTGCTAACAGGGGCGCCAGAGAATCCAATGGAAACATTTGTTAAGCCGGACAAAGGTGCGCCAGGGAGTTTCGAGTGCATGATGGAACTTTTCGTCGCACCAGTGTCTAACAGAAAAGGCTCAACTACGCCAGATGTAGCAACTGCGACGTAAGGCCCACTCTGATCAACCGGAACTGATACTACTCCCTTTCTCTGTCGGTGGCTGTCCTAGTAGTGGTTACCTGCATCAATCTCATGTTCGACGTAATAATCGTCCACATGATACTGTGCTGATTTATCGGACCTCACATTTCGTTGGTCAAAATAATTATTCGCGTCTGATGGGGTATGAGGGCGCTCATGATTTTGATTTTGAGGGGCACCGCGGCCTCTACCTCGGGGTGCTTGTTGAGGACCACCACGACCCCCTCGTGCCGACACACCGTTAAGCCGGTCACGCAAAGCTGGACAATCATATTTTATATGGCCCTCTCTTCTACAATATGCACACTGATTATACCCAAGCGTAGATCTAAAGTCGGAGAAGTCAGATCGTGACTGCATTCTAGTGGACTGGTCTCGTGGTCGATACTGCTGTTGCGAATCATTTTGATTCGAACGTGGAGGATATGCCTGCTGTAACAAAACCTTTGTTTTGAGCTCCTTCGTTTTCTTATCTGAACGATCACTTTCTTCTTTTTCCCTATTCTCATAATATTGAGCCGTAGCTAATATCTGTGCAGTGGTTGAAACAGCCCATGCACTTTCTGAATTCTTCAATTTGTTGCACAGCTCAGGCAACAAATTTAACACAAACTTATCAACAAATAACCGTTGACCACCTTCGGTGCTCATGTCCTGACCACTATGATCGACAAATGCCTCCTCAAATCTAGTAAAGAAATCGGAGACACTCTCGTCTTTCTTTTGCTTACAAGCCGATAATTTATCCCAATTTACCTTCATCGCTGGCATGAGCGTTTTCATAAGCGTAATAATTTTCTGAGGCAGATCCGTAATCAACGGCTCAGGCTTAGCCCCACCAACTTGTCGTCCATCTGCCGCTACCAGTGTAGCCCAGTCACCACCCAACTCAACTAAATGATTCTCTTGGCGAATTTTCGCCCAAATCGGTTGTGGTACGACAATGCCAAACAGCATGTCGATGCCTGCAAGATTCATAATAGTAGCGTCTACCAGTTGAGACAACTCCTTATAATAACCTGCCGGATTCTTGCGTGGATCAGGTAAAGATTGTTTCACCTGCAAAACTTCTGATCGCTTCCATGGGAGGTGTATCCAAACTCTCTGAAAGTATGGCAGAATCACAGGATTAGCTTGCGGATCACCTGGCATGTATACTGGCGGAACCTCTCTCATAGGATACTGACCAGAGTTCGTTTTCTGAGTATCGGAATCGTCATCAAACGACATTCGAGAAAACACTGTGCACCGTAAGGCTAATAATCGCTCTAATGCACGTCGTACATCTCCACCTACAATCATGCCGTTCGAAAATTGACTCTGAAGTTCAGTCATATCGGGCGGTACATTATCTAAATCATCATTATACCATTCTTCTCTCAAAAAGTTACACATTTCTTCAAACACAAATCTCTGAGTGGGCTCATTAAACTGAGAAAACGTATCAAAGACCACGCGCAGCGGGTAGTTAGCAGGGTGTCTTATCCATCTACGCGCCATAGTTACCAACGTGGCACTCTCCCTTCCACCAGGGATTTGACTGCGCCTCTGAGGAGTTTCAGAGACTTCGGATCGAAGTAACGATCCAGAAAGTGGGGAGTAAAGAGTAGCGACAGTATTAGGGATACGATTACGAACAGAAGGAGAAAAAAGAACAGGAGCAACAACATAAGAAGTGAACGTAGGGACAGCAGAGGTAGCCGGGACGGCTGAGGTAACAGGAACAATTGACTGAGGAGGTACAGGCAAAGGAGCAGTAGGGATAGGATCAGGTGGTAGGACAAACGCAGGACCAACAACAGGCTGACCAGCAGCCACTGGAACTACAGGAGGAACTACAGGAGGAACTACAAGGGCTGTAGCACCCTGTGCATAAGGAGGTGGCGATTTCATCAAATACGCTAACAGAGGATCCTCCTTCGAGTCCTCTTCTGTCTTATCAAGACTAGTTGATAATACCGGATAACATTTGTCTATCCTCATGTGATGTAGTCTAGTGGAAACTTCTATTTCTTTTTCTTCTTTATCTCGCTGACATTGTTGTACAACTTGCATTATCGGGACGATACCTTCTTTACGATTCTTTTTAAGCTGTTTGATTTCTTTCTGTTTGGCCTCTTTACGCCACAACCGAAGGGAATCAAACATAGCTGGCCTAGCTTTCTTCTTAAATAATTTAGTTTCTAGATTATCTAAAATCTCCATTCCAAAACTTCCGTGTGGTGGCCAACTAAGGATACCATCCTTTCTCGTGTAACGGACCCAACAGTCATTATATATAATAGGGCCCACACCATGTCGACTATAGAGCTCATATATCGGAGTTCCAACTGGAGGTATCGGACACGAGTCCTCCAACCGGGAATCCTTGTTGCAACATTTGAAGAAACCAATGAAACCACTACGGCTAGGCATCATGCACACTAACCAAGTATCAAACTTCAAGGGTTACCAAAGTACTAAATCTTCGTGAAAGACAAAACCCTCGGTTTTTGGCAATTGCAACTGTCAAATAACAACTAAGGACCAACAACTAAGCACCACAAATGCAATGAAACCATGCAAACAACTAAGCACCAACAACTAAGGACTGGGAGCGACCCACAAATACTTAACTGAGAGCTCGATGGCGTCACCAGGAAGGCCCGTCTATCGTCTCGCCATACAAAGGACTACGCTAGGCACCAAAACAGGTCGACAGTCAGAGCATCGATCCGTTGCAGCCGTCAGGAGGCGGGAATCTTCGCGGGAAAAATCTTTGGACCACTTATTTCGACAACAGGATCGATGAAGCGGGTGCACCTTTTCCTCGGAGATTTCACACGAAGTTCCTCGCAATCGTCAGGGTTTGGGCCGGTACCGCTGATGTCGCCCCACGTTGGGCGCCAAACTGAAGGACTGGACTTTTAAGAACCAGCGGTGCCAGGGAACAACACCTGAAACCTTCGTAGGATACCTGTTCGGCGCACAAGTGACAGAGACACGGGACACTTCCTTCGGCGTCAAAGATCAGCGTTTATTACTGCAGGGATGCAAAAGTCATGGGAAGTACAACAGAGTGTAGGTTCCAAGAGTCTGCTTCAAATTGTAAATGTGGATCGCTCCTTTTATACACATTTTCAGCATTCAATAACGTAACGAACAAGAGGTTACAACTCAGTTCCCACAATAAACTTAAAAGGGCTTCATTCATGGTGTCGGAAACCCGGAACACAATCATAGTAACATTTGTCGGTTCCCAACTGTAAAAGCACATTATCCTGCTGCTATGCACATTCCACTCTGGTTGTAAAAGGACGAGAGTAAGAGACAGGAACAGGTGCAAGGAAGTCAGACAACAGAAGAAGAAGGAGTGTGGAGGAAATATCGGAAGCGCAATCCCAGGATCAAAGGATTCGAGCCGAGCGCATGCGGAGCTGAAACAAAAGGCCAACGTGGGAAGATTACCCAGCTGCGGAGCCATCTGTCTTTGCCGTGCCATCCCCCAGTCTTGGGAATCACAGGATCATGAGGCGGACATTTGCCTGTTCGCTGACTACGTGAGGGCAAGAAACAAAATGGATGCCGTATCTAAAATGGAACCCGAGGGTTCAAAATGAAGAACCTGTAAATAAGACGAACCCTTCTAAGTAGCGTAGCGAAAATGCGTGCACCTATTAATCTCGTCATTTACGGTTCATAGATACCACACTCGCTAGCATCGTAACGGTTCTCATTGGTCCTCAGGATGCAGGTGTCCAGCTGGAGACCTAATGTCTGTCTCGGGGGGAGGAAGGACAAGAGGGTGTTACGAGCTTGAAAGCGGCCGGATTTGGGTGTGCGAACGCGCACGTTCCGTCCCGCGCCGTGCACTTCCCTCCCATACTCCCAGCAAGTCAGCCTAACGCGCATGCATGCACACAGACACACGCGCGCACACTTACTTACACTCACACACGCAGGCAGGCACCCAGACGCAGGCAGACACATACAGGCAACCCCAGGCAACCCCCTCTCCCCTCCCCCCTCCCCCCTCCCCCCTCCCCTCTCTTACCTAACCGGGCTTAGCACGCAGATTTAACATCGTGGACGCGCATGCCCAGCCTCCCGGCGCCGTGCACATCTCCTGTCTGTCCCACATTCACACAGCGCCTCTCTCATTCACGCACGCAGCCCTCCCCTGAACACACACACAGACACGCACATACACACACCCCCCCCCCCCAAACTAAGCCCCACTCACCCATCGACGTCCTCAGTCGCCCCTCCTGACTTCTGCAGCCACCGCGCGACAGCCGTGACGCTCCCGAACTTCCGGTTTCGGGACGTGCACGCTCACGGCTTGTTTAGACCAGGAAGAGTCAATTCGCAGTGCTTAACGGTAAAATGGAGCTTAACTGTCTGGCTTTGGGCACCCTTTGTCCTGGGCGCAGTCTCCTGCTGGGACGGCGCCTTTGTGAATGGAGCTCTTCCAGAATCAACGGTTATATCTGCAGATGGTAGAAAATGGGCAGTTAGAAATCGGCATGTCAGGTTAAGTGCTAATCGGCACTGTGCGAGATCCAATCACGCGCTTCGTCAGGAGCAGTAAGGGCTATGTAGAGGCAGTTGCAACATTTACAGCAAACTGTGCCCTGTAGAGGGGTCATCAGCTCTTTTTGAGCCTCCCGCCAGCTTTAAAGTCGACTGCTCTCACCGTTAAGTCACATCCACATGCGGTTTTTAATTCAACCTCTTTTTTTTTGTTCAAATCTGTTTTTATTGTGAACACAGCGATAAGCCTACAACCCCATTTCAGGGCCGGCCGCGCAGAAAAAAAATGACCAGTGGGCAGTATTAACCGGGGGAGGTGGAACCATTAACACAGCGCTCTGCCTACAACCCCTGGAGGGGCCGGCCGCGTGGCTTAGGGGAGAGTATAACAAGAGGTGGTCAGATGACGGCAATGCGTCGGTGTGCGGGGGGGGTGCGTACGTAAGAGAGAGCAATGGTGCCACATTTTCAAAGGCCCAACAGGGGCCGAACTGCCCCAAAGAGGGGTGGAAGCCAGAGTGGCAAGTAGGAAAGAAGAAAAGTCAGAGGAGGAGTGAGTAGTAGCGAGGTGGAGAGGGATCTGGGGGGCGTGACTGCAGTCGCCAATATGGGATGGACAGCGCAAATCGGCACTGGGGGAAGCGATTAGGTGGCTAGCCTGTTTGGGTCAGCAGGGATGAGGGCATCCTCAAACAATTGCAGGGCGCGGAGCCTGGGAGGCATGTGGCGGGCATAACTGATGGAGCACAGGTATCGCACGAGAGGTTCCCACACTGCCTTGAAGCGTATCCCCCGTGATTGTATCCGCGCCGTGAGTAGCTCCATAGTCAGGACGTGCCAGAGGCGCACGAACCAAGAGGCTATCGGCGGTGCCTCAGTCCGCTTCCAGTATAGAGCAATGAGTTGCCTGGCTGCGCCCAACATGTGAAGGGAGAGGATCCAGTCGCTGCGCGTGAGGGCCCTAAGTGTGGGGGGTCGAATGCCCAGCAGGAGTGTGCAAACCTCTTCAGGGAGGGGAAAACCCAGCACCTTCTTAATGTGACTAAGGACCTCCTTCCAAAAGACAGCTAGGGTAGGGCACGACCACCAGATGTGTACGAAGTCACCAGTCGCAGTGCCACACCTCCAGCACAGCGGCGAGGATGTGGGGAACATTTTGCTGAGTCTCAGGGGAGTGTAGTACCATTGTGTTAGCATCTTGTACGCGTTTTCCCTCTGTGGGATGCTGCGGTAGGTTTTGGGGATGTCGTTCCAGAGCCGAGTCCATTGAGATGGCGTGATATCAGCGCCAGTCACCGACTGCCACTGCCTCTGATAGGGATGCGCAGGCGGAGCGACGGGGTGTTGCAATATGTTGTAGATCTGGGAGATGAGCCGTTTCAATCCCCCGAGGGAGCGTGCCAACTTCTCAAACGGGGTATATGCCCTGGTAGCAGCCTGATACATGTCGTCCCCCGAGAGCCAGTGGCGTAGCTGCGCATATTGTAAGCTAGCGGTGAGAGGAAGGCCAAATTCGTCTCTGCAGTCCAGCCACGATTTAGGCGACCCACCAAGAAAAAGATCTCCTGCGACCCTGCAGTCTCCTTGAGTCCAACTCTCGAAGGCTCGGGTCTGGGCAGCAGGGGGAAAGTGCGGGTTACCTGCAATGGGGGTGTGCGGAGAGGGGAACGTGGTGAGGCCCTTGGGCACTGCCACTCTGTCCCATACTTCAAGAACCGTCCTTGTGGGGACCGCCATATATGCACTTCTGGAGCGCGCCACACGCGGTAGCCATGGTAGGTCCCATATGGTGCGTCCCGTGACCACTCGGTCCATGTGGAACCAGTGCTTGTCGCTTTCGCGTGCACCCCATTCGATCACGAACCGGAGATGCGCCGCCCAATAGTAGTGGAGGAGATTCGGGCAGGCCAGTCCACCCCTGTCTCTCGGCTCCATGAGGACTTTCTGTGAGAACCGGGGCCGCTTGCCCCCCCATATGAAGGACGTGAGGTCGCGTTGGAGGGTTCTGATGCAGTGAATCGGGATCGGGGTGGGGAGGCACTGGAAGACATACAGGATGCGGGGGAGGATCGACATCTTGACAGCGTTGAGCCGCCCCAGCCAGGAAATCATCAAAGGTTTCCATTTCCGCAGGTCCGCCAGGACTTCCTTGCGGCAAGAGGCCCAGTTCCTCGGGGACCACGAGTCGAGGTGGGGTGTGAGGTCTAGACCCAGATATTGAATGTGGTCATCCGCCCAACGGTAGGGTGTGACCCCCTTCAGGAGGGAGACCTCCTCTTCGGGGATGGTGAGGTTAAGCGCCCAAGATTTGGTGTGATTAATTTTAAGGCCGGACGCCTGCTCAAACAATGAGAGGGTTTCGTGCACCGCTGGGAGGGAGACCCGAGGATTCGTAGGAGTAAGAATCAGGTCGTCCGCAAATAGCGCAACCTTGTTAGAGCGCCCTCCGTGGGGGATACCATGAATATCAGGAGTGCGCCTAATCAGCTCCGCCAATGGCTCGACCGCAAGAGCGAACAGGAGCGGCGAAAGCGGGCATCCCTGCCTCGTGCCCCTGTGGATCAAGAGCGGCGATGTCAGCTGACCGTTGACCCGAATTCTGGCCTGCGGCCCAAGGTAAGGGGCCATGCACCTGGAGATCATGATAGGGCCAAGACCAAGTTTCGTGAGGACCGCCCGTAGGAAGGTCCAGTCGACCCGGTCGAAAGCCTTTTCTGCGTCCAGCGAAAGGAGGCAGGCCGGGATTTTCCAGTGGTGCACCTTACCCACTAGGTGTGCCAGCCTGCGAACGTTGTCGGCTCCCTGACGGTCCCGTATAAATCCCACCTGGTCCGGGTTCACTAATCCCGGCATGTGCGGGTCCAGCCGCTTGGCCAGGATCTTAGTGTAGATCTTGAGATCGGTGTTAAGGAGGGCGATGGGGCGGTAGGAGGCACACAGGTCGGGATCCTTCCCAGGCTTGGGGATCAGGGCAATTTCCGCCAGGCCCATATCAGGGGATGGGCCAACGGTATCAGAGAAGGAGCTGTAGAGCCGCAGCAGATGCGGGCGGAGTTGGGTCAAGAACAGGCGATAGAAGGTCAACGGCAGGCCGTCCGGCCCCGGGGTTTTCCCCACAGGGAGGTCCTTGACCGCTTCTGTTATTTCCTCCTCCTGCAGGGGCCCCTCCAGTGTGGCCGCACAAGCAGGGGACAGTGGAGACCCCCCGAAGTCCGCGAGAACGGCCTCTCGCGCCTCCGCAGAGGTGGGCTCCTCAGCATACAGGGAGGAGTAGTAAGCGACAAATGCGGCCTGTTTGGCCTTCTCTGAGGTGGCACTGGTGCCATCCTGCCGCTTGACATTGGCAATGTGGGCCCTAGCTGCGCGTGCCCGCAGCCTGCCGGCCAATAGACGACCAACCTTGTCCCCTCCCTCGTAATACCGTTGCTTAAGCGCTAGTAGGGAGTGTTCCGCCTTGTTGGTGCGCAGGGCGCGGAGTTGCCCCCTGAGAATGGCGAGAGTTCTCTTTGAAGCCCGTGAAGGGGAGTCCCGGTCCCGAGACTCCGCCTGCTTGATCTCGCTAGCCAGGTCGGTTTCCATCTGGAACGCTTCCTTCCTCCGCGCCGCCGCCAGGGAGGTGATATGGCCCCGAATGGTGGCCTTGAAGGCATCCCAGACCGTGTGAAAGGGCAGGTCGGGGGTGTCGTTGATGGCGAAGTAAGAGTCTATGGCGTCTCGGATGCTGGCGACGTCGTCCGGATCCCGGAGGATCCTCGGCGGGAGCGCCCATCTGCGCTCACGAGTGGCACGGGTCAGGGGGTCCTGCAACAAAAGCTCCACGTGAGCGTGGTCCGACAGGGAAATGTCGGAGATAGTGGCAGTTAAGGAGTCTCGGGCCAATTCAAGGGAGGTGAAGAGATAGTCGATTCGGGAGTATGTCCGATGGGAATGTGAAATGAAGGAATAGTCCCGGGTCCCCGGGTTGTGGTAGCGCCACACGTCCACTAGTCCCAGGTCTGTAAGCTGCGTTCTAAGGGCAGAGGACATTGCTCCCGCGCCGTTAAAGGGGGTTCCCGCCCGCTCTAGCTCAGGGTCCCAGACAAGATTGAAGTCGCCGCCCAGGATCACTTTACTGTCGCCCGATGGGAACTGTTCCCGCAGAAGCGCCTGGAGGTATTTGTCCTGCGACTGGTTGGGTGCGTACACACATCCTAGAGTGAACTGTGCTTGTCCCATCTGTACCGTGGCTCGGAGGAAACGCCCGTCAGCGCTTTTGAAGGGTTTCACGGGTCCCCGCCGAATGCCAGCCCTACAGAGGATCGCCACCCCCGCTGTCTTGGTGTCAGAGGATGCCCAGAACTGTGTAGGGTATCTGGGGTGCGCCATGCGTTTGATGTCACCCCTGAGAAGGTGCGTCTCCTGGAGGAGGATAATGTCAGGGGAGTGGTGTAGGAGGTAGCGCCATATCTGCTTACGCTTGTTGGGGGAGTTGAGCCCTTTGACGTTGAGGGAGAGGACCTTCAAGGGCGTAGGGATGTTCGCTGTCATAGCACTAAGGGGGTGTGGAGTCGCGCAAGACCCAACATAGCAGACCCACCCGCAGACAGGACAGCGGCAGCCTCATCTCGCCTCCAGCGCGCCAACCCCCACGGGACCCACCCCGCCACCCCTTCGCAGGCGCGGGGAAAGAGTGATAAGAGAGGGCAGTGAAGGGTAAAGTAGGAAGAGGAGAGAGAGGAAAAAGAGAAAAGGCGCAGAGAAGAAGTAGAACCAAAACAGGCCAACAGGGCCAGTGTACATTGTCCCAGATACCGGACATCCTCTACCCAAGGGTTTGGATGAACTCAGGAATGTCACTTCCTATGGGACAAAGGGGGGGGGAAGCGAAGAGCTAGGTAAGTGGAGTAAGATTGAATCGTCTCAGAGCCCGTCCACCCCGCTGCTCCAAGGTAGTTCGGGGGCGTGTCGGGCCGTGGGACCACTTGGTCCATTCAGGCGCCAGTGGGGCGCTGGGGCTCCTTGATGCAGTACATGGCCTGGAGGAGGCAAAAGATATCGTCCATTCCTTCAGACCCCCGCGGGCGGGGGGGGGGGAGAGCCACGGATGTGGCCTGCCAGTGAGAGGGGGAAAGCCCCTTTTCCAAGAACAGTGGGGTGAAGTCTCCATGATGCATGAGGACACATCGGGGTGCCCAATGGGCGAGCGCATGTTCAGGGCATCTGTGAGCACAATAGCAATGGTCAGTGTTCTTCCGTAGCCGAGGGGCGATCCCCACCCTCAGAGCCAGAAGCGAGGAGCTGGGAGGCCTGTTCCTCGCGGTCGCCCTCAAGAGAGCGGATGTGTGCGATGATGTCCTGTTTGGTCTGCGAGGCAGAGAGTGCAGCCACCGGAGGGGACCGTCGACGTTTGCGCACAGTGGACCATTCCGAGCGTGGAGGGGCCTTCTCCAGGTGGGGAGGTCGGGTTGGACTGTGATCCGGGGACTCCGGCATGCCTAGCAGTTGTGCCGCTTCCTGATAGGACCTGAGCGCCCTGCGCTTGTCCTCCCACCTGAAGATGAGCGCGAAGGGGTGGCCCCACTGGTAAGAGATGTTGAGGGTCCGGAGTCTCTCCGTGATCGGGCGGAAGACCTTTCGTCTGTAGAGGGTTGAGGGGGCCAGGTCCTGAAAGATCTGGATCTTGTGGCCTTCGTACCTCAGGTCCGGGTTGTCCCTAGCCGCCTTCAAAATGGCCTCCTTCTCAGTGAAATAATGAAGCCTGGTGACGATGTCGGGCAGGGGACCCGCTTTTCCTCCCGCTCCAAAGACTCGGTGTGCGCGGTCGAGGCGCGGCGGGGGGGCGTCCTCCTCGCCCCACACCGCTTGCAGGAGTAGGGCCACGTAGGCCATGGTATTAGTCCCCTCTTCTCCAAGTGGCACACCCCGTATGCGGAGGTTGTTGCGGCGTCCCCTATTTTCCAAGTCCTCCTGCTTAATCTGGAGCTGGATATGTTGTTCTTCGAGGGTCGCCACCCTCCGCCAGATCTGCTACAGGTCTTCGGTGCGGGAATCGACCGTCTTTTCCAGGCCGTCGACCCGGTCGCCAAGGTCGGTGACTTCCTTGCGAAGTTCTTTGACGCATGTATGGACCTCCGACCTGAGGGAGCCAATCTCAGTCTTCAGATCAGCCATGAAGGAGGACATGAAGGCCTGCGTCACCGGTGGGGAGTCGGCTGGCGGTGGGGGTTTCCCCCCTGAAGACTATGAGGGCCCCCCGGATGATGACGGCGAACCCGCCTTGCCCCACATGGAAGCCACTGATGCTCCTCTGGTCGTCGTGGGCGGGGGGTCCGGCCTGGTCCCCTTGCCGCGGGTCATGGTCCACTCAGGGCGGCAAAGGGCAGTGGGGGGCAGGGCCAGTTGCTGTGGACGATCCCTGATCAGCGGCGGGGGATACGCTGTGTGAGGCCGCCCTGGTGCCCCGCTTCCCAGCCGTCCGGATCTCACGAGCAGGGGTTCAAGTCCATGAGGCTAGAGAGGGCGGTGCACGCCTTGGCCCTCACGAGGCCAAAGCCTGGACGGTCCGCCAACAGGACGCGGAGCGCACTCAGGCGAGAGAAGGCCAGGCCGTAGAGAGGTCGCAGGAGCGGAGGTAGATGGCGCAGCCGGGGAGGCAAGGCAGCGTGGAGGTAGAGGAGGCGTCAGGGGGGCGATGGCAGTAGGTGCTCCACGACAAGCAGGACCCGGGGCTTACAGGCGAAGAGCCTCCTATGGCTCGTGGCGTGGCGCAGCCTCCCGGTCTCGACTGTGCCAGGGCCAGTCCCCAGCGCGACCCCCAGCCGGCTCTGCAGCGACAGCCGAGGAGTGATCAGGGGGTCCCTTCCAGTGTCCCCACGTCTCAGCAGTAGGAGGCCCAGTGCCTGGGGGTAGAAGATGGCGGATCCGCCCGCCCGTGGCAAGGTGGTGGTCCGGGCTGCAGCTCACCAGGCTCAGCAGGGCCGGGTTGTGGTGGAGAGGCGGTCAGGGGAAGTTTCCTGTGGTGCAGGGGCCCACCGAGGCTCAGGCAGCGCCAGCAAGCAGCGTCAGGGCCGCTTCCCCAAAGCGCTGCTGTATGCGTCCGGGGCAGCGTCTAAGTAGGGGCTGTCCGCACTGGTGGTGCTGTCCTCCACCCAGGGTGCAAGATGGCGGGTAGGCCCGCGGCCGAGCTCCGCTGTCGCCGGATTCCCCCCGGGAGTTGGAGAAGGGGGGGTAAGGGCGGCGCGCTGCAGCTCACCAGGTGTGTCCAGCGATGGGGTCGTGGTCGGGCCTCACGGGCAGGGGGCCTCCGGCGACTCCTCCGGTCTGGGCCTGCTGTTCCCGCCAAAGCCGGGGCCTCTCGTGGATGCGGCGTCCAGGCCGCCGCTGCTCGCCCCGCCGGTGGCAGCCCGGTGCAGACAGCGTCGGTGCACCGCAGCCGGTGTCAGACCGGCTCCGCTGATGGATCGGAGCCGCAGGCTGGGTTAAGAATGCTCCGGAGCCTCACTCAGGCCGCTGTGCCGGTCTCCTTCTCGGGAGCTAGTCCGGATGTTTCGGCAGCGGGCCCTGCGGCAAGATGGCGGCCAGCGGCCGAGCCGGGGACCCCAGAGCCGTGCGCTGCGGCCGCGTGAGTGCTCACGGCCGCGATTCGCCGCCAAGAAGGATCGCCAGCAGGGTCGGCAGTGCACCGGGGGTCCTCAGGAGCAGATGACCCCCGAAACTACGCTAAAACAGGCTCAACAGTGCAGCGGGCGACGGAGCTCGATCGAGACACGTCTGCTCACATCGCTGTCTTGGCCACGCCCCCCCCAACAACCTCTCTTTTTAATGTGCACCTTTACCTATCTCTGATGCATGTACGATGAAAGAACATACAGTATAATTTTTGGAAATATTTATTTTCATTGTTATATTTTCATCACGATGCTCTGTGACAATTGTCGGCCCGTGTATGACATAACTCATTGTCGGTCAGAGCAACAAGAAAGAGCTGAAGAAAGAAGATGTGTTGAGTGGATAAATACAACAGCTGCAATGATTTGTGCGCCCATCTCTACCGACAAGGTTGATACAGGGAATTAATTCTCCCGAGTGCATATGATAATGATGAAAATAAAAACTACATGTACACATCGAGAAGTGTGCAGTGAACACATTAATTGCAGAGAATCACAATCACAGGCCGTTTATGTTATGTTAGACCTATTTTCTATTATGTACATTCTACCATACTATTTCATATTCATTTGTTGCAACATATGAGGCTGCTGATTCACTCGCAGATTATATGGTTGTGTGCAATGACCCTTATGCGGTGAGGGGGTGAGGAAAGCAAGTGCTTACTGAATGAGTTTGTGCTTCTAAGAAAGAACACAGGGTAGTTTATGATTTGTAGCAGACTGTATCCCAGCCATTTTATAAATTATAATATATATATATATATATATATATATATATATATATATATATATATATATATATATATATATATATATATATATATATATATATATATATATATATTTCTTTATTGGGGTGCAACACATCCATGAAAGATACAGTCGAGCATTCGTACAAAAAAGAGAACAATAGATCACATGACAAGTATAACCAGCATTGAAAATGCAATATGTCTCGTTGTTCATGTGTTAGGGCCTTCGATAGTGGTTAATGCCCTGTATTCATTTGTCACTTCAAGTTATTTTATTAGTGATTGTCTGAGTGAAGTCAAGAAATGAGAGCACATTCTCCAGAAGTATGCTGGTAGACGGTGTAAAAAGTGACTGGTGTCCGAATAATTCTGTGTTCCAGTTTCTCAATTGGAAACACGCTACAACAGTCTATTAAGTACCCACACTTTCTTGTTATTATTATTGTGGGGAGAGTAGGTATGCTCCGATGTCACTACTCGACTGCCTTTCAGACGCAGTCGTGCTCGTACGACTCATCTCTCTGAAGGCTGGGAGGAGGTCAGTCACCTCCCGACCTCTGCCCTCTGACTATCCTTTCTGTCAGAAAGTGCCGGGGACTTTCCCTGTAGTTCTAGACCGCCGCCGCTTCTGACATTCCCGGTCGTCCTGATCTCCACAGCCCCATCTGTGCCTCCACCTACCCACGGCCAGAGCTCACACTGAAGCTGAACACCAGCCCTCGTGCTGTGGTAAACACACACTGCAGACGAGCACGGCTGGTACACTCCAACGGCAAAGGGGGTGCCAGGCAAAGCTCGTGAATTCTGCACAACCAATGCTACGGCTCGACAGTAGCAATTATCCTACCTGGAGTGGAAACTCGATTGAATTTCGGAAATATGTAAGTAAGACCGTTACAAATTCCTTTCTTGCTTTGATCGGGAAGTTTTCTCAACAGTTACGCCCCATCAGCCTTGTTTCCCCTTTATTGTTTATTAGACAATTATCTCAATCCAGATTTTAAGTGTCTCTAAGTGCACAGTGACTTTGCTTTATAATTAGTTTGTCAAATATTTCTGCTCAGTTGTGTGTCACTGTTTTGTTCCTGCTTTTTTATTGTTTTCATGTAGCCCCCCTGTCGCTTAATGGCTACTGCACAGCTCTATTAGAAGTAAGGTTGCACTTGATGAGAGAGACAGCAGGGCAGAGAGTGGCTGCATTGTTGAGGAAACTTGTTCTGAATTTATAGCTATAAACAGGGTCGCTGAAATTATAAGATTGGGGTTAGCGGCGCCTTCAGACCCCTCCCTCCTCCCACCACAGCATGCTGAAGCGCCTTTATATGTGGCTGTACTGTAAGTTTGGACTATTGGCGTTGCATTACTATTAGCAACGCCAATAGCTTAAACTTTCAGTAATGCGAGACCTATTGCATTGCAAATGCTTGTTTAGACTTTGAGCTTTGGTCGATAGCAAGGTTGAATAATAAAGGCTTGCGGTTTGTGGGCGCTGTAGCTACATGCAATTCATATAAAGTTCTCAATAACTCTATTGTCCAGCTGATATCATTTAGAACCACCATGTTTGCGACTAGGGTGGGATTCACTCTGCTTGCTGAGCATTTGCTGAGCTGTCAAATTAAGGGACAGCCACAAGATAGGAGGTTGTTTTATGTCAAAGCTGTTTACTCCATCAAGGCAGGAGCTGCTGCTTCTTTTAATAAAAAGAAATGCTGTATGGCCCACTGTGTAATGGTGGACTAGATGGCACTTTTACAGAGATAAACTCCCCAAAACTAGTGTTTTTCTTTGGATAATTTAAAGTAATTGTTTGCGGCTTGCCATCGGTTGCTTCCCAGGATGTGGAGTACTTATTGTTTCCTAAGACATATCCATGGTGCGCATTCAGTCCTGCACATGAAAAACAAAATGGCTCTCATGGCATCAAAAGGCTCAGATCTTCTGACGCCACGGAAGTGATTTCCACTGGCATTCGGACAACTGCAAGGGGTTTACTGGCTTCTGGTTTAGGCAAGCAGTATAAGAGAATGCCAGACCGGTCAACCCCCAATTTTTGGTGGCTCTCCGTCCCATTACTGTCTACCTCTAACTGGCCTCCTTTGATTTTACTCACCCACAGGTTCATTAAACTAGAAATATGTGCTACCTTCTGACTTCTCCTAATGATTGTGGAATAGTCTCTATTTGTGTGTTTGAAGACGGCATAGGAGCATCTGTATGCTGGAAACGCTATTGCCATAAGCATTGCTTGGGTGCAAATTGTCTGGCTCACTGAACCTGGTCAAGTCGGTCAAAGTTAACCTAGCTTGTTTTTTTAAGATTTGCAGTAGTGCTATTGATTTAACTGTACTAACATCATGTAGTTGAACTGTGCTACCAATGTGTAACACGTTGTTCACTGTGGCATCTGGTGACCAGCCCAAAGGAGGATGCTGATTCAGGTTGGTTGCATTAAATGCTAACTGGGGTCACTTACACTTGTAGTCGAACAGTGGCACAAGAGACAAGATAGTTTGTCTCGTAGGCAGACTTGCTGATTTGGAGCAATGAAAACACTAAGACCTGTGGGCAATGCGACAACTGAAGGCTTAGAGACTGTGGGGAAACAGGCTGTCAGTGGTTTGCTATGAGTTTTTGGGCTCTTCCAGTGTCCGCTTTTAGCAGTCCTGAACACCTTTTTCAGCGAAAAAACTGAAGACTGCAGAGAATGACCATCTTGTTCTCAGGGCAATACAGTGTGGCTCAGATTGGTTAGCTCCAGTAGCTCACTAATCAACGGCACCTCTCATAGGCAGTAGGGCTCAGAGCTATTGGGCGTCTACAGTTCTTGGAATGGGGCTGGGGCAGGTGAAGTTCTCAGGATGCACGGCAGTCTCCTACAGTCACCTACACCACAGGGGCCAGGCAACAGTTGGCTTCTCTTTAGTCTTTGAAGCAGGTGTTGGTTCTTAAAGGTGAACAGCAACAGAATCATGCCTCTGTCCTAGTCCTAGCTTCTGTGTTGGAATGAAAAGCTTCACAGGCATCAAAACGTGAGCTGTATTTCTTAGTTACAAGCCCAAGTGTATTCTGAATTAGTGGAGTTGATTCCAGGCCAACAATTCTCATGAATTTTGATCAGCACTTGCTTTTGGTTGGTTGCGACCAGTATTTACATTTCCAGAAGCACAGTCCTATGCTATGGTAAGCATATCATACCAATTACAGTGTAGCTGACTCCTTGATGATGGTAGACAATCAAAAAGGCTACTAGAAGAAAAGGATGAAGCAACACAAGAACATAAATAGGGGTAAAGAAGAAATATTTACCAGCAAGTTCTAATGTTATCTAAGCACCGTATAATGTAAGTAATCTTAAGTAATCAAATGCAGGGTACATGATTCAGCAGGATGCTTCTATGAAGTAATTGAGAGTTAGTACCATCCCATTTTAGTTGCTCTCTTTTGTACCAGTGACTAGGTTTACTTGACTGAAGGCGTAACGTATTGTAATTATTTAATTTGTTCACATCCAAGATATGGGCATGGTTGATCGTTTGTTCTGAGGTGAAAAGGACTCCTTTAACTTAAGAAATTTTAAATGCGCTTCCTTTGTCACCCTTAACATTTGCGGATGCAATAATTAACAAAATAAATAAAGGAGGTTGCATTTACAGAAATCTCTGATTGCATGGTATTTCTGTGAGTGGTTTTGTTGTGTACACATTATCAATGAAGAGTTTAAATTCTCATTACAATGTTTATAGAAGTTCGTCACATGACATCTTTTTATTTTGCTGTGTAGAGGATTTGAGGATCAGGTTCATTTAGACATTTAGCTGCCATATGACCTGCATTGGATGCAGAACTTCCTTTTTTTTTTTTTTTACTTCCTCAGCAAACCTACAGCTGAATCGCTAAGTTTCAGAGAGCATTATGTACTGTTGTGCAGTTCTTTCTTCATTCTCATAAATCTTTAGATCAATCTGTTCTCTTTTCAAGTAGTTTTATCAATGACAGTGTATCATCTATGGTACAGTTTTTCTTTTTTTTTTTCAGTCAAGAAAGATGGCATAAATGCCTCAAACACTAGTCCCTCTACTCACTGGATGGTAAGCTTGGTTATCTCTTTAGGTTTTTTATGCAACTTGTCCTTTTGATCTTCATTATGCATAGATATAAGAAATGGTTATCACTTTGAGGTGAGCAGGGGCATTCATTTTGATTACTGCTGATGATATATTCCAGGACTGAGTGAGTTGTAGAACATTAAAAGTTCATGGGAACAAATTTGTTTTCAGGTCTGGCCTGGTCCGAGTAAAAAAAAAAAAAAATTGTAAATACAAATATTTGCACATATACATTGAATGGTTCGTTCAACTATCATTCACATTTTGCCTCTGCTGACCATAGCTTAAAACATGGTGCAATGGTCTCTCCACTTCAGCCATTAATGCAAGAGCCATATCTATCTCAGGTTTCAAATATTTGTCAAAAGAATTTGGGTTCAAGTGTAATGTCCGGATTACTTATTGATACTCCACATCCAAATCTTCTTCGTTCATTTATTACTGAATGAGACATGTTTCCTAAGCACATTATAGGAAGAAGGACTAATTTAGTCTTTCCTCGTCTTCCCTCCTTTACTTCCATGATACCCCACCTATTTTCCCTCTTGCAGCTTTTACTGAACTATGAAACAAGCATACCTCTTTTAAGTGTCCTTCAAGGTAAAGGAGTGGAAGGGAAAGTGGACTGGGACGTGGAAAACCTGGGCATGCAGTATTGAACATTATTGGGTAAGTAATCTCTGTCCACCTTTCTTGTCTGATCCATTACTGAATAGAGCATCTGCCCAAGTTGATGGAACACTTACATTTTAGGAGATTTAAGTAGAATATTTTTATTATTAGGACCAATTTCCATCACCCTAGTAGAAAACAAAAAATGGTCTTGCGATACATCTAGGCGATGATGATTAACAAAAGTATTTGCTATAGCCCATTTGGCTCTACACATTTCTTCCCAGGGAACCCCTTTTGCCTCCGCCCAGGACAGTGCATCCCTTCTTGTTCATCTATCGTGAATAACTTAAGTAATTTAATCAGCCATTGCTTGATATGCTTGGGATATGGTGAACTTTACCAGGGAAACTGTCGGAACACCGCAGCCTCAGCCATGCATGTTCCAAATATGCTTGCCTTAACCACGCATATGCCTTAACCAAGCATATGCATGGTTAAGGCGGTGCATGGTCTAGCTACTAGCTGCTACTGTGGTGAAGGCAGAAGGAGGAAGATGCCAGGAAGCGAGCCAGAGGACGCTGTGAAGTGAGTGGGTTAGGGCCGGGTCGGGGTAGTTATAGGGACAGCGCAGGCGGGGTTGTGGATTAAAGGGGCAGGGTTTTTAGACCTCAGGACAGGTAAAGGGGAATGGGTATTGGGGCTAGGGGGGTCGGGGTAGGTCTCAGTGCAGAGGAAGGGGTTGGGGTAGTTTTTGGGGCAGCAGGGGCATTGGGGGTCATTGTGTATGTAAAGGGCCAGGGTTTTAGGCATCGGGGTAGGGGAATGGGTAGTCGGGTAGTTTATATGGCTGGGGGTCGGTGTAGATCTCAGGGCATGGGAAGGGGTTGGGATAGTTTTAGGGATAACGCATGGGTGGGGTAGGTCAGAGGAGTGGCAACCTTAGCCACGCTTATCCCCTTACCATTCATGCCTTTACCACGAAATTTCAAGGTAAAGGCTTGCGTGGTAAAGGAATGCGTGGTAAGATGCATTTGTGGTTCGGGCTGCCTGTTAGAGGCACCCATGGTTTAGCCGTGATTGCCGCTATCATACAACCACTTTACCCATCTGCTAATATTAGGTATGGTCATTTTCTTAACCTTCATGGCACTACCAAATGAGAACTATTGGTCTTTTGTTTTTAAAATCTCTGAAAAATTTTCTTTCTAAATGGGGAAATTTAGAATCTGTTCATGGAATGTATGTGGTTTAAATAATAAGAAAAAACGAGGCATATGCTCTCATATTATACAGGGTATGAGGCTCGACATATTGTGCCTACAGGAGACACATCTGACATGGAATAACAGGCAATGGCTCAATGAGCTGGGTATGCAAGTACTGGGATGCACCCTTCAAGGTACTACCACAAGGGGGGTGGCAATTCTTATGAGAAGAGGGTTGGGGAGCTGCAAACTTATTAAAGTTGACCATTACGGCAGATGGGTCATAGCGGAAGTCTCTATAGAAACTAATCTCTGGACTATTTGTTCGATCTATGGTCCAAATTCAGATGATACGGATATTATTAATTTTCTCAACATTGAATTAGCTGGTTGGCCTGCCCCATTATTATTTTGTGGAGACTTTAATATCCATCTTGAGGGAGACTTTGATATCTGGTCTGATCTGCCATATGGGGGGCTGAAAAAAAAGACATATAAAGCTTTAAAGGGATTAGTAACTGAGTTTGGGCTATGCGACGTTGGGTTTGCAAAAAACACTACTCTCCCGGGATACACCTTTTTTTTCAGCTCCACAGCAGAAATTCGTACGTCTGGACTATTTTTTTGTTTCTTCTAGATTTATTGGTAATATAAGGTTTGAAATCTCCCCTAGAATAATATCGGATCACAATCCTATACTGATAGAGATTAAGGGAGAGAGAGGTAGTACACCTAAGATTACGTCATGGTCATTTGAGCGTACGCTGCTGGCAGACCCTCAATATATCCAGCATATGAGTAACTGGATAAAGGAATTTTTCTAATTCAATCGGGGGTCCGCATCAACTCAATCTGTTTGGGATGTTTTTAAAGCCACAGTACGAGGGGAGACCCTGTCGTTCTCAATTTATAAGCAAAAAAAATCCAGGTATATACTCGCTAACCACTATAAGGCAGTGCAGGAATGGGAAACTAAATTAATTGAAGCCATAAATGCCCTACAAGATACTGAGCAGATTAAATCTACCCTTGCCATACATAAATCTAGATTGTATGAGATTTTCGCCACAAGGTTAGCTGAACAGGTTGCAACTTTCCGTTATAAAATTAATGAAGTTGGGGAAATGTCAGGGCGGCATCTTGCTAAAAAAATTAGGCAGAAAGAAGTATTTAATTCTGTAAATGAGATCCAGGACGATAGAGGCCAAATAATCCTAGCGAAATCTTAGAGGTTTTCCGCGTATTCAAAAGCAAATTATACACAGAGGAAATCACATATTACTCATTCGAAACTGTACTTAATTTTCTTGGCTCGGGTAACATTTCTAAATTAACGGCCTCACAAGTGGCGGCACTTGATTTGGAAATTACATGGAAAGAATTAGAGAGCCATTCTCTCTCTTGCGGTAGGTAAGGCCATGGGCCCGGATGGCATCCCGTTAGAATTTTACAGGGTGTTTAGACATGTTTTGAAACAAGATCTATTATCAACGTTCCTTGAAGCTCAAAAAGGAATAGCTCCAGTATCCTGGAGGCAGTCGATTATTATGGCTTTCCTAAAAAAAGACAAACCTCCTTGCTTACCCTCTTCTTTCAGGCCCATATCCTTGATCAATGCTGATAGCAAGATCTTCTCAAAAATGTTGGCATCCCGTCTTTCAGCTGTAATATCATCAATTGTATCACCGTGGCAGCACGGTTTTATTCCCAACCGGGACACTTCTGATCACGTTAGGCGGGTGATCGCTTTGATGGATTGGGCTCAGGCGACTAAGACCGAACTTGGCATTACCCTGTTGGATGCCGAGAAGGCATTCGACAGGGTAGCCTGGCCGTATCTGTGGGACTTGCTGGCTCTGAAGGGTTTTGGTCCTCAGATAATTCTAGCTCTAAAAACACTGTACGTTCTACCCACCTCATGTGTCAGAATTGGTATTAATAAATCGGCTTCCTTTTCTATTCTAAGAGGTACTCGACAGGGATGCCCGGCGTCACCACTTTTGTTTGCTCTTTACATCGATATTTTTTTGAACAGGCTCAATCAAGCAGAGGATATAGAACCAGTAGTGGTGGCTCGGACCAGATACAGAGCCCTCGCTTACGCGGATGACATAGTTTTGACCACAACCAATATTCAAACGGCATTGCCAATTATCGAGGATCTGGCTAAGCAGTTTGGAGCCTTCTCAGGATACAAACTGAACATCTCTAAAACTCAGATTCTTTTTATTGGCCAGAATCCTCCAGCTCAACTTAAGACTGTGGCTGTAGCGACATATCTGGGCATCAAAATTACATCATCAGTTTCTGATAATCCAGAGGTAAACTTAAATGCAGTCATTCAAAAAGCAAATTCCATGTTAGAGCGCATTGACCATCCTCATTTATCTTTATTTGGCCGAAACAGTGTTTTAAAAATGATTATACTCCCAAAATTTCTGTATATGTTTCGGACAATACCCCTCGAATTCCCCCTAAGTTGTTTTAAACAACTAGAAAAAATGACAGCAAGATTTCTGTGGGGCTATAAACGCCACCGAAGATCATATAAGAAAATGATCTTACCAAAATCTAGGGGGGGGGGGAATTCCACATTTTCTGTATTATTATATAGCAGCAGTCCTACAATATATCAGCCCTTTGATTATTGGTGCAATGGCACGAATTCCGATGTCTCATTCTCCCTCAATTTATGAATTTGCATTAGGAGAAGAATGTTGTGGCTGTCTCGTCAAAAATATAGAGCCAAGTTATTATAAAAAAACAAAATTTAAGACTCTGAAAGCAGCTTATGGGGTATGGAAGATAATCAAACGTCACTTAGGGATCCAGAAAATCCTGCTATATACACCCCTATCCTCACCAAGTATTTTTCCCCCGGTTTTCCGAGATTATGTCATGACTAGATGGCGTAATCAAGGAATCTTTCTTGTAGAGGATCTCTGGCATAATAATCAATTGTATACTTTCCTAGAGCTTAGCGATAAATATAATTTAACCACACAGGACTTTTTTAAATACCTTCAGATTAATAATTTCTTTAATACTCTCCAATCGCAGGTTTGCTGTGGCTTGTGCAGAATTCCTCTCATTGATAATTTGTTTTCTAAAAAATCAATAGGACATTACTATAATCTTCTCATCGCGGCAAGCCCAGATGATTTGGAATCTCAGTCTCTAAAATGGTCAGAAAAACTGGGTAGTAATAACGTTCAGATACACGAATCTATTGTACTTGCGAATACCATTTTGATTATTGGGGGGTCACGTACACAACATTACATGGCTTTATTTGATCTATCCTATTCGCCTTTAAAGATATCCAAATGGGGGGCGACCGCTGGCATCGCCTGTAGTAGATGTGGCCTATTTGCAGCCGACGCATTACATATGTTTTTTTCCTGTCCTCAGTTGTCATAATTTCTGGCTGCAATTCAGTCATTTTTGGCAGTTCTTCTTGGATCCACAGCTACTCTAACTGGGGAATTAGTCTTAATAGGGTTTACTGTTCAACCATTACCGGAGGTTGAGAAAAAATTCTTATTTATTTGCATGGGATTAATAAGGGCATGTATTACCCAAGAATGGATTAATCCACTCCCCACTTCATTTAATATTTGGAGAATGCGTCTTTTAGCCTCATATAACCTAGAAATCGCTATATACAAAACGAAGGGCAGGAAAAAACGGGCTCTGGGCATGAACATCTGGGCACCAGTTCGCCAGTGGATTCAGGAGGAGCTGAACTAACTTTACATGTTGTTTCCTTTTTTTTCCATCCTTCTTTTTGTTCCAGGAGGAAGAATAAGACCATTATGTTTTTACTACTTTGTGTTTCTTCTCTCCCTCCACCTCTTTTGCTACCTAGTGCTGCTTTTTTGTTTGTATACCGCCTGTCTGTTTATCATTATTTGCTGTAAAATGTTACTGTATTTGCTTGCACAAAAGGGGGATAAAATTCAATAAAAATATTTTTTTTAAAAAGGACTGTGGCATCCTCAAGGCTTACCAACAGGTCAGCTGTCCTTCTAGGGGTAAACCTCTGTCTTCTAGATGAAAGGCATTGCCCTGTTCTTTCTGAGAAAGGGCTCCAATGAACTGTCACTCCAGCTCTGGGTGAGTTGTAACTTCGTCATATTCAGTAAAAATCCCATTGTTTTCGAGTCTGAAGTATAGCTACTGTCTGTCCAATCCTGTTTGTGGAAAAGAAGAATCTGGTATTAACCAATCCTCAAGTTGGAAAGATGATACTACAGAAGCCTTTGTGAAGATTCTTGGGCAGAACATAGCGCTAAAGATAGAGATCTGAATTGGTAGTGGTAATCTCCAACTGCAAATTTCAGTTATTGTTAATATCTTGAGTGTATTGGAAGGTGAAAGTAAGCATCCAGTAAATCGATTTTGTGAGGAAGTCTTCTGGAAATGCATCCTGAATAATAGCCTAAAGTGACAGACCTCTAAATGTTACAGACTTTACATAATCCTTCAGTCTTTTCAGATCTAAAATGACATGGAAAGTTCTAGCTGGCTTGGCAATCAGGAACAGCTTTGAATAAAACCTTGACCTCTCTGTTCCCGAGGCAGTATAATAATTGCTTATTTGTTAAGAAGTGCCTAAACCACTTCTAACATGCCTTGCAATCTTTCCTAATCTCTTGAAAAGGGCCTTCCTGAATTGATGTTCTTCAGGAGGATCTCAAAATAATATACAATAACCATCTGAGACTATCTCTGGTACTCAACCTTTATAATTTGAGTCTAGGCCTTGAAAATTAGTCAAATTCTTCCTCCCGCTATTGATACCTGAGCATAGTTAGGTCGTTTAGGTCTGGTTATTCTTTTGTGACAGGTATTTTCCTCCTGGTGCAGAAAATTGAGGTTTAGCGAGAGTCTGGCAGTAGTGTTTGGAACTATTTGGATCCTCTTAGTGAGCTTGGTGGAGATGCCTAGATAGAGTGTTGGATTAGTCAAGTTTGCTGGTGATGAGGTTTTGGGTTAACGTTTTGCTGGTGTCAGGTTGAAGAATGTTTTTATGAGCATCTTGAGAGTGTGGAAGCATGTCTGCTACTGTGTGACTTGGTTGGCCATGGAGATTTGCCTTTCGATTATGACGACATTGGTGGGGTTGGGAGCTGGACTTATGATGACAAGCTGAATACCATAGAGGAGTGGGATTGCTAAACAGTACTTCTTCAGTTGTATCCCTGTTAAGCTTGACATTCTAAACTAACGGGTTAGCCCAGATAAGCCCTAGGACCTGGGAAATGTACAGTACATATAACAATACAATCCTACTGGCATTGATTTTGATAAGATATACAACTAAGTATTTGTAATATAGGCGTGCAAGAGACACATTGAACAAATCACACTCGAATTTGTTTGAAATCGTAAAACAAATTTTTATATTTAAAAAAGCAACTTTTTTCCTAAAGAGACATTCTTATCATGGTTGCTCCAAAGAAAGTGCAGACAGAAGTGTTGTTATAAGTGCTCATGTGCAAACTTGATTAGAAAAGGAAAAAGGAGTAATGATAATTCAAATAAATATATTTATTTATAATCTGAACCAATGGCTAAGAGAATTTAAATTAGCCAAATTAAACAGCGTGTCTGAAGAGATTGATTCCTTCGTTAAATATCTAAAGTCCTTATTCATGAAGAGGTGGTGACTGAACCCTAACACACCACTCCTGGGGACGTATATATTCAATCCAGTCTAAAAGATTATTGTCGACGTTTCGAGCCAAGTGTTCCATGAGGTGAGTAAAGCCCTTGCATGCGGGTCTTCATCAGAACTGTAAAGAAGAAATCATTTGGCTCCTTAAATAGGTGCAGCACTGTCCCGCTAAAAATAGAAACTAACTTTCAAATACTTAACCTCAAAATAGGTAAATCCGTTAATTATTTTTGGGCTAATTTTTATGATAATTTACCGCAGGCAGAACTTATGATAGTCTTGAATATTATTTTTTATTTTTTACAGGACTTAAGAAATAAGTATCCAAAAGAGGATTTTAAATTAATCTGGGGTGGTGATTTTAATTTATCGCTTTGTAAAAATAAAAATAACAAGAATTATGGAATTTTGGATGAGCATAACGCCGTACTAACCCATTAACCTCACACAACTATTGGCATTCGTATGAATGAAATCATGTTTGCCCTAGAATTGGGGTTTGCAAACGAACTTATGCTCCCGCCAGTTCCATTTTCTTCAACATTCAACGGTAGCGGCTATTCTAGTGTCATCAACTACATTTTGTTAGCTAGCAGTTTGGTCCATAGCGCTTGTGGCTTTGAAACTGTCAACAACGCCATAAGCGATCATTTTCCAAACTCTATTTCAATACTTATTTCTACCAAACACGTAAAACCCATCACACTAAGCAATTTGGGGCAACAACTGCTAAGCTTGGATAGGCTAAATCCTTCCCCATCAAAACCTTCCTTTTCCCTTCAGTATAGTCTATGGGTTCAATTACTTTCTTCTTTCATTCTGGACTGTATGTGCTATTAGATCTGGTAGCGCCGGGACGCCCCTTCGCTGGGGCAGCTGTGCACTTTAGAAAACTTTTAACATAACATAAATGGTTTTTCCTTAAAATGGGCGAAAATCGATCCCGCCGCAATAACATCTAAAATAGTGAGGAAAGCATTGCCATCAATAGAAAAATGTTTACATTTTGACACTCCCCATAACGAGACACTGGTTAGCTTTATTAACATCACCAAAGCAGTCCAAGAAGCCCTATTTCAGAAAATGGGAGCCAAAGGGAATATAGCGAGGGGGTGGTTTAATAAGGCCTGCACAAAAGCCTATACCTGCTGAAAAAACGCACTCCATAAATCCCCCAGAGACAAGGAGGAAGTCAACAGACTTAGGAAGATTTACAATAAAGCACTAAAGTCCCGTAAAGTAGAATTGAAAAACGACCTCTGGGAGGAACTGCATAAAAGCTGTGCCATGAACGATAGCGCCAGTTTTTGGAAACTTGTAAAAACTCCTTTCTTACTGGGCGAAAGGGAACATTCTAAGCTAGACGTTGCTGTTGAAGCAACTGCATGGATCAAGCATTACTCCGAGATCTTTGCTCTAGACTCAAGCGACCGCATCGATTCATCCGAACCTGATGGGCGGGCATCTTGTCCACCACGGGTCACTTTCCCCAATCCCTCTTATGTTCACCTTACAGGAAGTTGAACATGCTTTATAAGAGAGTAAGGGTGGGAAAGCACCAGGTCCGGACAGGGTCCCGGTAGATCTTTTCTAACATAATCTGGATTTATGGTCCCCAATCTTGACCAAAGTACTTGAAGCTGCTTGTGTAGTAGGGTTAATTGACTCATGGTCAGCCTCAATTGTTGTTCCAATTTTCAAAATTGGTGATCGCAATAACCCCTCATGCTATCGCCCTATTTCTCTCCTTGATTCCACTGGCAAGGTCGAAGCCTTTTGGAAAGACTTCAACTTTGGGCAGAAAACGGCAACCGAGTTTCTGACTTGCAGTACGGTTTCAGAAAGGGACTAGGAGCAGTGGAACAAGCACTTAATTTGTCCCTCATAATGGGGAAATATGTTGGTGCAAAAAGAGGTCAATTATATATGGCATACGTTGATCTCACAGCCGCCTTCGACTGTGTGAGCCACCTGAAACTTTGGGCGATTCTTTTGGATATGGGAGTTGACTTGCCCTTGGTCAACTTTCTTTGTGAACTTTATTCTAACGCAACGGCCAGAGTAAGGTTTGGGCTCAATGGCGAACTCACGGCGTCGAGTGGAGAGGGGGGTCAGGCAGAGTTGTGTCCTGGCCCCCTTCATTTTTACCCTCTATACCAACGGGTTGGAGGGGGCTATGCTGGAGGGGAGCCGGGACCTGCCTCGTATCGGACCCCGCCCAATACCGGCACTTCTCTATGCCGACGATGCCGTGATCCTCGCTAGAACCCCCTTGGAGCTCCAGCGCAGTGTAGCAAGATACCAAAAATGTATGAAGGGGCTGGACCTTAAAATTAATATTAAAAAACTTTTGCCATGTATTCAGGCACGGGTTCCAAGAAAACAATGGATATTTTTATCGACATTACACAGCTGGAAAGAACTCCCACTTATCTATACTTGGGGATTTTAATAGACAACAAGGCCTCATGGAAACAGGCGATTGAGGCAAGAAAACTACTGTTTCTTAGGGCGACAACTGCCCTGATTGCTTTTGCCCAAAGGCTGCGCAAAAGGTCAGCTCCTGAATTGATTAAAATATTTCAAGCCAAATGCATAAGCATAGCCTGTTACGGAGCAGGAGTTTGGGGGCATGGGAGGGTGGACGCTCTCCAGAAAATCGAGAACAGATTTCTGAGATACCTGTTAGCAGTACCGAAGAGTTCCTCGTCCTATTGCTGCCATGCAGAATTGGGTATGGTATATATTTCGGACACCATCAAACTCCAACCGATTCTTTTATGACACTGGGTTTGGACCTCCCAAAAAAGCGAATTATCTCGAAACCTTCTCCGTGACTGTCTACTATTAGAAAATAGACATAAAATTAGCTGGCTTGTCTATATAAAAAATGTCTTCTATGACTTGGGCCTGGAGAAATATTATCTATCTCCTTTGATCATTTCTGAAATATCAAGAAGCTCTTTAAAAAGGATCTGTATGTCCCACTTTGAAGACCTAAGATTAAACACACAGGTTGGAAAAAGCTCAGTGCAGCATATTTTAACTATCCAGACCTCACTTGGCATACAACCGTATTTGACATTCAAGCTGAGTAACTTTGAGAAACTGCTGTTGACTCGCTTTAGGCTCAATATTTTCCATAGACTGGTGTCATTTCCTCACGTTAATGACTGGACTGAGTCACCCGGTATGTCCGTGTGTCGCTGTTTCCCCCCAGTGCATGATACATATTGTTTTGTTTTGTAAATTTTATACTGACCCTAGAAAATCATGGATAATGCCAATTTTAAAAAAGATGGGTCTATGCACTTGCTGCCCTGCTTTTTTAGCCCTTCAGTTTCTGGAAGATGAGATGTACACAAAAAACGTTGCCAGTTTTCTTACATTTTGCCTTAGGCACAAAGCAAATATTAGTTACACTCTACCTTGTCCTTTAATTCTTTTAATGAATGTATTCCCACTCCAAGAAAACTGAACTGTGGTAAACTTTTATTGAAATTTTTATTGTACAATATACGGTTTTGGTATACTTTTTATTATTGCGATGTTATATATTCATATTGTTACCTTTGTACTTTGATGAACTTTTATGGTTTTTTGAATCTGGAAACCGAATAAAGGACTTGACTAGGTGCAGCACTGTTGTTGGGTTGAAGGGAATTTGCCTTAGATACAACCTTTTCTCATAGCTGTAGGCTTATGATCCAATATGTAAACTGCTGATTGAGAAGATTCATCTTACACTGTATCAGAGTCCCAAATTAAAATGTCCATAGATGCAACAGATGATTAGAGCAGGTCTTTGTGCTTTAAAAGCAGTAACCAATTTCAGAACGTCAGTGAAGTAACGATTAAATCGTAATGGTGTCTTTAAAAATCATCCAGCCCCAAACTGACAGTCGGGCTGGATGATCTTGAAAGAAATCATTACATCTCTTGCACGCCTGTATTACAAATACATAGTTGTATATCGTATTTCCTATCAAAATCAATACCAGTAGTACCTCATTGTTATATGTACTGTTAAGTATAGGGATCTGGGGCTACATCCATTGTTTTTTGCACACCATGCTAATCCAGTTCAGACTCCGCCATATGCAAATTAGTCTTGACCCTGCTTCCCATTCGAACAGTCCAGCCTGAACTGCCAGAACAATGGATTTAACCCAGATCTCTTGCCTGGAGGTAAATGTTTGATTCATTCAGCATTCCGTTCATCATTTGTTGCTGCATCCCTAAGTGGGATGGGGATGTCCAGATGTGGGTCCCTTGCTCGAAGTGCCACTGGATCCAAGCTAGCCTGGCTGATGAGGGGTGATACCCTGAAACAGGTCCCAGGATGGTTGTTTCCGGTCCAGGGAGGACCCGTCTCGGCAGTTCGGGCTGGACTGTTCCCATGAAGAGCAGGGTCAAGACTGATTTGCACATGGCTGGGTCCAAACTATGGGGGGTAGTGTGCAAAAGAACATTGGATTTAACCCAGATCTCTTGTCTGGGGGTGAATGTTTTGTTCATTCAGGATTCCATCCATCATTTGTTGCTGCAGCACTTTTAGGAAGTTGGCATTTTCTAACTATTTGAAGCCTGTATCCTAATTAAGTATGGGCGAATTTTGCGGATTTGCGGTCTGCGAATTCACGTGAAATGGCAAAAAAATCCGCGAGTTTGCGGATTTTCCCCCTACTTTGCGGATTTTTTTGCCATTTGCACAAATGTGACCACGTGTGTCTAACTTTGCCAGCGCGCCAAAAGGCGCCGAGGTCCCTCGAGTGAGCTGTCCATCATAGTGAGGAAAGGGCGGGAAGACGTTGCATACCCTAGTGTGTGTGTGGCGGTGTCAGAACACAATTCAGAGGTTGCCTTTATCTACAACACAGGAGCAGAATGCCGCAAGTTCCCAATTCCTACCCTGAAACTCCCCAGCCACTCACTTATATAAATTAAGTAGCCAGTAGAGCTCCACGGGGGAAAGGAGATGGGACAGAGAAGAGACTGCACACCAATATATTCTTCTGTCTTCAGTCTTCTTTGTTCTTTCTTCTTCACTGGTTATGTATCTTCACTGCAACAAGAATTACATTTATTACTCTCTCTCCTGACTGCTCTCTTTAATTAACGGTATTAACTTCTAACCTCTTCACCTACCCAGTGTTGGTGTGACCTTCGCTCCTCTTCTATTCTTATCTGTATTTTCTTCTTCTTGTGTGTGATCTGAAAAACTTTTCAGTTACAGCGAAGTCTGCTAATGGATTCTGGTTATGGTAAGTGTATCTTATATTTATTCTTCACACGTATATTAACTTGCTAAATTATGTTTGCTACGCCTAAGTGTACATTTATATAACTACCTCCCTCAGTTACTTCACTGCCGAGGTTTTACTCTTATTATAACTGTACAGTATTTTTACTAGAAATAATATCCTTTTGACCTCGTAGGCTGAACACAATTATATAACTACGTCAACACTTCGTATTCAGTTAGTTCTAAATATAAGCTTTCTGAAGAACCAACTTCTTTTGCAGACTCGCGCTGACTCAGTCCTTTGAGCGCTAAACTGTGCTGACTCTAATTCCTCTCAACTAGACTCGAAACTCTTCCTAACAAGTTTTTTCGTTTTTTACTCGCACACTGTCCACTGCGCAAACTCAGATTCTGAAACGCTACAAAATTCTATTGCGCATGTACAAAATATCCGGAACAGTCTTATTGCATATTTCAAGTACTCCTCGGAAGTCTCTCTTCAATGCGCAACTCTGAAAATATGCGACAAAGATAACCCTAACTATCTTCGCGCGCTTCTGGATTCAACGTCGTCTCTCCCTCAAGGCTCAGGTGAAGTGCGCCACTCGATGGGCGTTTCACCTGTATCTCCGTGATTGAGTAAGGAAGCTAGAGCGCTAACCTGACTCTTCTGTAACAAACCTTAAGCCGCCATCTTAGAGACTCCAGGTAAAGAGATTCTGTCTGCCCCACTTTTTCTCCTGTGCAGTTTAGCAAACCTGGTTAGAGTGGCGTTTACTAACTGCCTTTTCCTGCCGCTAGCTCTGGTATTCCTGACAGGCGGGGCCAAACGGGCGGGGCTTCCATGCGAGTTCACATGCCTCTTGTTTATAAAGGGTGAGCGACCGATCAGAGCAGCAGATGAGGAGAAAGCAGCCTCCTGGTCACTGGAAGTACACGAGGATTGCGCTCGAGAAACTCGTGGATGCAAAGACCTCCATCAGGATTACATCTAATTGTAGGCGGTAGATATGGGAAGGAAGCACACCTGCCTCGCCTAGACCGTGCTCACTAGTTGTTTGGGAGCCGAGGCCCCTCGAGTGAGCTGTCCATCATAGTGAGGAAACAGAGGGAAAACTTTGCATACCCTAGTGTGTGTGGGGCGAGGCTTCTATGCGAGTTCACATGCCTCTTGTTGATAAAGGATCAGAGACCGATCAGAGCACCAGATGAGGAGAAAGCAGCCTCCTGGTCACTGGAAGTACACGGGGAAACTTGTGGATGCAAAGACCTCCATCAAGGATTACATCTAATTGTAAGCGGTAGATATGGGGAGGAAGCACACCTGCCTAGCCTAGACCGTGCTCACTAGTTGTTTGGGCTGATTATTTGAGCTTCAACTCGGGCATGTGCCAAAAAAATCCGCCCGCGAGCGAATTTGCCGAAAATTCGCAAATTTAGCGAGCGGAACGGATTTTGCGCCCATACTTAATCCTAATTCCTGGGTCACCTGACTAGGTGTAGGTGGCAGTAGACCTTGGTGTTGTCTTCCCATACAGCATGAAAATAGAGGGTCTGGGTATTGGCAGGGAGGGCCATCCTGGCTTAATGGCAGGCGTGGAGTTGCCACTTTCCACACTTGCACTTCAAAGGCACAGGCCCAACTCACACACATAGGACTCAACATGAACCTATTGTGCCCCCAGACACACTTGGATCAGGTCAGGGAGGCAGGATGCTATTTATTAATAATTCACAGTTATTAGAAACCCTTGCTTGTAACCGCGTATAAAAGCATTTCATAGGAATCTTCTATTATGTAAAAAAAGAACTTGACAATATTTCAGTTACAGACAGCTCATGAGAGGATTTAGGTTTAGGAACCGGGCATTAAAATATTTGATAAAAACAAAAAATGAGCGTAATTAAATCAAAGTGACCAGTAATTCATCAGGAGGATGTGGGATGTCCCGTTAAACCAGGCTATTTTTCCTTACAAGACGCTGGATGGGTGCTCCAGCCTGTGACGCAGTCAATTTCTTGGCCACGCGGCCCGTATGTTTAACAAAATGGTCAGTGTGTCTGAGGTCAGTAGCTTGCTAAGCTTGGATCACATCACTTCTGCACAGACTGATCCCTGCTGCTATGAAGATGGATTTTAGTCAATATTGTCTCTCTGTGGTATTTGCATAGTCTGCACTGGAGCCTTTCATCTAAAGGTCAGATTGAGAGTCGGAAAGTAACCAAAACGATACCGGATAAGTTGCTGTTTCATGGGTCTTTACAGACCAGCTGCCAGATATGTTTTCTGATTTAGGTCCATGTAGCTGTTGATAAGACTGGCGTGGGAATGCTTAGCTAGTACGTTCCTGTCCTCGATGAAAGAAAGCTGAAGCAAGGCCCTGTTAATTGCAACTTGAAACTAGAAAAGGAGGCTTGCGTTGCCCAAAGTTCTCTGGGATGCAGAACTGTAATTGCCTGTGTGAAATATGCCCAGGCCAGGGACGATGGACCTTCGTTTTTAATTTCCAACCATAGGAGATAGTTTAATGAGTCAGACTGGGTGCAATGAAGTTTGTGGCCAGCCTTCATGTGTGAACCCTAGTATGATACAGATTGTCTGATAATCCCAAATTCCAGCCCTATTTGGGCTGGTGAAGTTTTGTGGGGTAATCTAAAGATCTTCATAGATGTGCTGGGAACCAGGCAACCAAGGAATAGTGAGTCCATGTCTCGCATGGCTTCAGAACCATATGAAGTGGTCGGTATTAATTGTGCCTTTATTAATTCCAAAATCGATGTCCGGTTGGGCCCAGTTAAATGAGTTTTCAGTTTTTCTAAAGGGTTCTTAAGTGCTCCTGCTCTGTTCCGGATGTATTGTTTTCGGAGTTGGAAAGTGCCTAGGCTGTCAATCAGAACACCGGAGTAAATATATTGATTTTCTTTTGAAATTCTGTTTCTTTTTAGGAACAATTCACCCTCTTTTTTTAGATGTCGCCTGAGCCAGGGCATACGCTGCTCTGGCGAGACTTTTAGTAAGTGGGCTTTGGAAAATGCTACCGCGCTTTTGCTTGTGGCGTAGAGCTTACGGTAACGCGTGCGGGCACGCGCTTACGAGCAGAGGCACCATCTGGCTTTCCTCTCTCGTCAGCAGCGCATGGCGGCTTGTTGATGTTATCTGCGGGGGCGTGCCTGGTGTCTTCAACCCTGTCACTTTCAGGGCGGCGCGGGCGCGTCACTTTCACAGCAGCGCGGCCAATGCTTGTTATACTTCTTCTTCCTTAATGAATCTAATGGGCTGACTGTGCGTCTCATAACCGAGGAGAATTCTTCTTTCATGTCACACTTCAAACTCTCCACGTTTCAGAACCTGCGCAGTGTTTGCTTGTGGTTTGTTGTGTTTTTTTATCTCTCGTCCCAGCTTCTCGTGACCTTGACTTTCCTAGCCTGCCTTTGACTATTAATAAAGCTCTTGAAAGGGGGACGGCGCGTGCCGCCTGCTATTATTAACATGCAAATAAGTGCAAAGGGCGTAATCCACTTTTCAAGCACTTTCCTTGCTTTGAGCTCGTCCTCTTTCATGTGGCGAAGGAAAGTTTTCGGAAGGGGCGGACGTCCTCTGCACAGAGCGGGTGGAATGATAATAACGCGGCATCATGCATTTTCAATGGCGAGCTTTACGGGGTACCTGAAGCGTCGCCTTGTTGCTGCGTACCTGGCTGTACTAATCTGTGGTTTGTTTTCCAAAGGCGGCGTCTGTTCCGAATGTCTGGCTGGCTTTGCCCTGCATCTCTTTTTGATATCGCTGATGATACTTCACCTGATGCAGACAGGGAGACAGGGTGGGAAAGCACACAGTGTTAGGCGCCTAATCACGCCTAGCGCTGTGCCCCACTTTCTCTTCATGCTCTGCCTGCTGCCTGGTGTCCTATCATGCACATTCTTACACCTCTCAACTCAATCTCCACTAGAGGCGTCTCCCTCCTTGCACCCATCTTAGAAGTCCAAATAAGTGAAATGCCTCCAGTAGACTTCAATGACGAACCCTTCCTTGGTAACCTAGCTCCAAATCAAATCCATCATATGTTCATCTCCTTTGATTTCACTGTGCTCACATTTCAAAACCTCGCCTTCATTGGAGGCTAAGCAGGTTGGGATGAATATATTCTTAATGGTGATTACCGGGTTGCGTACCTAGGGTACTCACTAAGGCACTTAGAAGTTATTGGATTCATAGATATGGTGACAGACGTGGACCAGGAAGTTATTCCCTCCCTACTGTTAAGCTGTACACTACTCTCAGTTCCTAAATCTGAGTACCGTCCAAAATTGTAACTCGAGCACAGATTTCTGAAGCTGAGTGATGCATTACTTTGACAGTCCCTTGCGTTTTTTAACCCAAACATACATTTTGCCCGGCAATACCTGGAAAAAATGTGTGATTCCAAGTTTTTCAGCAGAAAGAGCAAACCGACTTCTATTACCAGGCTAGCTCCCACCCTGATCTGCAGAACATAGAACGAGGAAGTAAAAGCCCACCACAGAAAAGCTATGTCCTCCAGTATTGTTATTTCCCTGTACAGGTCTGTGATTGGCCACAATCGGAGGGATGCTGGCTTGCCAGGGATGGCAGACCACCATGTCTGTAATTGTGCTTAAATAAAGACAACTTAAAAAAGTAAGCATTTGCAATGCAATAGCTCTCTGTTACGCAAGTTTGAGCTATTGGCATTGTAAATGGCATGCCTTTTATTTTGGTATTGGTTTTTAAAACATAAAAGACATTGACATTTACGATGCCAATAGCTTAAACTCGCGTAAATACGAGACCTATTGCATTGCAAATGCTTGTTTGATTTTGTTCCCCATGATCAATATTTTGCTCTTTTGTAAGTGCACTTCCAGTTGACCCCTGGCAATGTAGGTCTGTAGGATGTTTAGAAGCCATTTGAGCCCTATTCTCGTCTGACTTAGTAGGAGGGCACTGTCTGTATAACACAGGCTTCCTAGGTGTTCTCCACCGATTATTTTGGGGATGTGGGCACTAATGTAATTTAGAGAGGCTACCAGATCTGCCAGGAAAAGGAGCGGGGCCAAACCGCACACATTTCAAGCCATTCTTGGTGTAAATCTGGAGGCCATGCAACCGCCCCCCACCTTTATGCAAACTCAGGTATTTGTGTGTAGCTATATGATGGCTCTGATGGCCGGGAGGCAGGAGGTTCTAGACATCTCTGTAGGGGAAACTTCATAAGATTCAAAATGGGCGCCAAGTATAAAAAGAGGACCATCAGACCCACTCTTAAGTACACTCCTTAACGAGTGAATACTACAGCAGAAGTACACCCTGCTGCTCGGGCCTGCTATGCCTGCTGATGAGGAATACTGGACCTGCACCCTGATCCCAGGCTGAAGTGACTTCAAGGGTCACCTGACTGACTCTGGTCTGAGCTACAGAGACACAAACGCTCCAGAGGCCTCCTTGAATCTGCCCAGCTAACCTGCTGCCTGGACCAGCAGCTCGAACTTGTGACCTCTGCTCAAGTGAGTTCCTGATCCTCAAGAGGTGCCCCTAGGTCCTGGGCCCTTGGTGTGGAATCTGTGGAGCTCCTCTTTAAAGAAAAAGAGAAATTGTGAAGTGTTTGGATCTTTGCAACCGCTCCCATTCGCACTTAGAACTTGCCATCAACGTGAAGCTCTGTTGAACTCTACTCTTCGCGCTACAGTGACCACCACCAACACGAGATCTGCAGTTTGCACTACTGCATCAACAGCTCACGGTGACCGCCAACGCGAATCTCCTGCAACAACCGTCCGCGAAGCCGACAGGATCTTCATGCTTCAGCGACGGACATCTGTGACGCCTAGCCTGCTCTTCGCGCTACAGCAATGACAATACGCAATGCTCTCCCTGCTCCTCGCGGCCTCCTCCACCGGGAACAGAACTCTTCACATTGGACTTTAGAAGGTAACTTTTTCTGCAGGACTAACCTAGTCCCTGTATCCGTCTCACACGACCAGATAGCAGCGAGTGGCGCTTTGTGCTTCTAAGGGCTATACTTACCTTACATTTTTTAAATTGCACATCTCTGCTTCTACTGATTGATTTTTCTTTTTGTCTTTTCGTTTTTGTGTCAAATAATATATTATATTTACTCTATTTTTCCAAATGTGTTTTTTTTTCCTTTGGTTGTGTTTTCACTTTATGACTGTTAGAGTGCTTTATAAATACTTTACACATTACCTCTAATTTAAGCCTCATTGCTTTTGTGCCAGATACCAGAGGGTTAAACACAGGTTCATTTGGGGACTCTTGTGTTTCACCCTGACAATGATTGTGGCTGTTGCTTGAGTAGGGCTCACCCCTCCTCAACCAACAACCCCATTTCTCACATCCTGGATCTACCTGAATGATAATTCCCATCACAGGTTAAGAGGATAGTTCCATAGCTTCCTAGGAACAATGAGAGGTGATGGACCCTTTAGCTGCAAAGAGATTATACTTTCCCAGTGCTTAGGTGGGGCCGATCTTCAGGGGGAGCTATGTGTAATGCTTATGGACCTTCCAATTAGCTCTTCAATAAAGATACCCTCCATTATATTACTGCTTTTTAAAGATGAATGTAGTATGCAATTGCACATATAAGTTGGGGGAGAAATCCGCGTCAGTTTTTTACATGGAGTATATCAGGTGTGTCTGCTCCTTAATTTTCTGCGCCTCATCGATGTGAGTCCTAAGCACTTTAATTGCTTCAAAAGAAATTATTCAGAACTTTGATAGTGATTAGGCCAAATGTCTCCTCTTTCAGGATTTAAACCTGGTCGCAGGTGCTGCTGGAAAATGTCTTTGTCAGAAACACATGACATCTCCATGTGTTATTTGAGCTCAGAACACAATTCTATGGCCTGCATCTTCTGTTTTTTCGACACACCTGGATGCCATCAGGCAGCACACCCAGGTCAGTTTTGGCCAAGGCCTACAGAGCTACGCCAAGGTGTTTACACAATTTCTGTTGGCTGACCTTTTGTCACAAAATGTTGTGGCTCAAAAGTATTCCTCAAAACTGAACTCAAATGCTTTCCCCACAGCACGTCAATTCATCGTGCCTAAAAAAATGGACTCTGTAAACTGTAAGGTGATTTTGCCTTTGGCAAACCCTGCCCTTCAAACTGCTAGTGCCATCTGTCTCCTGGGCCACTATGCCCATGCAATGTGGGAGTGGGCATAACTTGGTCATCAACCTACCTGATCACATAAAGAACCTTTTCCCAATCTGGTCTGTGAACATTTGGATGCTTCCAGAGTGAGTATGAAGAACAACTTCGACTTTGAGAATACTGAGGCTTTATCCATTGGCACGGCTGTCACACTGCGCTGCTATGCTTTGATATCTTTGACTGACCTCTCGCGAGATGGTCAGCTAACCCTCATAGACTTAGAGAGCATTGTTCGGAGAGTATTCTTTTGAAGGGGGTAGCAACCTATTTTAAAGTGGTTACGATATGTGGTCAGAAAGCACACGGGAATTGATTCCCCTCTCCTTCTTCTGCAATTACAGACAATATGATCTTAACCTCTGCCCCTGTGACATTAAGCCCTCTCCGGAATAAGCATTGTCACTCTGTCATTTCTCTTAAGGCTACTGTGATACAGGTCTTCCATGTTAGGAGTGTGTCTGCAAAGGGTGTTCCAGTAATCTAGTTAGGAGTTCATGGCCTTAAGGATTCTGTTCCCTATGTTCAGGTGACATCACTTGGAGATGCCCCTTAAACGTGAGTAAAAAATGGGGTCTTCACCAAGAGATATTTTTGTGCAACTGAGAAAAGGGGTATTAGAATGTGCTTGGGTCCAAAAATTATATCTGCAAGCCCAATAAAAGCATATTTGTGTCCAATTTAATTCAGTGTTTCACAGTGGAGCTTGGATAGCCTACCCTAATGATTCACTGTCCACTTTGTCGCTTTGTTGATGCAACACTGCTTGCTGTAGCAGTCCTATTATTTTTAAGTAATTTAAGATCCTTTTCTGGTCAAATGTCAATTTAAAATGTAAGGAAAAAAACCCTGACACTTAGTGAAACATGTGTTGTAGCTTGATGTAGAAATTAGATCACTACAATGGATTGACCATGAACCCTGTTTTTTTTTTTTTTGGATAGGCTGTAGCTGTTGATGCTGAAGGACGACTAGGGAAAGAAAGATTTTTCTGAAAGTTAACGTTTTGGGCTCACAGAGGAAATTTTTTTTAAGGGTGAGTCTCTGGATGGTAGTGATTTTGTTCTTGGATTACAGGAACGTGTTCACGTTTCATGGGCTCACACTAGTAGGGGTTTCACACCCACTTTACCCTAAACAACTTGTTTTCCCAGCATTCTTTACCGCCCGAGATAGTGTTCTATTGTATTTATTTTTTTACATCTTTTTTCTCTCATCATACCACGATGTATGCTTCTTATTCCAACATCACTGGCTCAGATAAATTTCTGAGCCATGCCACCTTCCCATAGGGTCATGTCGAATTTGTCTGTAAGCCCCACAGTAGCTGGCCCTGTCTTTACTCAGTACTCCCTCAGAGTAATGTAGCATCCTTCAGTCTGCCTTGTGCTTTTCCAAGCTTCCTGGGTCTTCCTCTGATCTTTTGGGTCTCTGGATATTTGCTCTGGTGTTAAGCAACTCTCTGCCCCTCCATGTGTGTGTGTGTGGATACCAATCTGGACTTGAGCATGGTTTCCTGAGGACTTTGCACTACCCTTTAGTCTCAGGCATGCTTCGGTTGTCTTATTGGCTCTATTTGCTTTCAGAGCCTCACATTGAATTTCCCTTGTTTTACCTGGTGGTAGTCCCTTGCTACCAGACATAATCTCAGTCAATTACTAGATGTGACAACGAATGGTGTTGGATGAGTTTCGAAGAGCTGATATCATGGACCTCAGAAGGTCACCTGTCTGTACATTCAGCTGTAGGTTCAACATAGGTTTAAAGAAATAAATATTATTTCAAAGTTAAGCAGTCCGAATTATGAAGATCTGGAAGCCATGTAACTAGGATAAACTCAAAGTGAGTGTTCAAACAGTCAGAAGGACAAATATTAACGGTACGACTGTTGCATATTGGAGTGTATCATGGAGAGTTTGGTATAGCAGAGTTTATAACGTTTGTTTTAGTTTACTGTTAGTGTAAAAAATGTTTTACACTCCGCAATGTATGCTATGTACAATTATTTAATGCAGCACTTTGAGCACCTTATGATTTGCAGTTATGTTTTTCCCATCTTGCATAGAGAAGGAATTATGGGTTAAGAAGTGCAAAGGCTCATTCGGGCAAAATGGAAACACTAGCTAAATGTACCTGAAAACCCTAAACCTATGATATCACAAATTGGTACGTTTTTTGATGTGTGTTCACTTTTATACGACCATGGACATTTGAGCCCACCCTGCATACAGCTTTGAAAATGAGCATAGATAGATAGCAGTTGTTCCCTGGACGTGAGGTCTCAGCACTATTGTGGTCTTGGGCATGGTCTAAATTATACTGTCTCCGTCGCAAGCCATTATAGAGAAAAGAGGTGCTGGCACAAAACAGTCTTATTGCTCATCACATAACTCGGGGAACGAACTCCTGTCTTGCTGGACAAGAAACAATGTCCCTACAAAGGATTAAGTAAGCCAGGTACTCTGCAGTCTATCAAAAGTTGTGGTTGTCTTTGCGCAGCTTTTTTTATACCCCTTGTCAAATGTTGTATATAACAAGTTTGTCCTGTTTGTGAATAAACGCACATTAATTTAAGGAACACCAATTTCATACTTGGAAAACTGTCATCCTCGAGGCACAGCAGCACAATGTATTCAGAGCCTTCTGCACCTCATCCATAGCACATGTTGTATGTTTTGTTGTGCGTAACAGAGTTGTAATGTATAACTACTTGACCAACTCACAAAGAATTATGACCCAACCCTCTTTAACTCCTGCATGGAAGGGCATGATATTCAGAAACATTCCTGGCACTTGCTTGTTTTCAAACCCTGAATGTAAGACATCTACACTTTGTGTGTGTGTACACATGTGTACACATGCGTACACATGCATACACATGCATACACATGCATACATCCTACTTGCAGGTTGCCAGTAGGTAGTTCTAGTTAGGACCTAGTTTCCATAGGAAAAAAGTTTTTTGACATGCCGATCTCTTTGGTGCAGTTTGACCAATCTTCATGAAATTTACCAAAAGAGTGCACTTGTGATTGCAAAGTTTCAGGGCGATCCGTTAAGCGGGGACAAGAAAACTGGGAAGGGCAACAAAAAAGTGTGTTTCCCTTGTTAAATTTGAATAGAGGTTTTAGACACAACTACAGCCTGAACCCCTGAACGGAATTAAACCAAATTTGACCAAAAGGTAGGTATTGGTCCTGAAAGCAACCTTTCTGTGACTTGATGTAAATCCGTTCAGAAGTTTGCACCCTGACAAGTTCAACCTCTGGGAAAGTGGCCACAATATGACACCTGAATAAATACATATGTCGTAGAGCCCTCTCCTTTGGGTGACTGTCAGTGTTCCCTCTTCCTTATATTATGGGAGATAATATATGTTTAACATGTTTGGGGGATGTGCCATTGTACCTACTGCTGGGTTAAATGTTCCATGCATTTGCTGCTCCAGATACAGTAACGCTTTTAATTATAACAAGATCAGTTGGCATGAGAGATCCCACAGAGTGTATCTCCGCAGAGACCATATGTGATTCTGAGATCGTATGTATACCTCGCTTTAGCAAGTACTACATAACCTGTGCGTAGCCTGTTTGCGTCCACATGGGAGAAGGAATAACCATTCCACTGCCAACTTACAACCACAAGTCAGTGACAGACTGTCCTCCTCATTCCAACACCTCCTTGACCTTCACAACAAAATGTGGTCTCCCCACAGACATCCAGGCCTTTCTAAATAATATCTGGTAGACTGCAATGCCCAACACTCTAACGTTAATTTGCTTGTAAAGTGTGTTCTACGACTGGAAACACCTCTAGGTGCAGACCTGGAAAATATCACTTAAAAAGGGAAAAGTCATTTTTTAAAAACTTTTTTCTAGCTGTTCTTTTTTTGTATGCTGTGGTTTACCAACTATCAGCGTGTTAGGTGAAGTGATGAATACATCGCCGGTTTTCTGCTTGACAGTTATGTGATTAGTGACCAGGTTGTGTGCGGTAGAAACAGAAGGCCTAGATTCTGTCAGCTTCCTTACGTCATCATAACCGTTTGGTTTTGGGCAAATCACAGAACATAGAAACGGATTTTTCTTGTTAGTCTGGAAGTCATCAGAGCGATTCAGCTTGCAGTGTTTCACTGTACAAGTAATCTCACACAACAACTTAGCCAGAAGCACATATCTAATGTCCTCTGTGCCCATCATAAAATGACATAGAGAGCCTTCCTCCCAGTGCATGCTGCTCTTGTCCATATCTGAGCGCTTGCGACCTGCAGCTGCACCCTGCTTTGTGCCACTGCCCCCAGCATTGGTCACCCCTCGCTCGTAGATGCCTTCATGAGCCACAGCGCAGGGAATGACCTGCCTGCCGGCAAGCAGCCTGCATAAGGCACATTATCATAGCAGCAAGAGAGATCAAATGCAAAGCTCCAACACCTCTGCGTTAGTAGGCATGCAGAAAACACAAACACAGCCAGGACAGCACATCTGGACGTGACACTCAGTCAAGCCTCCACCCAGCAGGTTTGATATCCCTCCCTTTCTTCGAAGCTATCCTTAAGCTTCTGTGCACCGACAGCCCATAGTTAGGGGGGCTCGGTGCTGCCTCAAAGCGGGGGGGGGCACGAGAAAGTGCTAGGTTTCCTCACCATACATCATCTCACTTCTACCAAGTGCCACGCATCACAGGTTAACCTAACGCATTTCAGTACATGGCCCCGCATAACCTCACTGACACTAAATTGTTGCTAGATTGATAGAGACACTCTGCTATTAACATGGCCGAGTGACAATAAATAAAACTGCCATCATGCGCCTGAGTACTGTAGGCAAGAGGCGAGGTACCAGCTCTTACTTATTTTTTGTTGCACACGTAAAATACTGGTGCCTGGAGCAACTCTCTTGCACTTAGAGTGTGGAGACAGGCTGCAGGATGTCATCAAGCAAAGGCAGGAAGAAAGTTGCCCTTTCCCAACTCCATCAGATGTGACCTGAAGAAGGTGGCCCTGTCCGAGGCCTCGAAGTACACCATGCGACTGAGAAGGTGGAGCGGGGGAAGGAAGGGCTGCTGTTGGCCTTTGCCTTTATACCAAATGCTACCTGAACCCTGAAACCTTTTAGAGGACAGATTACCAATGAGTAGTCCTATTGTTTTGCTGTTAGTTTTCCATGTTACACATTTACTTAATTAAATACTTCCTTTGAACCTGTTACAGATTATCACAGTGGTGATGTACTAGATGTCAATTCCTTGAAAAGATGAACAGGGGTTCCTGATTGTTTTTGGTGTCCGAGATTACCATGAACTGTGTTTGATGGACTGCTAGTTTAACATTCCGCTTAATTTAACTGAAATATATTCCTGTCAAAAACAAATTTATTAAACTATAGTAGTGAATCAAAAAATGTATTCTATATTTATGAAAGTGCCTAACGTGTTTACAAGGTGACTTCGTAGCAAATGGAAGCATGTTTGTGACCTTGTTTAAGCATTTTAAGAGCAATGGCCAGTTTTGTGACCGTTTTGATAGCACAATATGGGCAAATTGGAGGAACTTAGCTCACTTCTGGAGCTTAACTGCTGTTCTCTATTCAGTTACCTGTTCTCTATTCGGTATCACTCTAAGTGTCACACATACGAATTCAAATGTCACACAGAACCAGACGAACTATGAATATGTCACACTTAAGTAGTCTCACCACTTGGTAGCTATGCATCTCACCCCTCCTTACACCTCCTGTCCCTACCTGCTGCTCTCCTTGCTGCATGCAGATGTCTCTGCCTTTCATGACTGATGGTTCAACAGGGCAGGACTAACCAATACACTCAAAGCCGTCATTGAAAGCGCTTTCGCTCTATCAATGATTGACGGCCTGTTATGCTGGGGCTTTGAGGTGTACACTATATAGCCAGCCTGCAATATTAAGAAGGGCATGGGTGGCGCCGAATTTCAAAATTGTGCGCACACAATGCACATTACAACCCAAATTTGGCCCACCCGCCTGGAGAGGTTTTTCCTGCACAAATGGGAAAAACGTGCCCATTTTTGCGGGGAAACAGATCAATCGTGCAACAGTGGTGGTGCTTTTATGCTGATCTGCTCCGTCACTTCCTGGGCGGTATGGAGTAAACTCTGAGCTGCACAGTGCCATCACTAGGTAGGAACAATGCTGGAGAAACGTTTTTCCAGCTCCTATCTGGCACCTGGGGGGGTATACTAAGGTGAGGAATCTGCTGGTAGAGAATATGTAATAGTGGCTTAATGAAACTTGAGGGGTCAGCCTTGCAGAGTACATGGTGTGGCAACCACCACGCTCCAGACCCAGTCAGGAGCTCTCAGTCCAGGGGCCCGCAACTCGTGCACAGTGCTGGAGGGATCCGCTTGGGCCCCCCTGCACCACGGGGGCTAATGTTATGCCACTCTCTGCAAGAAAAAGCATTACCAAAGATAAGTACTTTGTTAATTGCATATCTTACGTGCTCCCCAGCATCAATGCAAAAGACACACAAATGATGGACGGAATGCAGAGCAAATCCAACATTCACCCCAGTCATTAGATCTGGGTTAAATCCATTGTTCTTTTGCCAGCATGCCACCCCAGTTTAGACCCAGCAATATGCAAATCAGTCTTGACCCTGTTCCTTATGGGAACATGTTCCTTATGGGAACAGTCCAGCCCGAACTGCCAAGCCAGGTCCTCCCTGGACCAGCAACAAGCATTTTGGGACTGGTTTCGGGGTATTACCGCCTCATCAGCCAGGCTAGCTTGAATCCAGTGGCACAGTGAGCCCGGTACCCACGTCTGGGCATAGCCGGCGCACTTAGGGCAAGAAAGCAAAAGATACACAAATGAATACCTGCACCCTACTTTCCTGGTTAGCTGTAACCAATTTTTAATCCATACATGTGTAAGATAGGATGCTAATTTGGGGCATTTTTCCCCGAGTTCTAATTTTTCTTGTCCTAACACTGGCTCCGACTCTTGGTCTCACATGGTTGCTAGAAGTGGGTCTAGTCCACCTCCTTGCCGTCTGACCCCCTCCTTGCCTTTTTATATAAAATGCGTCAATTTTAATCCTGCAATCATTGAATTGGCTTGCAGACATTTTAAGCGTGTCTGTCGTGTAGGGGGGTGTTTAACGCAGGATAGCTTTGCAAACCGCTGTAGTTCTCGAAGCATGCATATGATCAGTGTTACGTTCTCTGCTTCATGATGAAATGCTGTTATTTAGGATACTGAATGGCTGTTACTACAGAGCATCATTAATACTGATACACTGCTCAATCTGGTACACTGATGATAATGAGTCGGTATCGAGTTACTAATGATTCTGAGTGACTAAAGGCCGAGTAACTTGTGCCACTAAGTGTATTGAGCAAAACATTTGAATGAGTCCTTGATGATACTTGTCTTACACCTACTGTGACCATGCTTACCAATATACTGTAGCACGCCCGACATTAGTTACGGCATTTTGTGGTGAATAGTGGGTATATTATTGCTGAGTAGGTGGTTCGTTGGTTTACACATCTGCGCCAGAGATTTGTATGTAAGCGATATACCTCTGGTTTCAAACTTGACGGGGAGAATTTACACAAGCATGATACAGGCTGCAGCACAGATAACTCACTGGTTGAAGTTCAGTATCTCCTGATCGGGTAGGCTGACATTGGCACAAATTTAGCTATGTGGAAGAGATAGTCAAATTTATGAGAGGAATTATTGGACTCAAGTTTTAGGTAGTGGAGCACCAGTCATGTAGTTTTAGATGAGATGGTGTGGAAATGTTGGGCAAGTGGCACGGATGGTTGGGCGCATGGGTGGAATGGTATGTTTTGGATGAGAAAGCGGAAATGAGCAAGGAATTGTTTAATACAATGCACCCTACAAAGAAATGAATCTCCGATCAAAACGATCAATCATTGTTTATCCAATGAACAATGTACCTTCTTCTATTTCCAAAACTTAAAATCATGCTGGCTTACAGAAATGTTAAAAATGTGCTTAAATATGTACATGTATTTTTTAATTATGGTTAATTTTTCCACTTAATGCTGTAGGGGAAGTGAACAGTGATGTCTGTGTGGTTGAATAAAAACCTCTGTCTGAGGTGCGGGGTGTAGTCGGAGAGTTGCTTTTCTTGTTGTGGCTAGTCGCTGCCCTCTCTCTTGAGGTTGTGGACCAGTTTAAGGTGACGAATCATGTGTTAGCCTGACTTTTGTTAACCGTAGGGAAGAGCTGAATGGTTTCTCTCCATTCCTGTCACAAAAATGATATGTGGAAATTGAGTAATGGTTGACCTCATTGCTGTATGAAGCATGATTCAGCGACAGATTGCACTGAATGACCCCAGGGCAGGCTGCCAAATGCGGTGTTTTAATTCAAGCTCCCAGCAAAACCTGTCTGAGCAGCTGAACTAAGAGGTTTTCTTTGTTTTGGCAGGTCTGGGCAGTGCTACATCCACAATTGAAAACAGTGGAGGCCTACCATCAAACTGGAGCTCGAGTGAGCTACATACCGGGCATCAAGAATGGCTTCCATCGATCCGTACCAGAACATTATAGTAAGCTCATTTGCTGTTTTTGGTTTTACGTTGCCTTTGTATTGCTGTGTCCATACTAATGTGCATTTAAACACTGGCTTGTGACCTTATATACAAGTTTTGCAATCTCTGGGGTGAATGCTCCTCGTTGTTGTTACACAGATGCATTTGTGTCAAGGTTCCAGAGCTCAGAATCTTTAGACAAACTCTGCTTCTCGATAAGCGAGTATTAATGAGCAGCGAATGAAAAAGCAGCGATGAGGGGCGAGGTTTCAGTGGGCCCATGGCCACTTAAAGGGAAAGACCTTCAATTTATGCCGCCACCAGTGTTTAGGTGTCTCCTTAGATTCCTTTCCACATTTCCTTACTTCTTGTTGCATCTGTTTCCAGGATATATCTTTTGATCCTGCAGGGCACTTGCTTTGAAGTCTACATGCCACTTATTGATCTCTGGTTCTAGTGGGACTCATTGTTAAAACACAGCTAGAGCGTTCCTAATGTCTGCATTTGCCTCCCGTTTATGAAGTCGTGATCATGGGAATGTTTCTGCCTTTCCTTGGTTTCGGCGACCATATATCACACCAATTCATGCTAAGTCCTCATTCCGTCCTGTAGAATGTGAGCTAAAGGTCTCATTTAAACCTGGACATAATGACAAATTTGGTCATGAACTGGTTTGTGCCCATTATTACTGCTGCTGTATCCATTATAAGGTTAGGGAAAATAGCGATACAGTGGCTAGATGTTTGCAATTCAATTTATCCTCAGCTAGCAGTTGTTCGTAAAGTCCCAATAAAAGGTGGAAACTATAGCCAAAACAGATTGCACCTGACCTCTATTTTTATCACAAACTCCAAATAAGTTGCAATGAAGAAATGTTCAGGGGATTTTTTTGTGCTCGATTTAGCACAAAGCTCTTATTGCTAGCCTGTGTCCCATTCTTCATGTTGGACACCACTTTGTGTTTACCATGCTTTGCTTAAATGGTTTCTGTGCTGAATGCCATCTTAACACAAAGTGAATTCCTGAAGTTTACCCTGCCCCTCTGTCTGGAACATTGTCCTGCTTTAAAGCTATTGTCAGTAGTTTCTAATCATGCATGATTCATGTATAGTAATCAATTCTTCCTAGCATTTGCAGTGTTCAGCTGGGAACAATTTTTCTCTGTGCTGGGATGTTCCATTCACTGCATTGCCCTGGTAGTTTCTGCCACATCCCTCAGTGCATTATTAACATTGGCTCAACATAATGTATTGTGTTAGAATGGTATTTACTAGCTTTTCCTCTGTTTATTTGGATTCAGGAGCCCGAGAAAGATTTTTCTGTATTTGCTTTCTCCATCCCCTCCGTTCCACTCACCTATAACTAAACATATTCATCCTTCAGCAATGTTTTGGAATAAGAGTCAACTGTTTCTGACCATAAAGGAAGTGATTAATGCAATTGTCTCAGGTAGTATGACCTGCATGAAGTAGTCTCAAATACTAGGGATGCTGCAGGGAGAGACTTGCTTTGGGGATTTGCCATATAGTGAAACCTGATATTTCCCGTCCTTGAAGAGATCACAACCAGTGGGAGCTTTGGGACTCTGTCTTGTATACCCTGTGCCCTTGTGCTTTTCCCATTTCACCCTTTGTTCACACACAGTGTGGCTCTCATAGTACACTCTCGGGCACACACGCAGAAGCTCATCATCCTCCATGTCTTTAAGGAGGGGTATCTGATCTAAAAAGTCTGCTGGTGTACTTCTGTTTGCTTGTGAACCCATATTAGGGTTTTATTGGAGCTTAACCCTCCCAAAGACGTACTGCTCCCATATCAATATAAATGCACAATGTGTACGTCCTGGTGGTCCGAATGTGAAAAGGTAGTGACCTCACAAGTAGTGATCTGACGGAGCAAGAGAGCACTTTGCTGTTAGGACGAGAACCCTCCCTCTCCTAAGGGCGACATGATTCATCATTGAACTCCCTCCTCACATTGGGACCGCATGGTGCCCAGTGTGGGCTGCAACTCCAGAAGAAGGAGAGGGAGGAGCAGAGGTTTTTTGTATATAAAGATGAGCAATGTAGAGGGTTCTGTAGCGAGGGGCAGAGTAAAACAATCTCGTGGTGGGCGAAAATGGTCCTTTATTCTGATGCCCCCATTGGATAGAGTTAAAAATAGAGTGGACAGGGGAAATGAAATGTGGTGAACACGTTTCTGCCAGGAAAGAATCAATAAAGTTCAAAGGCATTAGTCAGGACCAAAAAGATATGTCACTCTGCTAATAAAAACTTTTAACCAGCCATGCATTTGACTTGGTGGTTATTTGGGTGGGCCCATCAATGCAGTAGGGTCCGCCTACAACGCTGAAAAATAAATAAACCGTTATTACTCATGTGACAACCCTTCCCTTAAACAGGGGTATACATGTGTACCTATGTCAACTGTGTCTGTCACAAAACTAACACTTGTGTCATAGGGTAATACAAGGAGAAAAGGCATATAGTAGTTCTTACCCTGAGTGTATCTATAAAACACGCTCTGTCATCATTCCCCATCCAAAAACAGAGCTATACAAGTATGCATAAAACTACAATTTGACTATCGCACACCTTTGACTAATTTGCATGAAGAAATGGCGATACAATACTAATGTTTTTTGGTTTGCCATCCTGCGGAGACCACACTCCTACGTCATATGGCAGGAATTTATTTTGTTTAGGGGCACATGTAAGGTTTGTACTGGGTAATGTGGATAAGAAACACACACATGCTCGTGTGAGTACGTGTTGAACTGTAGATTGATAGACCAACTCTAAACCTACTCGACCCAAGCCAGGACACGCATCATTTCCCACGCACTGGGGGGGGGATCATTTATTCTCACAGTGATGTTTTCCCTTGTGAGTTTGACTAAGAAGGTGTGGCTTGATAAAGAAGGGTAGTAGGCACACACCATTACCAATATCAGGTCATATCCAAATGGTCTGCCTCCCTTATTACTCTTCTGATAATCAGGATAAGTGGCCACAATATTTTTTAAATGTTGTTCTCTGTTTTTTGTTTGTTTGGTATACATGTATAGCTCTGTTTTTGGGTGGAGACTGATAATGGAGAGCGGTGTTTTATAGATAGGCTCTGGGTGAGAGATACTGCTTGCCTTTTCTCCTTGTATTACCCATGACAAGAGTGTTGGTTTTGGTGACGGAGTTGACACAGGTACACATGTACACCCTTGTATAAGGGAAGAGTTGTCTCATGAGTAATTGCTTTTTATTTATTTTTCAGCATTATAGGCGGACCCTACTGCATTGATGGGGTCACCCAATAACCACTGAGTCAAATGTATGGGTGGTAAAACGTTTTCCAAATCCTTAGGTTGGGCAAAGGAACTTGAAGTACACATTCCTACTAGCACTGAGACGCACCTGCACCTGATAATAGGTATCCCAGGTGTACAGGGGTCTCTTCTGTCCCTGATCCCTGGCCACTTTTCTGTTCATAATTATTATTTTCACCTTCTTTAGGTCCTGACTAAGCGCCCACGGATCCATTAGGGACCTTAACGATGCGCCAGACCCAATTCTTTTTAACACCCCTTCATAGATATTGAGAGCAACAGGTTTACATTCACATCTATATCCCCCACCAACATTTTTTACAAGAGGAGCTCCATATCCACTGTACATTTAACCTCATCATCCAGACCCCCAAAAAATCTAGATTTGGGTACCGGCTGGTAATTTTCTCACCTTTCTCATGCACTGCTTTAGACGCACACATGCACAACTGTAGCGTCTCCTCAAAAGTTCTCCGATATAGAGCCGTCTTGCGGGGCACGTGGGGACACAGCGCCATCCCTACGAGGAGCAACGCCTGATGATGAAGCATGACACTCGCAAGGGTGTGTGAGGGCACTATATACAAAGGGAGATATTCCCCCTTTTTCTAAAAACATCCCAACTTTATTTAGACATACTACTCCCTCACTTATGTGCAAACCAGAATAGGTTGCAGTGCTCTTCTCTTCTTTAGGAACAGTTACCCCTCCGTGTACAGAACGTTTTTGTTAGCAGAGTGACAGATCTATTTGGTCCTGACGAGGCCTTTGAACTTTGAGTCTTTCCTGGCAGAAACATGTTGACCACATGAGATAGGGTAGTTTCATTACCCCTGTCCACTCTATTTTTAACTATATCCAATAAGGGCACCAGAATAAAGGATCATTTTCGCCCACCGTGAGATATTTTTAACACTATTTTTGCACTCTGCCCATCACTATAGTACATTTACATTGCTTATCTTGATATGCAAAACACCTCCGCTCCTCCCCCTACTTCTTGGGGAGTTTTGGCCCACACTGGGCACCTTGCAGTCCCCCATGTGAGGAGGGAACCCAATAATGAAGCATGTCACCCTTAGGTGAGGGAGGGTTCTCATCCTAAAAGCAAAGTGCTCTCTTGCTCTGTCAGATCGCTCCTTGTGAGTGTATATGTGCTTCTGTCTGATGACAAGTGGTCTGAGGCTACGATAAACTGAGACCAAAGTCTCTGCAGGGACTGTGTTGGCCACTCCTGAAAAGTCAGAGCCTTCATTATACAGAGTGATTATCAAATTAATCCACTTAATGCAAAGCTCTCCATTATAAGGATCTAGCATTGCAAAACCAATAAGAAAATCAAAAGAGGCATATTAATACATAGATTAGACATGCCCCTTCACTACTGTTATTAACAACAGGACACTGAATAGCAACTACACTACTTTTAGGGCGTTGATATAGACTGTTTGCCAGATTGCACTGCATTGGTTAGTAAATGTGTCAGTATGCTCCCACCCTGCACAGTAAGAAGACAGCCTCCACATCCACCATAGATGCCCATTGCGGGATAAGAATCACATATCTCCGGGTTCCATCCCAGTTCTCCTTTTTCACAGTAAAATCCCTTTTTACATCTCCAAAGTCCGCCACTTCTCACATTCTGGAGGGTCAGAACCCCAACCACAGCTACAACATCCACTTGAGTTTTCATTGTGCAGGGCTAGAACTCCATAAGCAGCATCCACTACACTGGCTATTTTTTACGAGGTGAGAGTCTCCCAAACTTAGAATCCACCACACTTCTTCTAAATGATCAGAACACTTCATACCAGAATCACCTAACCTTCCCCCTGCTTTGTAAGTGTCCTATGTGTTTTATCATCCAGCTCAAATTCTGTCCAGAAAATCGAGAATTCGAGTTCTTGCACTGCATTGTAAGATTCTTCTGCCGTTCAATCATTCCCACTGTCCATCTTTTGCTGTGCAAGTGCACTTCAGCTCCAGGATCTAACCAGCTTTCTTTGTGCAGAATATGAATTCCCCATGGATCCAGCAACCACCCTACTTCGTTCTTGGTTTGTAGGAACCCCACAGTTACGGTGTATGCCCTGCTGTCCTCTTGATGGATTAGATCCATCCTCATACTTGAGAAACAACCATTGTTGTCTAGCGTTGGGTAAGATCCCATTCACAGTCCACCTGTTCCAGAGGCCATCCGGTCTCCTTTAGTGCTGGGAAAGGCACCCATAGCTCCACCATGTATCTACCTCAGCTTCCTCCTGTATCACCAACCTGATCTCTCCTATCTGGTGGGATTACTGCATCTTCATCATCCAACCCAACACCACATTGAAGGTTCAGAAGACCCCACAATCCTCCACAGCTGCCTTGCCAGTTCCTGCAAGTAAGTGCCCACAACTCTAGCATCAGTTCTACTGAGTCCCTATTTAAGGTTCCTATGTCCATATTCCTTTACCCGTTGCAAAGTCCAAGCCTCCGTGGATTTAGAGCTGCAATTCCACTGCCAGAGTGCACAAAAGCTTTGCGGATTTAGAGATCGTCTCAGAGGTGCAGAGAGCAGTTTAATATCAGTACACTTGCTGCTGAAGGAAGGACATTTATATATCTCTATATTTAGTGACGGTTATGCATATGCTGACCACAATGACACTGAGTAGTTTCTGAAAAGAATATGAAGGGGTTTTTATACAGTATGCGTTGAGGTAGAATATGTGCACTTAGTTATTAGTTGTTTATAGAGTTACAATATATTGCTTAGATGACTGTCTTGTTTCACAAATTCTAGCTGTAATTTTAGTCTGATTTGAAGTCACTGGGAGATAAATGTTCTTACTTAGTCCCACTGGTGACTTCAAAAATTATTAATTTTGTAGCTAATTCTGAGATATCATGCTTTTGTAAATAACAATAGTTGGACTTCAAAACAGTGAGTAAACAGCTCTGACTCCGGTTTGGCCGGTCACCTCAACTAACTTCATCATGGGAAAAATGCTGAAATTCCTAGTATCTTTCGTTCTTCGTCAACCATGCCACTTTAGCAAAGGCCCACCATATGCACATCAGTACCGACCCTGCTTCGCACAGAACTGTTCATCCCGAACTGCCAGGTGAGGCCCCTTTGTGAAGGTACCACAAGCAACCCCAGACCAGTTTCATCCTACTTAGGGCTTGTCAGTTGCATGTAGCTGGAGCCCCATGGCACAGTAAACACAAGACCCATTTCTGAGCAATCCCTTGCATCCAGTGGGTTTTGATTAGGGGTAAGGGTATGGCTCGATACCAGAATGGGCTGCCCACCCCATTTTTTTAATGCAAAAATATTCCTTTTGTTCAGTGTGCTTTCTGGCCCTGCTGGAGACAAGAAAGACACTTGGGTCCTTTAGCCGTGGGGGTCATGCCTCAGTGGGCCACACCCCTCACATCCTTTTGATAATGTCTAGTGAGATTTTTGCCCTCTCCTAAGGAGGGTGGATTATAGAAAAACCCCTTAATCTGCCCCCCATGGGAGACAGAAACTGCTTTGCCATTTAGGGCGTCGGAACACAGCTCAATGCCAAGAAACTTGTCCCCACTCCAATTTTTTTTTTTAAATAAAAGCAAATAGCGCTATCCCTCCCGCATTAACTAGTGCTCAAGCGACCTCCGATATGCTCCTCTGAACCTATCAAAGTGAATCAGCCAAGGGAACCTCTTCTCTTGCATCCTGATATTATTACCTAAACGTGAAATCTTTCTGGTGGAAGAACTAGAAAGTGCTTCTGTGGAGGACGAGACATTCACGTTCCTGTGCATTCTAGAGCTAATGTGAAGGAAGTTTACAACTCGTCCTCCGCATTAAAGAAATTAAGAAATGTGCACTTAGTGTGGAGCATTCAGAAAGAATGGTTTTAAAGGAGCGATCAACTAATATGTCTGAAAAAAGCACATCTAAGTATAAAAAAAAATCTCAAATACCTGTATGAAGTGAAAAGCAGAGTGGAGCCTTTCAGTTACATACTGTTCATTCCATGGGCTAAGCAGAAGTATAATGCTGATGGGAATAGGACAGCTCTCCTCGTAGTAAGGCTGAACCATATTGCTATGATTACTTTTGGTAATCCCCATTACTCTCAGTCCTACTCGTCCTCGACCCAGTCATCACTCATGAGGTATCCCACAAGACAGGAAACGCTTTTAGGCTCCACCCCCCCCCTCCTGCCAGGTGCTATATCACTCCTAACCACTAGAAGCACATCCTGACACACCAAGCAACAAAGGCCTGGACAGGGAGGGAAGTATGACTGGGTCGAGGACGAGTAGGACTAAGAGTAATGGGGATTACCAAAAGTAATCATAGCATTACCTCTACGTCCCTCGTCCTCGACCCAGTCATCACTCATGTGGCATACCAAAGCAATGCCCAACCAGGCCTTTGGCACACCAAACACAGCAAAGCACAGACCAGACACAAAGGAGTGCAGCAAGTGAAAGTTTAATAAAACACAAAGAATCAGAGCGGGGGGGCAACCCCCACAGCTTGCAACACCCCACTACCAAAATTGGTCCGGTCAAAAAGTGCACAATTCAACCGGTAGTGTCTCACAAACGTAGACTCGGAGGCCCAAGTTCCCGCCCGACAGATCTCATCAAGAGACACACCATGATAAGCCCAAGAGGCAGACACGCCTCGAGTGGAACGCGCCTGAACCCCCGCCGGACAAGGCAAACCAGCACCAAGATAAGCTAGAGTGATGACCGCCTTAATCCAGCGACCCAGAGTAAGCCTGGAGGCAGCCTTACCCCTACCAGCCAAACCAAAGGTCACAAAGAGGGAGTCAGAGGAGTAAATATCTGAGTAAAAGGCAGCAGCACCAGAAAGACCATCAGCAGCCTTCTTGTTCGCCTTAAAATCAGAAAGCGTCTCCAGAATAAGGCGCTTTATCCTATCATCATCTTTCCTGGCATGCTTCGCAGGAGTTCCGGAGTCCCCACTGGACCCAGGGGAAGAGGAAGGCACAGGAGAGGAATGCTTCCTCTTGCGATGGTGCTTGCCCATAACTAACTCTCACTGATACAAAGTAGCAAAGAAGCAGGAGTACCACAAACAGAAAACACCTCCCCCCCCCCCCCAGCGTATATATAAAGGGCGAACCCCCAACCAATTAGCCCCCCATGGAGGAAAGAACTGCAGAGGTCGAAAGAATTAAAAAACTACCAATCCCCTACCCGGAAAACATCAGAAGAGGCAAGTCCCGCCGTCGGCCAATCACCATCGAGGCCGAAAAACTAAACTATGCAAGGAGGAGGGGCGGGACCAAAGCGAACCTGCGGCCAAACAGCCAGCGCGGGTCGCTAAACCACATCCCTGCAGGAAATCGCCTCCCAAGACAGGCGTGACGGAGCCCACCCAAGCGCCCGTCCAATTAATCGTGTACCAGCTCCCACGCCGTGAAAGAATGAAGCAGGGACATCCCAGCGGCAGCGCGAGCAAGCCAACGAACGCCAGCCATCGACACACCACAGACGAGCTGACTCCGAGGCCCCGACAGCACAGCACGACATGCCGGTGAGGGACACACTCGCAGAAGAGGGGGGAAAACGAGGAGGAGCGCGCCCAAGAGACGGCCAAGCGCTACAGCCTCACATGCCTACCTTCGCACCTCAGCGCAACAGGACCGGTCCAGAACTCCGCCTTCCAGAGGAATGAACAGCGTCATGAACAAAGCCGGTCAGGAAGAAACAGGGAGCCCCACGGAGCCACGCAGCACAGGTCTCCCGAGCCCAGGAGGAGACAGGGAAGCCCAGCAGCCCAACTCCAAAGAATCCCACGACGGTCCACGGGAGCCTCCCAGAGCCCAGCAGAGGAGGATCCACAGGACAAAAGTGATATAGCACCTGTTTTGTTTCCTGTCTTGTGGGATACCTCATGAGTAATGACTGGGTCGAGGACGAGGGACGTAGTGGTAATGGATTGTATTGTAATTGCATTTATATAGTGCTTACTACCCCTGACGAGGCGATAAAGCGCTTTTTCGGCGAGTAGCACGTTACTCTGGAACCCATAAAGGATTAGTGGTGAATTAGTATAGTGAAATATGAAAGTAATTTGAGTGGTGGAGAAAATAAATATGTTAGTTAGTTATTTGGATTGAGAAGGATAGTGGAGGGATAGAAGAGAGAAAAAGGTTTGCATTTATATAGCACTTGCTACCCCTGATGGGGTGTTAACGTGCTTTTTCGGCGAGTAGCACACTACTGCCAAAACCCATAAAGGATTAGTGGGGAATTAGTGTAGTGAAATACAAAAGAAATTTGTGGTGGATATTCATAACGTGTGAGACTCCGTCTCTTTGGGTAATTGTATTAAAGCTAATTTGTTTTAAATTACACTTTATGAACATTGTCTTAGTATAATTGTTTTGTATGATCTGATATATGGTTGATCTATTTACTTGTTTGAAATTCTTTGTAACGATTATATGGACAAACGTTTTTAATAAACCTACATTTCACTAAATAATAAACACAAAGCAAACGTGCATATAAAACACATGTAATCAATTCAGATCTGCAAGAGTTCCGCTATGCAGTAAAAAAGTAGTGTGAAGTGACCTTAAGCTCAATGCATAAAATAAAGCGCCTGACGTTTTGGAAAAAAACCAAAGGCAAAGATTACAAAAAACACTACATTTCTGAAAATCGTTGACAAGCATAAAAAAAGTGAAAAGGGGAAAATTGGGTTGTAATACAGGAGTTAACATTACATAGCAACGAACGAATGAATGCTTTAGAAGTTGGTTTTATGGGACATGGAGGATATCTTTGGAATTTTGGGAGATACCAGAAATAGAAGACGGGTGGTGGGTCCAACATGCAAACCCATTGTTAACAGGGAAATGAGACATCGGTTTTCTAGCAGATTTAAGCGATAGCTGCTCCTCTGACTCATTAAATACAATTTTGAAACATTCGGATTGGGTGCTTTTCGAGGGGTGCCTGTTAGCAGTCTCACTTACCTGTGCCTTTATAATTCGGCTACTAACCCCATAGGTGGTGGCTATGTAAGTTGATTCTGGCATACTTTTCTTTTATTTTAAAGGCTTTCTTACAGAGTACAGACGGAAGACGTGGAAACACGTCCAGCAGCCGCACTAATAATCAGAAGGGCTTGATAGACAGCCCTGCTACTTCACAATCAATCAGTCATTCATAAAGCGCGTCAAATCACCCGCGAGGGTCTCAAGGCGCTGGAGTTGCTGCTAGCTGCTGCGTGGTGAACAGCCAGGTCTGAATTATCTTTCGTTGTCCAAAAATGTCAGAGCAGTACTGCAATGAGTTATTCTCTCAATCGACATCGCCCAGGTTTACACTGACGTCCTTGTGTAGTACATATTAATTGTGCACAGTGCAGAGGAGCTAGTTTCTCTCCACGGCTTTCAGTAATGCCAAGTGGTGCATTGGGGCTCCCAAGTGTCGATCATCATATTTGCAGTTGTTGCTAACTGAACATTAAAGTGTCGAAAGTTCCGTGTTAACTAGCAGGATTCGTTTGTGTTCATGCAGGGGAGTGTCCTCGCCGCCTCGAAGTGCATTTACACCTCTTGAGTAATGCTTGGCACGTCCCTTTATTGGAAATGACATTTTTGCACCTTTTTAACAACTTCTTCCCCGTGATCAGTTTGCACTCAACACCAGGGTGAAAGAGTTAAGTGGACAGACCTTTCTAATTCTATTGTTACGGATTTCTCCACCAGATCAAAACCTGTATGGGGGTGAGGTCCAAAAATTCGTCACTTTCAAAATAACATTGGTTTTCCATGTACAAAAGTTTCTTGGTGTAGAACTCTGAAACTTTGCCAACTCGTTTTGTAGCCCTCCCACCTGGTCCATTGGTATAGGGTTAATCACACGTCCCCCAGGCCTTGCATAAGAATGGAGGAGGGCCCTACCGCCCCTGCTTTTTGCAAGGGCACCGAGGGAAATAAAGCACAGCTGCCCTGGTGTCCCCGACAGGGCAAAGTGTGTGGGTGTTTGTTGTATCCCTCACCTTGCCAAATGGGCAAGGAGGAATATTTCTCCCCTAACTTAGATAATTATATTATCTCTCTCGGAAATATTAACTCCTTAACTGAATGTGGGCGGGAAGGGGCGGGTTTTTACATGAATTCTTCCTCTTGCCCTAGGGCTGGCCTGGGAGTGACTATTTGTCCTCTCACATCTCCGATTCTGTAAGTTTCGCCCCCAGCCACCTCGCTCCAGGGTGGTGCGGTGTTGTCATTGGGTGGGACAGGTGTTACAGAAAAAGTGCTGCTGTTAGCTGGCCTGGTGCCATTTTCTCATTCCATGAGGGGGCAGTCGAGCCGCTGCCACTCGATGCAGACCGTTGTGCAGGCTGCCGCTGTCCCCCACTGCCTCTTTGGCCTGCAAGCGGTGCAAGGCAGCTCACAGCTCTGCCTCAGCCCTCTGTGCAATTAAGAAGCGCGTGCAAGCTGCACCGCTCTGACCCGCGGCATTTTGCAGACCAGGCAGGACCTCTGTGCTAGTATTTTAATGCCATACCGTGAAAATAAAAAGTAACCCAATAACACGTTGTTTAAAGCAACGGTGCTATGGAACCGTATTCGCACATTTGTTACAATAGGGCAAAGATCAATTCAACAGAACTGACATTAGAAAACCACAATTTACTGCCTCATAGTTTGCATACTGCAAAGGCATTGCATAGGGAAACAAATCTACTAACTGCTAGGAGACCATGTCAATATGATGTTCCCTAACTTCACAAATTTAACCCATTGCATCCTAATTTGGGTTAAAAAAAAACCTTTAAAAAAAGGCGAATCCATGACAGATCACAATGGCACAAAGTTTAATAGGCTACTTATTCCAAGTCTTGAGGGACGAAAGAGGCGACATGACTCTCCCCAGTCTTCAACTCTTGTGAGTCGGGGTCCTTCCCAACACTCAGCAGTGGTAATATATAGGATTTTTCACTGCATATCATCATATGTGTGACCTGTGTTAACATTTTGGGATCCTTAATAACTTTGGCCTCCCTTGACCAGTCTGCACCAAGCTTGGAGGACATTTTTGGGGGAGCTCAAAGAGCATGCCATAGTTGGTGCAGATGGGTCAAACTGTTTTAAAGTTATAGGGAGCGGTGGTGGTCATGCTACTTGTCATTTGTCCGTGAAGTGGCATTTCCTATAGAAATTCAATTTTGTGCGAATTACATCAAAACCGCAGAAGGGATACTCACCTATTTGTTTTGTGGAAGAAATGCCTTTTGTTTCATTTTCTTCATTTGGTGTATGTCGGTTCAGGTTTTTTGGTCCAGCCAGGGCAGCGCATGCACTGCTCGTCTAGGCATGCTGTATTTGAGTATGGATTTGAAGCTTTGCCCACTTTCCGCCCATATTTTTCATTGGCTTGTTTTTAGATATGAGGCAAAACATGAGTTCCCAGCATGCTTGTACTCAGTGGACATCTCATTCACAGGTTTCTCTAGCGTTATAGAAAAGGACACAGTATTAGTTCACAAACAATGTGGATAGTTCCTGGTACAAATTTTAAACACACTTCTGACAACAGAGGCACAATACCTACTACACACACTGAGCTGATTGAAAACTTTCTATTATAGACTCCTGAATACACACACAGTCCTGATTTACCACACACAAGAAGACTATAGAAATTCTCCCGATTACACAGTTGAAAAAACACGATATGTCTCGCTCTGTTCCCCAAGCCCGCACTTCCCATGGACGCACACATGATTCATTTGGCACCCTTTACATATTACCAAACACTCCCGGCAAAGTCCAGACTACATGTACACTCTGACATACACAATCAATTGTTTCCTGACACGAAACCACACCTTACTTGTGACCTATGGAGTTTCACACATGGTCAGCGACTGGCTGCCGCCCCCCCCCCCCCATCCAACCACACCAACCCCAGAAACAAGAACATGAGGCCTGGTTATCTTTGGAAGGCGGGGGCTAGTCCCCCGGCCGTATTTATTAAGATATGAAATTAAAAAATTGTTTTTAATTGCATGGTCAACAAATTATACAAAAATCAGCAGGACATTAGATACAATATCGTCAACAAGTTTGAGAGGCTAACCTTAACAAAACTCTAATACAGGTTGTTTCCTAACCGAATCTAACATCCTCATCTTGATTTTTGTATCCTACATTTCTGGCCATATGGCAAGGTCGCTAACCGGTGTCAGGTCCTACTAGCTGCGCCTTACCTAGAGATGTGCGCATGCGCAGCCGGGCCCGGTAATTTACCCCGGTCTACGCCGTGAACTCCATTTACCCACTAAAGGAGGGCCCTTACTCTGCGCCATCCGGTGACGTCATGAGTATGCGTGCGCGGGGTGGCTACCAGCCTAAGGAAAGCGTGACTACTCCAACCCGCGCCCCTTTGAAGCATCAGTTACCTTGCCCCTGGAGTTCTAGGAGTGGCCAATGGCCCCTCCCCCTGGGCGGGAACCTCCATAGGATGATGCCCGCCCCCTCAGACCTTAAAATTAGGTGCTCACCGGTCATGACCTTACCGCCACAGGCCAGCATTGTTAACCGACGATCTGGCCTCCCCCATCTAGACCCAATTCAGGAGCGCGCTTGTTTGGCAAATCCCTCCAACCAGGCCCAGAGATTGTTAGACCACAAGACATTCCCCGCTTCATTCAAGTGAACTCCATCCCCCAGGTAGTACTGTTCGCCCCAGATACACCCGTGTGGAATCGTCTGCAATCGGGGGGCTCGAAATAATTTGTCCAACTGTGTGTTGATCCTCTTTACCGAGTGATTCAATGCCCTGACCGAGTCCCCCCCTCGCCATCGAGGGATAAGTTGCGACCATACTACCATGCAACCCGGGCAGGTCCTGGCCACCCACCCCGCAGTGGAGATAATCTCTTCAATAAGGATGCGTCTCCCCAGTTTGGCCAAATCATTCTCCCCCAGGTGAAGTATCACCACTGACGGGGGGACGGGCTGTCGAGCTAATAGTCCCTGGAAGAAGTCCCTAAACTGGTTGAGACATAAACCCCCTCTCCCGAAGAACGCGATGTCAAACCCCTGTTGCGCAGCCCTTTTCTTACGGTCTCCTGAAAGAAAAACACATTCGGCACGTCTCACATAGGAGTGACCCACAATCCAAACCATTTTCTTGTTTTGATCCCGATGCTTTTTCTGCGATGGTGTAGATCGTTGCTGCCCGACGGCAAGTTCCTCCCCTGCGTGACAGGTCTGAGAAACTGCAAACAACCAGAAACAAACCAGGCGTGAGCACCATCATGTCACAGCATGTCAATTCGCACATATCGTTTGTAACATTCAGAGGACCATCTCCCAATTTTCTTCACATTCTCTACTGGGAGGCCCCTTGCTACTGCCTCAGTTGCTGCCCCAATTCTAAAGGAGTGGGTGCCAAATTCTTTGGGGTCAAGGCCTGCCTGTCTGACCGTCAGCCCCAATACTCTTCTGAACTGGTACCTAGTCAAGGGCGTACCGTCGGCGTGACACAACAGTGCACCTCCCGCTGCGCCCCCCCGCTGCCCACGGAACACTTCCACATGCGCCACTGGGCAGCAAGGGTTGGCAAGGGCCCGGTGGAGCACTATGGTGTGACCCCGTGACTCCTGGTCAGTTTTCGATTTCTGAATGGTCACCCACATGGTATCCTCCCTGATCCTTACACAAGCCCCTTGTAGGCCGCCCTGCAGATCAGTCTTGGACGCTGCCACCAACTCGCCAATTCTCAGGGCCCCATAGAATGCCAAGGAAAATGCAGCTTTGAAAAGAAGTACCTCCCACTCCGAGCTACAGACACTGTCAAGTGCGATCAGTAAAGCCGTCAGCCGTGCTAGCCCGATGGGCCTTCTCTCATCTGCTGGGTGACCCTGTAAACGGCGCCAACCCCTCAAGGCCTTGCGCACCATAAATGTGTTAGTGGGATCTCGCATGCCCTTAGTCTGTGCAAAGAAGGAGACCGCCGCCCTATGCCTGCTCGCAGCTGCTACTGAACGTCCTTCCCTATGCATCCATTCTAAATAGGCCGCAAAGCCATCCTCCTGAGCCCATAGAACCTCCCATTCCTGCCCCAAGAAAGTACAGTAAGACAAAAACGCCCCTTCGTAAGCCGTCTTGGTCCTGGGAGCTAAGCTAGCAACCACGAGGTCCTGTAATCTGGGGCACCAATCTGCCAAAGTACTGCTGGGAAGTGCGCTGGCGAGGGGTCTGCTGCAGGAAGATGTTCCCTGAAAACCTGCATTTTAAAGCGAGAGAGGGAGTCAGCTGCATTATTGAGAATGCCAGGGACATGCTTGGCCTTGAAAACTACATTCCATTTTAGGCACTGCAACACAATCTCTTTTATCAGGCGCAGTATGAAAGGACAGCGCGCCCCCTGTTGGTTTATACATTCCACTACTGTCATGTTGTCTGACCAGAACACCACTGATTGATTACATAAGTGTTCGGGCCAGACCTTCAATGCCACCCAGATTGGGAAGAGTTCAAGAAAGCCAATGTTGGTGGTCAGACCCCACGTACTCCATTCTTCCGGCCAACGCTGGGCGACCCACCTGTTCCCCAGGATGGCGCCAAAGCCCACACTACCAGCAGCGTCTGTCCATAGACCCAACTCTGCTGATGTTGTGGGAGGACCGGGCCACACTACCCTGCCATTGAAATCCTCCAAGAATGCCATCCATATAAGCATATCCTGGCGAACCTCAGACGACAACCTAGTGCGGTGATGTTTCTCTCGTAACCCTTTCATTGCTTGGGCAATGGAGCGTGAGAACGGGCGTGCCATAGGGATGACCCGTAGTGCGAAGTTCAGTTGCCCCACCACTTCCTGTAATTGTTGCAAGGAAACCTTGTCTTTGCGTAGGCATTGACGTAGCGCTGTTCTAAATTTGGACACTTTGTCCCTGGGCAATCTGAAACATCCCTCCACTGAGTCAATCTCAATACCAAGAAATTCCAAGCAGGTGGACGGCCCAACAGTCTTCCCCGGCGCAAGGGGGACCCCAAAAGCCCGCATGAGCACGCAAAATTCCTGCAATGCCCAAGCACACTCCTGAGAGCCCGCCGCACCTAAGAAGAGAAAATCATCTAGGTAATGCATGACCTGCTGGTGGCCCGTCGCCTGTCTCATGACCCATTCTAGAAATGAGCTAAACATCTCAAAGTATGCACATGATATGGAACAGCCCATGGGCATGCATTTATCCATGTAAAACCTGTCCCTAAAAGTGAAACCTAGGAGATGATGATCTGCCGGATGAACCGGGAGGAGACGGAAAGCTGATTCAATGTCTGACTTTGCCATCAGTGCCCCCGGCCCTATGGCCCGCAACAAGTCAACCGCTTGGTCAAAAGAGGCATACTTTACACTACAAATCCCCTCCTCAATGGCATCATTCAAGGACGCGCCTCTCGGCGCCGACAGGTTGTGGATCAGTCTGAACTGACCTTTCTCTTTTTTGGGCACTACTCCTAGTGGTGAACACACAAAATTGGAGACAGGCACCTCCAGGAAAGGGCCAGCTATCCTGCCTAGAGATAATTCCTTGCCAATTTTTGCCGCCACCACTGAGGGGTTGTGTTTTAGTGACAATTGGTTCTTGCAATGGGCGCTGCCTGTGTATCCCCCCCGCCGGGATCCTAAAGCCTTGGGAGAAACCTTCCTGGAGTAAAGTGGCTGCTGTGTGGTCCGGATATCTATTTAACCATGGGATCATTGCTAAGACATCTACAGGCATAGGGGTACCCAACTGGTTTGTATTACACTGGCTTCCCTCTTCCCCTCTGACCATTGTTCCCGTGCTTGGACCTGCAAGATGATTCTGGGTGTGAGGGGTGACCACAGGACGCACATGCGTGTTTAAATCTACAGGAACCCGGGGCCCTTGTGCAGGTGCGCTTATTAAAATCCCAGCACACCCCTTTTTTTTTCTGACCCGCCGGCCCGATACTTCCCGGGTACCTCACTCGCTTGGGGGGACCGAAAGGGCTGTTGAGGTCTGGCGGAGAACACCCTGACCGCACTGGTGGACTGAGGGGGGGGGGTGAACTATCTGAGAACTGCTGATGCCATGACATTGAGTCAACCTTATCTCATGCCAATGATGGATTAAATTCTAAAGCTTTTCTGAAATTTACATCGTACCCTTTCCACGCATCCCCAGAGTACTGTGCACTCCACCCCACAATCCTGCTCTGGTAGCACGCCAATGGCGCCTGGACATTAGTAGGTCGTTCGGCCTTGATAGCCGTGAATACTGCAAAAGCCCTGATCCGGTTAAACAGCGTTTCATCCACCCTAAATCTAGAACACTTTGCCCTCCATTCACTTGGATGCATCCACTCTTTCAGTGTCTTCGCATGCTCCATCTCCCTATTATCCAACAACAATGAATAAATGTACACATATTTATCGGCCCAAATCATCTCCTTCACAGTCTGCGACACATGCTGTGCTAAATTCTCACTCCTGGAAGGTATAGAACCATCCCCCAAGAGAGGCAGTGCCACCTCCTTACCATTTCCGGGCACCTGGGCCGGCTGCCCACTAACTCCATTCGGCTGGGCGGTACTGGAACCTGCGAGGGAAGAAGATGAGGGCACTGCAGCACTGTCGGCCACTGCTGCCGATTTAATCTTTTCCACGAACTTTGCCGCCTCTGCCGCATGATCTGAAGAAGCAGGAAAAGCCCCCCCCTTCTGCAGCCACGGCATCAAGGCCGTTATCTGAGATACCAATTCAGGAGGCATTGAGTCTAGGCTAACTGCTGGGACTGCAGGTGTAGAAGGCAAGGGGGTGCCGGTTGCGGCAAGCCTGTAACCGGGGTCGGGACCACAGGTGAGGGGGCAGGCCCCGCAGGTGGGAGCCCCGGCGGGATGGCTGGAGCCGGTGCCGCAGGAGCTGGACTTACAGGCGCTGGTGTAAGGGGGGGCGGAACCACTGCTACAGGTGTGGTAGGTACTGGAGCCACCGGCTCAGAGGCAGGGGCAGTGTACCTGGGTTTCTTGGCCTTAGCCCTTATAGGCGGGGTAACAAAATCCCCCCTTGGCAAGGGGGCCGCCCTCTGGCGAATAGGCCTACCAGATGGGCCAGGCACATCATCTAACCTTTCATTGATGCGGGCCTCTAGTTCATCAAGTTTCCCCAATCGCTTGTTCATGTGGTTCATTTCCCGCATCATGGCCTGCATCATGGCCTGCATCATAACCTCCATCTTGGACCCTCCTTTACCACCCTTTGGCCCTGGCATGTTCGGAACCCACCAACCGCTGCCTACACTCTCAGTGATACAATTTGAGCGTACGTGCACTTTGTACCTTTACCAGATGGAGGATGTCCAGGGGGCTGAAAACACCATGCAACGGCAACCGCAACACCACCGGCTTGTCCGGCTATGTCAGGGGTGAGTAAACCTAGTGTAGACCCACCCGGCGGCAACCAGGAGCGATGAAATGCCAGTCCCCCGTTCTCCCCTTACCGACCAATCCTGCGTGTTCAGTGCCCGTATCGCGACCCACTCCACGCCCTCGAGCTGATCAGTCAAGAAATTGCAGCAATGTTTTCTTAAATTGCCTGTAATAGAGAATTTGTTAATACCTGAGAGTATGAGTTGGGAGAAACCTTTATATAAATATTGTTGTACTGCCCTTTGATCACCACCTTTTGGCCTATCTCTGCCTAAAAAAAAATAAAAAAAAAAAAATCTTTATTCGGATTACAAAAAAAAATCCATAAAAGTGCAGTCTTAAAATACAGTTCAGCATATTCAAAATTACAGTACCTAAGTGTGAATAAGTGTTTTATACAGTACATATGATTACAAATAACAAGTCATGTATTTCCAATCTGGAGTAAGAAAAAGAAGAAATCGATAATCATAAAGAGTACAATAGATTAAGGGCATTCCATGGAGCACTAATACCATTACTTAAATGGGATCCTCTACCCACTTGGTTGTTGACAATGCCCCGGGAACTAGAGGAATGCATGTAGGACATATTAGGGCAAAAATCATGTAGATTCCAGGTAGAGATAGGTCCATCACCATTATGAGATAGCCATGTCTGTATATATGGCACAATGTGTTTGCTCCTAAAACGAATCAGGATCAAATCGCCCAAGATGTCTTTTTTTTGGGGTCCAAGCCATCCAACCCTCCGAACACTTATTATATGGCCATCAAGGTGTTTGGGCAGGGGTCTGTTTTTAGTTAACCAAAACTTGACCTTGTTCATAAGTTCGTATTGTCTCTCACCTTTGCCTTTTGTTAGTTCAGGGACACCCGAGAGAACAATTACAAAAGGCGCTGCCTCTGGAGGTAAGTGTATATGGGTGGTGCGCACATAGTTAGACGGAATGTTACGTGCTGTTGTCAATTTCGGAGGGGCTTTGGGATTGGTAAGCAACAAGGAGGTGGAGGTTGGCAATCGAGTGAGGACCGCTTCATGAGGAGAAATCAGATTAGGTAGATTTGAGAGAGCAGGTGTCGGCGGGCATTGAGTTGATACAACATGGGTTGAGGATTTCAGATGAGATTCAATGGAGTACTCCAACCCCATCAGCTTCTCCTCCAACGTGTTGATTTTGACCATCAGGGGATGTATTAAAGATTTGATCAGATTCTCGATCCTAGTCAGAAGGGCCTGATGAGAGCATGGTAATAAATCGTCCAAGATAGCAACAGGTGGTGAAAGGAAGGACGAATTACTAAAAGATGGTATAGGAGGTTTATCACATTTTTGTATTTTGAGAAGACTCCCGTTTTCTTTGTCTTTGTCCCCATCGATCTTCCTTTGGGCATGTATGACCATGGGGGATATTTTATGGGTATCAGAGAGGGATTTCAGCTCCCTTGGGCATGGTAACGTGGGAGTAAGTGCTGCTGGAGCATACTTAACCCTACACAGGCTATTTAAGTCATTCAGCCACGCATAACTAGGTGAAGAATGTGCAAATATATCATCAGGGATTTTGTCGGACATATCCCCTATGTTGGGCTTAGACATAGTTAGAGAAAGTACTAGTCGGAACTTTACCTCTTGAGCAGACAAAGGGGGTGGCCCGTCCCCGTCCTCCTCAGTCCGATGAGGGCCGTAGAGGGCCCGCCCTTTGCCCGGGCTTAGCCCGGCGCTCGTCCCGCGCACGTCCTGCGACGCGGAGCTGTTGATTCAATTTATGGCGCCTCCAGGCGCGGAAACGGGATCAGGCGGCTTCCTGCCGCAAAGGATGCTGGGAATCGTAGTCTCCCCCGCTCGGCGGCCGCGCCGGGATGTCACAGGCTGCGACAGCGGGGGGAGACAGAAGCAGGAGAGATCAGGTAGGGTTGCTGGTCGCAAGGGTCCAAATTCCCCCCTAGGCAGCCTATATGCCCCAACAATAGAAAGCACCCTTGGTTACTAATTATACAGGCCCCTCAATGTAAACTGACACCCACAATTGTTCACCCACACAATGTGTATCAAACACTGTGCACCAACATGAAGCAGCCCCTCTGATAATTCAAATTATTTGAATACAATAATCAAATGTACCCCGCAACATAAACAGACAGCCACAATTATTCACTCAAATAATGTGTCTCAACATGCATCAGACCCTATGCTAAATAAATTTCGCGAATTCAACAAGTAAATGCACCGTTCTCCCCTGGTCTCCCATCCACGTGCTGCCTTGGCTGACCCTGCTTCACTACCTAAACTGCTCACTCGAACAGCCGGCCAAATCCGTGAACTGCAAAAAGGATGGAAACAGGGACAAATAAATCAACAAAGCGCCCGCTTGAGGAGCGGATGCGGCGGGGTTTCAGCGTGCTGTACCGCGGTGACACAACAATGCACAAAAAAAAGGGATGGAAACAAGGACAAATAAATCAACAAAGCGCTCGCTTGAGGAGCGGATGCGGCGGCGTTTCAGCAGAAGCCGGGAATACAGCGTGCCGTCCCTAACAAGGACAAATAAATCAACAAAAGCGCTCGCATGAGGAGCGGATGCGGCGGCGTTTCAGCAGAAGCCGGGAATACAGCGTGTCTTCACCGGCTATGCGTATTCGCCAACCCGTTCCCGCCCCGCCTGGAAATACCTCAGTAACAGCCCCCACCGCAAAGTACGCGGCGCTCAACGTGTCTTCCACCGAGCTCCGCACTCCTCCGCTCTTTACACAACTTGCTCCCTATCCCGTGCCGATTCCTCCTTGAATGTACGACGTCTGCTCCCTCCAGCGCACGGGTCCTAACCAAACGACGTAGAATACTAATCCCGTCTCGCCGACCTGAAAAACAAAAAGAAACCAATGAAATTAACAAAGAAGCCCCGAGCGCGGGGCACAACACGCTGTGGGGGAGCGTCCAGGGAACAAGAGGGTCTCCCGGGCGCTCCCCGCCTCTTTATTCTCAAGGGGCCGGGCGGGGATGGCAACGCCCCCCCGCCCAACCTCTCCAGCAGCACGCCCCCCCTGACCCGGACATCCTACCCTGGTATCCGGGTCAGGGAGGTCGCCGGCCAATCGGTGGCGGGTCGCGCCCGTGAGGGCCCGCCCCACCATCGAGAGGCACTGAGGGGGGGGGGGGGGGGACGCCCCCCTTTTCATTTTGACAGGCCACTTTGCACCATGTTTTTCTGCTTTTGATAGCCGTGGGCAAAATACACACAATGGACACACAACATAGACAAGGTCATGCTACATCAAAACCACAACATGTTTGTCAACGTTGAAAAACATAGAAACCATAAAACATAAAAATAAAGTTTAATCAATTTATTTAACGTTTGTATTGATTCAGTGTTTCAAATGCTTTTTCTTCATCAAGAAAGACCCCGGCCTTCATGGCCACAGAGCTCGACTCCAAAGAAGACCGAGACCTAGTTGACCTCTTGCTAACAGCAGCTGCCAAAACTATCTTCGCAAACTGGAAAAACTCTGGCAAAGCCACGTTCAAGCGATGGTTCAACTGGGTAATCTTTCTGAGGGGGGCCGATAACATCACCGCAAATCACCACCCAGCGAATCCCACTGCCGCCCTAGACGCCCACCTGGAATGATAATCCCCCCCCCCTTCTTTTTCTCCTTCTTTCTCTTTCTTTCTCCACAGTCAAGCAGCGTCTGTAATACTGCCAAGACATTTTCTTTTGACATTGCATTGTATTATACTGTAAAATTATTTTTCAATAAAATACTTTGAAATAAAAAAAAAGAAAGACCCCACTGTTGAAACTTGAGGGGCTCTCTGGTCGATCACTGCAAATACAGTGCAGAGGTTGATGGATGTAGATCTATTGGGTACAAATCCGGACTGAGCCAAATAGATCAGATGTTCCATTAATATGAAAAGTCTGGTGTCGATCACTTTTGCCAGGATTTTGTTGTCGAGACTGATCAGGGACAGTAGTAGCCTATAAGAGAGACAAAATGTGGGGTGTTTACCTGGTTTAGGTAACAGCGTAATCCCTGCTTCACGAAGGGAAAGAGGAAGGGCACCTGTCTGCACTGCTTTAGTGTAGATGTCCTGTAGTTGAGGGGCCAGAAGGTATTTGAATGATTTATAAAATTCACTTGTCGGTCTGTCTGGTCCTGGTGCCTTGTTGCCCAGTAGGCTTTCAGTGGCTGCCAGGATTGGGGTGCTACGGAATTGCTGGTGTCCCTGGTCTAACCACACTATAACAATGTCATTGAGATATGCCTGAGTGTCATTGGGGGAATCTTCGGGGCAGGTGGTGTAGAGATGACTGTGATAATGGACAACCTCAACCAATATGGCTTCATTAGCGAAGATTGTGTCCCTATTTCAATGTGAAGGTGAATTGTATGTCTTCGGTGCGAATATGCCTTTAGCAGTTTGGCCAGGTTCCTATCTGGTCTCTCACCTTCGCTGTATCAGTGGGCATGTTTTGGTTAACCCAGTACACACATGGTCTCCATTGTCGTCCCCAGAGTCTGATCCAGCTGTAGCCTCACTACAGTTATTCAAGCTAGTATTTTACAGCGTTTTTTCCAGAATGAACTGGCATCAGCGAGGTTAATGTAAACATGAGCTTTGCCATCTATGTCAATTTTTAACCGTGCTGGGTAGAGCGTGCTATATTTGATCCCTTTATTGCTCAAGATTTTTTTCAAATCCACGAATTTACTGCAGGCCTTCTGTACCAATTGGGTGAAGTCTGGTAAAATGGGAATGGTGGTTGCCTGGTAATGAAAAGAGCCTTTCTCACGCAACAGGTGGAGGAGCCGTGCCTCGATTTCTGAAATTAAGCAGTTGGGCTATCAGAGGCTGGGCTGTAGCTCTCGGTTGCTGCCAGAGGAATCTGTAGGCCTGTTTAACCAGGAAAGTTGAAGAGAACTCAGTCTGTTTTGTGCAAGGAAATTCAGAACCGAACTATAAGGTCCCTGTATTTTCATTGTATATATGTGTGTGCATGTGTATGTGTGTGTGTGTGTGTGTGTGTGTGTGTGTGTGTGTGTGTGTGTATGTATGTATGTATATATATATATATATATATATATATATACACACTGAAACAAACATAGGTTTCAGGCCTTATATAGTGAGGAATTCGCATTTAAAAAACCTTGAAAATTCACTCAAAAAACCATAGGTTTCAGGCCTTATATAGTTAGGAATTAGCATTTAAAAAACCTTTTAAATTCACTCAAAAAACTATAAGATTTAGGGGTGGTATAGTTAGCTGGACATTTCACTCATACAAAACCATTGAAATTGCTCCTATATAGTTAGTTGTACTAACTATATATAGTTAGTTGTACTAACTATATTTCACGCACCCGCAATCCACTGCTGATGATGTCACATATTAGATCATTCATGACATGGTCAGTGACATCTCTGATGACATCTCAAATGACAGGCACCTGGATAGGCGCCGTCAAAAAATGGGAAAGGCGGAGGAGGAAATACTTCGAGAGGAGGAAGTAAAAGGGCACCGCAAACACCCTATCTCCCTAGACTGGGCCCAGTTGATGCACAAATTCACGCAGGCAACGCTTCCACCAGAGTCACATGCGGCCTCACAACCGCGGAATCAGGTGGCCACACTGACCCCTATACCTCACTGACACGACCACGACGCTTCTCAGTTGTCACAGAGCCTGCTCCCCCATTTACTTTACTTTACTTGTGGATTTATATAGCGCAACGAATCATCCCCAAAGGGATCTCTCGGCGCTTCGAGGAGGTCAAACTGGGCAAATGCTACTGAAAAAGCCACGTCTTTAACAGTTTATTGAACATGATGATGTCGTTACATGCTCCGATATCCTGAGGTAGTTTGTTCCAGTGACTGCTGCCAGATAGGAGAAAGCTTTGCCACCCGTCTTTGCCTTATGTATTCTGTGAGAGCACAGAAAGTTAGCATTACCAGATCTTAGTTGTCGCACAGGCTGATACCAACTAATTTTGTTTTTGAAATACGCTGGGCCCCTACCTTGTAGTGAGCTAAAAGCCACACAAAGCATCTTGAAAATGGCTCTCTTCTTAATCGGAAGCCAGTGTAGCTGATTCAGCAAGGGAGCAGAAGGCGTACGTGCTGGTTTGTTAAGGGCAAGACGGGCTGCCGTGTTCTGCACCACCTGGAGCCTTGATAGAAGATCCTCCCTTGCCCCCACCAGCAGTGAGTTACCGTAGTCCAGCCGACTCACCAGGAGTGACTGGGTAAGGATTTTTCTCGCCGATAAGGGAACCCAGGAGAAAACCTTCCTAAGCATCCTCATGGTGCCAAAACAGGTCCCGGCCACGGGCTTGACCTGCTCCTCCATAGACAATTTATTGTCTATTCTTACGCCCAGGTTCTTGGCCCAGCTCCTAGGGAGGGGGGCTTCACCCAGCTCAGGGGGCCACCATTCCGGAGACCAGATGGTTTTGGCCTTCCCAAACAGTAGAATCTCTGTTTTTGAGGAATGAAGTTGTAAAAAGTTTTTCCTCATCCAGCTGGCGACGCTGGACATGCAGCTCCTAAACTTTAATTGAGTTGCCATAATGTCCTCCTCAGTGGGGATGATTAGTTGCGTATCATCCACGTAAGAGATGGTCCCAAAGCCATAGCCTCTGATGATATCGGCCAGAGGGGTCATGTATGCATTGAACAGGGTAGGACTTAGGACGGACCCTTGCGGGACCCCCCTGTCCAACTCTGTTGTTTGCGATACAAAAGTGTCTAACTGAATGCTCTGTGTGCGACCCGTTAGGAAGCTTTCTATCCACTTAAGTGCCCTACCCTTCACCCCAATCCCCCCTAATCTGTCCAGCAGCTGCTTATGCGAGATGGTGTCAAATGCCGCTGACAGATCAAGGAGGACTAGGATCACTGGAATTCCTCTATGCAGCTCTTTGTACAATCCAAATACCTAACACACGTACCAGCTGGGTAAGACCTAAAGTTATCTAATGGATAGATGTTTAATATGCTTTTGGCAAACTGTGTAACAATTTATGCAATATGAGGGAATATGTACATATGTTTTCTTGTATATAATGAAAATGTGCTGTCTTTTTTAAAGATTGAACAAAAGGTAAATGTAAATATATATTTTTTTCTCTTCTTTGTTTTTAAAGATTATCACAGTTTTACCTTGTGGCTCCTGAAGAAGGCGTTTGTGGAAACGCCGAAACGCGCGTCGAACAGAAATTAGTTTTCTGGCCACTTTTTATGTTTTTTGTGAATATTGGTTTGCTTGACATGTTTTAAGATTTAGAAGGAATCTTAGTGATTCACATTTGAAAACCTGTTTTATTTTTTGATTATGTGTAACTTTTTATAAATTGACACAGAAAAGGTTTTATGAATTGTACTTCTTGTTCTGTTATTTTATTTTGTGTAATTTAGTGTGTCATAATAAAAATTCTGTTGCTTTATATACATGTGTATTTACTCCCTCTTTCTACAGTTGTAGATATTTTTAACAGACAAAGGTCTACGCAATTAGTTGACAGTAGGTAATTTGAATTTGTAATGATGTTTCTCCAATGTTGCACCACATAAAATGTTGATGAATATATGCATTAGATAACTTTAGGTCTTACCCAGCTGGTACGTGTGTTAGGTATTTGGATTGTACAAAGTGTTTATCCCTGTCGTGTGGTCTTTACTCCTAAACAGGGGGTCCTTGTTTTTTGCACCAATTCCTCTATGCAGCGTCAACCTTATGGTGTCCGTCACCTCCAACAGTGCCGTCTCCGTGCTATGTGATGCACGGAAGCCGGACTGTGTGGGATCCAGGAGGTTATTTTGTTCCAGATAGAGGGATAATTGTTGATTTACTAAGGTTTCCAGGATCTTCGAGCAGCAGGGGAGAAGCGAGATTGGTTTATAGTTCTGCAACTCATTCGGGTCTGCTGATGCTTTTTTAGGTCGAGCTAGAGTTGCGCATGCGTGTCTAGCTCGGTACCTATTGTTCTCAGTTTTCTGGGAATCTGAGACCGGGGATGTGCACGAGCGCCGATTTCTCCTCGTGGGCACGCACGGCGCCGTGCACATCCCCTGCCTCAGATTCACAGCCTCTCTCAATCACCCACAGCCACACTCACGCATGCGCACACAGACACACACTGCATATATATACACACACGTGCGCACACACACACACACATGCACGCAGCCACCCCCCACTCACCTGGCTCTTTTGTCGTGACTACCCGTATCGCCGCCGCATCACCTGGCCTGGGTTGCATAATTCAAATGGCACCCACCAGCCATGCGCCGAAACCGAGTGGAAGCGGACGCCGCATCCCCAGCGCACCCCTTGCCTGTAGCAGCCACCTATGCTGACCCGGAAACGCTCCAGCCGGCTCCCCGCCTCCGGTACCCGGATGTATTACAGCGGCCAATGCTTGTTTTTTTTTGTCGCGCCGCGTTACTTTTACCACCGCGCGGCCAACGCTTGTTGCGTTTGGTAACGCGTTAACTGTTCGTCAGTTAAAAACCTGCATAAATAGGTAACAACGTTTTTTTATACGCTGTCTACCAAAGATAAAATAAGTGCTTCGCTTGCAAGGTCATGCCAAATAAAACTGCTGAACTTTGTCTCCCACTGGTTTAGCAGTGGCTTTACACGTTCTGTTTTCCACTTATTCGGGAAAATAGCAGTCTCCAGAGAGAGGTTATATATTGTGGAGAGGGCACCTGCCAGCACCGGGCTAAGAGTTGCCATGATAGCTGGCGGTATTGGATCCAGCGGTGACCCCGATTTTACCTGGCTTAAAAGAGAGCCTACTTGCTTCTTTGTTACAGACGAGAAGGCGTTTAGCTCAGACGAGGGCTCACCATTCAGAGCGTTGGGTGGTTGTCCCTCAGCCAGTTCCTCTTCCTCCATGTTGAAGTTTTGATAGATCAGATCGATCTTATGAGTAAAGTAACTGGCCAACTCGTCGCAGAGTGCCTGGGTGGCAGGGGGTCAGACATTCTCAACTTTAGGATTTGTAAACTCCTTCAGGATCTTGTATAGTTCCCTGGAGGAATTTTTTGCCTCTGTGATGCGAATACCCAAGTGTGACCTTCTTGCTGCATTGCAGCTGTTGAGGTAAAGTTTATGGGCATGTCGGTAGCGACATTCATCTGAGTCCTCCTTTGACTTTCTCCATCTCCTCTCTAGGACTCTGCATGTGGCCTTCTCCTTCCTAAGGGTATCCGTATACCAGGGGGCCGGGACTGCCCTCTCCTGAATGGTTACCTTTTTAAGGGGGGCTACAACATCCAGGGCTACCTGGATTGCTCCCTCTAGTTTTGACCAAGCCAAAGTGGGATCCGCTTCTGAGTTAACAGCAGGGTCCATGTAGACCTGACCAAACGTTGCCGGCGTTACTCTTGCCCATGGTCTACGAGACATCTCCCGCCCCTGTGTCTGCTTGGTTACTGGCACAGGCATCACCCGGAATTGTAGAGCCAGGTGATCAGTCCAGCCAAGTGCTTGGGGGGGGTCGACTGCCAGCTCAGATATATTAGAAAAGATGGCATCTAACGTATGGCCTGCCCTGTGCGTGTGACCTGTCCCCTTTAGTGACAGATTAAGAGATTCCAGGGCTGCTATAAGATTGGCCGTATCCGGATTAGTAAGTAGTTCTAAATGATAATTGAAATCTCCCAGCAGTAGGAACTTATTGGCTTTCAGGACATGGGGTGCTAGTCTGTCGGGCAGTGCGGTGCAGAATTCCTTTTTACTGCCTCCCGGGGGATGGTATACCAGAGCACCTGTCCATATAGTGGCCTGCTCACGCTCCACTCTAAATATTAGGAGCTCCAAATTGGGGGAGGAGACCCTGTCCAGTGCCCTTATGTGGTAGGGAGGTCGGATGGCAATCGCTAGGCCCCCTCCACGTTTACCCGATCTATCCAGCCTGATGACTGAGTAGCCATCTGGAAAGGCAACTGCTAGTACCAGGGTAATGTCTTTGCTAAGCCACGTTTCGGTAAAAAGACCGATGTCCGGTTTCAGCTCCTCTAGTAGATCCCATGTTTCCATAGCGTGTTTGGAGATAGATCTGACATTAAGATATACTCCTTGCATGTGATTTCTCTGTGTATGCAGCCCTGTTCCGCTAAGTTCCTCACAGTACTCATCTTGCAGCCTTTGTTGTGGCTGCGCAGACAGGAGGGGATTTGAAAGGGAGGGAGGATATTCCGCCACTTCCCATTCCCGCCTGGTGCGCTTATTGCATATTACCCGCCCTGCAGAGCGGTATCCTCACATGTTCTGCTGCCCTACACTCTAGGACCAATAAAAACCCCACCCTACTCCAACGCAAATAGACTGCCGCCCCGCTCCCCCACCCCCCAAGTTTGCCCCAACAGTTACAACAGTTAGAAGTTGTTTTTGGGCAGGAGAAGATATACCCCCCTCGCTAGTTTACTGGACAGACCCACTGATCCGTAGGCCCTGACGACACATACAGCTATGCATCATGCTGACCTCGCTGGCGCTCTATAGGACAACTGCATGATAGATTGACGCGCCACAGGGTCGCCACGCCAACATACATAATGGGTCATACACCGCGGCGGACCTATGCGTACCCTGTTGGTAGGCCACGGACCCTCCCGGGATCTTTCGATGTCTTCTGCCGAATTGAACGATTTGCATCAGCCACTCGGCCCATGCCTACTGTATGATGAAAATCACTTGGTGTGTATTGATGCTGTATCCCTGTGGACATATACGAATGTACTGTATAACTACTTTCATGTTGATTGTATAATGTAAACTAAAACCCAATAAAAAATGTAAACAAAAAAATCATTGGCTGCAGTTAAAGTTTTGCAGTGTTTCATGTAGTGGGCGCTGAGAAAAAAGGGGATGGGGTCCCCAGAAACATTTTCCCCATGTTAATTCCCATAGGACTTTTAAACACGACTACAGCCTGAATTGCTGCATGGAATTGCACCAAATTAGGCAGAAAGCTAGCTGTTGGTCCACAGATCGTGCTTTTTGTGATTTGCTGTACATCCATTCAGTAGTTTAGGAAATATTAAGGGACTTCCAAATGTGTATATAGACGGACGCGATCCTCTGAGGGTCCAGCAGTCCCTGTGTTGAAATCTGATTGCCCTGTCAACACTTCACATACAAAGTGTTGGCAGCCCTCTTGGGGCTCGGCTTGTGCGGAGTTCCACAACAAAATGTAAAAAAATAAAGGGGGGCAAGGGTGAAATACTGTGACCCCCCTGGACTGGTGGAGGGGTCCCACAGGTTAATAAACATTTTTTTGGGTTCAATTTTGCTGCAAAATCGCATGTGGATCTACAAAAAAAAAAGCCTGCTCTGCTTGTCAAGGAAACACCCGCGTGGACCAAAACCCGGGGGCACTGATTTTAAAATTTGCGTGGACCGCCACCTCCCCGGGGTAAGCAATAGTAACTTAATGTGGTGGGGGCCAGCACAACTGCCCTGCAGCCCTAGGGACCGCCACCTCCCCATGGCTTTTCTTTAATTGAATGCGGGGGCATGTACCCCCGCATCCCCGGGAACGGCCATCTCTTCGGGCCAAATGCAAGAAATCCTCCTGGAGCCATACATGGCCCTGGGGACCACCCCCCCTCATCTCCCTCCCCCTGTGGCAGCTCCAGCTAGGTGGTGGGGCACCCACCCCCGGGACCTAGTTGTTTGCTGTGGCATTGCATACTTTACCCGCTCTCTCCATGCCACAGCAAACACTCCACTTTCAGCAACCAAGAGCAACGCCTCCCTCCTACAGGGCTTAATTCCTCATTTGCTCAAGGCTGGCTAAGTTGTCCCCATCCTAAAAAAAAATACGCTGGACCCTGCCTCCACTGAGAACTATAGACCCATATCCAACATCCCACTCCTAGCCAAAGATCTGGAAAAATGTGTGCAACAGCAGCTAAGCCTACACATCAACAACTTTCACCTGCTAGATCACTCCCAATGAGGGTACAGATCTGGACACAGCCCTGAAACCACCCTCCTCCACATTGTGGATGATGACCTCCAAGCCCTCGACCTAGGCAAAACCTCCTAATCCTTCTAGACCTTTCCTCTGCCTTTGATACGGGTAACCACTACATTCTCCTAGAACGCCTCAAACTCAGGGTGGGGTTGGATGGCACCGTCCTTGAATGGTTTAGATCCTTCCTCCAAAACCACACACAGAGTCCTCATCAACGGTGATCTATCCGCCCCCTCTCCCGTTTCGGTTGGAGTCCCCCAAGGTTCAACCGTCTCCCCTACCCTCTTTAACCTTTACTTTGAACCTCTCACCAAGGTGCTTCGTGCTGTTCTACCTTATGTACATCGACGATACACAGATCTACATAAAAATCTCTTCCCCTGAGGACATTATCTCCCTAACGAGGCCCTGAAGCGGACAGTCCATTGGCTCACCACCAACCAGCTTAAACTCAAAGCAAATAAAACTGAATTTCTTCTGATCTCCCCCCCCAAACTCAATCCAGACATCCAGGAATGGATCAAGACCATCACAGCACTAAACTGCCCTCTTACCATTGTTGACTCGGTGAAATCCCTTGGAATAACCCTTGACAGCAGCCTGAATATGCGTGGCCATATAAACTGGATGCTCGATGTGTCCGACCTTAAAACGGCAACCCAGGCTCTAGTCATTTCCAGACTAGAATAGGGATGCTCTACTCTCGCAGGGCTACCCAAGAACTATCTGGCCCCATTGAAAGCCTGACTCAATACCGCCACCAGACTCCTAACTGGCTCAAGGAAATTCTACCACATCTCTCCCCACCTCAAAGCTCTGAACTGGCTTCCCCTGGAGACCAGAACACAATTTAAACTGGCTTCATTACACACAAAGCTCTTTACTCCAATTCCCCTACATTTCTCGCACAAAGACTCGTGATATACGGAAGAGCCAGAAACTCCCGATCTGCCAAAGAATTGTTGCTGCAACCAGCACGCTTCCGGAAGAAAAAAACCTACAATCGAACATTCTCTGGGGCCGCACCAAGAATTTGGAACTCTCTCCCACCCGCCAACAGAAGACTTCCGTCCTTGGCACACTTTAGGAAGGAGACCAAAACCTTCTTAATAGGAAAATACCTCATCTAATGAATACTTTACAATCACTTCATCGAGATGTTCCACCCTCCACTTCGGCATTATCCACGGCATCTACGGATGATACATATTTTCTGCACTCCTGGGCATCCCCCAAGAGCTGGGACTGCGTGCCTTCTTGTATATTATATCTACCCGCTTTAATTTATTTTTATCCCACATGTAGCTTGGACTTAAGACTGCGTGCTCCTACTGTATAATGTATCCCTATCTTTCCCAATTTGATCCCTCCCATCCATACGCTTTGTATTCCTCCCCCTCAACCCTGTAAAGCGCTCTGATACCCTCACGGGTCTGGTTCGCGCCCTATAAAACTATAAAAATAAATAAATAAAAAAGTGAAAATGCTTTCGCTTGCTGAAAGCGGAGCATTTGTCTGTTTCTCTGCCTGCTGTCAAGCGAGTAGGGAAACACACATTTTACACACACAGGGAGCTGCATGTTTACCAGCTCCCTGTGTGTGCAGTCTCTCTCAGCAGGTGGGGAGGCGGCAGGGACTTCAGGGACCTTGAGGCTCTCCCCGTTGTCCCAATGTAGTTTGGGTGCCCTTGGTAGGACCAGAGTACCCAGATAAATACTTGGCTGGGCCCCTGGGAATGGGGTCCCGGGGCCATAATCTGTCTGGGGAGGGGGGCCATGCAGCCCCCTTACCCATTTAAAAAATATATATTTCGAGGCCGGACCCCGGGGGATGGGGTCCCCATTCCGAAATCTGTCCGTGATTGGGGGCACCCCTCATCCATTTGCCCAAAATACATGGCACCTCAAACTCATCCACTCACCGACATGCACTAGCACTCAGAGAGACACAGAGACATTCACACAACCACTCTCAGGTCCATACAGACATTCACAGACCCACTCACAGAGACTTATGCACGCAGTTACCGACCCACTCAAACACCAGCACATCCACTCACAGACCCAGTCACTTAACTCACCCACTTACAGACCCACTCAGACATCTTGCCGGGTTGACCGCAGGGTCTGGCAAACACAGCTCCGCGCAGCTGAAAGCCATGCGTGGCATAGGCCTTTGGCCATGTTCGGCATGCGGTTAGGTGCATGCGCCAGGCTTTGCGGCCACACCCCTGCTGTATTAACAGAGGTTACTGGGACGCTAAAGTTCTTCTCAGATTTCACTCGTACACAACCAGAGAAGTTCAGCAGTTCTAGCTAGTTGAGCTGACTGTAACTTGTGCCCCCACAATGTTCTGCTTATGACCTCGCATATTACATCACTCATGACATGGTCAGTGACATCACTGATGACATCATCCAGACAAGCACTTACACTTCCACCAACACCCTCTATCTGTGAATCACCATCATACACCCAAACATACCTATACAACCACTCAAAAAGTCATTCCCAGAATCATACAACCACTCACACTCCCGTTCACTCACCTATATACTCACTGACACACCCATTCACACTCCCATACCACTACTAACACACACACACACACACACACACACACACACACACACTCACTCACTCACTCACTCACTCACTCACTCACTCACTCACTCACTCACTCACTCACTCATCCAGGCACTCACTAACACACTCACTCACTAGTCCAAACACTCTCTAAGACCAACATTAACTTAGCCATGCCCCTACTCACACAGACACTCACTGAGCTATATAGTCAGTGACTAAGACACTAGCCCACCCACACAGGCAAGGAGATACCCACTAAGTGACCCATAAACACTCACTGAGACAGTTAATCACTGATCGATACCTTTACTGACACACCCACTCACTCAGCGATGCAGCCACTCACACAACCACTCACACACCCATACAATCACACACACACACACGCACGCACACACACACACACACACACACACTCACTCACCCATATAGTCACACAGACTGTTGCACACCATCTTACTCATACAGTCACTGACGGAGAAACTCACTCACACATACAGCCACTTGCTCACCCATTCAGTCCATGACACAGCCACTCACTCACCGATAGAGCTGTTTACACATCCACAAATTCTGCCATTGAGTCACTGACACAGCCACACACTTATGCATACAGCCACTTGTACAGCCGCTCACTTACTAATACTGTCACTAAATCCATCACTCCCCTATACAACCACTCGCACTCACCCACCCAACCACCCACTCACCCACTCACCCACTCACCCAACCACCCACTCACCCACTCACCCAACCACCCACTCACCCACCCACCCACCCACCCACCCACCCACCCACCCACCCACCCACCCACCCACCCACCCACCCAGTGCTGTCAGTTACACACTCTCCCATATAGTTTCTGACACAGCCACTTACTAAACCCATAAAGCGACTCATATAGCCACTCCTTCATCCATATACTTAGACCCACTTGTACTCACTGGATGATGTCATCAGTGATGTAACGGACCATGTTGTGAGTGATGTAATATGTGAGATCATAGGTAGTGCATTGTAGGGGCGCAAGTTATAGCTCTCTCAGCTCACTATAACAGCTGAATTTCTCTAGTTTTGTACTAGTGAAATTTGAGCCTAACTAACATTGCACTGTAACTTTTTTTTTGTGAATGTATAATATATGCCCCAAAAATAAAATTTTAAAAAAAATAAAAAATCTATATATCGCCGAAATATATTTGCCGCCACTGTTTTCCTGTGCATCTGGGCAATAAAAGCTTCACCAAAGGATCCCCCTCTGGCCTCTGTTTTTCTTTTCGGAGTGAAATTTGTGGCATCTATCTATATATCTCTATCTCTATCTCTCTCTCTCTCTCTCTATATATATATATATATATATATATATATATATATATATATATATATATATATATATATATATATATACACACACACACATCCTACTGGTGGTCGCCAGTAGGTAGTTCTAATTAGGACCTAGTTTCCATAGGAAAAGCGTGTTTTGACTTGCCTAAATCTTTGGCGCCGTTTGTCGAATCTTCACCAAAAAGTGTGCTGGTGAGTCTCGTTGTAGTGGAAATGTTTGGGGTAATCCGTTAAGCCAGGGTCGAGAAAAAGGGGAGGGTGGGTGTTTTTCCAATGTTAATTCCCATGTGGATTTTGAAGTTGACTACAGACAACAGTGATGTAATATGTGAGGTCATAAGCAGTGCATTGCGGGGGGTGTAAGTTCGAGAGAGAAATCGAGAGATCAAGAGAGAGAGATCGAGAGAGGGAGGTCGAGAGAGAGAGAGAGACACTGAGTTATTGAAAAAAATCAAAAGTGAAAGTAAGGTTATGGCTAACTTTGTTTGGAAATCCAAATTGCCTCTAAAATATAGCTTTCAAATAAACCATAAGCATTTCACAGAAAAAAACTAATTTAAAGTAAAGTTATAGTTACGAATTAAAACTTTTAAAAAACTGCTGAAATTTGCAACCGTAACTGGCACAAAAGGCATGCAAACTATGACCCTACACCAAATGTAATACTCGTGTTAGTACATAGAGTGGTCTGAGACTTATTTAGAAACATCCTCACAACAGGAAGAACATGCAAAACTATATGTAATTAAGGTTTCAGATGGTATCTCTATGGCATTGTTTGGCCGCTGGCTGGCATTGTAAAGATTTAGAGGCTTTGGCAGCATTTTAAAAGTCAAACATGCTAGACCATTATAGAACTATTATTTCAATGTACTTTCTGAAAGTCGAACTGTATCTTTTTTAGTGACGGTCCTAGATGTTGAGTAATGGTAGATGTCGACCTGGGGGATAGAAAGAGTTGAAAGGAGTCAATTCATTTTGGATAGTATCTATGATTGTAAAGCTTAAATTATTTATGCATTTTAAAGTTTGCTCCATGGTTACATATTATCCAAACCCTTGTCTTTCCTACAGTGTTCTTCTTGCTCATGAATTCAGATCCTCCTTAGGGGCAAACCTACTTTCCTCTTACCAATAATTTATCTTTGTGGTTTTGATATGTGTGAGTAACCATTATGTAAAAGAGCCTTGAAAATGAAAAAACCAAATAAAGATAAGCCTCCGTGCTGCCTTTTTTTGCTTCCTCATATGCCAAGTTAAAGCCATGATATGCAAGTTATTGTCTTTGTGTGCTAGGCCCAGCCTCATTTGCCTAATGCTACTATCTCCTGACTTCGTACCTGCTATGACCTCATATGCATTTACAGCCCAGCTCTTTCTCGCCCCCTTTAGCTTCCCCTTCTCAACACCAGAGTAAAAAAATCGACTCACAACACTTAAGTATCTGATATTCAAGTTGGTATTGCATAGTGGGAGACTTTGGGCTGTTGTTGGAAGCTGTTTAGGGCTCCAGGCAGCCTATGCCAAGGTTTGATGATGCAACATGCTGCTGACTACATTGGCCTGCCTTCCTCCTGTTAATCACCAAGGGAGGCACTGACGGTTGCGACTGTAAGCAAGCATCTGCCATGGGCTACATACGCATGCGGGCACCTACTCAGGTGCTGCATTTGGCAGACAACAAGTAGATTGCACCACAGCTTGAGAAGAGAACAAAAGCTGTTGGAGAGCTTTGTGCCCATTGGGCAGTCACTGTCCTGCCTTAATGCCAGTGTTGCTGGAGGGCTCAGCCAGCCAATTATATTGGACAGGGATAGAAATCTGGTTCCTGGTCCAACACAAAAATTGCATCATGATTAAGGTAACAGTTTGATGCATATCCAACAGCAGAGTAATTATTCCTCTGCTTCCCTCTTCTGATTTGAAGTTACCACATCCAGGAAAGTGACCATGTCCTAGACTCCGGTCACCCTTGTCCTTTGGTTGAGAAGGGCATTCACAGGACGGCAGTTGGGACAGATCATGGTGGTCGTGTTCTGTTGGATGGTTATGGTCCTGGGATTGCCGAATTTCTTTTCTAGTGCACAAAATACTCTCGAGGTCACAATGAAATACGCCCTACATTTCTTGACTCTTAGGTATGTGACTTGGTGGAGAAGACCTTGCCAGAGCTGATTGGACTGCTGCTCATGGCGGCACTGCGTGGTTGTTAAAAATGCCTTTCCTTGGTTGGCACATCTGTCTCAAAGACCGAAGTTGCTGAGTGAGCAAGTTTTAGGTTATGCGTGAACTTGCTGTACTGCATTCCAGTGCACAAGTGTCATTGTACCATCCTTTTCTTTAATGAGTCTTCTTCCCAAGTTGTGATGCTGGTTAATTTTGTTTCCTGATGCCGGAAGTCGGTGATGCCGCGTTAGTCTGTCTGTGTGTTTGTATTTATTGTTTGATCAAATTGGAGAAGGCAGTAGCTTGCTCGGAAGGTCTCTTGGTGGAACTGTTCATTTGGATTTGCTACACAGGAGGAACATCGAAGTGTTTTACCAGTATTAAAATGCATCTGACCGTTTGTGTGAGAAGGATACCCATCTCTCTGAAATGTCTCCGAAATCGTCCTCGACCACCAGGTACCTTTCTGGCAGTGAAGAGGCTGGCGTTTTCCTGTTGCGAGTCATCTGGAAAGGCAGCAGTGCTTCCAGCCATCAGTGACAATCAGATTTTCAGATACCAACGCTGTTTTCAACTTTTTACGGTAGTTGTTCTTTGAAGTTTTCTTTGAGACGAAGACACACCGCATAAAAATGGTGAAGGGAAGAGGAGGATTAAGGTGTCTGTTGTTCCAAAACTGTGAGTGATGCTGTAGCTATGTTCTGGGGCACTGTAGTAAATTGTTTGTTTTACTTCTTGATAACGGTTAAAAAGTTATGCCTATGTGACATGGCATAGTGCATGTGGTATATTGATTATGGCTAAATTTGCCCTTGAGGTATGTTTTGAAAGTGTTTAAGTCAAAGGAAGTATTGAACGAGGCAAATGTGTCTCATTTTTCAGTCAATAGACAGCTTATTGTTCCACTGGATTTACGTGCTGCAGTATGGTGGTTGTTTCAGATCCCACTAGGTCTGTTGATCTACAGAGCCAAGTAGTTACTTGTGGATTTAAACCATACATATATAAGCCTTTGCTCCCTTTGCTTATTTACAAGCTCATAGCTGTACTGTTTCCCCACAATTGCTGTTACTGAATCACTTGGATATGTTGATGACTGTAATCGCTCATTGTTAAAAACATAACTGTGTATATTGTAGATGTATAGTTTATAATGGGTATTCTGTCCACCGAGATGTTTCAAATCCATGCCCACTACTTAGAAATACATACTGTGGTCCAGAAGTGAAGCTATACAAAGAAGGGACTTGTATATATGGACCTGCTTGTTTTCTGCTAAGGGATAGCTTGATGAATGCACAGTAGAGTAGGATGTGTTAACTTAGTTACCCAATTAGGGGACCTAATGGCAGTAACAGCTGTTTGATAGTCGACATACAGTCCTCCGTGGATCAGAGCAACTACTCCCTAAAGATGTGACTGGGCTCCCCATTTGAATTTTTTAAATTCCTTAAATGGTGGCTGGCTCACATTATGATACAGTCCCTGTTACGTATTTCATTACATTCAACAGTCTTTGGGCCTTCCTCAACTCAAAGTAAACCAAATTAACACTGCACAAATACACCAGGGGTGCATGCGAAAGATGGCCAAGTGGAGACTTCCTGCTCCCAAAAATCCCAAATAATGCTTACTAATGTGCTGAAGTCACTCCGGACATCAAAGCACTGATAACTGAAGCACTGATTCATCCATCTATGTCATACTCTGTGTAAATATGCAAGTATATGGATGGTATTGCTGAAGAATTAAAAAGCTCCTGCATCTAGACCTGCACATGAGCTTGTATGGCTGGTTCTAGGAAGCAGAAAGCTGTCCCCTGATGTGATCAGTGTATTGGGCAACGATACAGAACACCATAGATAGATCTGTGCGTGCAAAGAGCTCATGCCCCACTGGCAAGAAAGGAGATTCCTGCTGGTGAGAAGAATTGTCAGAAAGATCTCGTCCATTTTGGTTAAGGTTTGAGTACTACCTCATTTACATCATGGTGAACCATCTTGAGGAATGAGTACAGAGGGGAGTTTTGAGAACACTGTAAGAATTGCACTTATTACCCATTAGCATATACAGGAAGTGAACGGATAAGAAAGAAGGGTACAGCCATTGTTATTTTCCCATTTGAGTGGCACCTATAGACCTGGCCACCGAGACAAGAAGTTCATAACTGCTGACCCATATTTGAAACCGGCTAGAAGAGATGAGAAGCCCAGTACAAATGCACAGGGCTGTAAAATTTTAAGGTAGAATAGCAAGCAAGCTAGAAATGTGTGCACAAGTATGTAGGAACCACAGCAACCATCTCACCCATTCATCAGCCTACAACAATGTGAATAGCGGAGGACAATTCCTTGAATTGGAGCCAGTGGGCATTAACTTCTACATGTTGTTGCTGTCTGTGTTTTAAAGCAACAGATTTTCAATCATCAGCGAGATGGTAGAAAAGAATTCAGTCACATTGAGTAGATGGTAGTAAACAGTGGAGTTGAGGGTATTCTAGCGGAATTGCTCTTTAGGAGAAGTGAAATACCCAAGTCTATGATGGAACTAGGAATTAAAGTGGAACATTAAAGGGAGAAATTGAAGCCAGTGGAGAATGCAGAGGATGCTGTTAATATATCCATGGATATTGAATTCTAAAATAAGAGGCCAAGATATACATTCAGCTAATAAAGTGCAGGTGTAACCTGTTGGTCTTGCTCAGTTCTTATAAGAACTCCAGCTTGACTCCAAGTCGCACAGCATGTGATGAAAGCCATTAATTAGGTGTTCATAGAGATAGAAGAAATGGGTTAGGGTGGGTCTTTACATGCACATCTAATAGCTAGTCTGGAGGTCTGCAATGGACAGTTTTAATTAGCAGTGTTAATCTATAATGTCAAATGCAAGGAAGCAGCATCAAATTAGGTATTCATCCATCTTTCTCATATATTAAAATCTTGCCTTTTTTACGAGCATATATGATCCCAGGGTTTCCAATTGATCTTCTCTGCCTTAATGCCAACGATCAACAGGGTCAAATGGCCTTACTTGTGGGGTTGTTGGAGACATCAAGAGGGACTAGACAGACAAGCCACTCCCACCACTTCTGTTTTGGTGGTCATGGATCTTAGAGCCTGTGATACAAGGGTGGCAGTCCAGAGCATTGGCTGTGATGGGTTTGGTGTCCCGTTCTCGATTCATTTGCGGCTTGACGGCAGACTGAGCTGTGGTGCCTCGGGGTAGATGTATTTCACTCTGCTATTTTAAATGAATGAGGCTCCTCCCCTCCCCCATCGCAGAGCTGAGACATCTTCCAGACAGCCGAAGTGGGAGAACCTTGAAATCTAACCTGATTTGCTTGTTCACTCCAGGATACCTCATTAGGACCCTCACCATAGACTTTCCCATCGAGACACCCCTTAGGGATTGTCTCCAAGCTGCCCAGTACATGGGTTGTGTTTCCGTGACACTATCCCACAACGAATATTCCTACCCTTGTGGACTTGAACCGATGACTGACACGTAGACGCCTGAATTAACAAACCCTGACCAAACCCGTCCATGTACCCACGATTATTCCAAGCAGCTATCACTCAATGTTGTGTTATCTATGTCCTGACAATGTCCTCAAACCATGAAGGTTGAAACACGTCTGACTTGCAGACGCAATGATTTGGCTTTGAATTATAACATGATTTTGTATTTCGTCACAACTGTACTGATTCATGCAGAACTTCACTTTGAATTCTGGTCCAATACGCTGTAACATTTTTTATTTCTATTTCTTCACTTGTTTCACTTGCGCTGTTTGTCTTCACGAGCACTAAGTGTTCACTATTTTACTTTAATGCACAACCTTAAAAATATGGTTGAGGCTGATATTTGATTTATGCAAATCTGATCTGGTTGTTCTTTTTTTGACAATATAACTGCATTAAATTGTATTCTTGGGACTATTTTTGTTATCTTTTAACCCCTTCTCTGCGCGCGTCGGCCAACGGCCGTCGCCATCCTTTGGCCCACTCGGCTCCGCTTAGCTAATAGAACGCCCACACCGCGGTGGAATTTGCGCCTCGGTCAAGGTGTTGATGTATATTATAATTAAGTTATTTCATTATGTTTATCTTATTATTGATTCCCGATGAGACCTTGTTATATGTTACTGAGTTTCAGTATAAGGCTGCACTCTTGGAAATCTGTAGAAGTGGTCTGTGAGGCAGATAGATCTGGAGTTTTCGCAGGACTTACTTTAAACCTGAACACATTTTGGCTGACAATCAGCACAATGGGCAGCAATAGCTTGATCGCACTTGGATGGTGTCAGATATGTATCCAGCCAAAGAAGGTAATGTAGCCTTGATGCCTTAGATCACTGCTAACTGCACAAACTTTAATATCTTAACTTCCTTCTCATCTTTAAAACACTGATAGAAGATGTAAAATGACAATGATGCCCTTTCTATCTTCAGGCTTGAAAGAATGTAGAAACATAAATATGGGACCCCCTCTATACATATTTTTCAGGTCAGGGAAAGAGAGGAACAACAAAATATACCATATAGAAATATTCCCTCACGACCTATACAATTTTAAGATTGACAACTTCTATACTTTGGCAGTTATTATTTAACACAGGGTGACAACATTAACTTTTTTTCATTTGTACTTTTTATTATTTTTTTATATGCGAAATTTCATTCATCATTTTCTTCTTTTTACATTCGAGTTATCACAATTCATTTAATAAAACCTGAGATAATTCGTTAGGACAATAAAAGACAATAACCATACCATGCAGAGAAAACAAAAACCTAAACCAATCTTACAAATTCCCGAAACAGACTCTCATTCACACTGCATTCACTCTTTATTCTGCGTCTGAGGGATCGCAGGCTCTAATGCGAAGTTGTTACGCAAGGTCGACGCGTTTCGGTGGAGTAGGACCACCTTCCTCAGGACCTTAAGCAGAATAATCAGATGTTCTCAAACGAATTTATAACCAATGCATGGATGGATATCCCGATATTTTCAGTAGGGTAGATCACCGCTTCGGTTTATACGTTCGTATAAATGAAGTATGTCACATTAAAATGTTCCAAAAAACACGATCTATCTATTCATTGAATGGTCACAAGTACAAGAATTGTCTGGAGCTGTACAACCTCGGCCGGAGGATATAGTTTTCCTATATGGGTTTTTGTAAATCCCAGCGCAGCAGCAGAATATCGACCGCACGCATGCGGTTAATATAACATTTGACTTTACTGTGTTTTTTGTAGACTCGGAAGCTGAACCTTTACAGAAGATTTTGAACATTGTTTCGTTTACACCATTTGTTGTACCCCTGAAGAAGGGTTCTGAATGAATCCGAAATGCATTGGGTTTTACACTATTTTCGTATTGTTATCAGACATGTAATGTACTGCAGATGTTATTTAATTTGATGAGCGTTTTTTGCCTTAGTCACTTGAGAACACAAAGAATGTGATACATTTCAGCTTTCGCTGTCTAAATATTTTTATGATGTTACAATAATACGTTTTTTGAACTGTTTAATTTCAAGTTATTATTGAGATGAAATAGGATGACTAAATTCGAACAAATTTTGGTTTAAAGAAATAGGCATCAGTTGCCACAGCTGTGCGGCACAAAGCTCTTGGTCTTTCCAAGAACTCCACTTCACACTTTTAGATAGCTGCCATTTTCTTACTTTAAGCATTTGGTGCATTCTGCCTGTTTCTGAATACACCGAGATGGGTGACATCTGGGCTTTGTGCATTTCTGCTAGACATCTACACACAAAGGGAGCTTAGGTGTGACTGATGAGTGATCCACATCCTGTTGGGCCATCCTTGGCAGGATGGGAGGGCAGAACTGACACTTACACCTGAACAGACTGCATACGCCTGTAGTGAGTCTGGAGCCAAGGCAGGAAGAGCGGGTACTCTGTGCACTTCAAAGGCATCTCTTTGAAGTCTCCCTGACTTCAGAGGCCCAAGTGGGTAGAAGTACTGGAACTCAGACACCACCAACTCAGTACACTTCTTGACCTATACATACTCTGCCAGGAAGAAGGACTGCTGTACTGCTACAAGGGCTGCCACTCTGCTGGGCTCCCTCTTTGCTGTGCTTGCCTCCTGCTCCCTTGCCTGGGAGTGGGAAGGAGTGGACCTGCATCTCTCCAACCCAGAACCAAAGTAACTCTAAGGGCGTGCTGGCTTGCCTCCTGAATGAAGTCTCAGGACATAAAATACTTCAAACTCACCTGCTACTGCACCAGGACTCTGCCATATGCAAATCATGCCCAGCCAAGTGGTGCCAATCCAGTCCTGGGCCCTTGGAAGTGGGTGTAAAGTGCTGCTGGCACTAAAATCTACACAGCTACGCTGTTGCGCTGTTCAGAACTGGCCATTGACGACGACACATCGCCGCTGCTGCAAGAATCAACTGCAATGCATCACCGCTGCTGCAAGGGCCTACTGCAGCACATCACTGACTGCATGGCTCATCGACCCCAGTTCTGACACGGCTCGAAACGATGCATCGCCTTCATCCTAAGGATCGTCGATGACCTATCGCCGCCTCTGCTTGTATCAGCTGCCTGGAGGGCTTCTGTAGGCATAAGACACAGAAGAACTTTCATAAAATGGCAGCTGTAGATGATGGGCTCTTGTTTAATAAAGATGGATTGAAAGCATTGCATGTCAAGGTGAATGGAAAAAAGGATGAAAATGTTGTAAATGAAAAAAACAATTTTATGGGACAGTGACGGGTAAAATGTTGGTTGTAGACCCAGAACATGTAATTCAGGGAAAAATTTGAAAGTTTGTCCCAGCACAATGACATAAGGAAGATAAATGGTAAAGCAGATAGGAAGGGGGTTAGCACACTGTAGTTCCAACAAGCCCTATATGCCTGAAACCAGGCTTAGAAAGACGGAGCAAAAGCTCGCAATGATACAGCACAGTGTCGCGAGTGAAGTGGAACACAGACTCTGGGATATTCTGGCCAAGGAGGTGCAGATCAGGCGATGTTGAGGATGACCAAGTGCCGGATACGAGCTGTCCCATGTCAGGTGTCAAGAGTTATGGGGTCGGTGTCCGTCGGAGCACCAACAATCCTTGGCAACTGCAACCAGCGGGGAAGTTGAAGAAGCTCCAATGTTGGGACCAGCAAGGTCCAGGAGACTCTCCACAAGCAGGGGAGTCAGGGCAAGCCCCGAGCAATCAGAGGAGCCCAAGAATATGAAGATGACCCTCAAGAGGACCCACAGGCAAGAGGCACTGGAGTTGCAAAGAACCTCGAGCCTTTGCAACTGCAAGTTGACGCGTTGCACAGGGGTTCGGTTCCTGCTGCTCCCACGAGGGATACTCGCCTCAAACTTGGTGAGAGGACAGGGGCGGCCTCGAGGGATGTGAAGAACCACCACCTTTGTTGCTGAGCCTTTTGGAGTCTGAGGGAGCTCAGGAACAGCAGACCAGCCAGCTTAGTTGGAGTGCCTGCAGATGCAGGGAAGTGACTCCTTCACTCCAAGGGAGATTCCTTCTGGTGTCTTGGATGCCCACAGGCCTTGGAAGGTTACTGTATGGTGCACAGGCACAGACGTTGCAGCAGACAAGCAGGGCAACGAGATCAGGAGCAGCAGGAGTCTTGCCGGTTGTATCCTTGATACCCCGAGCAAAGTCCAGCTATGTCCAGAGTGACCAGACGGTTGAACAAGTGGTGTCGGAATTGTATCTTGTCCCACGACAAATCTAGGGAACCACCCTCGGGTAAGTCCCTAAATACCGTAAGGAAAGGGTTGGGACGATACAGGGGTCCCTCCCTAAGGAGAGGCTGGACACTGGGAAGGATACTCCCCAGTCCTTTGTCCAGGTTTGCGCCAGAGCGGGAGCCAACGGCTCCCTGAACTTGTTTGAACTGGACTATGCATGGAGGGCACCAAGTGTGCCCTGCACGTAGACTATTTGGCACTGGCAAGTGCTCCCACCGTGCCCCAATACACTAAATCCTGTCTGGGAGGTGGTCACACCTCCCTGTGATAGGATACTGATTGTTCTGCATTCCCCTGCCAGAGCTTGGCTCAGCAGCAGGAGGGCATAAACGTGTCTCTGGCCGGCAGCCTTGCCTGGCTGTTCAGGTCTGGAGGACTGGTACTGAGAGCACCGGGAGGTATGATTCCAACATGTTTGATACCAAACATGATAGGGTTTGTTACAGCCAGTTTTGACATGGTCACGGCGTCTTGGCGCGGTGCCCCTCTATATGTCATATGTCTGTCTCACCTACAACCTGGGAGAAAGGACTCCATGGGCTGTAGGGGTGTCCTGCTCATGTAGGGGCAATGTCCCACTGAGGACCAAGCACCCTGCCTTCAAGATTTAAGGGATGTCTTAGGGGTGACATAGGTTTTAAGTGTAGTGACCCTAGATATCGGTAAACATTTATCTTCTGTAAGTGGTGCTAGCACCAGCTTACACAGGCTTCAATGGCAGGCCTGTAGTTGCAAATTGAGTGGTCTCCCATGGGTGGCATAATACATGCTTCAGCCCATGGAGGATCCCCGGTGTACCTGTGCCCTGGGTACCTTTGGACCATATACTAGGGACTGATAAGTGTACACCAGTGTCCAATCTGGGATGTACCCAAGTACTTACATACCAATTTACGGGAGAAAGCACAAAGACGGGGGTCCTGATTAGCAGGATCCCAGTCAGACTTGTTAGAAACAGCATTGTATCAAGCAAAAAGTGGTGGTAACCATGAAAGCAGATTCTACTTTCCTACAATGATCAGTCCTTTTGAATTAAACCCTTTGATGGTTTACCGCTGTTTGATTATAGTTTGAACATAGAGGGGTTTGCATCAATTGATCAATGCTATGTAAGTACTTCTAGTTTTCTAGTAAATAAGCATTTTCGAAACATTTCCATGATGTTTCTGCTTGGTCAACGTATGTATGTGTGTGTGTGGTATTTGTGTAAAGCAAACCTAGCCAGAAGGCTGCGAAGTACTGTACTAGGTCATAGAAAAAGATATTCCATGACAGGGGAGGAAGCTGGGTTCTGAGAGTTAAGGTGGGCTTTTACTTTCCTGTGATGTAGTGCTCTTTAACGTGGTGTCTTCATCTCTTTCCTAAATTGGAGAAGAGGTTCGGTGGGCCTAAAGGATACGAGGATTTAGTTTTAGATCCTCTCTGTATAAATGGAGAAGGCCTATCGCCCTGTTAATTTATATATTTTTTGCACTCCTTCAGTTCCTATCTGATAGCGTCCTTTTTAGCAATTGTGCTATGACCCACCGGATATGGGGAGCTTGTCTTCCGGATAGTTTGAGGTTGCCGGTCATGTTGGCTATGTAAATGATGCCACTGGTTTTGAATATAGCGCACATTGGAAAGGCAGGTTTTGACTAGTGGTTGTCTTATTAGTGTCAGTTGAGTGATTTGGCTGGAGCTTAAATAAGATCTTCAGTCTTTAACCTATTGTGGGTCAGAGATTAGGCTAGGCTGTCTGATCATCATTTATCTTTTTAATCAGAGCAGCCTGAGATATTTAAATGGTTTTAATGGAAGTTCATAGTACTGGGTGGGCAAGTCTGACATAGGCAGCAGAAAATTCTAGAAATGAGCAGTAACAGTTGTACAATGTAGGCATTCTGATCCCATTTCAAGAAACTTTTACCATTTATTTAAATAGAAGTTCAGTACAGTTGGTAAAGTCTGACCGAGACTGCTGCAGCAGTGCTAGGCAGAATTATATAAAGACTTTCAGAAAAAAAGTCTGAAAGCTAAGGCTAACTTGCTTTCTTCCAGGATACCAGATGGTGTACCCTCAGTTTAGAGTATGAGAACAAGGAAGGAAAGTATGCTGACTTGGTGAAGTTTCCTCTTCTTTTCAAAATAGCAGATATTTCTGAAGGATTGGGCTCTGTGATCATAGGTGTATAAATGGGGAAGTCTTTTCCCACATATATTCAGGGCCCGGAATAAGTGGAAGTTGTAGGACAGGCTACATTGAAACTGTTGATCAGTAAAAACAGAGGCAGCATTGATTGGTAGGAGGACAAGGAAGGGTTACATTTGGAGGAATGCGAAACCCTGTATAAGAAACATCCCTGCTGTACCAACAGCCTGGCCAATGGGGGGAGGAGACTCCAAACAAAATGAATGACAAGCAGGTTCACAATCAACTAAGAAGGTTCGCTCCCTCTACTTCATGCACCTTTCCACAACAAAGATTCAGGAGAGGTGACAAGTATAGTTCAGATGAGTTCTGCATCTACAGCCGTTCAAATTCTTCTGACTAGAGCGCAGTAGTCATGTGGTGACCAAGCTTTAAGACCACCGTAGATGAAAAGAATGAAAGGTGCGTGCCAAATAAAAAATGACAACCAGTTGCTGATTCTGAAGGTCTCTGGTTCTTGAGTGGCAGATCCTAAAGAGCAGGAATAAAGTTATTGTGCTACCATCCAGGCATTATATAATGAGCTTTGGCGTAATGTGTAACTATATGCTGTAGCTTCGTGGGAGCCTCCTAAACAATGTGTCCTTGCATAGACTGGTAAGTGTGAAGAGAGGTGAAGATCTTGGGAGCTACAGATGAAGAGCAAAATTTGTTTAGGAGTAGCTTGTGGAAGCTTAGATGTTGTTTCTTCTGGTAAAATACTTATGCGTTTGAAGACCTTGACAGCATCAGGCCTTAGTCCTCCACTTTAAGAGGCATTGAAAGATCTGATATGACTGTCCCAAATTATAGAAGGGAAGTGTTGCGTTGCTAGGAATGACAGGAAAGAGACTAGTATAGTGTCTCAAACCACAGATTTGCAGAACTGGTGATCTTGAAGCTTCATAACATGGTTTAACTTGGCAACTTGTCTGTGACATTGTAAACAATTTACAAACCAAAACAAATATTATTTCTTTTGTTAGATAATCAACCATACATAACAGTATAAGGCAATTTCTACAAACTAATAATCTCAAATCTCTGAAATAGTGCAAGTGTAAAAAAGTATGTATTAAAGACATTGTATATCATCAATAGGTATGTGCCTTTAATTTCCACTATACACCAAACCAAGCTGACTTTCTGACTAGTAACCCTATCTTCTGCCTCCTCGTGCCTGTAGTTGCTCTGGCATATTTCTTTGTACGTTTATGGGCAGGCTTTACTTTTGTAAATGACTCTCTCTGTCTCCATGCATTGGTCACCAGCTATACACCATTTAGTCTTTTTCGGACAAACCCTTTCTCTTGTAGTGTCCATCTTTTGATTTCATCAGCCCAGGGATCAAATAGTAAGCTTATCTCTAGTCAAGTCTGTATCATTTGTACACCTAATATTGTTTCGTGGCGTCAATGGGACTGCATCTCCTGTTATTGCTGAGAGCTAATTAGCTATTGTTTTGCAGTAGGACTGTATAACCCTTCAATCCCAACCCATATGCATAAACGTTTTCTCCTCTTTGTAGCACCTCCAGCAGGTGGAACCTACTGCCATCACCATTCCAAATACTGTTTTCTATGAATATAGGATAAATGTAGGATGTTGAGTTAGATTATCTTCAATTTGGCCCATACACCTACCTCTCTCAGATCATGAGGGTCACATCCCATCCCTAATATTTTACTCAAGGGGACCTACATCCCACTCCCATCAGGCTCTAAGCCTCTGAGGGTAGTCCGAATTGTTGACTGAGATTTTGTTAATAGCCGAGATTTCCCCTTTAGTCAGCCATCCCTAACTTCCACTGGACTGAACCTTCGCAATTTAGACCACTCTACAATGACTGTAGCCAGGGCATTTGTAGTTTCATGTTTCTATTGTTTTTTTACTTTTCTTTGTTTGTTTTTTAGTTAGAATGTCTTACTCCATGTTGGTTTTTGAGAATGCTTAACAGTATTCTCAGTAGTTTGAAGGAGGGAAGATGGAAAGTGGGAGTGAGGGCAAGTTGCTAATCACATAGACAATTGGACTCGCTTGCGGTTAGCACTGTGTATCGTTATACTTGTAGTAGGCTTATAGTAGGCATGAGAAAAGGGTCTGAAGCTAGAGGCCAAACTGCACTTTGTCAGGGGACTTTTAGTGTTCAGGCAGAACTGTGCTGGCATATGGGCTTCAAAACTATAAAATACACTTTGTGTTCTGAGGAAAGTACTGTAGTTCACTGTATCTGTAGAACATCTTAAAGGTAGGAGAAAGCTAAGTTGTTAGACAAAAATTGAACATTAATTTGAGTAATAAACACATTGTCTGTTTCGAGCTGGTCCATCCAATGAAAGAGCTGGGAGCCATAAAAACTACCCCATGCAGAGGTGGCCTCTTGTATGGTAAGAAACCTCACTTTGTGTTGCCTATTAAGCATACATTTCCCCCCAAGGGAATGCTCCATGAACCGATAAGTTGCCATGTGTAGTATTTGAATGATGAGATGACTCTAATTAGTTATAGTTTCTAGAGGATTTATTCTCAGGTAACAAAGCACGTCTGGTTAGATCCACAGCCAACAGGAAACTAACCAACAGTAAAATATAGAACATAGCCATTCAATGACAGCATGACTAGAATGTGGAATACACAAGTCTTAAAGAGAAAGGTATACTTACTAAAAGCTATATAATAAATAATAAACTAACAAACTAACATACTACATATCTTCCCCTCTTTGTTTTTTTTTTTGTGAACAGCAGAGAAAGAAAATTTTTATTTATACACCAAAAATTCCTTGTACTTCCCAGGTCTTTTGACAGATCTACCAAAAGAAGACTTCTGAACAGAGACAGAATCTTGATCTTGATTAACAGGAATACAATTATCATTAACATTTGCAGAAGAAGGTTCATCATGAATGCAATTACTATCCATATTAGAATCATCAACAGGATTTAGAACAGAATCTGAGATATCATAATGAGTATTATCAAAACACCAAAAATGCCCATATGATTTCTTTCTGTTTTCCAAAGAAACTAGTTCATGCTGATGCTGTGCTGGAGCTAAACGGCTTAAATGCCATTTTTCACCATTTTCTAAAGTAACAGAATTTTCATGAATTTTCACAACTTTCTTAGGCGAACTAAATTTGCTTTGACCTTTAGGCACTTTTCTGGCACTCTTAATACAAACAGAATCTCCTACTTGTAGTTTGACAGGTTTTGAACCATGTTTACTGTCATGATATATTCTGTTTTTGGTTTGAGAAGAAGACAATTTAGATTTAATTGCATCAGTATCGTAAAAGACCATATCATTCCTTTTCATCCAACCAGGATTCGTTTTTGAAAAAGGAACACGACATCTCATTAAAGAGAATGGACACTTTCCAGAAGAGGGATGTGGAGTTACTCTATACGCCCACAACATTTTCTTACACTCACACTCCCACACAAGTTTTGACTTGACACACAATTGTATGGTATTTTTGATGACCCTATTAAGTCTTTCTACAACACCATTACAAGAAGGATGATATAAAGGTGTCAACTTATGATCAATTCCTTTTGAAGTAAAAAATAATTGCATTTCCTTGGACTTAAATTGAGAACCGTTGTCAGTTAGAACAGATGAGGGGCAACCTTCCTGGATAAACACACATTCCAAGAATTCAATAATAATGACAGCGTTAGCGTTCTCAACAACTTTCATTTCGAACCATTTAGAAAATAAATCAACAATAACAATGATAAATTTTACATTATCATCAAACCAGTTGACAGGACCCATAATGTCCATGGCTAATTCTTCCCAAGGACAGTTAGGAGAAGTAACAATTCCCAAAGGTGGATTGAAGTTTTTTTTTTATTTGTCTGAAACTTCACAATTTATGCAAGATCTAACAAGCTTTTCAATATCATTATCCATCCCTGGCCACCAATACTGATCTCTTACTCTTGATTTAGTTCGAGAGATGCCCGGATGACCTTCATGGGATAATTGCATAATGTGAGCTCTAACTGATATAGGTGGAATTATTTTATCACTTCTAAGCAAAAATAACTCAGAAATAGAAAGCTCGTCACGAACTTCCCAAAAACCTCTCAAAGAATCATTAAGATCTTTTTTACAAAAATCTTTCCAACCCACCACAACTTTAGACTTAACCTCAGTCAGAACTTTATCATCGGAATCAGCTTTGAGCCATTGGTCTTTAGAAAGACTATCAAAAATGTTGTAGACAGCAGCAACATTAGCCACGGAAAAATCATTCCAAGAATTACGGTCGGCCACAAAAATTGGTAACGAAAATCTGCTCCAAAAATCTGCAATAATGTTTTTTGCACCAGGAACATAGTTTATGACGAATAAGAAATCTTGCAAGCGCATGGACAGTCTTGCAATTCTAGCAGTGGCTTTGAACAAACCTTGTGTGGTCAATAGCTTTGTAAGGGGTTTATGATCAGTTCTCCCACAGAATGACTTTCCCCAAATGAACTTCCTGAAATGTTCTAATCCCCACACAACAGCAAGGGTTTCCCTCTCGATTACCGAGTATTTTTCCTCAGTAGGTGTAAGGGATCTTGAGGCAAAAGCGATTACCACTTCTTGATTAGACTCGGATAGTTGAGTTAAGACTGCCCCTAACCCTTTAGAACTAGCATCAGTAGTAACGAATGTAGTAGCAGTGGGATCAAAACCTTGGAGGTTGGGAGCACAACAAACAGCTTTTTTTTATAATTTCAAAGGCTTCTTGACATTCCTGGGACCAAATAAAAGGAATTTTATTTTTCAAAAGACCGCGCATAGGAAAAGTTTTCTCACTAAAGTTAGAAACAAATTTAGAATAAAACTCTGCTAAACCCAAAAATGACCTTAGGTCATCCTTGGATTTAGGAGCAGGAGCATCTAAAATAGCTCTTACAAGTTTAGTTTTAGGTCTTATACCCTGAGCATTAATCTCATGACCTAGATACACAACATTGTCTTCTGAAAAAGTGCACTTAGAGATTTCAGCAGTGAGACATTTTTCATCAAGAACTTTCATAACTTTTCTCAGCCTAGAATCATGCTGTGGAGCATCCTTACCTAGAATAAGGATATCATCTTGGAAGAAAATGACACCAGCCATATCACCAAATAATTGTGACATAAGACGCTGAAAAACCGCAGCCGCAGAAGCCAAACCAAACGGCATGCGGCGAAAACGGAAACAACCAAATGGAGTACAAAATGCAGTAAGATCACGGCTGGAATGATGTAAGGTGATCTGGTGATACGCTGAGGATAGATCAAGCGTAGAGAAAAATTTAGCACCACGAGTTAAAGACAACATTTCATCTATCCTGGGTAAAGGATACTGATCCACAATTATGTTATTATTCAAGTTTCTCAAATCAACACATAAGCGGATTTTTCCATTGGTTCGTCTAGCGACCACCAATGGAGAAATCCACTCAGACGATTCAATGGGTTCTATGATACCACTCTCTTGTAATTTTAATAAATCATTTTTTACCTCGTCCCTAACAATCAGTGGTATGTTCCGTACCTTATGAATCATTGGTACAGCGTTACTCTTTAATCTTATGCGGTGAGAAAAACCTTTGAATTTTCCGATCTTACCTGAAAATACGTTCGGAAATTCTTTAAGAACCCAATTCTTGGTATCTTCACTTACACCAGTAACCAGAACCTGTTCAATGCTGTTGGGATCAAGAACAATGTGTAAAGATCTTTGATCTCTCCAGCCTAAAACAGGAGGACCATCTATGGCGATGTATAACTTACAACATGCTGTATGTAGCCAATAAAATGTAGTATTTGAATGATGAGATGACTCTAATTAGTTATAGTTTCTAGAGGATTTATTCTCAGGTAACAAAGCACGTCTGGTTAGATACACAGCCAACAGGAAACTAACCAACAGTAAAATATAGAACATAGCCATTCAATGACAGCATGACTAGAATGTGGAATACACAAGTCTTAAAGAGAAAGGTATACTTACTAAAAGCTATATAATAAATAATAAACTAACATACTACACCATGTGACTGCATAAAGTTCACCTGAAGAGGCATATCGGATAGACTTCTAGCCACAGATTCCTTACCGTAGAATATTCCTCAGGCATCAGACTGAATTTGGACGACTCCAAGACTTGTGAGGACTGCTGCGCCCTCAACCCCCAAATGCTGAGGAGAGATCCTGGAAGTGCCTAGTCGCCTGACGCTGGGCGCCTCCACAATAATTTAGTTGCTAGCTGCGAGGAAAGTCACAGGCCCAATCGCAGAGTCGTTCCAGGTGCTCGTCATCACGCTCCAAGTCATTGGGCAATGCCCCACAAGAAGTCAACGAACTTGAATCGCTCTTCGACTTCATTGCTGTGGTCCAAATCTTCAGACTGAACAACATCACTCTAGGCCCCACTCCAACACAGAGCTTGCCTCTGGGTCTGTTCCGCACCTCCCTTAGTTTCCAGGAGGCAGAGCGACCCCACCGCAACTCCATGAATTATGAGACCATACACCTCATTTTTGGGCAGTCTGATACCTATGGAGTGCCTTTAGGCTCCAAGGGTTTAGAGGATGCACCTACTAGATTCCCAGAGGCAGGTCCGCTCTCTGTGCTAGTCAGGCCCTCTGAATCCGGTTCGGGAACAACTCCAATCGAGAGACTGCAACCTTGCCTGGAGCCTGTTCCAGCAGCGTTGTTCCCGGCGCCGCTGTCCTCATAATCATACAGACTCTGATTCGAAGCTAGATCAATGTCGTCCGAAGTAGACGCCAGCATTGGCCAGAACTCAACCCTCTAAATCGTAGCCAGGGCCTGCCTTTTTCGATTGGCATGGGGAGGAATATGATTGGGGAAGATCCTTATGGTTACAGCAAACCCTTTGATGAGGCGGAAGATAACTGGTGTGAGGAAATGGCAGATCCCTGTAGTCTGGACACCTGCCCATACACAGGCCTGGTCTCTCCTCCTGGTGTTGCTACCGAGGAAGGGGCTTCCTTTGCTATGGTGTTGAGAAGGGCGGATGAGGTCCTGGACCTTTTGGTGCCATCGGTGGCAGTCAAGACAAATTTCTTGCCAGGTGCTTTGCCCGAGAGTTGCCCTTTCGGAACCTCTCCTCCTTTGAACAAAGCCCTCTCTGATGTCCCTCTTGAGGCCTAGGCGAAGCCCTGCACAGGGGTGTCTGTGCACAGGACAACTGCCCGCCGTCATCGTCCTGCTCTTGGGGACCAAGCGTTCCTCACACAGCACCCCACCCCGGGGAGCCTGGTCGTCCAGGCCTCCACATCCAATGTCAACCCAAATGCATTCCCTGCCACTCCACCAGATACTGAATTCAAGAGGCTGCACACCTTTGGCAAGAGGATGTTCTCTTTTACCTTCCGTGCACCGTGAACACCACATGCCTTTTGGGCCGATACACCCACATGGTTTGGGATTTAGTTGTGCAAGTGGTGCCCATGATCTCGGAGGTTGGCCTGAACCACACTTACACAGGCTATTGCAGATGGCAGAGACACAGTAAAGTTCACCATTCACTGTGGGCTGGAAACCACCGACTTTCTAGGTAGAGCAATTACGTCGTCAGTGGCACTTGGGTGATGTTCAGGAATCTCTTGTGAAATTGTCCTTCAATGGCATCCGCCTTTTCGGTGAATAGGCAGATTCAGTGCTGGAGTGCTTTAAGGACAACCCTAACTTGGCAAACAGCCCAATAAACACTAATCCTCTGCACTCATCAACTCACACACTAGCTTCCCCTACCCTAGAACTTTTCCTTTTGTCCCTCATCTTAGATCTCTCCTTTCTTAAAAGCGATATCTCTCACCTTTCTAAAACTAACTCCTCACACACTGACACCCTCCTCTGCACATCCAACAACTGTCAGCCTAATTCTATCACCTACAGAAACACTCCTCCTTCTAGCAACTACACAACCAGCACATTACCCACCCAACCCTCACTTATCGTGCCCACACACAATACCAACATATCCACACAGTCACAACTTGGAACTCCCCCATTGACCTCTAATACTAACAGTTCCTCTAATCTAACTATCTCTCCATCGCTACCCTCTAAAACTAACAGTTCCTCTAACTTAACTATATCCCCACCACCACTGTCGTCCAATTTACCCTCTAGTCATAAATCTTATATCCCAGTTCTCTTAGGAACAAGTAGACTCCCCCTTCCCTCTTCCTCCCCTAGACCACCCCAACACCTTAGATCTATCCCACCTTGTCCCCCCTCGCAATCGCCCAATCCCTCTCCCCTATGTTGCATGATGACTAACTGCCTATCTGCCTCCTGCCCCACTCATCTGTCTACTATCCCAGTTCTTTTAGGAACAAGCACACCTTCCCTTCCTCCCCTAGACCACCCAAACTACTCATACCTATCCCCACTTGTCCCCCCTCCCTTTCGCCAGTCCCCACTCCCCTCGTCTCCATGCTGATTAACTGCAGATCTGCCTCTTGTCACGCTACTGAGATCGCTGAAACTATTTTTAGTGAAAATATTAACATTGCCTTCCTAACTGAAACATGGCTCACCTCCCACTCCACTCCCATCCTCGACTTGCTTATCCCCCCAGGTTATTCTATCATTAGAAAAGACAGAATCAAACAAACAGGTGGTGGACTAGCCATAATTTCTAAAGCTGAACTTAACTTATCACTCGTCAATCTACAAGACCCTTCATCCTTCGAATACCTTTGCGCCGATCTCACCATACCTGACTCCCCCACCACTCGTTTGCACACTATCTACCACCCCCCTGGAAATAACATCCCCTTTACGGAAGAATTAACTGATCTTATTATACAATCGTCTCTTTCAAATTCTAAAAATCTCTTCCTCTGTGACTTTAACATCCATTGGAACAAAAGTGATGATCCTGCTGTCATCCTACTTAATGATACCATGGACATCACCAATATGACCCAGCTCTGCCATTCTCCCACACATAACAAAGGTGCCACCCTTGATGCTATTATAACGAACAACGACCTAGCATCCCTCTCAAACATACTTCCGTTAGATTGGTCCGACCACTACCTTATCCTTTTCACCTTGACTAAATCCATTACTCGCCCCGCCCCCACCAGCATATCATCAAAGAAATCTACACGCAACCTTCACCTTATTCCTCCGGGCGAATTGGAAACCACAATTAAGGCTCACTTAGTTCTACCCCCTCTCTCGGACAACACCACCGACCTTACTAACCACTATAACAATTCTATTCTTGAAGCCCTCGACCAAATTGCTCCAATCAAACTTAAACAACAAAAAAACATTCCTCCTAAGTCTTGGTTCAATTCTGAACTCAATAATGAAAGACGATCCCTTAGACACTCTGAACGGGTCTGGAGAAATTATCCAAGCATTGACAATCTGGCTCTCCTCAGAACGGCCAGAGCCCAGTACAAAAAACAAATATTTAACGAAAAAGCCTCCTTCCTACGATCTCAACTTGATCAGACCAGAAACCGCCCTAGAGAACTCTTTAACATTGTAAAAAACAAACCTCCACCGGACCACCTAAAATATTAGCCTCCTTTGACAAATGCGAAGAAATTGCCAGCTTCTTTACAAACAAAATCAACACGATCAAATTATCCTTCTCTTCCCTCCCATGCTCACTTCAAACCACCCCCATCCTACACACCCTCCCTACCACTCCTAACTCTCCTTCGACCACTTTTTCCACACCGCTTGATACTTCTGATCCCCGCCCTGCTCTTCTCCAACAAGTTACCTTTCCGAAATTAATCTCCCCTGCTAAAAATAATGCTTCATGGAGCGATTTCAGTCCAGTATCAGAATCTATGATCACTAATATCATTGTCAAACTAAAACCTTCCGCCCACTCCAATGATCCTCTTCCCGCCCTTCTGGTTCAATAACTCAAATCTACCATTGCTCCCATATGGACTAAAATGATCAACTCCTCTCTTTCCACTGGCTGTGTCTCTGCCTCCCTTCAATAGGTCAAATTTCGCCTATTCTCAAAAACACCACAGCTGACCCTAAAGACCCAAACAACCTTCGTCCTATCTCTAACCTCCCATTCCTCTGCAAAGCCCTTGAAAAATGTGTCCTATTGCAACTAGAGAAACATCTTGTCTCCTTCAACCTCCTTAATGTCTTCCAGTCCGGCTTTAGAAAAGGATGCAGTACAGAAACTGCTATGCTAAATATCATTGATGACATTCATCGTTCCCTCGACAAAGGGGAATCCTCAGTACTAATCCTTCTCGACCTCTCAGCTGCATTCGATACCGTCCACCACCCCACCCTTCTCAGCACTCTCAAAGATCGATTCGGTTTGGAAGGCACGGTATTCAAATGGTTCTCCTCATTCCTTCAAAATCGATCACAACAAATCAAGCTCAGCCATTTCCTCTCTAAATCGCAACCTGTCTCACTCGGCGTCCCTCAAGGATCCATCCTCTCCCCAACCCTATTCAATCTGTTCATGGAACCACTCACCCTCATCCTCAAGCATTCTAATATCAAATACCACCTCTATGCCGATGACACCCAATTATACTACAAGATCAAATCTCACAAAGACATACTTCACCTCAATGAGACCCTGACCAAAATTCAATCCTGGTTCCACCTGAACCATCTCAAACTGAACCCGAAAAAAACTGGAATCATAATTTTCTCCCCCAAAAACAATTCCCTTCCCATTCAACTTTGGTTAAATCACATCAAAGCTCTTAACTGCCCTCTCTCCCCCTCTAATTCTGTCAAATTCCAAGGCATCAGTATTGACCAGAATCTAAATCTCATCCCCCACATTAAAAATGCATTCAAAAGCGCTCTTTTCACCCTTCTCCACCTTAAGAAACTTAAACCTTTTATTCCAGTAGAAGATTTCAAACTTGTTGTCCAATCGCTTGTCCTTTCCAGGATTGACTATGGTAATGCCACTTTGGCTGGCACCCCTAAAATCCATCTTGCTCCAATTAAATCTGTCCTCAACCTTGCTGCTAGACTAATTTCTGACTGTAGAAAATTTGATCACATCTCCCCCGTCCTCAAAATTCTCAAGTGGCTCCCAATAGAAGGTAGATCCGCCTATAAGATTGCCTGCATCACTCACAAAGCTCTTCATCAAAACACCCCTTCTTACCTTTCAACTAAACTACATAAAGCTGGTTGCTCCAGGTCCCTGAGGAGCACAAACTCCCTTATCCTGATCCCACCTAGACTCAAATGTCAGAAGACCCAATCCCGTGCGTTCTCTGGTAACACTCCTACAATCTGGAACTCTCTCCCAAAGTATATCCGATACAATCCCTCTTACCCTCTCTTCAAAAAAGAACTAAAATACTTCTTCTCAACAAGTATTGGGGTATCTAATGTTACTGACACTGTACATGTTCCAAGTATCGGGGTATCTAAATGTTTCTGACACTGTACATGTTCACTCCTCTCTCTTCTCTTATGCACTCCTCTTCCTCCCCCTCGCAATGCCTTCATATACCTACTCCCCCTCCCTTCACCCCCTCTCCCTTCTTACTTTCATTATCCATTTCAATCTCAACTTTTATCTCTGTTTCTTTGCCCCATTAGCCCAGCTTGATGTTTTAGCATGTTGTAACTTTTTGCCTTGCCTTGTAAAACGCTCTGATACTCTTGGGTCCAGTAGTGCTATATAAAACTTTTGAAATAAAATAAATAAAATAAATAAAAAATTAAAATAAATAAATAGGTCGCAGTTGGTATTCCTTCTACTTTTTGGTGCCCAATAAGGATAGCGGTACAAAAGGGGGTGGTGATGGACGGAGCATCTGAACCAATCAAACACTCACACCCAGTCAAAAGATCTGGGTTTGATCCATCACCGTTCTTTAGCCCACTCTGCCACCCCAGTTCCGACATGGCTATTTGCAAATCAGTCTGACCCTGTGCCTCATGGGAACAGTCCAGCCCGAACTGCCAAGCCATGCCTTCCCTGGACCGGAAACAAGCTTCCGAGGACCGGTTTCTGGCATTACAGCCGTCTTCAGCCCGGCTTGCTTGAATCCAGTGGCAAAGTGAGCCTGGGACTCACGTCTGAGCATACCCTGCCACACTTATGGCGGCCAAAGCAGTACAAAAGGCGGTGGTGATGGACGGAGCATCTGAACCAATCAAACACTCACACCCAGTCAAAAGATCTGGGTTTGATCCATCACCGTTCTTTAGCCCACTCTGCCACCCCAGTTCAGACATGGCTATATGCAAATCAGTCTGACCCTGTGCCTCATGGGAACAGTCCAGCCCGAACTGCCAAGCCATGCCTTCCCTGGACCGGAAACAAGCTTCCGAGGACCGGTTTCTCTGAGGCTGCTGGGTTTCACAACCTCCTCCATCATGCTGGTAACACATGCCTATTAGCATATGCAGGCTCTGCAGTGGCACCTGAAGTCCCACTAGGCCCTTCATCGGAGGAATCGTTCTGGACCTGGTTCAGATATCCGAGGGAACTGCAAAAGACATGCAGGGGTAGCTGATGTACCGCAATTGCATTAGCGGCAGATTCCTCTCCTTTCCCCTCCCAGAGTTGACTATAGTGATGGATGCATCACTCCTGGGCTGGGGCAGCCTTCTGAGAGAAGTGGAGATCAAAGGACTCGGGTCTCTGGCAGAGTCTTAGTTCCACATAAACCTGTTGGAGCTGAGAGCCAGCCAACTAGCATTGAACGCCTTCTTTCCTTCCATCAAGGGAGGGCTAGTTCAGGTACATAGACAACAACACCACCACCATGTGGTATTGCAATAAGCAGGGCGGGGAGGACATGGCAGGAACGTCAGGGCATTTTTGTGTTGGTTCACCATCTGGCTGAGTCTCTGAATGCCAAAGCGGATGAACTCAGCTGTCCCTGCCAAGTGGATCATGGATGGCCGCTCCATCCGGAGGTGTTACAAGATCTCTGCACAGACTGTGGAGAACCTTGGTTAAATCTACTCTGCACCGCCAAGAATGTGCAATGACAGCACTTCTGTGCACTGGAGTTTGCAAGGCGACTGTCTTGGAAACTCATTTAGTCTCGAGTGGAGCTCACACCCTTCTGCCGACACCACTTCTGCCTACACCACTTCTGCCTAAAGTCCTTAAGAAGATCAGAAATGGCCTAGCCCTAGTCATTCTTGTGGCTTCGGGTCAAGCATGGAGAGTATAGTATCCCGAATTCCTGAACATGAGCATTGGTCCTTCAATCAGGCTGCCTCTGTAGGAGGATCTACTGTCACAGGAACAGGGCAGGGTCTTGCACCAGAAGCTGCTCATGCTCTGCCTTCATGCATGGAGATTGATTGGCGTTAGTTAATAGTTTTTGACCTCCCTACTGAAGTCTGTGATGTCATATTGGTAGCCTGGCGTCCCTCATCGAAGACAGTATACGCCTACTGTTTGTACAAATTTGTGACTTAATGTGCTTCTAAAACTGTTGATGACCTTTCTGCACCCTTATCTGAGGTTTTGTTATTCATTCTCTCATTAGCCCAGCAAGGCTGTGCTCTGGGCACAGTTAAAGTGCATCTTCCGGTCATATCGGCATTCTTGCAGTTACCGGATCAGCCACCCCAATTTAAGTCACCTGTTGAGACTCGTTTTCTAAGAGGATTCCAACATGTTTCATTATTAACCCTTCCTCATGTCCCAATGGAAACTGAACCTATTTTTGACTTTCCTGATGTGCTCGCACTTTGAACAATTGCCCTTTACACCTGTTGACCTTAAAACCAGCCTTTCTAGTGGCCGTTACATCAGCCAGTAGGGTTAGTTAAATGCAAGCACTTTCTGGCAACTTTTTCCTGAGAAAAACTGGTTTTGAGGACATGTGCCTCTTTCTTGCTAAAAGTAGTACCACCTTTCCACGTAGGCCAAACCATCACATTGCCTAACTTCTTTGCTCTCCCTCACCCATCTGAAAAAGAGGAGAGACTCCACCGACTGGACCCAAAAAGAGCGTTGTCATTCTACATTTATCGTACCAAAATGTTCCAGGTGGACAATCCACTTTTCATTGGGTTCGTTGGGGCGAAGAAAGGGAAGTCCACTCAGAAATGGACCGTCTCACGATGGATTGTACTCTGCATTAAAATCTGCTACTTGTATTTGGTTTGTGCCTGGGTTTTTCTTTTGTCTTTTTTTTTAGTTGAAGTTTCGAAACTGGTACTGTACTCCCTCTTGATGTTTATATATGCTGTACTGCCAATAACATCTCAATAAATGTTCTTAAAAAAATTAATAAAATCTGCTACTCAACCAGGAAGCAACCCCCTGAGGGCTTGCGGACTCATTCCACCAGAGCCAAGGCTGCGACCACTGGGTTAACTCATGCAGTCCATGTTCTGGACATATGTCAGGCAGCAACGTGGGCGTCTCTGCACTCGTTTACCAAGCAGTACTGCCTAGACAGTCTGGTCCTTCATGACAGGCACTTTGCCCTTCCAGTCCTCCATGTCTTCCTGTTCTAAATCTGTTTGCAGTCTGTGGAGGTATTGCTGGGGTATCAATTCTAAGGTAAGGAATCTACAGCTAGAAGTCTGAATCCTATTAACAAGATACTTACTTTCAGTGTCGCTTTATCTGATAGATACTCTTATCTAGCTGCAGATTCCTTACCAACTCCTCCATTGTCCCCACTCTACAAACGGATTTCTCAATGTAAGTTAATCCTCATAAAGTACATGGTGTCTGCACACTGGAACATCCACAACCTTTCTGGCTCTGCACTTCTAGCATGGAAATGTCGCAAAAAGTAACTGATGTCTGCACGCTAGGGTAGCACCTATATTGGTACTGCGCATGTCCATTCTGGGGTGGAGCCGAACGACCCCACCTACCAGCATGCATGCTTACTGCTCGAAATGCACGAATCCAGTGTGACGCTTAGGGAATATACTAAGGTAAGGAATCTACAGCTAGATAGTCTCCACCAGATAAGGCGTTACTGAAGGTAAGTAACTTACATTTTTATTAAGATATGTATATTTGTATTTTAAGTGCTGTTTCATCTTTCAGGTACTTCAGAACAATGCGAATGAGCAAAAAGTCTGTATAATGTGCTGATTGGGGACTTGAAAAGAGAGACCCTGTGTGCTATTCTTCCATCACTTAATTTGTAGGGGGATTATGCATAGTCCTGCTTATGGCCTATTTTCAGAACCATGTATTTTTAGTCTGGTGGTGTGGACTCCCTTAGACCTTTGCCAGTGTGTGCAGTTTTCTTCCCGTCCCCATTATGCAGACTTGTTCATAAGTTCAGACACAGCTGTCCGAGTTCTCTTGATTTATCTGGCCTGAGTCTGTCATAAACCAATAACCTTACACGGAACTAGACTGGCGAAATGCCTCCCTAATGTTACAACCATGCACTCCAGAATACTTTATAATCGAGCGGTCCCGACTCAACAAGTCGGGAGAGAAAGGGGTATGATTTGATTTAAAGACTTGTAGAGCGCGCGAACGCCCTGGGGCATCTTGGCGCTGAATCGAATGTACAGAGTCTAAGCCTGCCAAGCTGGAAAAACGCCTAGACCGAGAAGAGACAGGTTTTTACGGCTTTCCTGAACGCTGGAAGGGAAGGACTATTCTTTACTGAAAGAGGCAACAGCTTCCAGGCCTTGGCGGAGTGCAGCAGGAAACTCCCCCCCCCCCCCCTCATCTCAGTAGTTTAAATCTTGCAGTTTTGATTAGTTTCGCCTTGCTAGATCTGAGGTTCCTTATTGGTTCATATTGTTTTAAGTTCTGTTGTGGAAAGTGCGAACCAATACCATGGAGGGCCTTATAGGCCAGGCAAGCTGATTTGAAACGCACCCTTCTCTCAACTGTAAGCCAGTGTAGTCTCCTAAGTCTGTGGGCTACTGGTTCATACTTGGGGATGTCCTGAATCGGCCTGGTGGCTGCATTTTGTAGTCGTTGTAGTTTTAGCATTAATTGCTTCTGCATCCCTGCAAACAAGGCATTCCCATAATCCAGCCTTGCAAGGGCTAGCATGGTTACCAAGGTTTTGCGGGTGTCTAAGGGGATGTATGTTAATAGCTTATTTATCAGCTTCAAGATGTACCACACCGAGGAAGTCAGTTTATTTGTCTGGGCTAGGAATGTGAGTTTATCGTCAAGCACAAAACCCAGATTCTTGACTTCATCCACTGGTAATGGGCAAGCCCCCAGACTCTCCGGCCACCATTTCTGTGACCAGATGTTGGGGTTTATACCAAATAGCATTACCTCTGATTTAGCGCCATTTAATTTCTAGCCAGTTTTTTTGCATCCAATCGTTGACTTGTTTCATGCGTTTCCTGTACCTCTTCGCCGTTTCATCAAAGTTGTGTGTCATCGGCGTAGGAGACTGGAAGGAAACCACAGTTTCTGATGATAGAGGCTAAAGGGGCTACGTATATGTTAAAAAGGGTGGGACTTAAGGAGGAGCCCTGTGACACCCCCCATGGGGATTTAAAGGATTTAGAAGTGCATTCCCCTGTTTTAACAGTAAAGGTTCTATCTTTAAGGAATGATGCCATCAGAGCAAGGGCGGAGCCGTGGACCCCCAAATCAGCAAGGCGAGCCAGGAGTATATCATGGTTCACGGTGTTGAAGGCTGCCGATAGATCTTACAGAATCAAGGCAGCCTTCCCGCCTGCCTCCAGTACACTCCTGAGCTCTTTCACTGCCATGATCAGTGCTGTTTCGGTCCTGTGTTCTTCCCTAAACCCGTACTGTGAATGGTCTAGAGCGTGGGCGGACCTAAGGAACCCTGTCAGCTGTGAGTTTAGAATCTTTTCCAGCACTTTTGCCGGGAATGGTATTTTTGATATTGGCCTATAATTGGCCGGGTCTAGGGGATCCAGACCAGGCTTTTTCAACAGTGGGGTAACAGATGCTGTTTTCCAGCCATCAGGGAAGACGCTTGCCTGTATTAATTTCTCAAAAAGTATTTGGAGTTGTTTGCTTAGTATCCCTGGGAACAGATGAAAGATCTTGGGTGGACATGGGTCAGTGATACCTCCGGACCTAGTTTTCAGAATTGTTTGATGTATCTGTTCTACTGATGGGGTCGTAAATCTGAACCCTGAGTCTCCGGTTTCTCCAAACCCATAGAGGTTGGGATAAGCCCCTGCTTGTGAAGTGCTGTTGTGATTGATGGAGCTAACTAAATCGTATACTGACTTTACTTTGTTAATGAAGAATTGTCCCAATGTGTTGAAAAATACGGCACTCTCCTCCAATTGGACGTTAGCCTCAGGGTTAGTCAGTTTCTTAACTGTAAAGAAAAGTTCTTTACAGGAGTTTTTGGCCTCATTGATTTTCTTTACATAATAGGAAGATTTTTCTTCCAGAATCAGTTTTTTATAGGAGGCCAGAGTCCTTCGATAAGTTTCTTTAGCCTCTTCTTCGTAGTTGGCCCTCCATTTCTGTTCGGCCATCCTACAGGTCTGTTTTAATAGTCTTAATTTCTCCGAGAAACAAGGTTCTGAGGCTTTATTTCTTCTAGATCTTGCCTTTTTCATAAGGCCAGCTTTTAGGACCGTGGATTTGATCCAGGTATTGAGTTGCTCGTTAGCTATGTTACAGTCAGGGTTTAATTCGGGGGTTTCTGTTCCAATTGTTGCTGAACCTTGGGTACGTTCAGATTGGCCCAGTCCTGATATGTATAGTCTCTTGTGGGATATTATATTGCTTACATTTACATTTGAACTACTTGCTAATTGAAATGCATACACCAAGACTGAGAAAGGTTTTACACAATGTTCATTACAACAAGTCACGTGTTGTCTGAAATCTTATATCTGTGAATTATTTAACTGAACAAACTAATCCAGTAGTTATGCTGCAGTAGGTTATTCAGGAGCTAGTTCCACGGTCAAATCGACACGCACAAATCACCTCCCTTATTATCGCTAGGACACGGAAGTCTCACTTAAATTCTCAGGATGCTTACCACAGAGTGATGATACAATTGAGACAAGCCTTACAACTTCACTCAAGTTTCCTTTCAAACATGTTCACAAAGGACTAGGACGTTTAATGGGAAAGAGGGGGAGGGAAGAAAAAATGGGAAATGACTTGTCAAGGATTACGGAGAATAACCACCAAGCGCTGATTGGAGTTGGTGCGAAGCGAAACACTGGTCTCTATAAGAACCAGATTAGTTGAAGTGCACATTGGTCAGCTCGCACAACGAGGATATTCACAGCAAATCTCGCAAGACACCGTTCTATAGTAATGCGTCTTTAAAGCAGCAAATCGGTGGCCATCTTAGAAGGGCCTTTGAAACCTTCCCTGCCACAGGTGCCTCCAGTGATTGCTAATATGCTTTATGAGTTCCTTTTTAAACTTGAACGTATAGCCCTAAAAAGTGTGTTCTGCCAGTATATTTACTACTCTAGCTTTATTTCTGCCAGAGGCATATCACTTCTGGAAATTTGATGTGTTGGCCCTCACGTTGAACTGATCTTCTGTCCCAGAAATAGTATATAGTGTGTCAAAATATAATCCTAACTCTTAATTTGAAGGCCTAATTAAGTTCTATCTGCCTTATTTTAAAATGTACACCACGGTACTGATTTGTTAAGTTTCAAGATGTATGAAGCACAGTGTTATAATATCCTGTGTTATGTTATATTCCCCATTCCCTATTGTTTAATATTCCTTAATATAATCCATTATTCTTCCCCCTTCCTTACTTTCTTGGTATAGTCCTGCCTTTGATGTGCCATTAAGGTTGACAGAATGCTGCTGAGAAAAGATTTTAATTAGTATTTCCTTTCTTCACACATTTTGCTTACTTCTATCTCACAATTACTTTGCTGGCATCCATTAACATTTGTAACTGCGTAGACCTTGGTTGTTAGTACATTTAGTTTCTTTATCGTTCACTCTCTATTGAAAGCTTTTGAAAGACTGTTTATTATTCAGTAATGTTCTGCCGGAAAAACTATTTGTGTGTTTTTGAGAGAAGTAGCGAACTTGTGCAGTTTCCCAAATCCAAAGTTTTGTCTTTCACAACAGCAGAATAGAAACTAGTCTTCGGACCCTCCTGATCTTGTTACTTGGAGAAGGTCAAGTGTTTCTGTGTGGTGTTCATATTTGCTAAGTCGCAAACCATTTTGCTAAGATTTAAACTTCTATAGCACTTCTCTATCGGTCAAATGTACATAGCCATTATGAAGTCACAAACCCTGCGATTCGCAACATCACAAGGTTTGCAACTGTAAAAAGGTTTTTTTCTGTGTACTAAACCTATTTTGTGATTCGTAGTAGCCTTTCTGAATTGCAAAAGAAGTTTTGCAACTGAATCTCTGTAAGGAGTGGGTATGAAAGGGGCATTCTGCTCCCGACTGGAAGGACAATGTTTCGATTGCAAACCATTGAATAATCACTGACACCACAAGGTAGGTGGATGCTGATTTACAGAGGGGAAGTTTTGCATGTTGCACAACCTCCCCTATGGCAAATGTGTAAGACTGCCTCAGGAGGAGCAGGCAGTGGTGCCTGTGATCCAGCGCTACTCCGGAAATAATTTCTAGAACTCCATTACCTTTCCATGTAGTATCAAATCATGCACTTATTCATCAGTGGGGCCCATAACACTGCGAATCATTCATGCACACTTTCTCCCTACTACATGGATCGGTATGAATCAAAGGAGAGCTGCTGTATTATAGCGGAGTGTTAAAGTCAAACTAACTATTTATATTATATACATCTGCAGTTTTATTTCATTTACCATGGTTTTATATCAACAAGGAAATTTATTTAAACACATCACCATTGTTGGCGACAGATCTGCTAGTAAAAAATTAGGCTAAGGATGAACAAGACCAGCTTAATTCTTCATTTATCTAATTTTTATTTAAAGAAGATTCTCCTAGCATAATCAGTTTTATTCACTTTAAATTCATTTATTGCAACTAGTTATAAGGAAAGATAAATAATTTTAACTCGCACATTTATATTTCATTTGAATTTTAAGTTCAAAGAAAAGGAATGCAGTAATTGACATTTACAAGACATAAGTATTAGCAAAAGACAAAATAGTTCCCAAATTCTATCTCTCTATTCCCTCAAGCTATTTACCCTCATCTAAGGACTCCGTACTCATGCAAAAAAAGCTTAAAGTTGTAAAGTTTAAGTTCTTACGCTCCAAGGAAATTCAGCATTCCGGCAGCATGTTAGGATATGCACATAGAAATCGAAAAGAGAGCTTTTTTCTAAACTCCAGACCTATTCTTTTATACCCTTTTTCTCTAGCTAAACTATCTAAATTCTGTAACAATTGGGGTCTCTGACGATTCTGATTGGTTGGTTCAAGGGGTGGAGGAGCATTACCTCATCATCTTATTACTTGACTTCCGCAGAGTCAGCGAAATGATTTTGACCATTGTCTTTAAGGTTACCAGTTCCATCGTGTCCTCCAAATTGTAATTTTAAGCTATTTTCCCAGGGTTTACAAAAGGGATGTCCATTTTATTGGCAGTCAGTCAGGGTTTCAGAGCACATCGTCCTTGACCTGTTCCGTTCAGCTCAGTCAGCTCATACGTGTCTGCAGCTCCACTCAGCAAGCGCATGCGTGCTTCACATTAATCTCGGAGTCATGAAAATCGTCCATCTTGGACTAGGCCTCACTGGCCATAACGGGAACTATGATAGAAACAAACACAATTGAAAGTTAATTATTGAATTATAGCCCTTCTGTTTACCTCCCACCTTACTAAGGTATCCCTGTTAGTTATTACCTAGCAAATAAAGCCACATTTATGCGTAGTTTGCTCACCTGTCCTCCTGTTTTTGCCACAAATAGACAAACAGTAAGCACATTTATGCCACTTTCGGTTAACTTATAGCTTTTGCGTTATTTTCAGACGTCACATTAGCACTCAGTTAGTCGATTATGGTTGCAACACAAGCAATTTAGTATCCCACGTGTATTTTGTGTGTGCAGTCTATTCTATGTTGGTTAGTTTTTTCCAAACCATACACTTAGTTCATGTTCCTGTTATGAGAGAGTAACTTCACGAGCGGTATACAAAATTTAGCTTTTTACCTCGCTTCATCAACTCCCTCCTTTGGTGATTTATCACCAAATACCTCCCGAAATTTCGTTTTTTTTTTTTTTATCCTAACATGTTTCAAATTCTTTGATTAGTATGAAATTTTATACTAGAGTCTCTTCTATCTTTCTGGTATCTTCGTACAGTTTCTCTTGAACTTCCTCCGTTTCTATGTCATTCATTTCTCTTTTTCTATCTTTTTCTTCCTGAATTGCTTTCTTTATTGATCTCTTAACATTCCTTCTCTTTCTAATCATACAACATAATCTTAATATCAAAATTACTATTATTATTACTATCACTGGAAAAAATATTTAACCTATAATAGAACTACCTAATTCGTGTAACCAATGTTTAACTGCTGAAAACCTTTTACCCATTCGTTCAAGAACACCATCAACCTCCAGTGGTTCAATTTCTTTGTGCAACTCTGTAATGTTGTAATATATTTTTCAATGTTTTGACTCGTATTTGTAATGTATGTGCAGCAGTGCTATACATGTAAAATTCCACAAACTCCTCCTTCTTTCGCTAAGAGTTTATCAAGAGCAAGACGATTTTGCATCACCATAGCTCTCATAGCAACTAATTCAGTATTTACCATTAAAAATCCACCTGCAGTGTCTGTTGACAATTTCCGAATCTTATTTGCATTAAAAGATATCCCCACCATTGGTATCAGGGCTCCAAAAATTTCACCTATTATTTCTGCAACACTCTCTCTTTTTCTACTACTTAATGTTTTACCTATCTCATGTATTCCATTAGTACCCCTATCTACATGAAAGATTTTAGGAAAGACCAAGCCTACATAACATGTCCAGTACCATTTGTAATAAGCTTTGTTCCCACAAATGAAATATATATACCAGAAAAAATTGGATCTTTACCACCTTTAAATCCCCAACCCCCTATTATACAATAAGGTCTTCACTTTGACTCGCACCAACAAAATAATTGTCATACACAGTATTTTTATTTTTTTAAAATATTTTTATTTGCATTTTTTTCCAATAACAATATTACAGTTACGTCATCATCAATTAACAGCACCCGACTCCCTGGCCTCCACCCCCCTCGCCACATGTCTAGAAATATTACTGCATTCTTTTTTCCAATCCAGCTCCAAACTTCTATGTCCACTATTGTCCTCATCGCAGTGTCTCGAGTCCCCCCCCGTACCTTCCATATCCTGAAAGTGCCCTTATCTTACTACCCCTCTCACAATCCTCCATCAAGGCCATGATATTTTCGCCATTTGTTCCAAACTCTTCCAAATTTCTTGGGACAACCTCTCGCCTTATAGGTGACCCTTTCTGCCGTCATATAGAGGCCCATACCCTTCCTCCATTCCTCAATCTGTGGAGTCGTGCTCGCCCCCCAATATTTCGCCACATCTGTCTTAGCCACTACCAAGGCCAGGACCAGGAAGATCAATAGTGGGCGCGCCAAATCTATATTGTTAGTCATTCCTAATAAGATTAGCTTGGGGTCCATGTGCAAAGGCGCTTCCAGTACAGCTGCCAATTCTTTCATTATCTCCCCCCAATATGTTTGGATCCTTGGGCAAGACCATATTATATGGAAAAAATCTCCCACTTCCTGGCCGCATCACAGGCAGTTCGTATCTCCTATCTTCCCCATTTTGTACAGTCGTACCCTATCGAAGTAAGTCCTATGTAGTCCATTAAATTGTATGAGTCTCAACCGGGATTTAATGGCTACCTCCCTCGGGTGCATAAGTACCGTGTCCCAAACTACCACATCCATCTCTCCTACATCTCCCTCCCATTTTGTCCTAAGAGCGTCCAGGCTGTCTGGCATGTTGTTAATAATGGTTCTATATGTAAGTGATAATGCCCTTTTGGGTATATGTTCCTGCAGTAACCTACCCTCCAGGGGAGCATACTCGGTAGGGTATCTTCTGGTATCCCTTCTGCCTGCCACACATGACGCCACTGAGCATATTTCAGGTATTGCGTGGGGAGCAGTCCAAATTCTGTCCTCATAGCCTGAAATGACTTCAGAACACCTCTTACAGTCACGTCACCTATCGTTGATATACCTATATCGTCCCATTTCTTGAATCCTTTCAATTTATTCAGTTCCCCTAGCCAAGTGCAGCTCCACAATGGCGTTTGTCTAGTAAGCTTTTTCTCCCATCCTATGGTCCTGGTCGCTCTATTCAGTCTAGTGGCCGGCAGTAGCCGACCCTTCCCTTGACCCCCATATAAATAATAAGTGTATGGATGGTTACCTATAATACTCCTCTCCAGAGCATATGTGGGGTGGGTGGCCGAGGCGTGGACCCAATCATTAACCACTATCAGATGTTCCGCCCAGTAGTAAGCCTCAACATGAGGGAGAGAAATTCCTCCGCCATATTGGTGCCTTTGCAGGGTCGACAGTGCTACTCTAGGCTGTTTACCTAGCCACAAAAAGGACCGGACTTCTGAGTTTATATCTATAAACACTCATCGTGGGAGAGGGTAGTATTCGTTTTGGAACGCATATAGAAGTTTTGGTAGCGTCACCAGATTGAACATAGCCGCGCGACCCAGAAGCGTCAGGGGCAGTAGCCTCCATCTAGTCGCGTCTTCCACAAAGTTGCGCACTACCCGCTGAACATTCCTATCGTATGAGCCTTTCTTATTCATTGTAACAAGCACCCCAAGGTATACGAACCCCTCCACTGTCGTCTGTAGCCTCTCCGGGAGATTCGTCCACTGTTCCCTGCCACTAGGGTCATATATAACCGATTTATGCCAATTAATCTAGTACCCCGAATGCGCTCCATAGCGTTCTAACTCTGAGAAAAGCACCGGTATCGTTATTTCCGGATGTGTGACATACAAGAGGACATCATCCGCGTATAATGGACCTATCTTAAAGCCTCTAATCTCTGGATGCTGTTGAACCATCGCTGCCAGCACCTCTATTGTCAGTGTAAAAAGCAATAGGGAGAGGCGGCATCCCTGCCTTGTTCCCCGCTGCACCGGGAAGTCCTGAGACAGAACCCCATTCACTTTTACCCTTGCCCTGGGGTCCGTGTATAATAGTCGTATCCACCGCCTAAATTGCGGACCAAACCCCAGTCGGACCAAATCACAGTCCAGAAATGGCCAGTGCACTGCATCAAACGCTTTTTCCGCGTCTAGCGAGAGGAACCAGTGCGGGTCCTGTTTTTTGCCCACTTCCTGCAGCCAATTATGAGTCCTTCTCAGATTAAATCTGGTGGCCCTTCCCGGTAGGAACCCCGTCTGGTCCAGATGCACCAAGTCCGGGATCACCCTCCGTAGTCTGAGTGCTAGTACAGTTGCCAATAGGATAGGAGGAGCAATCCTCTGGCGGCTTGCCCCTTTGCCCTCTTTGACTATCGGGATAATCGTGGCCTTACGCAGGTCTGGGGGGGGGAGTTCTCCCGCCTGAACCGCATCCTCAAACAGTCCCAATAGATGATGGGCCACCAGGTCTTTCGTCTTTTTCAAGAACTCTGCCGGGAACCCATTCGGGCCAGGGACTTTCCCCGCACGCAACTTAGCTATGGCCTTCTTAATTTCTTCAAGTGTAAGTGGGGCCTCTAGATCTTGTACGTCTACGTCTACCAGGCTTGGGAGCTCTATGTGCTCCATAAAGGACATAGCTTCCTCCTGCGTTCCTAGGTCTCTCTCTTTGTAGAATTGTCGATAATGCGTAGCAAATGCTTCCACAATCTGGCCATCTGTCACGGTAAGGTTCCCTCGGTCATCCCTAACTTGATCAATCCACCGCGCATCCCTTTCCTTCCCACTTAACCAAGCCAGCAGTTTGCCTGACTTGTCTCCCACATCGTAAAGGCGATGTAGCGTCGCCATAGCCTGTGTCCTGCCCTCTCCTGTTACCGTATCTCTATAGTGTCCTTGCACATCGGTCAGTTTCCGAAACGTCGTCATATCTCTATTGTCCTGGTAGCCCCTTTCCAGTGCCAATATCTGGGCCTCCATCATCTTCAACTATCTCAGGGTGCCTCGATTCCTCTCTGCCAATCTATTCTGGGCCCTATCTCTCATGACCGCCTTAAAGGCTTCCCAGAAGACCACCTTCGACGAGACGGAGCCCAAATTTTCGGCTATGTACACCTTGACATCTGCTCTCAGGCCCTTCAGTATGGTCTGGTCCTGCAAGTCCCAAGCCGCTAGTCTCCACTGTCCCTGCCTCTGCTGCGTGTTTCGCCCCACCGTCACTAAGAGCGGCGAGTGGTCTGATATCCCCCTGGCTTTGTATTCTGCTACATCTTCTCTTGAAACCATGTGCTGGGCCATAAAAATGTAATCTAATCTGGAGTAGACCCTATGAGCTCCAGATAAAAAGGAGTACGTCTTGTCTTCCGGGTGCAGCCATCTCCATATATCCGTCCTCCCTACCGCATCAATCATATTTGCGAGGGGGGTCCGGACCTGATCTTTAGGCCTGTCTCCCATTCTGTCTAGGGGTGGGGATATCACGTCGTTAAAATCTCCCCCCGGTACCTGTATGGTGTCAGATGTGTTAAGCAGGATATCTGTGACCCCACGTAGTGTGACTGCCTGCAGTTTGAGAGGGGCGTACGTCGATATTATCGTATATTCCTTCCTCCGCCAAGTGCCTCGCACCCCTACATATGTGCCCTGTGTGTCCGCCAAAACCCACGCCACCCGGAATGGTTGACTCTTCCTTATCAGTATGGCCATCCCTCTCGAGCCTTTATTGAATCCCGCATGTGCGAGGACCTTATACTGTCCCCTCGCTAGGAATCCATATTTGGTGCCCAGGTGGTGTGTTTCTTGTAACAGGAGGTGTGTTTCTTGTAACAGGATAAAATCTGGGCCCACCCTTTTCACATAGGCATTTACCATGCCTTTCTTGAGTTTGCTACCCAGGCCATTCACATTCCATGTTAACACTGAGAATTCCTCCAAGTTCCGATGTGTATCTCTTTGACTATCCGACATCTTGCGATGTGTTGTATGTATTAGCGAGCTGGCGTGTCATTAATGTGAGGACCTGTAGTTCAGTGCATGTGACCATGATGACGTATTTCAATCCCCCATCCCCCTCCTCCCTCCCCCTCCCTTCCATCCCTGCCCCCCGACCCTCAACTTCTCAGAACTGTCCCAACTCCCCCACCATCCCCCTCCCCACCTCTCCCTCCCTTCAATCCCATCATCTAGAGAATCAGGACCGACGGTAGAGAAGGTCTGTCGCCCTCCCATGTAACCCACCTCAACTTAGGCTCTCAGTCCAATCTAGGAACATGCAACCCTTCCCTGCCTGTTCGACCTAGTAGAATCAATACTATACAATATAACAAACACAATACAGCAAAACGCCAAAAAGGTAAGGGGGGTGGGATGAGTCAACTTGCGTGCTCCATGGCTGTGACTGGAACCTCCAATGTCCATATCCGCCACCGTTTAAGAATGGGAATCTTGTGAGTCTGTTCTCGGGGCTATCGCCTGGCCCGATGCATCCTGTTCCAAGTCCCGGATAGCCGCCACCAGGGGGTGCAGGGATCCGGCTCCTTCCTCTTTCTCGCCCCCCGAGGAGCGGCCCTCTGTTTCTTCCTCTCCTTCCGAGCGGGCCCTTCTCCCTAGGCAACTGAATCTGGATCCCAGAGCGCCCCTCCCCCTGGGTGAGTCCGAGTTCCTCCTCCGTCGACCCGTCCCAGAAGGACCAGGGTATGGCGTCATCTGCAGTCTTCTCCTGTTTCTCGGTCTCCTCGTTCTCTGTGTCTTCAGCCCCTCCCACTGAAATCCGGGTGATATCCTTCGGGGAACCGCATCTGCAACTCCGGCCTCCGGGTTGGACGGCGCTCCTCCAGCCATTGCCATGCGTCGTCCGGATGAGTGAAGAAGTGTGCCTGGTCCTTGTAGAGTACTTTCAATTTCGCTGGAAACAGCAACATATATTGAATATTTAAGTCCATCAGCTTTCTTTTCACTGCGTCAAAGGAGCGCCGCTGCTTCTGCACCTCCTGGCTATAGTCCGGGAAAATCATTATTTTGGTGTTTTCCAGGCGGATCTCCCCCATCTTTCTAGCCTCTCTCAAGATCCGGTCTGGTCTCTGTCTGCAAAGTTAACAAAACGGGCTATGACTGGCCGTGGTCGCGCTCCTTCCGGTGGTTTCACCAGTAGCGCCCTGTGCGCCCTTTCAATCACAAAGCAGTTTGAGAATTGTGTCTTCGAGAAGGTCTTCCGCAACCAGTTATACAAAAAAGTCAGCATGTCGGTTCCTTCAATTCCCTCCCTAAAACCCACGAAGCGGAGGTTGTTGCGTCGGGCCCTGTTTTCTGCATCATCTACCTTCCAGAGTAGCTGACGGTGCGAGGCCTGGAGCTCCGCTATATCTTTCCGGAGGGTGATGAGCGTGTCTTCTTTCTCACCTATCCGTGTTTCTGCTGTGGTCTCTCTCTCGGTCAGGTTCCGGAAATCTTGTCTCAATAGCGTTACCTCCGATCCCACCTCTCCGATCTTGACCTCCAGTGCTGTGCGGGATTCCTGTATGTCCGTCCTAGATGCCTGGATCGCCTCCATTAGCAGCTCAGTGTCCGAGCGCGGGCCTAAGGCTGGGGCCTTCGACTGCGGGTGAGCCGTGGCATATCGCTCCATGGTCCCTTGTCTTGGGGACCTTGTCTTTCTTCCCCATTCTGGCTGCCCCAGATGTGCGTCGGAGTGGTTATCTGGTACTCCTGCCTGTCACAGACACCAGCCTCTAGCAATACTTTCCAGACCTCTGTAGGTTCTGGCGGCTCTTAGTGTTCAGAGTTAGGGAGCCCCCGTGTCTCCAGGACCGCCGCCGCCGTCTTCCTCCGAGCCCGTATGTGCAAGGGGTGGATCCTGCTCCCAGAGGCTAGTCCAAATGGTCCTCCCCTCGGATGAACACCTTTCTGCGGCTGGCCCCAGTCTCTAGGGGGCGTCCAGCACTCACCCAGGCCTTCCTTTCGCGCTTCCCTTCACTTTTCAGCGTAGGTCGGGGTGATCTCTGTCCTCAAAACGTAACACCCAAGGGCCTGGGACCCATACACAGGGGGGGGCCCTTCAGTGACTACGTCTCCGTAATAGCGATTGTGAGCTCTCAATCTCCACACGGCAGTCTAGTCCCTCCAAGAAAGTGTTTCAGTCTGCAGGGCTGCCCGTGTCATACACAGTATTATCCCTACGAATACAAAACTTCCCTAAAGATGGAGTATCAATATTTATAGCCACATTCACATTTTGTCCCTCTAAATTTTCATCCTCAAATTCCCAATATTTAGATTTAGCATGCTTCACTCTTTCATTTCTTTTGTAAATATTTCTTCTCTCTTCCACCATATCTAAAAATGCCTTTTCCTCATTTCTCAATTTACAAGTCAAATTTTGTTTAAAGGCGTAACCATGGGTTAGTTCTTGAGTTTCTAAGAAAAATTCTCCAAAAACGTTTGCAGGCTTAACTTTGTTCATAGTATTTACAATCCCCAAAAACATCATCAGAATTGGAATAATAATATTCTAATTTCCCTGTATTGTAAAACAAAATTGCTATTACGCTACATGTGACCCCATATGTAAGTGGTAAGTGGTGATAGCTTACCCCTTCTGACACTGATGCTGGCAATTTCACACAGACGTAGCAGTCGCTTGCGTCCATGGTTCTAACATACTCAGACAGTAATCTAGAAAATGTGTTTTTTGGAAAAGTCGCTAATCGACTTATCCTGATGAATTTCTGGCTTATACACATGTGGTTTATCAGGTTTTAATTCTTCATTTCTTGCATTCTTAGTCACATTTGGTTTCAACTTCTCAAAATATTCTCTAAAAGGAATGATAATAGCTAAAATCAACCATACTAATATTAATAACCCAGTACATATGAACCACATTTTGCACCATTTTCTAAATATTGAACATTTCGTAACTTCATTAGTAGTAGCCATTTTTTTTAATTTAAACAGCGATTGTTTTTACAATTCTCTTTATTCAGATGCCTGCCTCAAATAGATTTCAGTTTACCCTCACTGTAGTTGTCATATAGCAGTACTTCAAGTCTTTACCTTTTACCTGGTAATTCCAGATCTAATATCTCTTTTCTTTCTTTAAGTTTCAGTCTTTTACTCACTTTCTTTTTCCTGACTTGCACAATTCAGGTTTTCTTGGCTGCTGTTTACTTCCTCAAGAGGAGGCAAAGACATATAAGTCCATTCAGGTGATTTATATTTCTGATTTGGTCTTCTCACTCTTTTTGGCCTTTGGACAACCTCTATTTTCTTTCCCATTAACTCTCTCTGGCTTGTTATCTCATTTACTTAATCTTCTGGTTTTCTTGCTCTGTTAACTAGTTTGACTCTTAGTCCATCATTTTCTCTAGGCCAATTATCTCCTTTACGAGCTCGCTTTGTCTTTGGCTCTCTAGTGTTATGTTCCACTCTCCAAGCTCTTTTTCTTGAACTCTTTCTCAGTTGAGTTTCATCTCCACTGTCATCAGTTTCACTTTCAGTATTTTCAACAGTATCATTTATCATGAACTTTATAATGTCTGTTTCTTCTTCAGGATCTGATTTCTCTTTATTCAGTACTTTAACTCTGTTAGGAACATCTCCATAACTGGTACTTGGAATCTCATCCTTCTCGTGAGTTACTTCCTCCTATCCAGTGTCAGGATTTTGGTTCCTGCTTTCAGAGCTTTCTGACTGTTCTTCAGTATTTTCTTGATTACCAGTTTTATCTTCACTTTGCGTAAAGTCTTTACTAGTATCAGTTCTTACCAAATCTCGACTTTCAGATGCATCTTCAAAATTTGGTATTTCAACAATTTCACCTTCTCCTTCGGATGCAGAGCTAGCATCTGATACCTCCAGATGTTGACGTTCTTGTCGAGCTTCAGTATCTGGATTTCTTTCTGGTTCTCCATCAGAATCAGTTGTGCTTTCACCTTCCTCGTGTGGATTTTCAGGCTCAGGTACACGAATGGTGTGGCTGGTATGCACCACCTCTTTAATCCAGCACATTTAACAGCAGTTGTACTGACCAAAATAACCTGTCTTGGGCTTTGCCAACGAGGCACCAAACAGTTTCTCCTTCGGTGTACCTTTATCCGAACCCAATCTCCAGGAATTAGATCATGAGCTGGATTTTTCTCTTTCGTGTTTGACTCAGTTCCCACCTGATGGAACACAGAAGTTACCGCGTCAGACAGATTTTTGCAGTAATCCAGTATGATGTCGTCATTTATATTTAACAGTTTATCAACTTGTACAAATGCTTGTCTCATCACTCTGCCCATCAAAATCTCATGTGGACTTAGTCTGGTTTTTCTGTCAGGTATACTCCTTAAGGTCATCAGAACAAGTGGTAATGCGTCCGGCCATTTTAGTCCTGTTGCCAAACACATTTTTGCAATTCTGTTTTTTATTGTTCCATTCACTTGTTCAACTTCCCCTGAAGCCTCTGTTCTGTAAGCACAATGCAGTTTCTGACGAATGTCCAGTGCTTCACCAATCATCTGTAACAGTTCATTCTGGAAATGGCCCCCACGATCTGTTTCAATTGTTACTGGAAAACCGTATCATGGTATAATCTCACGCAAAAGAAATTTTACAACAGTTAGACCAGCATTCCTCCTGGTGGCGAAAGCTCCCACCCACTGAGAGAAGAGACAAATGATTACCAATACATATCTGAGTCTATTACAAGGAGGTAACTCGATGAAATCCAATTGCCTTCGTGTAAATGGACCTCCCTCCCTTCCTATGGTTCCCTTGCTCACAACTGTTTTTCTGTTGGGATTAAACTGCTGACATACTAGGCATCTCTGGCACAGGCTCTCAGCTATCATCCTAAATGTTGGATTATAGTCTGTCTGAACAACCTTATCATCGCGTCTCTCCCGACATGGGCTTGACCATGGTACATTCGGGCCATGTTTGAGATCATGCTATCAGGCATTACTGGTCTTTCATCTTTATAAACCCAAATTTTATCTTGTTCTCTTTGTCTACATCCTGCTTTTAGCCAATTGTTTTTCTCCTCTTCACTAGCTTCTTCCTGAATCTGTCTTACTTCTTGCCAAGTTTCAACTATTGTGGTTAGCATTCAAGGACTTGAAACATGTTCTTCTTTCCTGTCCCGATTTATGGATGCAAGATTTCTAGCACAGTATTTTGCAATGGAATCAACATACCTGTTGCCTCTGGTACTGTAGTCATCACCTTTTTTATGGGCAGCACATTTCACCACTGCAATCTTATTAGGCAACTGAATAGCATCAATCAACATGTTTACAAATTCAGCATTTCTGATGGGGGATCCCGCAGAAGTTAAATAACCTCTTTGAGACCACTGTTGCCCATAATCATGGACAACCCCGAGTCCATACTGACTGTCAGTCACTATGGTAACTCGTATTTCTTTTCCCAATTCACATGCTCGAATCAAAGCAATCAATTCTGCTGTTTGAGCAGAACGAATTCCTTTCAGACAAGATGCTTCCAGGACATCTGCAACTGTACATACGGTGTATGCAGCACTTGAAACACCCTACTCTGTTCTCAGACACGAACCATCCACAAACATTACATTGTCTGACTCAGCTAATGGCTCTTCTCTGATGTCTGGTCTGGGTTTGGTACAATACTCAAGAACATCCAAACATTTGTGATCAACCTAATTTCTTACTTCAACTTCCATAGCATCAGACAACAATGTGGACAGGCTTATGCTTACACAACGTTAAATTGTCACATTGTCTGCTCCCAGAATCGTCTTCTCGTATTTTGTCATTCTGTTATTCGTAAGGTACTGTGTTTTTGTTCTAGTGAGGATAATCTCTACAGAATGAGGTACGTATACTCTCACAGAAAATCCCATCACTATTCCTTCACTTTGTTCCAAACTCACACTTGTAGCTGCTACTGCTTTTAAGCAACCTGGCAAGGCTTTTGCAACTGGATCTAAAGCAGCTGAGAAATATGCAATTGGTTTCCTTAATTTTCCATGTCTTTGAATCAATACTGACAATGCACATCCTTTTTGCTCACTGTAATACAGCTCAAATTCGTTCTCATAGTCAGGCATTCCTAAAGCTGGAGCTTCACATAGACTTGTTTTTAGCTGTTCAAAAGCTTCCATTTCAGTCTTATTTAGTACAATAGGATCTCTGATGTCTGCTTTAGTTAATCTCTGTAAGGGTTTTGCTATCAGTGAAAATCCACTAATCCTCTGTCTGCAGTAGCCCACCATTCCTAGGAACATTCTAACCTGTCATTGTGTTTTCAGGGGCTGCATTCCTTGTATCATTTTGATTCTTCTTTGCACTTCTTACTGACAAAATTGTAATTTCGATGGAGACATTTTATGTCCCTCTTCTGCCAAGTGATTTAATAATGCAATAGTTTCTGATATACATTCATCTTTTGTCTTTAATGCCACCAATAGGTCATCAATATACTGAACCAATACAGATTCTCCAGGCATGTTTAAACTTTCTAATGACTTCTTTAGCAACTGATTAAAAATGGATGGACTCTCAGTATACCCCTGAGGAATTCGGCACCATGCCAAAATACGATCTCCAAACCGGAATGCAAATATTGGCTGGCTTTTTGGGTGCAATGGAACAGTAAAGAACGGGTTGCACAAGTCAATTACAGTGTACCATTCTACATCATGTGGAATCTGATATAGAATTACTGCTGGATTTGGTACTATCGTACAACATGAGCCAATGATCTTATTAACCTTTCTAAGGTCTTGTACAATCCTAAATGTTCCGTTTGGCTTTTTCAATCCCATTATCGGTGAATTACAAGGACTGCTTTCTATTTCTCGTAAAATACCTTGTTCAATCATTTTATTTATCACTGGCGTTATTCCTTCAATTATTTCTACTGTCATTTTATACTGGGGAATGTTTGGGTAACTCACTTCTACTTTTACAGGGTCTACGTCTTTCATTAATCCAATATCTTCTCCCCTGTAAAATCCCACACTTGCTCTTTTACTGCTTCTTTCAATTCCACCGGGATATTTTCTCGATCAAACACAGGAAACAATTCATTCTTCTCTGACTCTATCATGGCCATAGTCCTTTTGTACAAACTATCTTCACCTGGAGTTTGGAGGTCTATGCCATCTGGTGAACAATATATGGCACAGTTCATCTTGCATAGAATGTCTCTGCCTAACAGATGTACAGGACTGCTATCACACACCACAAATGGGTGCATGTCTTTGAAATTTCCAATTTCTACTTCAACTGGTTTTGTTAAGGAGGTCTGAATCTGTCTATTAGCTACACCTACAACCTGTATTGTCTCACCCGAGAGAGGAAGATTTTGATTTTCCACTGATCTAACAGTAGAACGGGTAGCACCAGTGTCCACTAGGAAAGTTACTTTTCCATCATTCACTTTTCCATTCACAAACGGACCAGACTGATCTACCTCAAGAGTGGCTCCAAGCCCACACTCTTCTTCCTCTCTCAGGCACCGTCAGAAACTGTCATCCGACTCACTCCCGCCATCCTCTTGTAACCAATATTGCTGACTCACATTCACTCTGGGCAATAGGTTTACCTGTTTGCCTCCGCTGAATTCTGTCTCCGCACTGTATCTCTGCATATTTACACTGTGTGGAAGTGGCGGTTGTGGCACCTGACTTTGCTGAGTAACTACCTGCTGCTGTTGCGGTTGCTGTTGGTTTACCTCATTCTGCACCTGCGGATTCAATGATGTATTTTCGGGATTAACTCTTGGTGGGTACTTACACTCTTTTCTCCAATGCCCTATCCTGCCGCAATTATGACAAGGATATATTTTTCTTAAGCTCATCTATATTCTCTACTAATTTTGGTTTATTAAAATTTCCCTTCAAATTCCCTTGACTCCTGTCTGTATTTTTATTCTCCAATTGTGCTGCTTGATGTTCTGCTACCTTTACTTGAGCCCACATTGCCTTTTCTTTTAGTTTTCTCTGTTTAGCCTCTATTTCATCACTGCAATATTTTGCGTGTCTTAATACTTCATCCACAGAGCATGTTTGCCATCATATTAAATTATGTTTGATCATATCTCCTATCTCTGGTCTCAATCCAAACACAAAACGATATACAAAATGACTCTTATCGTTTTCATTCAGCTCTTCATAACCACTGTACTGCTTGAACACCAATAACAGTCTCTCATAAAATGCATCTACAGATTCTTTCGATTCCTGCAATGTCCTGTCAATTGTTACCCAGTCTGTCTCTTTTGGTGGAATTTTATTTTTCAAGAACACTATTACCTGTTCATACGTCCGCATTACCTCGGGTCCAGGAGCACCTATCACTCTATCTCGTGGATATTCAGTTTTCGGCCAATCCACTGTTATTCTGCATTCAGCCCATAGATCTGCTGGTACCACTATGTCAAACAATCCATCTAGATCCTCCCATCATACTTTTGAAACTTTTACAAATCTGTCTACCTGTCTGTACCATTCTACTGGTTTTTCTCTCAATCTGGGGAACTCATTAGTGAATGATAATATGTCCTGCCTACTCCAAGGGACATGTACATACCCTCCTCCTGGTATTTCTCTTATGGGAAATTCATTTACTACTGTTTCTTTCTCTCTCACAGGGAATGCTAATGTGGATTTATCACTGGCTTCTTCTTTTTTCTTTGCCCATTTTGCTTTCCATTTGTCCACATCTCCCCACCTTCTTAGTAAAACAGTCAGTTCTTCTATTTGAGTTAGTCTTCCTGCAGTATTAATATTTTCAATGTCTTTTTCGGTAAAATCTACTCTATAAGGTTTCTGTAATGTTTTATTCTTCGTAAAATCTACATCCATTTTATTTGCTAATCCTTCCAATTGATCATGTATAGATTTCGCTTTCCAGGTAATGCTTTTATACATGAACATCAATTCATCATCTTGGTAGGTTTTTAATCTATCTGTCCCAGTTGTTCCAATAATTAATTCTTCCATGTCAATTTTTAGTCTAACCGCATCTAATACTTTTGGTTCATGCTCTTTTACTTTCAGAGTTTTAAGCCAATCACTTAATTCTTGTTCTGATGGTCCTACTGGAGTCTTTGTTAAATCTATTTTCTCTACATTTATTTCGGGTGTTGCAGAATCAGATTCTGCTCCAGTTGGAAACGTATATGGTAGACTTTGATTAAAAGTCAATTCAGGTGGTGTCACGTTACTGGTTCGTCTAATTTCAGACAAATCCGGATAAATCTTTTCTCTTACCTTTTGCAAACTCTGATTTAATCGAATCGTTAAAGTTGGTTTTTTTATTTTCTGATTTTCGAATACTGGAATTACAGGACCTATTGTTACTGGGACCGTTACAGCTTCTATATTTTTAGTAAGTTCCTCTATCTTTTCTGTCAATTCATTTGTTGAACGTATATATTCAGAAGTACTCGCTTGCTCTTCAGTTTGTCTCTCTACTCTGGCTACACTCTTCCTAATCTCATCATTTTGTTTAGGAGTACCAGTAAGTCTGGTTTATATCACTGGGGTGTTTGAATCATATCTCATTTCTACTCTTTCTGGAAGGTCTTTAAAATTTGAAAATCGTTTCGGGGTGTCAGTAAATCTATCCTCTATCGGTGGAGCATTTGGAGTGGTCCATATAGAACCCGGTTGATATGGTGGTGGTCTTCTATTTAATATCTCCTCCAGCACCGTGTCCTCTGATTCATTCTCACCATAATCCTTTCTTCCTATCTCCACATTATTCTTTTTCTCTGTGCATTTTCGCCTTTCCATTTCATCTACCAACCTAACCGGATACATTCCATCGCACATGTCCGCATTTCTCCATCCTCGCATTCTACTCATGTGTTTCTCCCCACAATCCACGTAATCTACGTTTTGGTCATCGATGATTCTCAAATCTTTCTCGTTCTAATTCATGCATCTCATCTTCCCACTCAGCTAGTGCTTCAAACTGAGTTGGTCTAGGTCTTGGTTCAAGTTTCATCATCTTTTCTCTCAAATTTCGTAGAACTGCCAAATTAAATGATCCTACTTCGGGAAATGCTAATGCACCATCATTCTTGGTATATCTAGCCCAATTCTCTAGCCAAATGCATGTATGATAGCCATATTTCGACATCATATAGGAAGCAGGCGTTTTTTGACGGAGGAAGTAATTTTCCTTCTCTCGTTACGATCGCCTTGTCCTTTTTTAATACATTTTTCAATTTCTTAAACCATGAAGGTTTCTCATTCTCTTGTCCATTATAAAACTCAATTTTTCTGATAATTTCCTGTCTACCAAAAGATCGCTCTTTCTTCCGTATGCTGCTTCGTAACACCAACCTATCACAACGCGGTTCACACTATCGTACCAATTAGAACAAGATACGTTATTTTAGTGCTTAACCAATAATCTCACTGCTTTTCGTGATGCACCAATCAGCCTTTACTATGTCTTGGTCACGTCGACCAATCCCTGCGTGACACTTTTGACGTCAGCAGTGCTCCGTCTTCTACTGCGCCGACTGACCCCTCCTTTACAAGGAATATCGAGAAGCCGTATTTACACTTTTATACAACTGAATCGGTTAGTAACTTACACAAACCAACTCCATTCGTCTGTTTCACTAAACCAAAGTGATAGTTTTCTCAATCGCACAAGTATTCTGTATTTCCATTACACAGCGCTTACCTCTTCTCTGCCACAGAATTTTACACTTGCCGATAAAGCAGCACTTACCTCTACCTTTACACTTCTCACAAGCTTGGGTTAAGCTCTATTACTCTCTCAGCAGTAAGTTTTAAATCAGGATACACAATGATCCCTGTACTTGAAGGCTAAGATTTTGTAGACTGTCCTCGCTTTGCATTTATCCTTTCACACGTAAAGTCCCTAAACTTATGATGTACGACGACACCACTGTGATATAAGACGATACCACTACTTTATGAAACAGACTATATGATGTGCGACTTCACTTGCCACACTTCCTCTGCCTGCAGACAGAGTAACCAGCTTCCCACACTTTTCGGAAGCCTTTTCGGACTACATATAACTTAATACAAACTCAACAGATGTTAGTCATAATTCTGTACATCAAATCGCTCTATCCATTATCCTAGTTAATTCTATAGCAACCTATGCTCTGCTACCAAGTAATTAACTGATGCAGCGCTACTCCGGAAATAATTTCTAGAACTCCATTACCTTTCCCTGTAGTCTCAAATCATGCACTTATTCATCAGTGGGGCCCATAACACTGTGGATCATTCATGCACACTTTCTCCCTACTACATGGATCGGTATGAACAAAGGAGAGCTGCTGTATTATTTCGGAGTGTTTAAGTCAAACTAACTATTTATATTATATACAGCTGCAGTTTTATTTAATTTACCATGGTTTTATATCAACAAGGAAATTTATTTAAACAACCCACCTTTGTTGGCGACAGATCTGCTAGTAAAAAATTAGGCTAAGGATGAACAAGACATGCTTAATTCTTCATTTATCTAATTTTCGATTTAAAGAAGATTCTCCTAGCATAATCAGTTTTATTCACTTTAAATTCATTTATTGCAACCAGTTATAAGGAAAGATAAAGAATTTTAACTCGCACATTTATATTTCATTTTAATTTTAAGTTCAAAGAAAATGAATGCAGTAATTTACATTTACAAGACATAAGTATTAACAAAAGACAAACTAGTTCCCAAATTCTATCTCTCTACTCCCTCAAGCTATTTACCTTCATCTAAGGACTCCCTACTCATTCAAACAAAGCTTAAAGTTCTAAAGTTTAAGTTCTTACGCTCCAAGGAAATTCTGCATTCCGGCAGCATTTCAGGATACGCAGATAGAAATCGAAAAGAGAGCTTTTTTCTAAACTCCAGACCTATTCTTTTATACCCTTTTTCTCTAGCTAAACTATCTAAATTCTGTAACAATTGGGGTCTCCGACGATTGATTGGTTGGTTCAAGGGGTGGATGAGCATAACCTCATCATCTGATTACCTGACTTCCACAGAGTCCGCTAAATGAATTTGACCATTGTCTTTAAGGTTACCAGTTCCATCGTGTCCTTTAAATTGTAATTTTAAGCTATTTTCCCAGGGTTTACAATACGGATGTCCATTTTATTGGCAGTCAGTCAGGGTTTCAGAGCACATCGTCCTTGACCTGTTCCATTCAGCACAGTCAGCTCATACGCGTCTGCAGCTCCACTCAGCAAGCGCATGCGTGCTTCACATTAAAATCATCTATCTTGAACTAGGCCTCACCGGCCACAACAGGAACTATTATATAAACAAACAAACAAACACAATTGAACGTTAATTATTGAACTATAGCCCTTCTGTTTACCTCCCACCTTACTAAGGTATGCCAATTAGTTATTACCCAGCAAATAAAGCCACATTTATGCGTAGTTTGCTCACCTGTCTTCATGTTTTTGCCACAAATAGACAAAGCAGTAAGCACAGTTATGCCACTTTTGGTTAACTTATAGCTTTTGCGTTATTTTCAGACGTCACATTATCACTCAGTCGATTATGGTTGCAACACAACCTATTTAGTATCCCACGTGTATTTTGTGTGTGCATTCTATTCTATGTTGGTTAGTTTTTTCCAAACCATACAATTAGTTCATGTTACTGTTATGAGAGAGTAACTTCACGAGGGGTATACAAAATTTAGCTTTTTACCTCGCTCCATCACCTGCTTCACCCAATGTGTTCTCAAAGCAAAACATTTTTTGTTAAAGCAGCCCCAGTTCTTTTAAGAAACATGGTGGTTTTAAAAAAAATAAAGTTTCCCGTTTGGGAATGGATGCGCTGGGCAGTTGGTTTGTTCCTTATAGGCCACTTACTCTGAATTTGTAGCCAGTGCAAGGGGGGCTCTAAATAGTGCTCTGCTTAATTAATATTCATTAGGCAGGCTGTTCTGCAATTGTGCCCCCTCCTCCAACCTGACTGTAGATTTTGCAATGTGACCTCTTGGTACATAGGTTGAATTGCGGCAAAATTCAGACCCATCATATAAAACCGATGTGGAGTTTTCTACTACTCTTCATTGTACATGGAACCCTATGTCATGCCATGCAGGTCCCCTAGAATAGCTCAGCTTCCTCTTGCTGCATACACCTATAGCTTAAAAGGACAGATTAGCTCCCAGGATTCCTCTATCGGCAATTCTGACTTATCTGTACACCATTACCGCTAATATTTATGCATCTTTGTTTAGGGTGCTGTAACTTAACTGGTTTTTATTTCGCTGGCAAAGCCTCCTCTTGAGTCTTCAATCTCTTGTGATTTGAAGCTTCTAACAAGGTTGTCAGCATTCCTATTTAACCAGGCAGTATTCGCCCTTACTTTGCACTAAATATATTTGTTTATTCAGTGACAAAGATGTCCTCCTAAGCACAATGTTTTCCCAATTTCTTTCTTTTTTTCATATCAGTCGAGATGTTTCCATGTAGTCTTGGATATACTTTAGTTGAACTGTGGAGAAATTGCACTGCCTGAGTGGTGAGAAGAACGTAAGTGCAACCTTTACAGAGCCAAGGAGGTGGAAAGTGGGCCTCCTCCATTGTGTAGTATTTGCTCATTCCACAAGAGCAAAGACATCTGGGCGTCTCTACATGTATTCTAAATGTATAGCTCATTGGCTAGATTTTTCAGAGCAAGCTTCAGAGGTGACAAAGCTGTTCAGTATAGAGTTTTTACCTTGAAGCAGTTTTTTTTTTACTAATGCCTTCACTCACATTTGGGTTTGCCTGCATGTCTATTGACCGTTAGAAAGCAAAAATAATATATAAATATGGGGATATATCAGTGGTTTGTTGGAGGATAAGGAGCTTGCCTGGGTGTGGTTCGCGGAGTTTTGCTGCGTGGAACTCTGAGAAGTGACAAAAATACTCTGCGAAGTTCCGCATGTGGCGGAGTGCAGTGTGAACTGCCGTTCATGCTTATCTTCCTGCTGATTGTGTAGAAATTCTACCCGAGCGAAAGCTCGCGCTCGGCAACTTACCTTTTGCGAGCGGGGAAAAAACTCAGCTGCACTATGCAGAGTTTTCTGCACTGCGTGAGCTCCACAGAACGTAGAGTGCAGAAAACTCGGCAAACGCAGCGGAGTTCACCGCCGGGCTTAAAAAGGAGGGGATAGCAGGACACTCCTGCAGAGCTGAGCTACAAATGCAGCCCCTGCTGCCTGCCTAGACGCTATTATAACCAGTTGGAGAAGTTGTTTCCGGTCCAGACGTTCTCACTTGTTGCAAAAGAGATTTGCAGCTATGGATTTGACAGGCCAGTGAATTGTATCATTGCACGGTCACTGCTCTTGTACAGAAAACTGTTAGATTTCACCTTTACAAGCCAGCCTTAGCATGCAGCAACAAAAGTACTGCTTAGTTAGTTAGTTAATGGTTAGATGTAAATATTAGTCTGGAGAACGCTTTAAATATAATTTTTTCAAATAAAAACAAAAAATGTGCTTTTGCCAACACGTACCGTTTCTCATTTGGCTATTCTTAACTCTTGCTTCCCCTCCATTCTAGGTGCAATGTCAGTTTTCACACAAATTTACTGTGACTGTGCAAAGGGCCACCAATGTCACCAAGGGCAGATTCGGAGACTTGCGTAAGTAGACCTGTATACCTCTATTTATGCAGTATATTTGTGACCTGATGTTTTTCCGAGGTTGATTCCCTCCACTGCATTAATAACTCTACTATGCTGATGTGGAAAATGGATCCCAATCTGAGTATTTATATGATGTGCTCCTGACGTGTGGCACGCTCCACAGTTGTATATGAGTTGTATTTTGTTCTCTCCATGGAGTCATGATGAGACTGAAAATTGCCTTCTGATCTAAAACAAATTTTTCCCTGATTGAGTGTCAAAAGTGCTAACCACAAAGTACATGGCAGTATACAGTTTCTGATGAGTACCTTTAACTGCAGATTCCTCACCCAGAGGTCAGACTGGATCTGGGAACTTTTATACAAGTATTCCTGTGCGCCGGCATTGTTCCGCTCTGGAAATGAATAGCGAAGCTGCATATAAGCACCAATTATGCACTTGTCAGTTCTTTTCTTTCTGCTCCTTCAGTTATGAATCCAGAGCTACTCCTTCATCTCTGATGCTTTTTTTCTCTCAAAAACCTTCTAAATCCAGTGTGCAAGGGAAAATGGCACCTCCCAAAACAGGGTTTAAACCTTATAGGGACTGTTGTAAACGGATGTCTGTGACACATCTTTGCCAATTATGCCTATGGTGCTATGCCCAGATGAACTTGAAGGCCATATGGGGTTATGAGTTGAAGCTTTACGTCGCCAAACATCGAAAGACCCCTCAACATGAACTGCTGAAGTCGAAAGGAAGGTTCGGTTTCTGCAGTACCTGGCAACCCCTTGGATTCGGACACGGTGCTTCTGCCACACAGTAGAGCTCAGGCTTTGCATAATATATGTGGTACTGATCCAGGCAATGGCAATTTGGATGAAGTGGATGTTGTTTTGAGGAGCTACAGGATGCTAGTGGCCTCGATACTTCCCCCAGACACTGGCCTTGTTTCTCCTCCTGGTCCTACAACACATGAAAGTTTCTCTTTCTATGTCCTGATGTGGCAGGTAGCAGAAGTGCTTGACCTACAACTGCCCACTATGGAAGTAAAGACAATGTCCTTAAAGAGGTTCTCCAACCTTGTCAGGCACCTACAGAACCTCTCCTGCCATTCAGGGAAGCTCTCCCGAATACTTTTTGGGCAGGTGGGAAAAACCATGCTCTGGACCTCCAGTCAACACCTCCCTTTCTGTGAACTGGATACCTCCAGTCCGCAGACAGGTTGCTCGTCACGATAGACCTGTACTATGTAACCTAGATTTCCTCAAACACCCAATTCCGTAAAGCTTGATGGTTCAGGAGTCAACAAGTAAAGTAAACCGTAATGCCTTCACCACCACCTCACCATTCAGTGAGTCTAAATGTATAGAGGCGTTTGGCAAGCCCATATTTTCATTTACAAATCTTGCCCTGTGAACTGTAAATGCCAATTGCCTCCTAGGCCACTACACCCACTACGGGACACGATGGACCAAGTTCTGCCAGCAGTTTCGGACGACAGCTGAGCATTCCTAACCCAAGCTATCCATAGAGGATGTGATACAGCAAAGTTTGTGATCCACTTTTGTTTGGACACGACCTACTGCCTCTTTCGAACAATTGGCATAAGTGTAGCACTTCGATGTACACCTGGATACAGTCTACGGGCTTCTTCGGGGCTGTCCAAGCATCCTTAATGAGCATGCCATTTTATGGCTTTCACCTTTTGGCGAGAAGGTACATTTTATACTGAAACATTTCAAAGAAAGTAGGGCCACAGCATTTTCCTTTGGTCTGTCTGCCCACACCAGACAATTCCAGCAATTTTGCGCCCCTGCAAGGCAATGGTAGGGGTTTTCAGTAGCACCAATGACGGACTGAATCACTGGCCCAACAGGTGTCCCAGTCCTTTTGAGGCTCTCGAAGGCCACGCCAATGGCATGAAGTACAACAGTCAGCTCAGTTCTCCACTTGCCACATAATCTCTCTAGTATTCCCTTCCTGACAAACATCCACCCAGTTGGATGCAGGATCCAACATTTCCTCCAGGGCTGGTGGGCAGTCACTTTAGACATGTGTGTCCTCCAAATTGTCCACAGGGGCTATGCCCTTGGCTTCCCTGCCACAACTTTCACCAACATCAGGACAGCTGAATGAGGACCATCGGTCTGTTTTACAGCAGAAAGTACATGCTCTTATTGCTGAAGGAGCCATAGAGAGGTTTCTGGGCTCAGAAGTAGGAACTTCCTTGTGCCAAAGAAGGATGAAGGCCTTTGTCCCATTTTAGATCTTTAACCTCTTAATGCCTTCCTGCAGAAGCATAAATTCAGGTTGCCTACGCTATCCCAGGTCCTGTCCCACATTCTATCTGCTAGAGTCTAAATGGTAGGGGTGGATCTGCAGGGCGCTTATTTCCACAGCTCCACCCTACAGGCCCACTGACACTGTCTGCTGTTCACAATGTGTCAGGAGGATTTTCAGTTTGCAGTTCTCCCTTTTGGCCTCACTAATGCCCCTCTGGTTTTCACCAAAATGACTGTGGTGGTTGAGCACACCTTCAAAGGTTGAGGTTGCCCGTCTTGTCCAACCTTGATGACTGGTTGTTGAAGCTGGCTCATTCCAGGCAGTTATGAACCACCTCCACATGACTACAAACTGCTTAACATCATTAGGGTTCATTATCAACTTGCCGAAGTCACAGCTGACTCCTTTGCAGGCGATCTTGTTCAGCGGAGCCATTATAGATAGAGTACAAGTCAGTGCTGTACCTATTAAGTGGAGTGTCCAAAACATTCGGGCTATGATCCTAATGTTTCAGCCTCTGTCCGGGATCTCGGTGTGGGTGATTCTGACGCTGCTGCGATTACTGGCCACCTGCATCCTGCTAGGAAAACATGCCAGGTAGCACATGTAGACGTTGCAGTGGGATCTGTAGTCCCAATGAGCATAGCACCAGGGAAATACAAATATTGTATTCAGATTTTCATCTTGGTGGCGAGGCCTTTCCATTACAAAAATCGGTATATGCCAGTCATTGGGACAGATTTGTGGCTTGATGCTGCACCCACCAGACTGACCCACTGCAAGTCAAATTTTGGGAAGTTGTGTTGGTTGTTTTGTCAATGACCCAGCAAGGACTTGCTTTGGACACTATTAAAGGTAATTTGTTGCCCCTTTCTGCTTTTTAGCAGGTGCTAGATCGGCCATTTGTTGTTTAAAATCGCCTGTTGTGATGAGATTTCTGAACGAATTGCAATAGTTACTTCCAACAAAGCCATTTGTGATGCACAGTCAGTCGGCCTTAAATTTGGTTCTTAATTTTTTTATGTTTTCTCTTTATAAGCCGATGCACAGTTGTCTATTACGTCTTCTAACGTACAAAACTGTCTTTCTGATCACCATTAACATCCTCTTAGTGTGTGAGTGATCTTCATGCTTGTTTTGTTCAGTCGCCTTGTACCACTTTCTTCCCAGATAAGCTAGTTCTGAAGGCCTAAGCCTCTTGTCTACTGAAAGTGGTGTTATCGTTTTATTTTGTACATGCTATCACCCTCCTGGCATTCTTTACACTACCTTATCTGTAAGAGACTGTTAGTTATAGATTCCTTACCTTAGAATTACCCCCAGGTGTCGGACGGTATCCGGAGACATTTTTTGTAGTGGTACCCCTGCGTGTCGGTAGGTGGCATCGGTCGACTCCGCGTTGGTCGTCGGCGTCGTGATCACTGGGATGATGTCACAGTATCTACTTAGGTGCCGCCATCACTCGCTGATCTCAGTTCTTTCTTTTTCCGCGCCAGCCTGCGCAGATCCGGAGAGAGCGGTACCCTTGGTCACTTTTTGACTAACTCTTTTTCGACTTTTGTCACCTTCTTTTCGAGTTGTGTTGACTCCTGGTGCACATGGGGATGTCAAGTTGGACCGGCTTCAAGGCTTGTGACTCCTGTCACAAATTGATGTCAGCTACGGACCCTCACCTCGTGTGCCTCTTGTGTCTGGAGCGCAACCACGACCTGAAGTTGTGCTCTGACTGTTGGGCCATGAACCGGAAGTCTTTGCGGGAGCGGTCCCGAAAGCTTCTGGAGGCCCAGCAGTCTGCTCTGCGCCACTTCGAGGTCGAGAGGGAGAACACGGAGCCATCACCACCACTCATCTTCGAAGTCTTTGTCTTCGGGTAAGTCGAAGCACAAAAAGAAGGCGAAGAAGCACAGCCGCTCTTCGCATTCTCTCTGTCGTTGGCCGACGCAACATGGGATGTGGATGGTGGTCGTTCTGTGGCTCCTCCTGTGGAGCCTGTTGGGTCCGCTCCGAGCTTTCCTCCTTTTTCTACAGCCGGAGCGACCCCATCCCAACTTTGTAGTTTTTACAAAAGCCCTTCATTCGCTCTTTGGGCAGCCCGACACCGCGCCTTCTGGCCCCGCAAACTCAGCTGGGGATTCTAGGCATTCGAACCCGGCGGCTCACGATCTGGCGCCGCAGGGCCTCCAGGGATCCATATCTGCGCCGGCCGACCTTACAACACCTCCTCTCGCGTTTAATCTACTGACGACACCTCCGCACCCTCCGACGCCGGTTGTGTCCCCTGCCGGTGTCGACCCCGGCCCCCACCCTGAACACAGAGCAGGACAGACGTCGACCGACGCCAGATCCGACACCGGCCGGTACTTTTGTAGCACTGTTCTATTATAGCATTTCCTATCACCCTGAGTGGCAGCCAGAAGAGGGTGAGGAGGACTAGTAGGGGTCTGTTGACCCTCTAGCTGACCAGTTGAGTGAACCGGACTGGAGAGAGAACTTGGGTGATGCCAGTGGTCTGGACACCTCACCAGAACTTGGTATGCTTTCTCCCCCTACCATGGCTATGGAGGAGGGAGCCTCATACCAATGGTGTTGCGTAGGGCGGCTGAGACCTTGAACCTTGAGCTTTCTACGGTGGCGGTCAGGACCAACCTCCTGACCGAGGTACTTCAACCGTCAGCGGCCTCTTCGGAGCCCCTACTGCCGTTCAATGAGGCCCTCGCTGACATCCTTCTGGGCACCTGGTCCAAGCCGAGCAAAGGGGCTCCTGTGGATAGAATGATTGCCCAATGGCACCGCCCGGCCCCTGGCGACCCAATTTTCCTCTCCCAACACCAACATTTTACCCCTGAGAGGCTGGTAGTCCAAGTCTCTACTTCTAAGGGCGCAGTCCCTACTGCTCCCCCAGATAGGGAATTCAAGAAGCTGTATCATCTCGGGAAGATGTTTTCTTCTGCCAGCTTAGTACTGCGGTCGGTGAACACCTCATGTCTCTTGGGTCATCACACCCACTCTGTGTGAGATACGATTGTGCAGGTGCTGCCACAGTGTCTGGAGGAGGTCCGGGCCACTGTCTCCTGTGCAGTCGCTGAGGGCAGAGATGCAGCTAGGCAGAAAGATTTCAACGTCGGTAGCCCTGAAACACTACGCCTGGCTGAGGTCCACTGGCTTTTCAGGCAATGTCCAATCGACTCTTTTGGAAATGCCTTTTGATGGCTGTCGCTTGTTTGGCAACACACAAGACCATGCGCTCGAGCGCTTTAAGGATTCTAGGGCTACGGCCAGATAGTTGTGCCTCACGTCCACCTCTCGCCCCGTGCAGTCTGTTTTTCACCCCTTTCATGGCTATGGAAGGGGTGCCCCAACATGTTTAGTCCAGAGCCACAGGTCTGCGCAAGCTGCTCAGTCTATGTGCGGCCGGGGACGTGGGACCCAGCGTCGTGGGTCTGGGGGCCAGCTGGTGAGCCACTCCACCAGCGCCCCCTCTGCAGCAGCCTCCAAACCTTCCTAATCCGACCCTCCAGGACCATCAGTTGCCAGTCGGCAGTAGGATCCGCCATCAGCTCCCCCACTTGCAGAACATCATGTCGGACAGGTGGCTTTTGCAGAAGTGGCTACTCCCTACCCTTCGAGACTACCCCTCCATCCATGCCACCTAAATTCGATCTCATGTCGGAGGATCAATTGGCCCTTCTCCGCCAGGAAGTTATGGCTCTCTTGGCCAAGGGAGCCGTGGAGTGCGTCCCTGTGCCAGAAGTAGGTCATGGTTGCTACTCCCACTACTTTCTGGTACCCAAGAAGGACAAAGGCCTGGGTACTATCTTAGACCTCAGGGCCCTCAACCGCTTCCTCCGGAAGGAGAAGTTCAGAATGTTCACGTTGGCTCAGGTCCTGTCTGCCCTCGATCCCGGAGACTGGATGGTAGTGTTGGACTTGCAGGACGCTTACTTCTACACCCCCATCCTGCCAACCCACAGGCTTTACCTACGGTTCACGGTAGGCCACAAGCATTTTCAGTTTACCATGCTCCCCTTTGTTCTAGCTCGGGTGTTCAGGAAAGTGATGGCGATGGTCGCAGCTCATCTGCGCAGATCAGGGGTTCCAGTCTTCCCCAATCACGACGACTGGCTGCTAAAGACGGGCTCGCCCCAGGCTGCAGTCTCTCTCCTCCAGACTATGGCAGACCTCCTGCATTCGCTGGGGTTCACTATCAACGTGCCGTAGTCGCACTGGATTCCCTCTCAGAAGCTCCTTTTTATCAGAGCAGTTCTGGATACAGCGCAGTTTCGGGCTTAACCTCCCGAGCAGCGAGTCCGGAATATTTGGGGGCTATGATACCGATGTTTCAGCCTGTATCCTGGATTTCGGTGAGAATGACCCTGAGGGTGCTGGGCCTCATGGCCTCCTGCATCCTGCTGGTGGATCATGCCAGTTGGCATATGTTGGCTCTGCAGTGGTACCTAAAGTTCCAGTGGGCGCAGCATCAGGGGAATCTTTCAGATTGCGTCCAGACCTCGGACAGCACTGCACACCACTTGCAGTGGTAGCTAACGTACCAGTATTGGGTCAACGGCAGATCTCTCTCCCTTCCCCAACAGGAGTTCACAATGGTGACAGATGCATCACTCCTAGGATGGGGCGGCCGCATGGGAGAGGCGGATGTCAGAGGTCTCTGATCTCCAGCGGAGTCTGGGCTCCACATACATTTTCTGTTGCTACAGACAATTCGTCTGGCACTGAAGGCATTCCTTCCTTCTGTCATACGAAGGGTAGAGCAGGTGCTCACGGACAACACCACTGCCATGTGCTACTGCAACACACAGGGCGGGGCGGGGTGGGGTGGGGTCGTGTCAAGAGGCTCATCACCTCTGGACGTGGTTGGAACACCAGAGCATGTCCCTGGTGGTTCAACACCTGGCATGTTCTCTGAATGCCAGGGCGTACAGACTCAGCCGCTGATGCATGATGAATCACAAATGGCATCTTCACTCGGCGGTGGTGCAAGGTCTCTTTCAGCAGTGGGGAGAGCCTTGGTTAGATCTGTTCGCCACAGAAGAGAACGCGTAATGTCAGCAGTTCTACCAGTTGGAATTTCCAAGGCAGCACTAGCTCGGCAATGCTTTTCGTCACGAGTGGAATTGCGGTCTTCTTTCCGCCTATACCACTTCTGCCCAAAGTGCTGAAGAAGATCAAGCGCGACCGGGCCCAAGTCATTCTTGTGGCTCCAACAGGGCACGAAGAGTCTGGTATACCGAGATGTTGAGCATGGCCATCGATCCTCCGATTAGACTGCCTCTTCGAGAGGATCTTCTGTCGCAGCAACAGGGGACGGTCCTCCACCCGAACATGTCCAGCCTCCACCTCCTTGCGTGGAGATTGAGCGGCAACCGTTGACTCTACCTTCCTCCCGAAATCTGTAATGTAAACTTGGCAGCCATGAGTCCCTCCTCTAAAACAGTATACGCCTGTAGATGGAGCAAATTTGTGGCATGGTGCACAGCAAAGGCTGTGGATCTCCATTCTGCCCCTCTTTCTGAGGTTCTCCTCTTCATACTTTCTTTGACCCAGCAGGGCTCTGCACTGGGCACCCTTAAAGGCTATCTTTTGGCCGTTTCGGGCTTTCTTCGCCTTCCTGATCAGCCTTCTCTTTTCAAGTCCCCGTAAATAGATTTCTTAAAGGCATTACTCACCTCTTTCCTCCTATTCCTTTCGTAATGTCCCAGTGGGACTTGAATTTGGTCTTAACTTATCTTATGTGCGCTTCTTTCGGGCCACTACATAATTGTCCTCTCAGACTCCAGATCTCTGTAACCCAGAGAACTTCTAACACATTTATGATACAGTCAGGTCATTGACGTTTATGACATGCAAATTATAAGTCAACTGAAAAATAACAATGAGAAAGAGTAACAAACCCCCACCCCCACCCCCCTGATGCACTGTCAGTAAACCCTCCCCCACAAGTTACTGCTCAACCCTCATGGAACGAAAAAGAGAAAGAACAAAAAAGGAGAAAATAAGATGATCTCGGCTAAGCAGAGCCTCTCCTGAACTACATTTCAACATATGTCTTCTCAGACTCTTGACTTTAAAAACTGCTTTTCTGGTTGCCATCACCTCTGCTCGCAGGGCGAGTGAGCTGCAGGCTCTATCTTCGAGACCTCCTTTCCTTGCTGTCCATCCAGACAAGGTTGTCCTTTGAACTAGGCCTTCTTTTCTACCCAAAGTGGTTACCTCTTTCCACATAGGACAAACCATCACTTTGTCCACCTCCACCGTATGGATCCAAAACGTGCGTACTTATTACATCTGGATCGCACAAATCAATTCCGGGTGGACTATCAACTCTTTGTGGGCTATGTGGGTGCCAAGAAAGGTTGGACCGTGCAAAACCGGACCATCTCTTGATGGATCGTCCTTTGCATTAAGATCTGTTACTCCTTGGTAATAAAAGGAGCCTCCATTAGGACTGCATGCCCGTTCCACCAGGGCGACGGCAGCCACTGCTGCTTTGGGATGTGGAGTCCCCCTCATTGACATCTGCCAGGCAGTCACATGGGCATCGCTGCACATGTTCACTAAACATTGTCTGGATAGTCCAGTCCGGAGAGACAGCTTCTTTGGCCGTTCAGTTCTCCAGGACTTTCTGGTGTGGACCTCCGGGGTTGGTATTGCTGGGTTATCTATTCTAAGGTAAAGAATCTATAACTTATAGACTCTTTCAGATGAACGAGTACGTTCGGTAACAATATATCTGTAAGTGACATACATTAGTTAGAGATTCCTTACCGCCCCACCCACTCTTCCCATTCTGCGAACTGACTTCTAGAGTAAAGGACTTTCAGGGCCCTAGTTTTTTTGCACCAGTGGTCAGGATCTTGCATGGCTCTGCGCTTCTGGCGTGGAATGTCATATAAAAGAACTGACGTCAGCGCTCCGGGGTGGTGTCTAAGTAGATACTGCGACGTCATCCCAGCGATCACGACGCCGAATGCGGAGTTGACTGACGCCACCTACTGACGTGCAGGGGTACTACTGAGAAAAAATTCTACGGATCCAGTCTGACGCCTGGGGGTAATTCTAAGGTAAGGAATCTATAACTAATATATGTCTCTTACAAATATATCGTTACCAAAGGTAAGTAAGTTGTTCATTAAAGCTAAACACTGAATGTTGTTTTTACATCCATCCAACAGTTGTATCCTAAATGAGTTCGCTAAAGTGTCTAAGAAAAATTTGTATTTGTGATGGCAATGCTTGTACCCTTGCTATTCAGTGGCCAACCTAGCTATTTTCATCCAAGTCATTGTCCTAGTGGTTGCACCTTCCAGTTGAAACTGCTGATGGCTTTGGAAAAATGGCCAGACGTTGACCTTTGGATCCATGTTGCTCATCTAATATATGTGCGATTTTCTTTGCTGATGAACAGCACCATGGAGCATACCTGAATTGTCGACCAGTAGAGGAGCCCTTCTTTGAACTGTCAAAAAGAAGTGCACTGACTTTGGAGTTGAGGGTAGGTTTGCGGGGAGGGTATGCGAAACAAGTGAATTGGCTGAAAGGTTGTCTGCGAGTTAGGAGAGTAGAATCAAGTAGAGGAAATGGGACGTGCTTGAAGGAGAGCAAAAATCATTATGAAAACCAGGGTATACCCTAGATTAATTATGTAGATTAATATTCGTACTATTTGTACTGACAGGGTTTAGGTTTTAATTCAGAATGCTTCTCACTTGTTATATCTAAAATGAATTTGGCAGAAGACATGCCACCTTGGTTCACCTGGTTAAACATTATGCAACAAAACACTTGAAATACAACATTTATGATTGTATCTTCACAAACACAATTTTACACTAGATAATTCAGGTTCAATTTGCATAAAGTACGGCCTCACACAGGATGAAAGGCTTTTCTATTTGAGAGTTTTGTTCACAATTCCAGAGAATTCTGTTCTTCCGGAGTTATATCCAAAGGAATGGGTTTATGGAGTTATTCTTAGTACTTAGCTTTATTTTCTCATAGAGGAGTACACTTAATTTTACATTTTTATGGTACTGTTTTTTCAGCAGTTTTTTCCTTGCTCACCTTGTTCATTAACACACAGAAGTCAAATACTTCGTTTTGACTTGCAAACAAAACTTCCTGTCCTCAGGATGTTTTTTTCTTAGTAATTAGACCTGGATTGTATTAATCAGTTGACATAGCGGTTGTTGCTGCATGTAGAGGCTCGCTGGTGGCACCTTCTGTTCTGAGCTGGAATGCACTAAGATGCTACTAATTTGCTGACTCCACCACAACTCATGCAGCCTTCTTTGTCCTGCTGTACACCTCACTGTGGACCTCTGCTCTTGGTTAGGAAGTGAAGTATTGTGATGGGCATGACCTTTCCGTTCTTTAAACTGTTGAGGTCTGTATGAGGGGTGTGCGGAGCTCGCGTAGTTTCACTCTGTAGAATTCCGCAGAGTTACATAAAAACTCTACAAGGTTCAGTGGAGTTCTGCCAATGGATGAACATATGCATGTTGCGCTGCCATTTAGCACCTGTAGCGCAAGCAGTGCTGAAAAATCCGCACAACGAACACCATGGGGTTTGCAAGAGTGCGCCGTCATTAGAGTTGATTTTGTCGCTGCTTGAGTAGAAAATGTATTTGAACAGCAGCAAATTCACGCGAGAAGCAGCCTCTGACCATGACTGTCTGCTATAGAAAATGGGGCTAGGGGATTCCCAATCTCGCTCACTCACATTTTGAAGCCTTGCAGGAAAATATTCCACCACACAGCGATTGGTGGAATTTGTCCGTAGCTCTGCGTTACAAGAGTAACGTGGAGTTGCCAAATTCCACCAATTCCGTAGGCGCAATGAAACATTCCGCCCACCCCTAGTCTGTATGGCCTTTTGCCCTGCAAGTTTCTTAAGCAGAGTCCAGTCTCCTTCGAGTACTCACAATAAAACCACACGTATTGCCTCCTGCAACTCCAGCTATATATTTGTTTTAGTAATTTCATTAATCACAGTTCCTAATGCAACATAACAACAAAGAATATTGTAGTAGACATGACCCAGTGCACGTGTAAAGTTGTTCCAGGCAATATTGCGTAATATATCAATATTTCATTTCACCCACCAGTCCCACTGCAGATGAACGTGATGGACAGTCATATTTTAAAAGTGTAGATCTTAAGTGTTTGCAGCAAGTATTTAACAATAATCCACCATGAGATATCAAATGAGAGAATGAAAGCGTGGAATTAAAAAAAGCAAGTGCATTTTAAACCTTTGCCTTCCCAGGCAGCTATTAGACCTCCTAATTGCCTAATGCCCAACCACATCTGCAATAAAGTATATCATGACTGGATTAAAATTAATATTAAATAATTAAAATAATAAAGACCACCCCAATAGTCTTAACTTTAATTGACGTTTTGAAGTTCAAGATCATGGTTAAAACTCAATCATAGCTGTAGGTATTTATAATCTTGTTCCCATAAAATGTAGTGGTCCCTGTAGAAATTTGAATCCATTCGTAAAGCATTTTAAGCTTTTGCTTACTGTGAACACATTTCTTACAGTCACTATTTAGGATCTCCATGAGCCATGTTTTAGAAATTAAAAGATGGCATTTCTCCTAATACAATCCACAAACCTGTACGTAATTCTACTCTTATAGATTGTAACTTCGTGAAGCAGGGGTGTGACAAAATCCTCTTTACTATTTTATTCCCCAAAGCGATCGCTGGGATCGGCCACTTCGCACTAACATTTTGCACCCACTTAAAACCTTGGGACATAACCTTCCCAGCAATTGTTTGTAAGAGTGGGCTTAGCAAAACAAAAAGAACATACATTTAATTAAAGGGAAGCAAGTTGCTGTAATGATGATTTCCTTTAACCTCCGTTTTCTCCAATGTTGATCTCAAGACAATTTGAAAATATCATTCCCAAGCACTGATAGTCATTAACAACTTCCAGTATTCTACCATTTAACCACCACGAAAATAAGGATGATATTTTCTCGATGCACATCATTTTAGTTTTATCAGTACTTATGGGTTAATTGATTGGTCACATCATATGAATGGAAACATAAATCTTCTTTTGTAGACTAATTAAATTCTGGTCTATCATGGCCAAATTATCAGAAAGGAGAAGAACAATGTTTAATGTTTAACTTACACCTTTTACCTCCTCTGTCCATGCTTTTACTTTCTTTAAACGGATTACTACAAAGGTACTTGAATAGTTTACTCTTGTCACTGTTCATCTTGCTACCATAAGTTTTTGTAAAATATATGTGCTGCGGCTAGAGGCTGGACCGCTGGCATTTGCTGCACATACAAAAATATTAATTATAAATACATAAATAAACCAGTTCTGAAAATGAAGATAGCCGACCCACATGTCTTGTTTGCTTTGACTGTATAACATTGGGACTCTCTGGCTCAGTTGTTGCAAGTTCTCTTTGACCAAGGAAAGGAGTGCTCTGCACACTATTCCGAGGACTAGTGTCCAATCAAAGCTGGAGACTGCCTGACAGGCAGGTTCCCAGCAGTGAGGAGAAATCACCTGAAGTCTAACCCTTGCTGCAATTACACGGTTGAGGCCAGGTACTCGTGCTGTAGATCAAAACGCAATGCTCAAAGATCAGATTTTAAAGCTGCAAAGTCTAATTCTAAGCTTTTTTTCGTAGCAGTCCGGTAAATACTAACCTTTATGATCTGGTGAAAGTTTCTTCAAGGACCACCAAATTGCAGTCAGCCATGGACAGTTTGCTGGTAGTGTCTTAGCTCTTACGATCTTTTAATTTGAAATCAAAATCACCAGGCTTTCCCAGAGGTTACCCGACGTTCAGTTTGTTAGTATGTTTGTTAGGATATATAACCTTCTCGGGCATAATCATTCATATATCAATTTTCCTATTGTAAAATAACGTCCTTTTGATTTACCAATCTGTCCTTGACAGTCAGGACAAAATGATTACTGAAATCTCTGAAGGGGGTTAGAGGAACATCCTGAGCACATCCTCCATTCCTAATGTATGCAATATAGAATATTTCATGTAGAGCAGCCTGCAATTAATTTTAGGGTGGCTTCTCATTTCATATACCCCTATATGTGGCCATAACCCCTGTCCTGTCCAATCAGTAAGAAAGAGTATCTCAAAGTTACATGTATGGAACCGAAGGTGCATGTATGGAACTGTGAGGACACCAAACCGCAGTCCATAATTTATATTCTCATGCTCAAAGTTCTTCAATTTTGTGAGCGAGTAGATTATTAGTTGGGATAGATTGTAGTCCACCACAAGTAATAATGTCACTATTCTTGTTCAGTCCAGTAAAAAGGGTTCAGTAATTTAAATCTGAGCTCAGCCCCTGGTAGCGGTGGCGGATGTATGACGGTACAACGCGTGCTTTTACAACGCGTTCCGTTACCACGCAGGTTTTACAACGCAAGTCGTTACAACAACTTGCGTTGGGGGGCGCTGGATAGTGAATAGTTGAATTTACTATTCCAACTCGAGTCCCCGTGGATAGTAGGGAAGGAGTTGGATAGTAAATTAAACTATTCCCTATACTACAGCGCCCTCCAGCGCAAGTCGTTGTAACGACTTGCGTTGTAAAACCTGCGTGGTAATGGTACCGCGTTGTAAATGTTTCGTGGTAAAGGATGTTTCCCAGCGGTGGCACAGTCAACAGGCATCAAGGCTTACTTAGAAATAATGTACTAATATTTAAAAGGAGTGTTTAGGTCTGTCAAAAAGTGTTGTTTTGACAGGTTCAGTTGGCAGTTTTAAAACTGCACAGCCAGTTTACAGTGATAGGCCTGGAGTCGTGTTTGTACTGTCACTGTAGTGGGAGACTAAACGGGTGCTGCAGTCTACTACTGACATTTAATTTACAGGTCCTGGGTACATTGTACCATGGACTTATAGGTACGTTAAATATGGCAATTAGGAGTATAGCTAGTTTCTGCATGTTTTAGGGGTCAGAGCATATGCACCGAGGCCTGCCTAGAGCACCAGTTCACAGAGTCAGAAAAACAAACATCTGTCCAAAAAACTGAGGTGAACATGCATAAAGAAGCATTTCACTACAGGTATTATGAGAGTTACCCACGATCCTGTGCTAGAGGAATATAAATGCTTGTGTATTTAACTCCTCAACGCCTTTATAGCGTAATTCAAAAGTGTGGGCCTGGTGGCTGATGTGTACCTCCCTTCAACAAGGGAGTGTAATTTAATAAAAAAATCTACTTGTCGATGGGACAGGTTGCTTCATAAATGTACTTGTCCTGTAAAAAAATCTACTTTTCCCTTTGGTGCCATGTATTTCAGGGAGTATTTATAGCAGCAATCTCATTATATTAGAGCTACGATAATAGTCTCTCTGATTATGACAGAGCTAATACTATAGTAAGGCTCGAATAAAAACCGTTTCCTTATTTTGCCACCATTCTGCAGATCTACAGCCGGGCTGGAGGTAGCAGCAAGCAATAGTTCCAGGGTTGGAATGCTCTTTTGAGTCTGTGCAAACCTACTAACTTGCACGTTTTAAGGGTTTTCACCAGCTCTTCTCTAATCTTGTTCCATTCTGAGAAAGGCTGGAAATTTACTCCTCACAAGGGTCAAAAGTAAAACTTCTTCCAGGTTTGGAAATAAAGTGGTTGGTAGGAAAGTGAACTTGTAAATATCCAACAGATTTTCGCATCGACAAACCTACACATGCATATTTGCTCGTGCTAAAATATAGCTCACAAATGTATATTGTGGGAGTATGATTTCTTGGTCTACTTCTGTAAAGCCTTGTGAATTCATGAAATACCTAAATCTGCATTAATGTAAAGACATGAGTGCATTATTGTGACTTTCTTTAAGAATTGGGCCCATAATTAGGTCTTCCATTAACCAAGACCTCTTGTTTTCATTAAAATTCTATCTCTTTCTCTCTATCCATCTATAGGCTGGCTTCACTGCGAATGATCACAATCTGCTCTCTCACAAGGAACGTATCGGCAGACAAAGTAGTTTTGTTCAGTGCCTAGAACTACTATGGCAATGTGTTGTTTTTGGAACCAAAAATATTTTTGTTTTTTTCTAATGTTTGTCACAATAGTGAGGACCCATCCGCTCCCACAACAATAAAGTTTTACATAAGGCATGTCAAAAAAAGACGCTCATTGACAAAACCAAAAGACTGACCACGAATGTCGGACATATTGGCATTTCCATTGCATGTTTAATTTAATGTTTCCCATAATCTTTTTGAAACTCGTTACACTGACTTTCCATTATGAATACTTTTTGTAAATACTAGCATACATTAACCCAGTTTGCTAAATGATGTTTCAAAGAAATAGTATCTAAAATTTCATAGTAGTTAAGCAAACGTTTTTTTCCTAGTTGCATTTTTTTGTGAACATTTTATTTTGAAAGCAAAGAATCATCACTCTTGCTTTCACGCTTCTGTATATATTTGCATCTAACCAGAGAGCATTCTGGGAGCATTATAAGTAGGCACATATTGTAAAACTCTGCAAATGTGTATACACATTTGTTTTTTGGATCCACTGTCAGTAGTCTAGTCAGAGCATCCAACATGTATTTAGAGCGCTCACCTTAATAATAAAAGCTTTAATGGACCATAAACACAAGTTCGAACATCATTAAAATATGTACTCCCAATTATACCTCAACTGCAGGTAGTTCCCTTGCCAGCTGAGCTCCATACATTGGCTCTGTAAATTAGCAGCCTAAGGGTTTGTGCTGCAGTAGGTTCGACCTACTTGTCCCAAGGACAAAACACTTGTTGTTCTGGACCCCATGCAATATGTCCTGGGCATCGGGGTATATGAATTCCACCACCCAGCTTCAATATCATGTATTCCTCAAACAGTGTATATTAAAATGCCTCCTAAATCACCCGTGAACAGCAACTAATGAGCACCTTAAATTGAGTACAGTCTTGGTACATATGTAATATTCTATATTATATAGAATTTAAGTAGCACTGATCACAATTTGTGACAAAAATCAGATCTAAAAGTCTGCAATTTAAACCATGTACATTCCAAGATATTGATAACGATAGCTGAGCAGTTCTAGTATGAAGCTTCCCTCTGCCATTATCATAATTTTTCAGATTGTACAATCCATTATTTTCCAAAAATTGGTAACTCACGCTATTTCCCATGATTTATGCTATTTGAAAATCTTACATCTAACGATTTAGGGTTTTCACAGTTCAAGCACCTCCTACATGCTGCTCTGTATAGTTGGGTCACTGTGATTCGTATCCATTTTGTATCCTTAATTAAAGACTATTCATCTAATCCCATTAATGATAAATCTGCAAACCCACGTTTGTTGGCTGCCTCACTGGTTTGGAACTGGGCAGTTTTATTTCTGGACCGCAGATCACTAGCTCACTCTGTTTCCGTTGTCACAAGAATAGTGTTTGCATATAAATACATTTTTTTCAAGATTTGTGCTACAGCTTGGACAACAATTCACCAAACTCATGTAACCTAAGTTTGGGGTGGGAGTAGGGGTTGCCCAAACATATACATATGGTTTGAGAATCCTTTAATGCTGTGTTAACTTTTTTAAATAATTGTTTTAAATAGAGTAATTGTTACCATACACAAATGACCAAAGCCATGACATTAAACCCAAAATGCTGTGAATCATGGGGAAAACCCCAAATGAAGGTAAAAACACATCACAAGAAATAATATAGTATAGCAATCAAGGTAGCGATCAACCATGAAACAAGATAAATGCTAAAAGCAACCATCCTCAATTCTTCATTTAGCCTCATTTGTTGTCTCTGCCCCATAACCTGGTTGACCAACCTTGCGCATGAAACTCACCAGAGTTCACGAGATAAGCAGATGGGTCCTGTTTAGCTAAAAGCGTGACTTGCAGTTGCGCTTGAGGCCATTGATCACAAGCAGGTTGAAGTTCATCCATGCATTCCTTAGCAATAGATAATCTACTGAGAACAAAAAGTTCATGTTTTGAGAGTATTTAGCACAACAACATGGTGGTGGAGTTTTGTGGGGTCCATATCATGGGATGGTAGAGCCTCTTATCTTTTATTAAATGGTGGGTATCATCTGAACCAAAACGATCAACAGTGCTTTTGAGTTCAAGTGCCTATTTGTTCATAATGTCTGAGGACCTCCTCCCCAATTTATTCAGGGTTGGGCAGATGATGGGTCTATGTACTTTAAGCACACATATTTGTCTTGGTGAGTGGCCGCTTCCTGTGCCTAAATGCCTTCCAAACTAAGGTCATGACTATATGCAAGCTAGAAAACCTACCTTCCATTTGACTGGCCATCTGAGCTGGGAGCTGGGACATGCCTACAGAGTACTTGATATATTAAAAAATATCTGGGAGATCTTTCTGTCAAACTGATACTTTGGTTGCTAAGGCCACCAGTGTTCAACATATGATGCTGAGAAGAATTCTCCATTTACTCCAACTGAACCAGAAGATCAAATTTGCAAATTCAGTCGTTTTAAAGTACTGCTACATCTGCGCTCCAAAAATGGAGATTCTGAATGACATGTCAATACAGATCCAAGTGGTGAGACTCCGCTTACCAACAATAAAATATCACCTCATTACTACAGCCCTGCAAGAACTGCACAGACTCTTATCACATATTCATTCTGCACGAAATGTTTGTAGAGTCGCTAAAAGCCTCTTTAAGCTTGAAGCAAAAAGATTGATGTCCAAATTTGGCAAGTTTAAATCTCTTTCTAAAGCTTGCCCATCTTTGTGGGGAACTTTCCAGATGTCAGAAGAACAAGCCTTTTGCACAAAAACATAAAAACTGTACCCTTTAGCATTCATCTAAATGCCTAACGGGTACCCCTCCCCTCTAAACAGGTAAGGCAGAAACAACCTTTTCTCTTTTTCTTACCTTTCCTCCTATTGTTATACGTTTCAAAACCCGTCATTTTCTTTCCCTATTGTTGTTTTTAATAGTTTCCAAGTACCTGGTTAAATATATTTGTTTAATTACGGTCTAATGGTTATTGTTAGTTTCATAGTTTCACTGACACCCCTTGAGAAATAAATCTAGCATTACTTTTAAAGTATTGTGTATTGTCAATATAGGGGGAAAGGCCAGTCTTCCATCGTAAACTCCGTACTTTACATAACTGGTTTTGGCATCTGATCTAGTAATGCTGATCAGACTGTCAGAATATGGAGGAGGAGACCGTAATTCAGGGAAAGGCCACTGAGCTCACCTTTTGAATTCCTTCGACCTCTTCCTGCAAGGTCATCTTACCTTGCTATGCTTTAAAGTATGCTTTGGACTCACAAGCATACTTTGATCTGACAATACCCCAGTACCTTAACAAACTTGCACCACCCACTGAAAATCTTCACATTAGCATCTGACCTTTTGCTCTTTTATTTCCTTAAGTCCTGTGATGGACTGTCAGTTCCAACCACTTTGATCATGTGCTGAGAGAGGCCCTCAGCAATGTGGTTATAACAAAACAGGTAAATAATTAAGACCGGTGATATTACGCAACATTAATGGTACTTGCCTTACAAATCGTTGAAGGATGGAACTCTACATTGGCATTTAGAGGATTTCAACTCATGACCTGCCTTGCCAACCAGATGTCACCGGTGAAGCTTTAACTCAGTGAACCATCCTGTTGGTTATGGTTGACTACATTGTAGTTAATGTATGTGGACGAGGTGTGAATCTTCTCATTGAGCAACACAAGATTCACATAAATGTAGAATCTGTAAATTAGCATGAATAAAGGTGTGCTCATTGTTTGTCCTTGATTTTTGGCTCAAGTCAAATATACGACTGTTGGACTGTTTTGCATGGTACCCTCGGTAACGGATGATTTAACGATGTGAGAGGAAGGCAATCCTGATGTGGTAACCTTATTAGATTTGTTGATTGCGTTTGATGCTGTAGATCTTCTGATTCTGGTACAGAGAAATCTAAATGAGTGGCTGGGACTAAAGTTGGCACTTTTCCTTTTTACTGATCTCTTCCACATAATCCAAACTGGAACAATTATATTTTGTGCATTGCCACAGGGCTCTTTCCAGCCTTACCCTTTCCAACCCTCATCTGAGATCTAGCTGTTTGGATGCTTGACTTCTAGATAGCTGCATAAATGTGGTGATATTGGACTGGGTGCATCCAATATCCAAATATTTTCGTAAGCTTGTGGCGCTCTCGCTGCAACTCGTCAAATACTCAGTGGCTAAATATTTGGGGAGGAGAAAGTCACCCACACACGCCACATGAATATCAGTCCTTACCTACTTTAATTAGCAGCTTGAGACAAATGCTTCACTCCTTAGCAGGGAGTCCCGCCCCAAGATACATGTGCACCTTTTTGACTATATTTACTAAACTGTGCTACTGGTGCACAGTCCTCTAATTCTGGACCGGAATCCTCATTGTTGGAACACCCATGAACTGCGGGTAACTACAGTAACTGCTACAATGTAGGCTTTCAAGGCTATTGTATTTCTGCGTGTGGTGTCGAGGAAAGGGCACCATGCTGTTACCTAATGATTCTTTTTTATTTTTTATTTATTTAACATTTTATTTCAACAGTCAGCTGTACAGTGAGCAAAAATAAATATCATAATATCATAATATAGAACTAATACAAACAATTACTATGAAATATTTAAATCATGTTAAATCCAATTGGTTATAGGCTCCCATATTTTTAGCCCCAATGACCTTCTTTTTATCCCTTTAAGTTTATACATTGCAATTTCTAATCGATATACAGAGAGCAATTTAGAACGCCAATGATGGAAAATAGGTGGTTCGATATCAATCCATCTGGAGGTAATACAAAAGCGAAATATTGACATACAAATAAACAAAAAGGCTTCTTCAGCTGTAGACCTAATGCCGATGTTATCCGTTTGAATGCCTAGGATTACTAATTCCGGTGTCAATTTTACATCGAGTCCTAGGGAATTATTAATAAAAAATTCTATATCCGAGATAAATCGAGAAAGTTTCGTACAATTAAAAAACATATGAATAGAATCAGCACCGGTTTCATCGCAACGGTTACAGCTATCGCCGGTACCCATTTTCCATCTCGCTATTTTAATGGGAGAATAGTACAAATCAAAAATTGACATGAAATGTTGACTTTGAAGTGAGCCATTGAAAAGAATCTTAATTGATAATTCGATAGATCTTACTAAGTCGATGCTCTCGAGTTCAAATTTCCTTGTCCATTTGCTCTCTACAGACAAAAGATCATCTTCAAATTGATTAATAGCTGTATCATAAACTAAACCTATTTTTTTTACCTTCCTACTTATTTCTAAAATAGGGTTTTTATTCATACAACTGTGATCTAGCAGGCCTTTGGAGTCTAAGAAACTCCGAATCTGGAGGTATTTAAAAAAAATCATTTTTTGATAAACCATATTTAACTTGGAGATCTGAAAAAGAAATAAATTTAGAATCTTGATATAAATCTCCTAATATATGAATTCCGATTTGAGACCATCTTCTAGTAATTTGATCATGAAAAACTGCTGGCAAATGATGGTTATTTAGAATAGGAGAATAGTAATGAAGTTCTTTTAAGCATACAATTTTCTTTCTTATTTGCCGCCAGACAGAAAATGCAGCTAATATAACTTTAAATTTGTTTTTTTTGTAATAACTGGGTTCTAAGATTTTTACCAAACTTTGTGATACTTTATCGCCTAACAATAATTCATATATTGACGGATATACTGAATCCTCAGTAATAACATCCCTAAAGAGTAATATGCCCATATGTCTTAAAAAAATAAGCCAATAATATAGTCGAAAGTTAGGAACTCTCCAACCGCCTTTTATTCTTGGCAAAATACACCATTTTAGAGCACGCCTTGAGCGATGGTAGCCCCAAAGAAACCTAGACACCATTCTGTCAATTTTAGCAAAATAAAGTGACGAGATTAACAACGAAATTGTACGAAATAAGTATAAAAATTTCGGAAAAATTAACATTTTAATAATGTTAACACGGCCAAACAAGGAAAAATTTAAGTTATTTAACTTTTCTAGCACCTTATTGGACGATGCGAGGACAGGCTCAATATTAAGGGGTATAATATCATCGATCTTAGGGGAGATAGTTATCCCCAAATATTGGGCTTCTGAAGCAAAAATTATTTCACGTGGTCGTCCCCAATCTGAGTGAATCAATTGAGTTTTAGTTATATTTCATTTATAACCAGAGAGTGCGCCAAATTCTTCAGCTAAGCTAATTATTTTTGGAAGCGCCCGTCTGATATCTTTAGTAGTGATAGCGACATCATCTGCATAAGCAAATACTTTAAAACTATTCTCACCAATTGTTACAGGAGTAATGTCTGTTGCGGTGCATAATTTGCGAAGATAAGGCTCTAAATATAAGGCAAATAACAAGGGGGAGCAAGGACAACCTTGCCTGGTCCCTTGCCTGTTATAGAAAAGCCTACAGAATTAGTATCTGTTATCCTAATAACTGCTTTAGGATTGAAATAGAGAGCTTTTATTGCAGTAATATATGACTGTGGAAATCCCATCCATATGAATACAGACCACAGAAACTCCCAGGTGACCCTGTCGAACGCTTTTTCGGCGTCTAACAGGGCCACCGCAACTGGAGACTCCAAGGCCTGCGCCCTGTCCAACAAGGCTATTATTTTTTTTACATGATCTGTAGTATCTCTTTTAAAAATAAATCCGTGTTGTCTAATATAAACCAAAGAGGGCATTATTACATTTAGTCTATTGGCCAGAATCTTAGAGAAGATTTTACTGTCAGCCGTTATAAGAGAGATAGGTCTATATGAACCTACTCTTAACTGTTTTTGCCTTTTTTTTTAAAAATGATTATTATAGCGGATGACCATGATGCTGGTGGATAACCCGCAAAAGCAGACTGGAAAATCTTGGTCAGTTCTGGTTTTAGGACATTCATGAACACCCGATAGAATTCTAACGGGATCTGATCCGGTCCCATTGCCTTACCGGCAGCTAGACTGAGAATGGCTGTTTCAATTTCTTCCCAGATAACTGGAGCGCTAAGTATCTCTTTATGTTCACTCAATAATTCAGTTTTATGAATTTCTTCAAGATATTGTTTAATATCTAAATCGGATGGTGGATTAGCTTGATGATATAATATTTTATAGAATTCATTAAATGCTACCAGTATATCATCTTTCGAAGTTTTTAAGTTTCCATTAACATCATAGATTTTAAAGATCTCATTAGACATAGCACGCTGACGGAGTCTCTGGGCCAGAACTTTCCCAGTTTGTTCGTTTAATTCATAGCTTTCTGTGCGATATTGAGAAAAACGTAAAGCCACCTGATCAGCAACATGAGAGTAAACTTGATTACGTTTAATAAATAAATCAGATTGAGATTCTTCCACATTCATATTGTTTTTGATGCTTTCTACAAGTCATAATTCCGCTTCTATAACCATATCACAGTCTTTATTAAATTTATCCCGATTACTTTTCTGTTGAAAATTTGAGTATTTTAAAGTTTCACCTCTTATTATAGATTTAAATGTATCCCAAACTATTGGAATTGATGCGGATTCGTTATTTATCTGAAAAAACTCTTGGATAATATTTGTCATAAAAAGTATATAATCTTGTTGTATTAGCAAGTTTCTCTAAAATGACCAACTTGGTTGTGGGCGTGGCCCAATAGATGGCAAATTAAGATTAAGAAAAACAGGGTTATGATCTGACAATAGTTTTGGAGAAACTTGTATTTTATATTTGTCAGAAAAGAATTGGGAGAGAAAAAAACAATCAAGACGAACAAATTTCCTGTGAGGGGCAGAAAAGAAGCTGTACCCAGGAATTGCGGAGTGTAAGGTGTGCCAAGCATCAAAAAGACCATTATCAATTACCAAAGACCTTAAAGCCTTGAACGACCGTACTTTGGAGCCCACATAGCTTTCATTTTTCCTAATATTAAAACTAGCTTCCAAATGAATGTTTAAGTCTCCACTAAAAATAATAGGAGTATTACATAATGCTAGCTCCTGGTTTAGAGAATTAAATGTAAATGTAAATGTGGGATACTTGTAAAGCGCACTGTTACTCTACCCGAGTGTCCTGGCGCTGTAGACCGCTGGGGAACCCGTCCTGGTTTTCCCTGTGAGATGGTCCCTTTCTGGGTATCTCCAAGGTGAAACCAGGCATCCCCGGCGTCTGTGGGGGGCCGTTGTAGAGATGAGACAAGCTTAATGCCCAGAGTTACCGAGTGTGATCTCTGTTTGAGTAGGCACTGAGGCGAGAATTATCGAGTCCGCTGACCCTGGTCCACGACCCTGCCGCGTCGGGAATTGAACCCTGGCCCCGGGCCGACCTCTGCTTACAGGTCTGCCGCCTCTAACCAGTGAGCCACACCTCCCCACTAAACAGTTCTGAATCGTCCAAATTAGGTCCATAAACAGAATAAATCATAATCTTGTTCTGAAACACTAAAATTTCAGCCGAGGCCCACCTGCCCCACTTATCTGCGGATGTCTTAAGAACAGTACCTAAATTACGCCTCATGAGTATGGCTACTCCTCGTTTAATTCCTGTCTGTTTAGAACAGATCACTAAATCTAGCCCCAAATTTTTTAATAGATCTCTTTTCGCCCAAGAAACGTGAGTTTCTTGCAGGGAAAGAATATCAATTTGTAATAGATATATCATTTTGGCTAGAATTCCTCTTTTCCTGTAATCGTTCAGACCATTGACATTCAAGGTACAAATTTTAATTTCCCTACCCATCAAAAAAAATAACAATTAGACATTGGCAAAGCATCATCATAAAAACCAAAGATTTGATATTCTTACTCTGTGAAAATTTATTCACTGAAGATCTCCTTATTATATTGTTATCAACGTTTTTACAAAAACAAACTAAACTACCTAAGATAAAAAGCCCATACAAAATAAGTGCCATAGTAAACATATTTCGCTCAGTTCCAGCTGCTGATGAATTACACCCCCACCACCTCCCCCCCCCAACTCCCCCCTCAGCTACCCGACCACCCCACCCACACCCCCAACCCATCTTATGAGGCACAGGGACAGCCAGTCCCTGGGATCACAGAGTGCTATCCCCCCCACCCGCGGAAAGACTTGAAGGAAAAAGTCAAGTGAAAAGAGAAAAAGAAAAGACATACGGATTGACAGCTTAACCCGACCTAGCCCAGCCAAAACCGGCCTGAAAATTCAAAAACATCATAAACATAGTAGTCACCACATGATTAATTACATTATTGAATAAAGCCATAAATGAAAAAGTATGATTATGATTATGTTCATCTAATGCACAGCTAGCAAAATGATCATAAAGAAACTAAGTACTCTTTAGCCAAAATTTCAGATACAAAGAATCTCGTTTGTCCATTGACAATAACTTTAAGTTTGGCTGGGTTCTGAAGATAAACTGTGGCGCCCTTTCCCTGAAAGCCGGAAATTAACTGTCTAAGATGCCATTGCTTGGACACAGTTGCTTGACAAAAGTCAGGTCTAACAAAAAAAGTACACCCTTTTGCAGATCGTTTTTTGTCAGGTCTAGCTAATTCAGATACAGCTTCTCTAGCCAGAAAGTTGTTAAACCTAACCAAAATTGCTCGTGGATAATCTCCTTCCTTAGGTTTATTTTTTAAAGAAAAAGGGAAACGATGGGCACGTTCAATTACCACTTGCCAGTCCCAAGAAGTGAGCTCAGGGAATGCTGAAGAGAAAAGATCACAAACAAATTTACGAACATCAGAACCACCTAAATTCTCAGGAACCCCTAATACTTGTAGATTATTCCTCCGAGACTGGTTTTCAAGCTCGCTGAGTTTATAGCCAATGTCGTCTCGTTGTGCTTTAACTAGCTTAAGTTCATTCTTTTGAGCAGCAACTTCGTCCTCTAAAGTGGATATTCTGTTTTCAGCCTCAGATACCCTGGTTGACATATCAGAACATATTTTTGTGACACGGCGAACAGCATTTTTGACTTTTTGGCACGTGCAATCTCGGTTTTGGTGTCAGACCGATGTGCTAGCATAGTTTGATAAATCATAGACAGTCACCTCCGAATCAGGGTAAGAATCAATAATTTCTGAAGGTACTTGTCCACTTACAGAGCAGGATTGGGTCGATTGCTGAGTATCCAAATTACTGGATTTGTCTCTTGAGGCTGGAAGTTTCCTCAGCCGTTGTTTCTTAATTGTAATCGCTGACCCGGGCGAGATTTCACTAACCTCGTCATCTTCTTCATCTTCATCTTCTATACTACTATCTTCTGCAGGGTAATCAGCCCAGTTTCTATCCAAACTCTCATCAGATGTTAGATCAGACATAGAAAAAAAATTCTCATTAGCCTCCTGTATAGTAACTTGATCTGGGGTTTCATCAGCTTCATATGGTACATTAGAGTCAGCCACTAATTTAGTCACCTCCCCTCAGATGTAGTGATGGTTTTGTTAGAAATTTCGACCCCACCAGCTCCATTAAATTCAGCGGAGACTACAGGTCCCAGAATGCCGCTTGATGTTGGGTCAAAGTCTGTCCTGGAATCTGTGTTAGAGACTAGATCTGGAGCGATTGTATGTTCCGTCTCAATTCCAAGTTCATCACCCCTGGTCTCCTCAGATAGTTGAAAATGCCCAGCTGGTGTTTCTATATTCTCTGAGATTGGTGATACTACCCCAATAGGTTGAATAGTTTGGGGGGAAATTTCGACAGAGGACTGAAAGGTCGCTGACAAAGTTACAGGTGAGCATTGCAGTGAAGCATTTTTTGTTGCCTGTTTTTCAAAGAGAGCAGGCAACGTTTGTGCTTTTCCTTTAGTTTTTATTGATGAAACAGCAGACTCACCGGTTTTTTGGACACCCTCTTCAGCTCCATTTGTGTCCGGTGCCACCACAGATTTCAATTTGCATCTCCTAGTATTAGGAGCCTTCGGCTGGACATTAGCATTCTTTGGGGGCATTTCCGTAACGTGCTGAAATACGCCAGACGAAGACTGACCAGGACACCAAGAGAAGGGTTGCCGGTATAGGTGAGAGTGCGGAGAAAACCGCCGGGAGTAGAGTAAAAGCAGCAGCTGCATCCGATCACACACTCCAAACTCCTAAAGCCGAGCCAAAATCCTGGCACTGGATAAAGAAAACTCCCTGGGCGGGAGCCGAGAGCCTAAAGGCTTGAGGGGCCGGGGAGCCGGAGAAATCGGCCGGAGGAGCCGAGAATCAAAAAAGGCAAATGCAGTGATTCAGTTAATTAGCGGTACGGTACGGCAAGAAGTCAGAAAAATGTGAATAATAATGAATAATCCGTCGCTGTTCGGTCTTCAGGTGAAGGGTAAAGCCGAATATAATCCTCCTATTCCCGCTGCCAATCCATTCTCCTTCAAGTCGGGAGCAGGGGGAGAGAGCAGCTCACACCGCTAGCGAAGCGGTCGCCATCTTGCATCTGGAAGCACACAGGTCCCTTGGTTACCTAATGATTCTAATATACTTGTTGCTTTACTGGTGATGTGACATGTCTGTCTTTCAAGTATTGTTTGATGCACTCTATTTGATCTGGAATTGCATTCCTGTTATAAACTTTTAGAATAATAAAAACAATAAAAAATAAAAACATCGTAAATTTATGCAAATGATACACTGCTTTTAGTCAATCTTAGATCTAATGGGCAGCCGCGCATTGGCCTGTCTGAGCTTTTGAAGTCTAATCATGGTATGGCCATCCATATTAAATGGAGGGGTTCAACCCAGTGCACTTCCTCAGGTCTCGATGATCTCTTTGCTGTGCTGATGAGAAGCCTTGAAAAGTATCAATTGGCTGAACAAAGTCACTAATCTGACACTGCTATGTACCAAAGCGATACCCTTTGGTATCGCTTTGTTCGCCCTAAGTTGGCAGGGTATGCTCAGACGTGAGTCCCTTGCTCACTTTGCCACTTTATTCAAGCTAGCCTGGCTGATGACGGCTGGTTAGCCAGAAACCAGTCCTAGGATGCTTGTTTCCCGTCCAGGGAAGACATGGCTTGGCAGTTCCGGCTGGACTGTTCCCATGAGGCACAGGGTCAGACTGATTTGCATATGGCCATGTCTGAACTGGGGTGGTGGAGTGAGGAGTGAGCTAAAAAATTATCATGGATTAAACCCAGAACAGTTGACTGGTGGTGAGTGTTTGATTTGTTCAAACGCTCCGTCCATCATCCCCTTTGGTACCTGCTATGTACCAGCACCACACTAAGGCATGTCACACGACTGACTAGGGTTTGGTTCCTGACATCTTATCGCCATCTTGTGCTTGGAAGAGGATGTCTGGGTTTCGGTTCACATAAAGTCCTTTAAGCAACTACGTAACAAATGAGTCCCACTTCTACATGTATCTGCAACTTTGCCCTGGCAATGCATGCTGGGGAGTTATGGGAAGTCCCAGAGTTTACTCCCCTTGAGGCAAAGCTGATGGTGGGGTCACTGGGCCGCAAGTGGATCACTAGGCTATACTGGTCCTTCTAAAGAATTCCGAGCCACTTGGACTAGGGACGTAGGAGAAATAGACGACAAGTGGCATGGGGACACGATGGTGACCAGAGTTCTGGCTGTTCTCTTCATTCCCCGCCTTGTACAATTCAACTGTTTTCCACAGGGTGTGCTACAGAATGCTCTGGCCGCGAGAACATTTGAGACTTGGAAGGGTGTTGAATGTATGTGGTTGTTCTCTAATTACTTATGTAAGAAATGGCCGAAGTGTAGTGCTATTGCGTTCTATATCGAATCCCCTCTGCAAGAGCGATAAGGTTCTGAAGGCTGCATTTGTTTATGCAAAATAATTAAAACAATTATCTAAAAAGAGATGGGTTGCCAGGAGTTTCATGAAACTGAATCCCTCAAAATTAGAGATTCTTCTAGTTAAACAATTGTCTCTGGCAACCCATACTCAAGGTGCTTTGGGGACTGTCCCATGCTAGCTGAGTTAGTAATGAGTTTTGGAATTTTGATGGAAGTATACTTTATTGTGCACATGTTTGGGGATCGGAGCTTTTTTTGAGTCTGTGTATGTTAAAATTAATCTCCCCTTTCTTTCCTTTTTCAGAGAATTAACATGGCTAATTAATGTATTCAATCCTGTCTAGGCTTTTACAATTAAGTCTTTCTTTGGTTATCTAAAAGGAGCGGTCACAAATTCCAAGCAATTCAGAATGGCACAATGAGACTCATCACTAATATACGGAAGTATGATAGTGTATCCCTCTACTTTAAGCAACTTCAGTGGCTTCCGGTTCATAAATGGAGCATGTTACAGTCAACATGAATGGTATATAGGATTCAGCTCGTCCTTCTTGATCAAGAAATTTAGAAAGTACCCTCTTGGGTGTGCCATATGACCTAAAAATCTGGTTTCTTTTGCCACTGTGAAAATCCCAATTGAAAGATACATTCTGAGAGACTTCAAGTTCCAGGAAGCGAGGCTATGGAACAACGAAGCCAAACTCTGAAAAAACATTCCATTAGTTCAGAGCCTAGTCTCATTATGTGAAAAGTAATTCAAAACATGGTTATTTAGTATATCAGTCCTATCCTTAGGTAGCACTAGGATACATCGACATAAGTTGTATAAAGTTAAATAATGATGTAATACCATTTTGGGGTGTTATATGAGAATGTGGTGAAGCCAGGGCAATGTTAGGCTAACTTTTTAGGAAAGTAACATCCGTTAATTAAAGCAAAAGTCTTGTTTCACAGGAATTGTTAAATTGTAACTATTGTGAAGACAAGGCGATTAACCAAGAAAAAAATTACACCTTAGCTAAAATTTAATCTATGTGCTTCTTTCATCCCATTAAAAATGTGCCATAATGCCATCAAAATTATGATCCTACCTTCTGAAATCACAAAATATTAGCCAGAGGACCCAGACAGAGGAAATATCACTTGCATGTTCCTTCTCAATGTGACGGTCAGATTGACCTCCTCTTAGTCTTTAAGCTATATCACCTGAATAATACCAGGTACAGGCAGATGTAGGAAAGTTTGCTAACTATGGTCCCTCTCCGCCTCCCTTTGTCACCTATGTCCTTGCAGGATTTGGGGTGACTTACTCTTGCCCTAGCAGCTGTTCACTGGATGCTTACAAGATTTAAGGACCCTTGCCATATTTATCTTGAGGAGGGTAGGAGAATGCAGTAGGGGTTGTTATTTTTGAGTGCTCATGAATAACATTTCAACTGTATTCCTTATACTTCCTAAGGATTACTACAGTTTGGTCTGACTGCATAGGTTGGGTCTTTTTGGAGGACTAATGCCACGGAGAAGGTTGGGATGGGTTTATTGCAATACAAACCTTAATAACCACATAAGTCATTTTCATGAAGGACCAGTGGTTTCACACAGTTCTGATGCGGTTTAAGCTGTATCCTTTCTTCTGTGGGGGCAGTTGTACAGTGTGATTCATGTGAATTAAAGACCAGTGATAAAAATGGAGCATTTGTCTGTGCATGTTGTGGCTGTAGCAATGAGAGGTTGTGCAGGGCTGACATCATGCCCATGTGCATCCCACATGCTCAGAAACGTAAGAGTAGATCCTGACTCCATGCCTATGCAACCCTTGGGTTTTTGTTTTACACCCGACAACAAGTTGCAATTATTGCTAAATGAATGTTCACATCCATGCTGAAAGTGTTGTAAAAGGTATAGCAACAATGTTGATAAATTCTGCCACAGTCTAAATAATGCAGAACATCTATACTGGAGCTACGGTCCTACTAGTGTGTATTCAACCTGCCCACCTGGAACTGGACCTGTATTAATTGCCTGTGTTTTAGAATGATGGTATCCGATTGGTGCTGTAATATGGTATCGCGGCAGATGCTGGACTTTTTACACTGATTAATGTAAATAATGTATATCACCATGTTTCACAACCTCTCTTTCTACGAAAATTGTTATTTAACATACACCATGTAAACCCTTTTAATTGATTTGCAGAACCTCTTCATTTCAGTGTCCGTTTTATTTTGGTTTAACAGTTGATACTCCGGACCCCTATGTGGAACTCTTCATCTCTACAGCTCCAGACAGCAGGAGGCGAACAAAACATTTCAATAACGATATAAATCCTGTCTGGAATGAAACCTTTGAGTTTATTTTGGATCCGAACCAGGAGAATGTTTTGGAGGTAAATCGAATATATATGTATTGTACGAGGTGTGTCTCTAGGAACGTGGATCTATTCCAAAGCACTTATTCCTGCTGAGGTCAGCATGATGCTGGTTTGAGATCCCATAGTTAGACACTTGTTCACTTTTCGGCATTTTTAAAGCTACAATTCTGGCTAGGGAACTCAAAAGCTGAAGTGGCTGTGACCCTTCTGGGTATCCAGGGGGAGGGGTAGATGTGCATTACCAAGGAAGTCAACTTAAGAAAGCACAGGAGATCAGTGACCAGTTTCATAGGCAAGAAGGAGGAAGGGAAACCATGGCTACCGTTGGGGACGAATAGGAAGGTAACCATGTAGAGGAGATGCATACCATGTTTTAGTCATTCGTTAGTTCAGACATCCTAGAAAACCTTTGTTGGTCTAAAAGTGTAAAGGGACAACATTTTACCAAGCATATAGACTGTGAACTTGTTGCAGCAAGGAGAATGACTTGTAAGGGTGTAGGTCACAATTATATGCTAGCCCAAATGTCTGAGAAGTAGAACTTTTGAGAACTTACCAGGATGACTTTCGTGAATCTTCAAGTCCTGAGGTTGTATTTGAGTAAGGGTGCTGAAGAAATATGCCTGCACTGAAGTGGTTCATAGAGTGAGTTCCCTAGTTAGTTGCAATGGTCATTGTATGCTAAATCTTCAAATTGCTCATAGAGCCTTCTTAGCCAGACATACAAATGCCATCTCTTAGCTTTAGCCTCAAGGAAATTCTTGCAGCATCTTTCAAACCACAATATAGTCTTTCAGTCTGAGGTGCCAGAATATTCCATGGAGGCTACATTTTGTACTCTACTAATAGATTGCCACTGGACTGTGAAATGTTATTGCACAAAATCTGGTCCGCAGTCTATAAATGTTTGTAGTACTGAATATCCATTGAATCAAAAAAATTTCAAAAGCATGTATTATATTCCTTCACATGTAAGATAATTTGTATTAATTCTTGTTGTACCAAATAAAAAACGTCATAGACTATAGAATTCCATCACTAGTCAGCCAACTCATGTTGTTCCCAGACATTTGAGATTTCTTCAGGGCTGGAATAAAATCATAGATAGAACTCGGGTTGTTGGTTGCCTGAGCTGTGAGCCCTGGTCAAGCAACAATCGCAATCCTTGTCAGGGTGAGGCACAAGGCAACCCTAAATTAATCTCTGCCTAACACTCTAGTAGCTTTGCACAGAGCAGTTTGATCTAATTTAGAAGAAATGTGTTCAGTATATGTGCAATACTTCAAACAGTAATAAAGCGAAACCACAACACCAAAAAGATCCCAAACCAAGTTTGTACTTTCTTTAATAAATAAAACAGACCAAAATGACAACTATCCAATCAATAGAACCGAAGTTATGCAATTTAAAAGATTTTAGTGAAAATAGTGCCTAAAAGCACAAAGTGGCAACTGGCAGGGAGACCGAGCATTCTCATCGGTTGGTCCTGCCCTATGGAACAAACTTCCCATAGAAATAAGGATGAATACCAACCATCTATCCTTTAGAAAAACCCTGAAAACTCTCCTCTTCCAGGAAGCATTTCAGGCCCTTTGATGCATTTAAAGACTACGATAACTTTTTGGCTGGCAAAGCGCGGAGATACCCTTATGGGATTGATTCCAGCGCGATACAAGAAATTAAATAAATAAAAATAAATAAAACTGTGGATATCTGGTTGTGTCAGACCTGGGCAAAGTCACAAGTTCAGGAAGACCGTGATGTTGCGTGAGCTGGCTACAGGGACCCAGTTAGACCAGTTGAGCAAAAGTACTTAAATCATGGTTTGCAGAGCATTGCGAAAATCTGTGTCGAAGATGTGGTGCGTATCTGAAGTGATGTGTTGGTTCCGAAATGCGAGGCCCTGCATCATCATTGTGTTCCCCCGCATGTGTCCGAAATGGTGTGTCCGCCGGTGCCAGTGGCTGTAAGTGCCATGTGGGTATCACCGGGCGGGGCTGCACCCACTCGAAAATTACCATCATGGGGCTATGGTAAGATGATGTCCTACCTAAATACTCCGCTCGTTTACATTTGCTCATCCGTGCCCTGCTGCTATATATCAGATCAGTCCTCGTGTGGAGAGCTTGCACTGCAGAATAGTGAGAGTACTCTCTTTGGTGTGGGTGCAAGGTGCAACAAACATCTCTCACTTGTACATTATGGGCCCACTGTTGTAGCTGCCTAGTGGTGGCGTGTGAATGAGCCCCCAGTAGGTAGGTGTAAAACTATCATCCACCTGTTCTGGAAAGCAATAGAAATCCCCATTCCACAAAATTGGGGACACCGCTTATCGGAGAAGAGCCGGCATCAAGGAGGTAAGACAAAGGGTCTGACCCACATTTGGCCCATACATCACTGCCAACGTGAGGGGCTCACCATCCAAAGTGCCTTCCGCTATAACCGAACGGGCCTCTGGGTCTACCAGTGCGTACTCCTCCACAAACTGGTCCCCGCGAGCCATCCATAGCAAGGCACTCCTATGTAATATTTATTAATTAGGCAGGAAGAATTGTGCCAACTTTACCAGGTGCCGACAGTTTCATAAAATGATTCCACAAAAGGTATCCAAGACAATTTTGCGTTCTTTTAATTCCCCCATGGTGGAAATTGAAAAGGGCCCCAGGTTTTTGTGATTTTTTTTGCGAGAACTGAGAAAATAAATAACCAAAATGTATCAGAATTGTGTTGCTTTTTTTTCTAAAAAAATGCTGCTCAAGAAAGTGTGTGCCCCTGCACCCCACAACAAAAAAATGGTCCCAACAAAAAGTTTGCAGTGATCACCCTGTCCCCAGCGTTTAGGAAAAGGCAGAGTTGTAAAATAAAAAAATATTTGTATTGTTTTTCTTCATACTTTCGGTTTGTTTGGGAAAGAGGTGTGAAACTCGTGGGTTAACCCGAAAAGGTGTACTTTTCAAAAAAAATAGGCGAACTTCTAAATTCAGTAAGGGGTCATTGGAGTAGATTGCACACGGTCGTCCTGAAGAAACAGGTTGTTGAAATCATCATCATAGCATCTTTATTCGGTTGTAAAAAACAACCATAAAAGAGCATAATAAGACCGCACCGACAATCATACAAACTTAGAAAGTGTGCTAAAATACAAATGTTTAAAATTAATTATAAAAACCCCCTTTTGCAAGAATAGTCAGTCGAGCCTAGAAAGCCTCGTTCTCAGCATAGCACGTATAAAACAAGAGGACTCTCCTTCTCCCACCTCGCCGCCAAAGCTTGGAACTCCCTCCCGCTCCATCTCCGCACTTCACCCTCTCTGACTCACTTCAGTTAGGTACTCAAGAACTGGCTCTTCGACTGTAACCACTGTGCAGTGCCTGGATACTAGGCGTGGGTGGTAAATTACGTTCCGCTCACGGAATTTTCTGAATTTGGGTAATTTTGCGTTCCACAGAGAATGCGGAATTGCCAAGAATTCTGTGATCTGCGTCATAACGGAATTTTTTGCTTGTTCGCGCTTTCATAATGTGTGTTCGTGAGATATTTCTCCCCGAGCGCGGAAACAGCGTTCCCGAACAGGAAAAAAGCATTGCGAATGGGCGGAACAAGCAATTCCGCGTGTTCGCGGAACTTTTGCGTGCTCGTGGACGTTTGGTTTCCATTTTGTGGAGCTTTGCGTAACGCGACTGCGCAAATTCGCCCACCCCTACTGGATACCCTCTCGGGTGATAAGCTGCGCTATATAAATTCTGCTTGATTGATTTAAACTAGTCTGTATGTGTAGGTGATTTAAGGAGGTCACAGCCTCAAGCACAAACTAATCCGTGAAAAATTCAAAGAACTACAAAAATGTCAATGGTACAATTCAGTGACATCTTTATTGTGTGCAATTTACATCTTTATTGTGTGCAAGCATGTAGTATTAAATGCTGGTTGGAGGACTCCATGAATGAAACACTGTGCTCTCATGTATGCCCTGCTCTGCAGACCAAGATTTAGTATCCGACTCCGCATTCAGGCTTTCTGTGGTTGCAAAGTTGAGTACCATTAACTTTTGGACCTATAATGTGCATTATGAGCAGCGCTTAGAAATGACGGAATGCAGTATCAAATACCCAAATATTAATATACTTGGGTAATATCAAATGATGTGGGTAGACTTTCCAGGCTGACCTTGTTTTTTAGATGGTCAGTTCTTCATCAGAGGGTTAGTCCTAGACTGGTCCTTCTGCAGAAGTTTGTCAAAGCGCTTCTCATTTAAACGACAAGAACCCATCTCGTTTGTGATTTCATCATCTCCCCCTTTGCATCTCTGAACTTATTTGTGCGCAACAGTTCTGACATCTTCAAATAGAACGGCAGAATAAAAATGCAGTACATAACTTTTTTAGTTTGATGGGTATGTAATATTAGATTTACATGTAGTTTGGTATGCTGTGAAAACCTTCTAGATGCCTTATCTGTTAGGCGCATTTGTGATTTTCAAAGCATGTTAGCTCCTGAACCTTTCTCTAGTTAAGCGTCATTTGAAGAGCTGGGCTGCAGAAAATAGTTAATCTGGATAGTTAACAAGTAATTTTAATGTTGCCTCATTTCTAGTTTGACACAATAAATCTGTTAAATAACTAAATTGTATCTTTCATATTTGTGGACATTTGCTTTTTACTAGTGCATCACCCTGCCCTCTGGGAAGAGTGACTTTTTGTGTACTCTCTGAGCGTAAAATTAATCTCATAATTTTGTTAATAGTTCAGGCAGGCAAGTGAAAGGCAACAACCAAGACTGTGGCAGAAGCAGTCTGAAAACCTACTTGGTTGCAGCTGGAAAAGCTTTAATGATACAAATTCATTTGCCCCAGTATTGGAACTTTCATAGATTCCCATGCTTTGTATCATTCCCCGTCGTCGGAATGGGAGCCTCTGTAGTATAAAAACCATAGAAACAAAAGAGAAACATAGGCCTAGGCCTCATCTCGTTTTGTATCCTATCACCCTCTTTTTGTAAAAAGAGACCAAACTTTTCCCAGGACCAATCAGAGCAGCCTCACCCCCTAGGACCTTCCTGAGAGAGCTCAGAGCCTCAGATTTTTCTACCGCACGTTGTGCTAGGGAGTCTCCACTGAGCTCTGCTCAGTTTTCTCAACCTTTCTGGTTATTTCTTCAAGTTTTTCTACTGAAATCAAGACATGTCTGACAAGGAGAAGGCCTTATTCAGGTCCTGTGCCTCTTGTGGGAAAAAAACGACTTTTTGTGGAAGATAAGCATGAAAACTGTATTTATTGCTTATACCCTGACCACAATGCCACAGACTGCAAGATTTGTAGGACCTTCTCTACCAAGACTCTTCGTGACAGAGAGGGTCGGCTTTTGACCTGGCTTCAAAAGATGAAGACTCGGAAGGAGGTGCTCTCATTGGACGAAGAGGATTCCACATCTTTTGCGTCCTCTCACAGATCCAGGAAGAGGGGTAGGTCTCCCCCTGGTTCTTCTGCTGCTGACCCCCCTTTTAAGGCCCCTCATAAGATCTCTGAGAGGGCTGGTCCCCTTCAATCTCCTCACGGAAGTGAAAAGGAGAGGCAGGGACAGGCTGCTGGAGTAATTACAGCCTCAAAGGACAAAAAGGAGGTTCATATCACTTCTCCTCCGTCCAGAAAGGAAAAATCCAGTGACAAACACTCTGTTGTCACTCCAGGAACCGGGCCGGAGAAAAAACAGCGTCCGTCGACGACGAAAACACCAGGTACGTCGACGACGATTACCTCTGTGAAAATTCCCGCTGTTTCCTTGGCTCCGTCGACGGGCTCGTCGGCGGTAGCGTTCTTCACGTCGGCGACTACGTCGTCCTTCAAGGTTCCGGGTTCGTCGACGATAGCATCTTCCACGTCGACGACTATGAGCTCCTGTAAGGTGTTGTCGACGGCCTCGTCGGCGACAAAAACGACGACGACGACAACTTCGACGCTGATGGTGATGACGACGAGTTCGTCTACGAAGCCGTCGATCATTCCGTCGACGACCAAGATTACGTCGACGAAGACTACTGTACCGTCGACGATTCCATCGACAATACCGTCGACGACTGCTGCACCGTCGACGACGGCTCCGTCGACGAGACCGTCGACGGGTCAGAAAATGCATTTTCCTATGCAAAAAATGAAAATTACACCGGAGATGACGTCCCCTCGACGAGTTTAGTCACATCCACCGACAATGCTTTTGGATGATGAGTCGGAGGAGGATGAGAATGAGTGGTCATTATGGAGCTGCCTATAGTCCCTCAGACTTGAATGTAAAATTGCAGGAGACGGACACGGAGGACTATTACGAACATACAGGTGGCCAGCAATTTCATTACTATGTTCCAGAAGAGCGGCGTCTGTCTGGTGTAGGGCAGGACATGGGGGCCATGCCCGCCTCTCTCATCTCTGATCTACAGATGATGCTGCAGGACTATCAAAACAGGTTTCCTTCGGAACCTTCAATGCAGTCTGCGCAACCTCCACCTCAGGTATTGTCACAAGCACAGCCAGTTATCGGTCTTCCTCCGTTGCCAGTGCCCACGCCTCCACTGATGATACCTATGATCCGTTCACGGACACCGGATCCCGAACCAGCCAATACTATCCAGCAGGATACCTCTTTGGACGAAGAGGCGATACAGGTGGGTCCCTTGACTGATCCATTGCAAGACCCGGACTTGGATCAGGGTGACAGTGGACTACAAGATCCAGACGCCACTGGTCGTGATACTTCTATCTCCCCTCCAGTTGATATAGGGGGGGTTCCATAACCTGATGGAGAGGGCGTCAAAGAGATTTGGACTGCCGATTACGAGGGACGAGTCTGAATGTTTCCTTTATGACTTCAAGGAACAATACAGAAGATCTGTCAAGTCCATTCCCATAATTGAACATGTGTGGGAGGAAGGTATGAAAATCATGCAAAATCCAGCTACAGTTATTCCAGTTCTCCCAAGACTGGAAAAGAAATATAAGGCCCCAGAGGGCAGTCCAGCTTGTCTCCTTGGACAGCCAAAGCCTGATTCAGTGATCTCGCAGGCCGCCCAAAGCAAGTCCAAAAACCCGTCAACACCTTTGACTAAGCCTCCAGAAAAGGACGGTAGACGTCTGGATAACATGGGGAAGAGGTTCTCTTCCATGGCCAGCTTGCTTGTTAGAGCGGCAAATGCTCTCGCCATTCTAGGCAGATACGACCGCCAGATGTGGTGCGACATGGAACCGTTTGTGGAACAACTACCTGACTCCACAAGGGATGAGGCAAAGAGAGTGCTGATGGAGGGAGAGAAATCCTCCTCTGAAGTTATCGACTGTGCTATGGATATTGCGTCCACAGCGTTTCGGGCCTTAGCAGGGTCATCAGTGCTACGTCGCCAGGGCTGGTTGAGAGCCACCTGGTTTCGTCAGGAGGTCCGAAATAAGATCCTGGATCTCCCATTTGATGGTGAGATGCTTTTCGGTAAGCATGTTGATGATGCCCTGCAAAATATAAAAAAGGATACAGACACGGCGAAGTCCTTGGGATCACTCAACTACCGTAAGGTCCCCTTTAAAGGCGCTCGTGGCGGAGGTTTCTCTTCGTATAGAGGCAACACCCAACAGAGATATTCCTCGCAATCTTCGCAGTCTTATAAGAACCAATACTCCCATCAACGGCAGGGACAATCTGCGTCTTACTCTCGCCAACCTCCGCGAGGCCGTCAGAACTGTCAGGGACGTGACCACGCCAAGCGGCAATAGCGGCCTCCTGGCTCTACCTACTGTTCCTTCCCTCCCAGTCACATCGGTGGGGGGCAGGATATTGTTTCGTCTGAACAGCTGGAAGTCTATAACATCGGACCAGTGGGTCCTGAATATTGTAGAGAGTGGCCATACGTTGGAATTCCAAGACCTTCCTCCAACAAGAGCTCCGGGCGCCATCCGCACAAAACATCTGGGACTACTCCATCTCGAAGCCCATCAATTGTTCCTCGAGGGGGCCATAGAACCGGTACCTCTCTCTCAGAGGGGCAGAGGTTTTTATTCCAGGTTCTTCCTCGTGCGGAAGACGGCAGAGACTTGGCGCCCCATACTAGACCTACGAGAGCTCAACACTTCTCTCATCAAGCTCTCTTTCAGGATGGTCACTCTCCAGGAAATTCTTCCTCTTTTGAACCCAGGCGACTATTTGGCGTCCCTGGATTTAGAAGATGCATATTTCCATATTCCGATACACCCAGCTCACAGACAATATCTGCGCTTCACAGTGGGCAAGAGCCATTTCCAGTTCAAGGTGCTTCCGTTTGGCCTTCGGTCTGCACCAAGAGTGTTCACCAAAGTGTTAGCACCAGTAGCGGCTGTTCTACGGAAACAATCCCTGGAAGTTTTCCCTTACTTGGACGACTGGCTCGTCAAGGCACCATCTTTCGAGGAAACTTCTCAAGCCGTTTCAACTTTGCATCCAGTTGTTCCGTCACCTGGGCCTTCAGCTAAACGAACACAAATCAGTTCTGCAACCCTCCAGATCCACAAGATTCCTGGGCGCCATTTTGGACACCACGCAATGTACAGCTCGTCCTTCGGAAGAGCGTCAACAGAAGTTGATGGTGTCGGCTCGCCAACTGTTCCACAAGAGATGCCTTTCAGTCCGTCACTACAAGTCCCTTCTCGGGTCGATGTCATCCTGCATACCATTGATACCGCATTGCAGGCTGCGAATGCGTCCTCTGCAGGAGGAGCTAGACAAGCAATGGCGCCAAGCAGAGGGCTCATTCAACGAGAAGGTGTTGGTGACAGCAGCATTGAGAAGGGCATGCGAATGGTGGCTAGTACAAGACAATATCGCACAAGGTCTGACGTTCAGGTTTTCACCATCCCCCCTGATCATGACCACGGATGCCTCTTTGGAAGGCTGGGGAGCAGTGCTCCGAGAGCTTCAAGTCAGCGGGCACTGGAGTCCAGAACAGCGCCAGTGCCATATCAATTTTCTGGAGCTGACGGCCATACGGTTGGCTTTGCAGGCTTTCCTTCCCAGAGTTCGCAACCATACAGTGCTGGTCCTGACGGACAACACAACGGCCATGCACTACGTCAACAAGCAAGGGGGTACGACGTCGCAAACTCTGTCCACAGAAGCTCAGAGGATCTGGGATTATGCGATTCTTCACAGCATCACTCTGAGAGCCGAACACCTGGCAGGCTCGCTCAATGTCAAGGCGGATGCCCTGAGTCGACAGACAGAGGTGACTCACGAGTGGGAATTGAATCCATCCATTCTGGAGAGTGTGTTCTCGGCTTGGGGGACACCAACCATCGACCTGTTTGCCTCCGGTGAACGCCAAATGCCGGTTTTACGCAAGCAAGGTTCACCATCCGGGATCCCTGGGGAACGCCCTTTCGATGGCCTGGTACAGCGCATTCTTTTACGCTTTTCCTCCAATTTCCCTCATTCCTCGAGTTCTCAGGAAAATGAAAGCGGAACCATGCAAGATGATTCTCATTGCTCCAGCATGGCCCCGGCAATTCTGGTACACAGAACTCCTGCAGCTCTCCCAGGCTCCTCCAATTCGCTTACAACCAATTCCGTCCCTGTTGTCAAGGAATCCGGGACAGGTTTACCATCCGGATCCGAAATCGCTTCACTTGACAGCGTGGCTCCTGAACACCGAGAGTTCCGCAATCTGAATCTCTCCCAGGAATGTAGAGAAGTTTTGTCACAGGCTCGAGCACCGAGCACCAATAAGACTTACAAGGCTAAATGGAAGAGGTTCTGCCTATGGTGTCAAAGACAAGGTCTCCATCCTTACAAATCTCTGCCCCACCAATTATTGCCATATATACTATCATTGGCTAAGTCTTGGTTGGCGCATTCGTCTGTGAAGGTCCATCTTGCAGCCATATCAAGGTTTCGGCGCAGTTCTTCAGGCCCTTCCTTATGGTCCTCTAGAATTGTTAAACAGTTCTTAAAGGGCCTGTTCCGGATGTATCCTCCAGTGCGGCCTCCTCCACCAGTTTGGCAGCTCAATCTTGTCCTGGCTCAACTCATGATAGCTCCGTTTGAGCCTGTACACAAGGCGGATTTGAAATTCCGGTCTTGGAAACTTGCCCTCCTCTTAGCCCTAACATCAGCAAGAAGAGTTGGTGAGCTTCAGGCCCTCTCTATAGTGCATCAATTCCTTCAGTTCAAAAAGGATGTTCTTATTCTTCGCACCAATCCAAAATTTATTCCTAAGGTGCCGTCTGAGTTCCACTTGAATGAACCTTTGATTTTAAAGTCTTTCTTTCCACGCCCTTCTACGTCTGCGGAACGCACATTACATTCTTTGGATGTTCAGAGATGCTTGAAATTCTACTTAGAGCGGACACGACCCTTTCGGAAATCATCCCAGTTGTTTGTGTCCTACAGCGCACCACGGAAGGGGTTTCCTTTGGCAAAGAGTGGCATTTCCAGCTGGATCTCCAGTGCGATTCAATTCTGCCATCAGGAGGCGGGCAAGCCACTGGACAGAAAAGTCCGTGCACATTCCACGAGGTCTGTGGCATCGTCGGTGGCTCTCTTCTCTGGAGTCGCCATTAAGGACATATGCAGGGCAGCAACATGGAACAGTACTCCTACCTTCACGAAACACTACTGCCTAGAGTCTGCAGGACGAGGCGATGCAGATGTTGGTCAAGCAGTTCTGCGGAATCTTTTTCTTTGAGAGGTGAGCTTTCCCTGCGATCCCTCCATCCTGGTGAGCACATTTTGTTTAGCGTTTTGCTATGCTGCAAGTATTGCTAATATGGTTATGTGATGCCATGTATCTGCAAAATGTGTCTTTGTGATTTACTGCTAGCTACTCTGATACAAAGCGTGGGAATCTATGAAAGTTCCAATACTGGGGCAAGAAAACAAGTTACTTACCTGTAACTTTGGTTCCCCAGTATTGGTAACTTTCATAGATTCCCATGTGCCCACCCTCCTCCCCTGGGAAAGCGCAGCCTTTTTACAGAGATAGTGGCGGTTTGCACAACGGCTACGAAAATCTGAGGCTCTGAGCTCTCTCAGGAAGGTTCTAGGGGGTGAGACTGCTCTGATTGGTCCTGGCAAAAGTGTGGTCTCTTTTTACAAAAAGAGGGTGATAGGATACAAAATGAGATGAGGCCTAGGCCTATGTTTCTCTTTTGTTTCTATGGTTTTTATACTACCGAGGCTCCCATTCCGACAACGGGGAATGATACAAAGCATGGGAATCTATGAAAGTTACCAATACTGGGGAACCAAAGTTACAGGTAAGTAACTTGTTTTCGTCTAGGCGTTACAGGCTGATCTGTCAAGGAAGAAGTAAAGGAAGGCAGTACTAATGAAACATTTGTGCCAGCTTGGCTATGCCTCTACTACTAGAGCTGATGCCTGTCAGTTCAGGAGTCTGAAGATTGAGAGGGTTTGAGCCAAGTCTTGAGACCATGATGTGTAGTACCAGAGAGAGAAGGCGGTATGGCGTGCAGGGGATTCATCTAGAAGAGATACAAAATGAGTATATGAAGGAAGTCAATTTTAATACAATTCTTAGGTTATTATGATAGATGGACCGACAATTTAACCACATCTATCTTAATGGGTGGCATACTCTAAGAAGAGCACATGAGAAGTAGATGTTAATCTACTGAGTTTGTTTAACTCTGCGGATGAATTAGTCCCAACCTATTTTGGATTCAGAGATTCTTTTGTTATTAAAGTTTATAAGAGGTGATTGAATTGAAGCCCTTGTACATCTCAGCAATTATTAATTATCAAAGGGGATAGATGACATGGTGGCTAAAATGTTTTTTAAATACAAAAATGGTGGCATGAGTGATTCATGGCATTCGTAGCGTGCAGTCATGTTGAACAACTACTCATACGGCAGAAACATAGACACATTATTGTGGGGGAATCATTCTGCTCTACGAAAGATATATAAAATAACTGCTGGAGAACCTGTCTTTGTAATATGAGAATCAGACAATTCTGAAAAGGACAGAAGTAATGGGAATTGTTGCCTGGGGTAATCCTAGGGAATGTTTTAGCAAACAGACAGCAGAATTTGAGAAATCAATTTATATTCTATGGAGATCTCATAATGTAGAGCCCAGTTTGGGACAAATTTCTCAAGTCAAAAAAAGGTCTAAGATCATGGATATGTGAACTAATACCACAAAAGATGAGCGCTCACATTCCAAATATATTGACAGTGGAGCTTTGAAATCTGCCACATGCTTTAGAATGTAGTATTAAGCCCCTGTAACTCAAACAATGTTATTATCAAAGGTGTGGTGTTGGGGCCATTCCAGGGAAGAGCCCTGAGAAAATGACTATCTCGGCTGAAGTCTGATACCTGCCAGAAACGCCTGCTAACCCCAATAATAGAATGGAGAAGTATTTGCCTGCCAAATACAATTTGGGAAAATACACATTCTTGTGTGTAACAGATCGAGGTTAAAGGGAGTGTGGGTGTTCTTGGGTAGCAACAGGCTACGACTCTACTCATTTAGCTCTAAGCCAAAATGCTGATAAGTTTAAACACAGTCTCACTGGATATCAACAGAAGAGGAGAGGGATTTAATGAGTAAAATAAGCAAATCAGGCCAAAAATGTATATCTTTTCTGAGATTAGTATTTTTCTTGATTAGTAGACGAAGATATGACTAATTAAGTATGAGGTGGCAGAGGGATGGAGTCAAACAAAGTGAATAAAAGCATACCAAAATCCATTTTCTATGTTGATTGAATAAGTGCAATGAGACATGGCTTGTTGTAAAAGATTAGTTGCTTGGATTAAACATTCTTCCCAACTCGTAACCTATTATCACTGGGTGCTTTCAAGATGTTTAATTGGGTGTTGGTGAGAATGATCTCCTATACAGGAGTTTGGCACTTTTAATTGCTGGGAAGTAAAATATGAATCATTCCACCATGGTGCATGCACTCTCCAGGACGGTTGTTTTGTTCTAAGGTTTTCTATAGCTTTGTTCAAAAACATCTTCCATGTTTTCCTTTTGAGACACTTTTATTAGTATCTTTTGGGTTATTAAGGGTTAAGCATTGGATCAAATCTGACACTGATAATGGTAATTGAGGATTTGTTAATTGATTTTCTCAGTTTATTTCTGTGAAGGATTGAAAAGCCAACTTAATTCATTGAACACTATCTGGAGAAACCTTGTACTGAATTTCCAGTTTCTGAGAGTACTAAATCCTTCCATGGGTTTGTGGTGTGAATAGTCAGTAATGAGATATTTACTTGTACGCATAAATTGTAAGACAGTTGCTGGTTATATGGTGCATTGATAGGAAACTGTTTCAGATTGTAGGAAACAAAATGTTGCAGGGTTGTTGAGGTAACGGGTTTTTGGGAACCCGCTTGGTGCCAGGGGATAACACCCGAAGACCTCTGAGTTCTCCCTGTTCCGGACCACAGAAACACGGAGTCTTCTAGTCGAGTCAGAGATCGAGTTTTATTGATAGCTACAAAGTAACAGGTGTCCTAGAAGCACGACAAACACGGGTCATGTGTTCTCAGGAGACTGTTCGTTTTTACAGAACCAGCCTTCTCCTTATATACAGAAATAATAGCTTCAAGCAAGAATTCTTGAGTTTATGATATGGCTATACACATATTTCTACAATAATACAAAAGAGCGAAGTCATGTAGGTAAGCCCGTATTTTAGATGTCCAATGTGTGATAGATTACTCAGCCAAGCCCGGAACTCCCATCAGATATCGATGAAACCCCAATAAAGGAAGGCACCTCCTAGTCATAAAACTGGTCATAAACAGGGAACAGGACAGGTGTGCGTTTGTAGAAAGCATGGTTTGTATGTAGTGAATGGTTGGAGGAATGTTATGTATCGATGCTATCGTATTTGGCCACTGGGCGAGGGGCTGCCCAGACAGGTTTGGCTAAAGGCGATGGAGTCAGTTGGGACAGGTCAGGGGGAAGTCAGGGAAGGAGGACGTGTCCTTTTAGATCAAGCTCGACCTTTAATTGACTTATCATGAGGGCAAGACATAAGATGGATGCCGTTCACAAAATGGAGTCTAAGGGGTTGGGACAGAAACTATGATTTGGGGGTGTTGGCGACCCTCGATTATGACGCAAATGCATGGGAATGATGCCCTAATCATTATCGGTTCGCTGACACCAAATTCGTCATGGTATGTTGATATTTTGTGACACGGGTATTGGACCTCGATATCGGGATGACAACAGGGTCCAAATTTTCAGTACCACAGACCCTCCTTTTGCCCTTATGTAAGGCAATGATTCATCTTAATCAGAGTCCAAATCCGTATGAAGGAATTCGTGGAGATGCTGCTGTAACATCATTCTGTTGCTCAGTTCGTCTCTTGACACAGGCGTCCGTACACATGAAGTAGCACAGAGGCCACAGAGTGCAGGAGCGCACTGTATACTGTTGTAATCTCATCCTGTTTAAGTGCGCTAACAATTGCTGTTAATGTTCATGTTAGTTATATGCTAATGGTATGTTCCTTCCCCCCCTACTCCCACTATTGCCATTGTAGTGTCCCATGGAATGTTGGTAGGGCGTTTGACATAGAACGTTCACTGAGGTGAGCGCAGTGCGAGAGACCAGACGTTAATAAACTCAGCTCTCCTGAAACATCGTGTGGCTGATTATTATCTAACAAATTGGCGACGGGGCTGCGCGGGGGGCAGATCTGGTCTTCCCCCGTTTATTCAGCACTGCTGCGAACCACCACGCCGAGGTCAAGTAACCGTGAGTCTTCTGTGACATGCGAACTGTGTTTGCTGACGAGTCATTTATGGAACCCAGTGTCCTTTTCCTTCCGTGAGGCTTCTGACTCGTTTATGAGGAGGTTACGATTTTATAGATTCCTGGCGTTTAATGACTTTTGGCTGGCGCTTCTGAAACCTAATCGGAAATTAGCCAAGTTTCTCATTGCATTCCGCTGTGCTGTCTAGCGGTATTCCGTAATTCCTTTCAGCTGTTGATGACAGATGATTGTCAGGTCGGCGCTTTCCTTCAGGCACCGATCACCCTGTGACCGTTAAGGGAAACTGTTAATTAACGAGCACCGCTGTGCTGTGTTTTTCATTTCCACGGCGCAGTTGTTACCTTTCAGTCAGCTGTTGCGTGTAGCTTCCCTGGTGACAAAACTTTTAGCAGAGCGCTGTTTTGATTGAGGGGAGCTGCCAGCCCGGCTCTCGCTGTGGTATTCGAGTTGATGCGGAGCCTACAGTCCAGAAAGTGCTGACACAAGATTTAGTATTTGAAGAACACCAAGGCACTTGTGCATTTGCGGCAGTTCTGTGGGGAAACCAAGGTTAACGACAACCGTGGTGTTGAAGCATAGTTGTCGAGCTGTTCCTGTACTTTGGAGCTGATAATTCCTCACGCTACATGCACAGTTTTACATCCTTGTCAGAGGGTGCTGTCTCCGTTTAACGCTGTTGAAGATTTTCATCGTCACGGGGCATTTACCTCAGGAGCTTGTTGTGCGTTCACGCTGACAGGCACAGCATCCAACTTGTCATTATTTGGTGCGTGTCACGCTGACGGGCACAGCTCATTGAGACTAAGATTGTCTTGTCATTACTTCAAGAGCTTGTTGTGCGTTCACGCTGACAGGCACAGCATTCTTCTTGTCATTATTTGGTGCGTGTCACGCTGACGGGCACAGCTCGTTGAGACTAAATTGTCTTTGGACATTATTGGTACCAATTTTGTCATATATATATTGCCTAGAGCTATGTAAAGTGCACTGCGTACTGAGGAGATAGCATTGTATTGCCTATATTGCATTTTGTTTTTATAATCTCAAGGTGTATAGTGTGTATAGGTTCTAATGGCTACTGCAATGTCGATGTCACAACCCCCTCCATTTCTCAATGATGATGGAGAACCCCTTACTCCATGGAAGAATTGGGAGAAAGTTTTTGAATCTTATCTGATAGCTATAGGAGGCAACAGATTTTCATCAGAAAGGAAGTTGCACATTTTATTGCACAATTTGGGTAAGCATGCTAGAGAAATGTATGATAATCTACCCGAAGTTGAGTTGGAAAATAGAGGTGGAGGAGGAGAAGGGGATGTCCTACCCGATGTTTACCGCATTGCTTTGAAAAAATTGGAAGCCCAGTTTGGAAAAAAAATTAATGTGGTATTGGAGCGACACAAATTTTTTTCAAGGAATCAAGGCAAACATGAAAGGGTGGTGAATTACATAGCTGTCCTCAGAGGGTTGTCTTCCACCTGTGATTTTGGTAATCTCACAGACTCGCTTATCAGAGACCAGTTGGTCAGGTGCACTTCTGATAGGAAAATAAAAGAAAAGTTACTTGCTGATGCCCCTGAATTAAAGCAAGCTATCGACATAGCTAAAAGCATTGAACACACTGCTTTCTGTATGAATGAGATGAAAGAGGCGGTTGAGGTGAAACAAGTATGTGAGGACGAAATCCTTAAGGTGTCCAACAAATATGACAAGAGTAAATTGATGCATAAAAGTAGCACTGTCTTAAAAGAAGAGTCTCAAAAGATGAAATGTTTCCGTTGTGGTAATCCTAATCACCTGGCGAATAGCATAAAATGTCCAGCAAGGGGTGCCATATGCAGAAAGTGCAACAAGAGGGGACACTTCACCAAGGTGTGTCATGATATGAAGAAAGAAATGACCCATATGATTTGGGATGATGAGGAACCAAGGGAGGATATTGTTTTTATGGTTAATGAATTGTTTGAAAATACTGGAGGTAGCTACCCAGAATGTGAAATATTGCTTGATGGTGTGGCATATAGAGTTTATGCGGATTCTTGTTCACCGTACACTCTTATAGATGAAACCACGTTCAAGACCAAGTCTGTTGACAAAGTTTATGAAGTTTTGCCCACTGACATCAACCCGGGTGGTTATAACCATGACACCATACCTGTGGTAGGAATGATCATTATGCACATCAGATTTAAAGATAGAGCTACTGTGGGTAAAGTGTATCTAACTAAGAAAGGTTCGTGCTTACTGGGATGGAGACATCAAAAGGACCTAGGAATAAGATTAGACCCCAACGCCTCAGAACCTGTCTATTTGATTGAGCAACCCAATATCGGTAATGAGGTGTGTGAGGAGTTCCCTGAAGTATTTTCCAGCGAGTTAGGCTTGTTAAAGGGATTCCTTCATAAAATAAAACTTAAGAAACATTGCAAGCCCACGGTACACAGAGCCAGATCAGTGCCATTGGTGGTGAGAGATTCCCTGAAAAAGGAGTTGGAGAAATTGGAATCCTTGGGGGTGATTGAAAAAATTGAGAGTTCTGAATGGTTAGCCCCCATTGTGGTCGCTTCCAAAGGTGGTGGCAAAGGGATTCGTTTGTGTGTAGATCTCAGGGATCTCAACGCCAACATCTGGGTAGAGAGGCATCCTCTCCCTAGAATAAATGAGATGCTCAGTGTGATAAAGGGTGCCAAGTTTTTCAGTGTATTGGATCTCTCGGCGGCATACCACCAAGTTGCCCTCCATCCGGAGTCCAAGAACCTTACCTCTTTCATTACGCCATTCGGAGCATACCAGTATAATCGTATGCCTTTCGGGTTGGCGTCCGCGGCGGCGGTTTTCCAACGCATTATGCAGCACATCCTGGATGATCTCAGCAAGGTTCTGTGTTTCCAGGACGATATATTGATTTATGGGGACTCTGAGTGCGAGCATGATTCCATCTTAAGAGTAGTTTTATGTAAATTGAGTAAAGCTGGTTTTACTACACAAAAGGACAAATGTAAAATAGGAGTCAAATCTGTAACCTACCTTGGACATACCATATCCGGCGAAGGGATAAAACCAAAAACCAGTTTGGTAGATGCTGTATCTCTTGCACCCCCTCCATCTACTAAAGAGGAGGTCAGATCCTTCCTGGGTTTGGTTGAGTACATGAGCAAGTTTGTGGAGAATTTTTCTAGTCACACAAGCAACATGAGAGAACTTTTAAAGAAAAGTAGCACTTTTAGGTGGAGTGAGGAATGCGATAAGGAATTCAAGTACATTAAGGCAGCCATCGCAAGAGCACCCACATTAGGGATGTTTGATCCTAATGAGAAGACTACTCTCACTACTGATGCTAGCAACAAGGGCCTAGGGGCGTCTCTCACCCAAACCAATGGTGGATGTGAAAGGGTCATTGCATTCGCTTCCAGAACACTGAAGGACCCTGAATCTAATTACTCCACCATTGAAAGGGAAGCCTTAGCGTGTTACTGGGCTATAATCCATTTTAAATTCTTCCTGTGGGGCATCCCTTTCACTCTAAGGTCTGACCATAAACCATTGATTCCTCTATTTTCTACTAAGAACTTGGAGAGGGCTACTCCACGCATCGCCAAATGGGTACTGGCATTACAAGGGTACAACTTCACAATGTGTTACGTGGCTGGTGAGAAAAATACCATTGCAGATTGTATGTCTAGGTTACCCATAAAAGGTGAAGACGATGTAAGCGAACCACCAGATGAAACCATACTTGTGGTGGAACTTCCAGCCATTGGTAAAGATGAATGGAAGAATGATTCCCAAAATGACCCAGAAATAAAGGATCTTATGAAGTTTGTTGAGAAAGGGTGGCCTGAGCACAATAGAGAGTTAGCGGAGAACCTCAAGCCTTATTGGTCAGTGAAGGATGAAATCTCTAGCATGAATGGTCAGCTGTGGAGAGGAAACAAGGTCATTCCCCCGGCTGGTATGAGGAACAAGATCATTGTGCTAGCACATGAGGGTCACCCAGGAAGGAGCATGACAAAGAGTAAAGTGAGACAACATTATTGGTTCCCAGGTATGGATGGGTTGGTGGAGAGCATGGTAAAAGATTGTGAAGCGTGTGGCAGAAGTGACAAATCTAAAGTTGTACACAAAGCCCCCCTTATTCCTATAGATGTTCCCAGTAAACCATGGGACAAGTTGGGAATTGACATAATAGGGCCCATGAATTTCCTCAGAGCCAACCAGAGATTTATGTTCGTAATTATAGACTACCATTCACATTGGATCAGCACCAAGTTTGTCCACGCTATAACCACTCAGGATATGATAGAATTCCTGAAGGAAATATTCGCTACAGAAGGTATCCCCAGTTCCTTAGTGACAGACAATGGGGTCCAATTTACGTCAGAAGTCATGAGAAAGTTTCTGTCTGACTTAGCCATATCACACATAAGAACTCCTTTGTACTGTCCCAAGGCTAATGGTATGGTGGAGAGGGCAAACAGGATGGTGAAGAGTTCTATTCAAATGGCTGTTACTATGTGTGAACCAGTAGAGGAGGCAGTCAGGAAAACACTATGGTCATATCATTCTGCCCCCAATGCAGTCACAGGGGTGTCTCCATTTGTGTCCCTCAAAGGTAGAAACCCAGGGTCCAAGCTTAACCCCAATTGGTTGAATGGGAGTAGTCCGGTGTGGGTGGACAGACAGTCTGTGAAAGACAAGGTGGAGTTACATCAAAAGGAGTACAAAACCAAGTATGACCAGAAATGGGGTACATCCTCCAGAAAGTTCTATGTGGGTCAATGGGTGGTGGTCAAAAGACCTGCTGTGGGTCGAGCTAAAGTGTCCTCCTTCTCTAAACCTGCAAGGATACAGAGAGTGAACAATAACTCCCTAGTGTTGGAGGATGGAAGTACATGGAGTATAGACAATGTGAGTGTTTGCCCTGATGTGTGCGTACCAACGGCTGTTGGTGAGCAAACTCCAGAGGATAATTCAACGGACACGCAGGAAACTAGAGTGACCAGGATGCGTCAGCCACCTAGTTGGCAAAAAGACTATGTAACCTAAAACAATGGAATCTTTCCTCCCTGAGGACTTCCGCTTGAGTTGTCCATGTACAAGGGGAGATGTGTTGTAATCTCATCCTGTTTAAGTGCGCTAACAATTGCTGTTAATGTTCATGTTAGTTATATGCTAATGGTATGTTCCTTCCCCCCCTACTCCCACTATTGCCATTGTAGTGTCCCATGGAATGTTGGTAGGGCGTTTGACATAGAACGTTCACTGAGGTGAGCGCAGTGCGAGAGACCAGACGTTAATAAACTCAGCTCTCCTGAAACATCGTGTGGCTGATTATTATCTAACATATACACAGGCAGAACATAAACAGAAGTGCTAAGATCATCCCAATGAAGATCAGTGTTTTCCATCCCCATGTAGCGATCAGTTCCCAGAACCACCCTAGTAAGGACCAATCCCCTTTTTCCACGTGGAGGGAATCAGATATTTCGTGTAGTTTAGAGATGGCTTGGTACACTGTCGGTGCGTTATCAGGGATGAAAATGCAACAACTAGATTGGATCACTCTACACACACCACCACGATCGGCGAGTATGATATCTAGGGCAACTCGGTTATGAAGTGTCATAAGTCGATCCGACTGAAGTTCGGTCGTCAAATTTCCAAGGGCTCCGGCCGTTGTAGTCACGGCGGATTCAACTATCCTCGATAACTGGCGAATATTCCTGCTGTTTACCATAGGCCCCCAAAATGGCAGAAAACCCTTTGCGAAGTCAGTGAATTCCTGACCCGCGGTGTCGTCTTTACTCACGACACCTCTAGCTGTCCTTGTCCGATGGTAATCTGCTCTGGCCGTGTAAGTGGGAGGCAGCAGAAATGCGATAAAGCATGTACCTGAGAAGTCAGGAGGCAACCACGTGTAAGCTTGGTCATGGCAGACGAAGTACGTGCCTTTGGCTGCTAATAATATAGGGGAAGTTCAGGAAGCGAACACATATGTTTCCGCGCATATACTCTTTCCTAATTGAGCTTTGGGATCCCTGCCGATACCCTGTAAACATAAGTGACCTCGGTTGGGTACTATCCAAACTGGGCGGGATTTCTTTACTGTCTGGCTCTTACTCAGGTAAACCCCATATTTAGTTACGTTCCAACGAGTGTACAGAGCGAGTTCATCTTTGGGAATCGTGGGATAGGTGTCGAACTCTCTACTCATATTTCTTATCCCTGCTATTAGTGCCTTGTTACTGGAATCACTTTCAGTAGAACGTGTCGGGTATGGTTCTAGGGCGAATAGGAACATTGTCTGGAAAGCCCACAGAGAACCATAGTAACTGAAAGGCAGGATAAAGTATGGGATACCCTTATCCGTCGTGTGTGGCATGAGTCCACATATCCAACAGTTTGATGTGTTCATAATGGACTGGTGTTGGTGCAGGAGCTGAATGAAAGAGTTATTTACAAATTCGAGTCTTCGGGCAGACTCGTGTTCAGGTAGAGGGTGAAAGTAGTGTGGAGAAATAGTAGGAGGAGATGGTGGCTGGGTGTCATTCGAAAAGGTAACTTTAAACACGAATAGAGTATAACCAGTAAGAAACACAACTATGCTACATAACATTAAAACACATATTATCAGGAATCTTCTTTTGGACAGTATCGTGCATAACTGTTTTTCAAAGTTCGTGAGTCTGATAGGTCTCTCTACCCTAGGAAACTCCATCCTCTAGTTGCTGCCCGCGGCGGTAGATTGATTCTGCCAGGGAGCGCGCTCTGCTCAGTCCGGGGTAACTCCCGTGGACCAACCAGAACCGTGGACCTAAAACTTCCCAGTTGCACTCCCCAGACTTCAACCGCGACCCTAGCAGCAGAACCGGATGGCGGTTCGAAAATCAAAAATGAGCAAGTTTCCTGAGAGTGAGAGAGCTGAAAAATCAAAAATAGTTCTTGGGGGAAGGGAAATCACATTCGTTTGTGTTTTTTTTTTATTAGTCTCTTTGTCTTGACCTTAGATTATACTGTTCTTTCCCAGGTACGGTGTGGTCTTCAAACAATGTCTCAGGTTCGGTAGTGTCCAACTGCATAGACGGTGGCACAAATCCTTGTAAAATACGATCACTCTCCTTTTCGGTACCAGTTTCTTTTAACCGTGCATCGCTGAAAGGGATGAAGCGAGGTATGGATTCTGTCTCGGATTCGGCAATTCCTTCGTTGACCCACCGGTCGTATGGAAGGGGCAGAGGGACCCGTTTGCAATGGGTCCCGTGCACCCAGTTCTTTTTGCCGTCCACCCGAACCGCTGACCTCGTGGAAAGAAGTACCAGGTAAGGTCCGGTCCACCTTGGCTGTCCGTTGTTGGTGCGCTGGAAATTTCGCACCAAGACCCACGTTCCGGGTGTGATGGAGTGACCTGGATCGTCAGAGGCTGGTGGAGAGGAACTGTGAACCTGTTGGTGTAAAACACGCAATTTAGTTGTCAATTCGCACAAATAGTCAAGCAGTACGGGGTGCTCTATTTCGCTAAGTTTCTTTGGTCTTGGCACGCCCCAGACGTTGGCTGGGCGGCCAAACACTATTTCGTGAGGGCTAAGTCCTAATCTGGAATGGGCAGTCATCCTAGTTGACAAGAGTGCTAGGGGCAAGGCGTCAGGCCATTTAAGACCTGTACTGGCTTGGATCTTGGCTAATTTGAGCTTTAAAGTGCCGTTGTAGCACTCTACCAATCCAGCTGATTGGGGGTGATTCGCAGAGTGGAATTTTTGCTGTATGCCTAAACATTCACACACTCTCTTCATCACGCGTCCTACGAATTCACTTCCATTATCACTCCAGACAATTCTAGGCATGCCAAACCTCGGGAAGAACTCTTTGACAAGGGCTTTGGCGGTTGACAAGGCAGTATTGTCTTTAAGGGGGTACGCTTCCACCCACCTGGAGAAAGCGCAAACAACAACGAGCACATACTTCAGATTGTTGCATCTCTCCATGTGAATGAAATCGAGCTGCAAAACCTCGAACGGATACGTTGGAGGCGCACAATGACCAGCTGGAGTTGGGGTTCCCCTACCGGGATTGTACTTCAAACACACCATACAGTTTCTGACCACATTCTCTGCATATTTCGGGATGTTGCTATTTTGCCATACTGGGGCCAATACTTTACAGATTCCTCTCGAACTGATGTGTGCAAATCCGTGAGCCATTGTTACTACTGCAAGTACATAGGCGTTAGGCAATAACCATCGCTGGTGTTCTGACAATTCGACCCAACAACCATTCGTATCTAATCTACCCTTACTTTCTCTCCATTCATTCACCTCTTTTTCAGTTGCCTCGGCTTGTATAGATTTCACGCTTTCAATGGTGTCCTCACACATTCCTACATCAATAATCCATCTAGCAGGACCTACAACATACATCCGACTCATTGTGTTCCTTGCAGTCTCTTTCGCAACCTCGTCTGCAAATGCATTCCCGCGGCCAACATCATCCTGAATCTTTTTGTGTGCACTACATTTTATAATGGCAACTTGTAGTGGCAAGGTCAGTGACTGGAGGAGCTCATTAACTAGCTGACCATGTTGTATCTTTGCACCATGTGACTTAAGAAACCCACGTTCACGCCACAATCTCCCAAAACTGTGAGCCACACCAAAAGCGTATTGGCTGTCAGTGTACACATTCACTCGTTTACCTTTCGCTAACACAGATGCTCTGGTAAGCGCAATTAGTTCTGCAGCTTGTGCAGAATTATGGGAAATGCGCGCAGTTTCTATAATGGTGTGTAATGTCGTTACGGCATATGCTGCAGTCGTATCACCATTCGGCAGCTTGAAACATGAACCATCAACCCATAAAGTATCATTGCATTCAGGAAGGGGAGTGTCCTGTAAGTCTACTCTCCCTTTTGTCTCTTCTTCTGTCCTAAAGCAGCATGTTTATCAATCTCGTCTGTTCCTGTCGGAATGGGTAATAACGTGGCGGGATTCAGTGTATCGCACCTCTTTATGTGGATGTGACTTGCTAGCAACGTAAGTTCGTAACTGGATAGTCGAGCGCTAGTAAGGTGTTGTGTCTTCGTCCTGTTTAGTAAAATGTCTACTGCATGCGGGACCGTAACGATCAGAGTATTATTCATGACTAATCCAGCGGATTGTCGAATGCAGACAGCTGCTGCGGCGGTAGCCCTCAGACAACTTGGTAGGGCTTTAGCCACAGGGTCTAGAGTTGCCGAAAAATACGCGCATGGGCGCTGTCTGTCCCCAAAATGTTGTGTTAAAACTGATAATGCACAACCTTCCTTCTCGTGGACATATAATGTAAAAGGCTTACTGTAGTTGGGGTTTCCCAACACAGGAGCCGAACATAATGCATCACGCAACTTGTGAAAACTCGTCTGGCAATCTTCAGACCAAGGCATAGAATTTGGCGTGTCTTTACAGAGTAGTGCCAGCAAGGGTTTAGCTAGTAGTGAGAAATTCGGTATCCATTGTCTACAGTACGATGTAATGCCCAAGAAGGCTCGAACCTCTCTCTGTGTCCTTGGGGCACTTAGTTCTGCGATTGCCTGTATTCTTTCTGGTGTCAGTCTCCTTCCCTCCTTCGACAAGATGTGACCTAAGTAGGTTACTTCTTGTCGGCAAAATTGTAGTTTGGAAAGAGACACTTTGTGCTTCATGTCACATAAGTGATGCAATAATGATAACGTAGCTTTCTTGCAAATCTCTTCAGTGTCTGCAGCGATCAGTAGATCGTCTACATACTGAATCAGAGTTGAACCATTTGGTAGAACAATCGTGTCTAGTTGTGTTTTCAGGGCCTGACTGAATATTGATGGACTTTCGCAGTAGCCTTGAGGAGCGCACTTGAAGCGGAAACTTCGTCCTCCTAAATTAAATCCGAAAATATCTCTACTTTCCTCAGCAATCGGGATACTGAAGAAAGCGTTCTTCAGGTCAATCACCGAGAACCAATTTGCTGAAGCTGGAACCATCGTCAATAAAGCAGTAATGTCGGGGACAACCAGAAACTGTGGGATAACTATCTTGTTTACTTCTCTGAGGTCGATCACAAACCTATACACAGGGGGTTTTGAAGGATCAGTACGTTTTAAGACGGGCAAAACTGGACTGTTACAAACATTTCCTGTTGTTTCCTCGATGACGTCTTTATCAATTAGGTCATAAACAATCGTCAATAAGGCCTTTTCACATTCGCTAGATATTTTGTATTGGGGAATACGTGGCAACCTAATGTTGGCTTTCAATGTTATGACATATGGTGCTATCTCCAAACGACCTACATCATTAGAACCATTAGCCCAGAGTACATCAGGAAGACTCGATAATTCAGTTGCAATCTTTTCTTTCGACACATACATTGGAGAAATGACCTTCTTACCGAAAGTAAGTTGTACTCCTAATGGTGAACAGTACAAAGTCGCATATAACCTTTTTAGCAAATCCAATCCTAACAAATTTTCACCACAACCTGTTGTAAGAATGAGGGGTGCCGCTAATTCGCATGGGCCAATAGAAAGAGATACAGGACTGGAGATCGGGTTTCTAACAGGGGCGCCAGAGAAACCTACTGAGACATTCATTTCGCCAGACAAAGGTGCGCCAGGAAGTTTCGAGTGCATGATAGAACTTTTTGTAGCACCAGTATCCAGCAGAAATGGCTCTGACACTCCTGAGGCTATTACCTCGACATAAGGTCCATTCTGATCTACTGGAACTGAAACAACTCCCTCTCTTTGTCCATGGCTGTCCTAGCAATCGTTACCCTCGTATTCATGTTCGGTGTAATAGTCGTCAGCATAGTACTGAGCTGACCTGGTCGACGCATTATTTTGTTGGTCGAAGCTGTTTATTGAATTCTGAGGCGTAAAAGAAGTTGTATTCTGCGTGGAATTTCCACGGCCCCTACCTCTAGGGGCATGTTGAACACCTCTTCCCCTTACACTCGAAGCACCGCTCAAACGTCGCGCAAGAGCCGGACAATTACTTTTAAAGTGACCCTCTTCCTTGCAATATGCACATTGATTCGGGCCATAAGCAATACGCTGGTGGGAAAACTCGTTTCCTTGCGCGTTTCTCGAATACTGATGTTGCGGTTGATAACTAGGCTGACTAGCCGTACGAGGCGGATAAGCTTGCTGGAGAAGAACTTTAGTTTTTAAATCCTTTGTCTTTCTATCTACTTTATCTAGCTCGTCTTTGCGCCTATTTTCATAGTACTGGGCTGTAGCTAAAATTTGAGCTGACGTAGAGACAGCCCAAGCACTCTCTGAGTCTTTCAATTTATTACATAGTTCAGGAATTAAATTATGCACGAACTTGTCTACAAACAATCTTTGGCCACCCTCGGTAGCCATATCTTGACCACTATGATCTGTGAAAGTCTCCTCGAATCTTGTGAAAAAGTCAGACACATTCTCATCTTTCTTCTGCTTGCATGCAGATAACTTGTCCCAGTTCACGCGTACTTCAGGCATTATTGTTTTCATGTATGCAATAATTCTACCGGGAAGTTCAGCTATTAACGGCTCAGGTTTAGAACCACCAATTTGTCTAGCGTCTATAGCGGCAATGTTCGTCCATGAGTCGCCTAGTTCTTGGGCATGGTTCGTATGACGTATTTTGCTCCATAGAGGATGCGGAACAACGTTCCCAAACAGCATATCTATGTCCGCTAAATTCATTATACATGAGCTTGCAGTTTGCGATAATTCCTTATAATACCCAGTCGGGTTTTTACGAGGATCAGGCAATGTCTGCTTGAGCGCTAAGACATCGGATCTTTTCCAGGGGACATGTACCTATACATGCTGGAAATGAGGCAGAATCGGTGGATTCGCATTCGCATCACCTTCCCTCCAAACCGGAGGAACCTCTCTCATGGGGTACTGTCTCGCTCGTTTCCTATCTGATACGTCGTCTTCGTACAATGATCTAGAGACGTTTCCTTTACTCCTATAAGATAGTAATAACTCTATCACTTTCTCAACATCTCTGCCTGTAATCATGCCTTCGTGGAACTTAAAGCGTGTACGCCATAGTTCGTCCATTGTGTATTTGGGATCATTTGTCTCCAAATCTTCGCCCAGATATACACACATTTCTTCGAATACGTATCTCTGAGTGGGTGCATTCCATTGACGGAAAACTTCCATAACAGACTGAACATCATATCTAACAGTATCCGTAATCCATTTACGGGCTAGTTCATTTAGCACTTTTCTTTCCTCGTAATCAGGCAGTTGACTACGTAACTGTCTATCTTCTGTTTTAGGGGTCGTCTTAGGCGACCCAAAGAAAGGTGAAAGCAGACCAGTGACGGTACCTGTCACTCTTTGTCTAATAGAAGGAGAAGCTTGCGGAGGAGCAAGTGCAGTGGAAAAGATAGGCTGAGGCAAAGAAGAAGTAGAGGCAATAGTAGAGGAGATTGAAGTAGTAGCAGACGCAGTATCATAGACAATAGCTGGAGCTGTAGGCAAAGTCGTGGAAGTAGATGGAGTAGGTAGCATAGATGGCGGCCCTTGAGAAGGCTGCGCCGGAGAAGTAGGAACCAGCTGAACAGTAGCTGGCGTGTGTGCAAAAGCTGTGTTTCGTGCGCCGGGGCGAGGTATAGAAAAACGCTTTGGCGTTGTAGTAGCATCTAACGCATAAGGTGGAGGTGAGCTTAATAAGTGGGACATTAATGGATCTTTCTCGGATCCTTCCTCTTGACCTTGTCCCTTATTTGGTAACATCGGGTAGCATTTATCTACTGCTAGTTTCTTGCTCCTAAGTATTTGTTCGCTCTCTTGCTCTTCCTCGTTATCCCTGTATGCAACGGCAGCTTGCACCATCGACATACCTCTTTTATTCTTTTTCGCTAACTTTATTTCTTTCTGTTTGGCTTCTTTGCCCTATAAGCGAAAAGAGTCAAACATCGCCGGCCGGGCTTTTCTCTTAAATAATTTGACCTCTAGGTTATCTAATATTTCTGAGTCGAAACTACCGTATTGGGGCCATTTTAAAACACCATCCTTGCGGGTGTATTTTATCCACACTTCATTATAAGTGATAGGGCCTAATCCGTGCTTTACGTAGAGCTCATATGTTGGAGTTCCAATCGGAGGAACCGGACAGGAATCCTCTAATCGGGAGTCCTTACTATAACCAAGACAAAACAAGTTTCCAAGTCTGCTAAAACCAGGCATCTTTGCTCACTAGTCTAGCTTCAAACTTCAAAGGATTATCTGTTACGATATTTCTCGTGAATACACAAGTCCTTCGGCTTTGGGGCTTGCAAGTACCAAATCAAGGCGTATCTCAAGGATACCAAAAACTAAGGACAAACTAAGGACTGGGAGACGCTCCACTTATACTTAACTGAAGTATTTGAAGATCTGTGACGTCGCTAGAAGACTCGTCTATCGTTTCGCTCTACCAAGGATCACTGGGTCCAAAACAAGGCGATTGTCAGGGCAGCAGTCCTTCGTAGCCGTCGGGACGCGGGGAACCTCGCAGCAAAGACCTTCGGAACCACGTCGACATACAGGGGTCGCTGAAGTGGCTGGCCGTCCTCCGGAATTTTCACACGAAGCTCCTCACGAACATCTGGCTTGGACCGTCGCCGCTTGATACCGCCCCGAGTTGGGCGCCAACTGAGGTAACGGGTTTTTAGGAACCCGCTTGGTGCCAGGGGATAACACCTGAAGACCTCTGAGTTCTCCCTGTTCCGGACCACAGAAACACGGAGTCTTCTAGTCGAGTCAGAGATCGAGTTTTATTGATAGCTACCAAGTAACAGGTGTCCTAGAAGCACGACAAACACGGGTCATGTGTTCTCAGGAGACTGTTCGTTTTTACAGAACCAGCCTTCTCCTTATATACAGAAATAATAGCTTCAAGCAAGAATTCTTGAGTTTATGATATGGCTATACACATATTTCTACAATAATACAAAAGAGCGAAGTCATGTAGGTAAGCCCGTATTTTAGATGTCCAATGTGTGATAGATTACTCAGCCAAGCCCGGAACTCCCATCAGATATCGATGAAACCCCAATAAAGGAAGGCACATCCTAGTCATAAAACTGGTCATAAACAGGGAACAGGACAGGTGTGTGTTTGTAGAAAGCATGGTTTGTATGTAGTGAATGGTTTGAGGAATGTTATGTATCGATGCTATCGTATTTGGCCACTGGGCGAGGGGCTGCCCAGACAGGTTTGGCTAAAGGCGATGGAGTCAGTTGGGACAGGTCAGGGGGAAGTCAGGGAAGGAGGACGTGTCCTTTTAGATCAAGCTCGACCTTTAATTGACTTATCATGAGGGCAAGACATAAGATGGATGCCGTTCACAAAATGGAGTCTAAGGGGTTGGGACGGAAACTATGATTTGGGGGTGTTGGCGACCCTCGATTATGACGCAAATGCATGGGAATGATGCCCTAATCATTATCGGTTCGCTGACACCAAATTCGTCATGGTATGTTGATATTTTGTGACACGGGTATTGGACCTCGATAATGGGATGACAACAGGGTCCAAATTTTCAGTACCACATTGTTCAGTATAGTTCCACAAATGCCTTGATCATGTAAATAAACATTTTTGATCTAAATGTATTACATATTGTTATCCTGAAATTTTGCCCTGGCTATGAATCTCCTGGACTTAGATTAAACACTACTACATGTGATATAAAAACAAACCAACTTGAGGAATCTATGGGGGAGTTGCAGACTTTTCCCCTCCTTATTGGATCTCGCATAGATCTTGCAACAATTTAATTTGTTTTGGAATTGTCTTTCAATTTTGAACCAAAAATAAATTTTTCTTCTATCTTTCTTGCAGAGAAAGATATAAATGAGGAAGTCAATTTTATTGTATTGTTCTCTTGACAAGTCTCGTTCAAACCCCTCAAGCACTTTAGGCGCATTTGCACATACATGTTTCTACTTTAACCCGTAAATAAGGCTCGAATGGAAGGGCATAGCATCACTTTGAACAAACTTGTAACTCCATTGATTTCCTCTGGTATACCGTTCACTGACCAAGGGAATCACAATACATGGCAGTGGAGACATCTGTACCTAGTCAGCTTTATTATTCTGTTCTTTTGAGGACTCTTGTACAAACCTCTTCTGCATGCTAAGCGAGGATGCACACACACCTCTGCACTTTAACGTGGAATAAGGCTGCACAGAACAAGACACTGGGAGATTCTATGATAATACCCTAAATAGATTATAATTTTATCATCTGTGTTCTCCCTAATGAAATATGTACTAACATTCCTAATTACATACCACCACCCTACAGCTGGAGGTTCAATGCTGCAGCACTTACTGACTCACTCTACGCAGATACCACAGAAAAGGCGATCAGGGAATACTTCCAACTGAATGGTAACTCCACTGACGACGCAGGCCTATTATGGGAGGCGTTTAAAGCCACAATACGTGGTGCCTGTGTCAGCACAACGGATGGGATATTGCGGGATATCAGAACACAGCTGACCCGCTGCGAGTCCAAACTCAGTATATTAGAACATCAGTATGAAAGAGTTTCACATCCTTCTATACTTAGAGAAATTAGAAGCACGCTAACTGAGCATCAAACATTTGCAGCGGACGAGATTAAATATCTGAGTCAAAGACACATAGCCAGGGCTTACGGAGAGGGTGGGCGTCCCGGGCGGATACTGGCGTCTAAAATTTGTTCCGGCCGCAAAACCAACACTGTAACACAGATTAGAGGAGATGATGAAATTACACACACTGATCAAATGGGTATACTGCAGAGCTTTGTCCAAAATTATAGCGACTTATATACATCACGACCGGTAGCTACCCAAAACGAAACGCTCCACTATCTAGAGGACGTTGCCATTGCATGGCTCTCTGACGCACAGAGGGAATATTTATCTCTGCCAATCACTGTAGAGGAAGTGACGGAAGTGATCCAATCGTTACCAAATGGTAAAGCTCCGGGCCCTGACGGATTCACGTGTGAATTCTACAAAACGTACAAAGATATCCTAGCGCCTCGGGTCGTTGCTATGTTTGGTGCTGCGCATGAAGCCCAGATACTCCCACCTACACTGCGGGAAGCAATGATCATAGCGCTTCTGAAGCCGGACAAAGATCCTGATAGATGTAACTCATATCGCCCGTTGTCTTTGCTGAATGTGGACTCGAAAATTCTCGCCAAAACACTCGCCATACGATTACAACCCCTAATGGAAAAATTGGTCCTCCCGGATCAGTCGGGGTTTATATCCTCTAGAAACACTGCACACAACACTAGGACTCTTTGCGGTCTCCCACTACCTGATTCCGACCACGAAAGCCGTAGCAGTTATGCTGGACGCCGCAAAGGCATTTGATCCCATAGAATGGTCCTATCTAATCACAATACTTCACAATGGATCCAACTATTATATTCACAACCCACGGCCAAAGTTAAAATCAATGGCTATGTCTCGGAGGCCTTTCATATCGAAAGGGGGACCAGACAAGGCTGCCCTCGCCCTGGAGCCCCTGGCCTGCATAGTTCGGCAGAAACATCATCACCTGGCGCTCCAATTCCCAAGTAGGCCCCTGCATATATCCCTTTATGCGGACGACATCTTACTATATTTTCGAGATCCCGCACGTAATCTGGACCCCCTCTTACGTACATACATTAAATTTGGGGGATTTTCAGGGCTACAGATAAATTGGGAAAAATCCTCAATATTCCCGCTATCGGACACTACCCTGCCACACGCGATGGAGTACCCACTGGAGTGGCAAACGGATCCCATACGCTAACTGGGAATTTGGTTCCATAGGGACCCAGAACTTGTCATACGGACGAATTAGGGTAGAGCAATAGACACACTAGAGGACAAATTCAAAAGGTGGATCCAGCTCCCTTTTATCACTAGCTGACCGCATAGCAATAGTAAAGATGGTCGTGCTTCCCAAACTCCTCTACCTCTTCAATAATATCCCCATCCAACCGCCAAGGGAAGTTTTCAAGCGTATCACCGCGATGGTGTTGAAGCTGATTTGGGCGGGTAAGCACGCATCACCCTAGCTATATTGACGTTACCATAATCCAAAGGGGGATGGGGAGTGCCAGATTTGTTACTGTACTACTTATGTGCCCAGGCCCAATATGCCACCTTTTGGTACCATAAACCCCGTACCTGACTCACATAGCTATAGAGGAGGGAGACGCGAAGCCTGTCCCACTGGATGCCATCATCACACATAACAGACCCCCCACTCCACAACAAAGACATTAACACAATTGACACTACGAATGCAGCATGGGTCAACTAGCACACAAACTGCCACTCTACGCTCCTGCTTTGCCACTACACCTTCACCCTGATTTGTCGGTAACAGCTGAAACTGTGGGTATGGGTCTACTAAATCAAGTGGGGATAACCTCAATGCGTGACTTATATAAGGATGGAACATTCCTCATGGGACATGATTTGGCCTATATACAAAACCCAACGCTATTATTTCACTTTACATTTCACAGGCTTAAAGGCGCAATCAGACAACTTTACCCTACATTTCCTGATGAACCGCCCACTTTGGATACATTACAATTCGTCCTGACGTCTCACAACACCACACACTTGGTCTCCCGAATCTACGCAAAGGCACAGACGGAAATAGGCTGCAGGGCAACCAGAGCTCAGGAACGATGGAGCCTGGTGCTGGAGACCCCCCTCACAGACCATGATTGGGAGGCTGCTTGCACACTGACTAAAATGCTTACACAATTTGCGCATCGTGCGTTTTAAGTACCTGTACCAGGCATATTACACCCCGGCTCAATTTCATAGATATGGGTTACGTGAAGAGGCACGATGCAAAAGATGTGGCTACAGCCCAGCTGATTTTATCCATTTAGCATGGCACTGTGCGAGGATTCAGAACTATTGGGTGGAAGTCGTAACTATATTGACTGAAATGGTGGGGGCTGCTGTTGAATGTTCTGTTCGCTGCTGTCTCCTGGGGCTACTGGGAAACGTGACAACCACAAAACGTAAGTTCTGTGCGGTAGCCTTGCTATTGGCTAAACGTAGAATCTCAATGTACTGGGAGAGTAGTAATGTACCATCGGTCAAACAGTGGCTGAGGGATTTGTCATATTGCCAGGACACGCTACGCACTTATGAAGAAATGTTGCCACCTAGGTCCAGGCCTAAGGATTATTGGGTATATCTTACGACCTACCTGCAGGCACATGACGCTGATTGAATGTTTTTGATGTCTGTTACATAAAGTACCTCCTACTATTACTGCGGTGACAAAGGTACAACGGCACCACATCTCTATTTAAGTTGTATTATCGACTGGATGGGAGTGCGGTAGTGGAATGATCCAGTTTGGTTTATGTTTGTTCCGCATTAGAAAAAGTTAAAATCCGACACCAAATATTACAGTTGACGCGGCCGGCCCGTAGTGGTTGTAGGCGACTTGCTGTGTATTTATGCGCTGTATACAAAGTTTCCTTATGTGCTACTTATTTAATGGGTCAAAACGCTGCCGGCCTAATCAAGGTTGTAGGCACCAAGCCGTGTTTCTATAACATACATTTCCAATAAAGGTCTTGGAAACAAAATAACAAAAAAAAAAAAAGATATTTGTACTAACATCTTTTTTTCCACAGTCGCTGTTTAAGTAAGTAAATGTATAGTCACGGAGTTCACCTACACTTTGCATCTTGAAATATGCACTTTAACTAGGACTAATCGAAGATATTGTGAGTGCGGTGATCTTCGTTTTAGACTCCCATTTCTACCGTAGTCTGCTATGAATTCTGTAACGACCTCTTCTATACCAGTTTACGTTTTTAAAGCTAAGGAAATAAGCAAAACTTAGCAGTAATGCTGTTACTTGCATTAGTATACAATTTGTCTATTTTATTTTGCATCTTAAAAACTTAAAAAAAATATTGCCCGAAATAATACCATTTACTGTCAATATTTATGAAGTCTTTTTATTATTCTGTTTGTTTGGGATTTTAACATTTTATTGGCTTTGTTGTAGAATGTATACATTTTTTTTATTACCTTTGACAATGAGGAATCTGGACCCAGTTTTTTATTTCAATGGGCCTGTAGAGTACTTGGTTACTAGACATCTATAGCTTTGAATTAGTGTTTGGGTTCCACAGACATTAATCAGTAGCACAACACATTCTGAACACTTTTTCAAAGAACTGGCGATTTGGGACTTAATCTTTTCAGGCATATCAACCTCTAGACTGGGGAAAACCTAGCTACCCACACAGTTTTAAATCCTAATCACTGCGAAGGAATGTTGGTTGGTGGTTGGTGGTGCCTTTTACCATTTGACTAGCCAAGAGACCTCACAGAAACAGCCATTCTGAGTAATATTCTTGTAGTTATGTAAAAGATTACATTTCTATTCAGTTTTTAGAACACCGAAATCCCTCAGTGGAGACACTGGACACTGATATCAATATCCATGGCTCTCACAAGTATGTTAATAACAATTAAAAACATAGGATCTGTCGCTCTGTCTATCTATCTGTCTGTCTGTCTGTCTGTCTGTCTATCTATCTATCTATCTATCGGTCAATCACTCTATCTATCTATCTGTCAATCACTCTATCATAGTTTTTTTCTATGGATGCTAAGCCTACACAATGCTGGTAAGTTATTTGAAATGTTCATGCTGAATGAGGGTTTGGAACTCCTCTCCTTTGTGGACAGTTATGGACACCATTGTGACAATTTCAATGTCCCGAGTGTAGCCGTATTAAAATGCATTGATATAAATCACCAGCATATTATAAATGCATTGCTAAAGTCCTTTGACTATTATGTTGCACCTGAATTCTTTTTTTTTCTCTCTCAAATGGCAGGAGCATAAGGAAAGCTAGAAAATCTTTATAGTTTCTTGCTCAACCCACACAAAAAACTACTTTGGTTGGTGTCAGACCTTAATGTTCCTGATTGCCAGTCATAGTGAAATAGAGGGGTCTCCAATGGAATATTCATAACAATATTAAAAATGTGATTTTTCTGTAGCAGTTAACAAAATAAATGTTGCTGTTTCCAAACGTTGCATGTATCAATTTTGGAAGGATAAAAGATTAGACGAGACTGCTAGCATTCAGCATTGCAGCCTGCTTTTAGCACGCTGTTGTGCAAGGAGCGCTGGCAAGGTGGGCCTTTCTCGTCATAAATGTTAACAGGGCAGTCAAGCAAAATATTTATTTCTGAACAACTAGAGTGTAGCAATTCTAAATGAACACTGATGTCCAAGGAGGCTCTGCTATCCACTTGCAAATAAACAATGCCCCGCCTAATGTTTTTCTTTATACTATGTAAGCCTCAACCCTTCTTGAGAAGCAGCAACCGTATATCTTTGATTCTGCGACCTGTAAGAAATCTGTTGGATAACAGTTAGTGCTTTATAATGGTCTGGCCCTGATACTTTGAGAAATATCAGTTTCCTGAAAATTCTTGAAAAAATCAAAGCTGTATCATATTCCTCAATCCCTGTTGTTGCTAATTCCAGAAGCTGACTAGCATGAAATGTTTCAACCAAGGTTTATCTTTAGCCACTTTACAAGACTTAGCATGTCTGTAGGGAAAAGGGAGTTTAGATGTATGTTCCCCTTTGCTTCTTCAGAGTAGATACTAGACATGAATAGATTTGTATTGGGACTGTGAATCCAAGCATTAAAATGGGTTCAGTGCTTGCCGAATTGTTTGGGAGAATTGCTTGTGTATCATTTCAGCTATTTACATAGAAAGTGCTTTTTGAAGTGTTAAACTCCCATCACAAATGTTGTTTGAGTTTGTTTTGGCGCAAGCTTATGTCTTATGTTATATTTTGGTTATGTCTGACTTGTGTGTGTGTATGCATATGTGTGTATTTCTTTCCGGAGTGCTTGGTGTGCTTGTTATTAATAAAATTAAATCTACAATGGAGCAACCTGTAATATATTACAAAATATTAGAAAAACTAACATGAGATGAAAAATGTTCTATTCACAAGTTCTAATATTTTAAAGCTTACAAAAAATTCCTAATGTAATTCCTCAAGGCAAGGGTGAACTCCTTAATATAGAAAACGTTTTCTCAAAAATTGCCATCAAATAGCTAGGAATAACGAGAAATCTTGTAATAAGTGCTTTGGAAAGTAAACTGCAACACTCCAGTACATAGAGTACCACTCCTGGCCCTAATTTTGGATTTTTAATATTTTATATGCCAAAGTGGTGCGTTTTTTGCACCTTTCTGCAAAATATGGCCAATTTTTACATACCCTAGACCCTCTGACTACGTTGAGGCTTGGGACACGGAACATGGTAGACTGCAACACTCAAAACACCTGTGCACTATAATGGACTGGTGCATTCTGTGCAACAATCTGTCCTGTGAGACTATTGGATTATTTATCCGATAGTGAGTTCTGAACCTCCTTTTTAGGTCTCGCTGGCGTTGCAGCGCGAAGCGCTGCCGCCAACGAGACTTATAGTCACCGTGTTTGCCTCCAAGGGAGACAGACCTGGAGACAGACCTGTGCACGAGCCGATTGTATTATGGGCACGAGCCGATTCAGGTCTGTGAATGCGCTTCACAGTGGAACAGCTTGTGCGCCGCAAGTAACAATTATCACAGCATGAGACTCCACTTATCACAGCATGTCAACAGGCGCCCCAGGCTGCTGGAGCACTCAACTATAATTAATGTGCAGTTGAGTGTTCCAGCAGTGTGGGGCGCCTCTCTGCATGCTGTGATAATTATAATTTTGGGGCCTCATGCTGTGATAATTAGGGCGGCATGCTCTATTTGCAGCACTGAACATTTTCAAAGAAGGCGAAGCAGCGACATTCATTGGAGACACTCACCCTCACTCACCCTCACGCCCTCACCCCCCTCACTCGTCCTCATCCCCTCACACCCCCGACACCTCACACACCTCCTCACCCTCACACCCCTCACTCTCACACACCCTCACCCTCACTCACCCTCTCACCCTCACTCACCCTCTCACCCTCACACACCCTCTCACCCTCACACCCCCTCACCTTCACACCCCCTCACCATCACTCACCCTCACACCCCCTCACCCTCACACCCCCTCACCCTCACACCCCCTCACCCTCACACCCCCTCACCCTCACACCCCCTCACCCTCACACTGCCTCACCCTCACCCTCACACCCCTCACCCTCACACCCCTCACCCTCACACCCCTCACCCTCACACCCCTCACCCTCACTACCCCTCAACCACCCTCACACCCCCTCACCCTCACACCCCCTCACCCTCACACCCCCTCACCCTCACACCCCCTCACCCTCACACCCCCTCACCCTCACACCCCCTCACCCTCACACACTCTCACCCTCACATACCCTCACATACCCTCACATACCCTCACATACCCTCACATACCCTCACTCACCCTCACTCACCCTCATACACCCTCACTCACCCTCACACCCCCTCACCCTCACTCACCCTCACACACCCTCACCCCCTCTCACCCTCACACACCCTCACTCACTTTCACACCCCCTCACCCTCACACCCCCTCACCCTCTCACACACCCTCACCCTCTCACACACCATCACCCTCAAAAACCCTCACACACCCTCACCCCTCACTCACCCTCACACACACTCACACACACACCCTCACACACCCTCACATACCCTCACCAGCATAGCATAACAAAACATAGCATAGCATAACGAAACACAGCATAGCATAGCATAACAAACAAAAGCATAGGATAGCAAAAGCACAGCATAACAAAACAAAGCATAGGATAGCACAACAAAGCATAGCATAGCATAACAAAACACAATAAAACATAGCATAGCATAACAAAACATAGCATAACAAAATAAAGCATAACATAACAAAGCATAGCAAAACAAAACATATCATAGTAAAACAAAACATAGCATAGCATAACATAACACAACAAAACATAGCAGAACAAAACATAGCATAACAACATAAAACAAAGCATAGCATAACAAAACACAGCATAACAAAACATAGCAAAACACAGCAAAACATAGAATAGCATAACAAAACAAACCATAGCATAACATAACAAAGAATAGCAAAACAAAACAAACCATAGCATAACATAACAAAGAATAGCAAAACAAAACATAGCATAGTAAAACAAAGCATAGCATAGCATAACAACACAACAAAACAGCATAACATAACAAAACATAGCATAACATAACATAAAACAAAGCATAGCATAACAAAACATAGCATAACAAAACATAGCAAAACACAACAAAATATAGCATAGCATAACTAAACACAACAAAACATAGCATACATAACAAAACACAGCATTGCAAAGCATAGCAAAACATAGCATAGCATAAGAAAACACAACATAGCATAGCATAACAAAACACAGCATAGCATAACAAAACGAAGCTTAGCATAACAAAACATAGCATAACAAAACATAGCATAACAAAACATAGCATAGCATAACAAAGCGTAGCATAATAAAACGCAACAAAACATAGCATAGTATAACAAATCATAACAAAACAAAGCATAGGATAGCAAAACTAAACATAGCATAGCATAACATAACAAAACAAAGCATAGGATAGCAAAACAAAACATAGCATAGCATAACAAAACATAGCATAACATAACAAAACATAGCATAACAAAACACAACAACACATAGCAGAACAAAACATAGCATAACATAACTTAAAACAAAGCATAGCATAACAAAACAGCAAAACACAACAAAACATAGCATAGAATAGCATAACAACACACAACAAAACATAGCATACATAACAAAACATCGCATTGCAAAGCATAGCAAAACCTAGCATAGCATAATAAAACACAACAAAACATAGCATAGCATAACAAAATACAACATAGCATAGCATAACAAAACACAACATAGCAAAGCCTAACAAAACAACGCTTGGATTAGCATAACAAAGCATAGCATAACAAAGCATAGCATAACAAAGCATAGCATAACAAAGCATAGCATAACAAAGCATAGCATAACAAAACATAGCATAGCAAAACAAAGCATAGCATAATAAAACACAACAAAACCTAGCATAGCATAACAAAAAATAGCATAACAAAACACAACAAAGCATAGCATAGCATAACAAAACACAACACATAACATAACAAAACATAGCAAAACACAACAAAACATAGAATAGCTTAACAAAACACAACAAAACATAGCACAGCAAAACAAAACATATAATAGCATAGCAAAACATAGCATATCAAACACAACAAAGCATAGCATAGCATAACAAAACATAGCATAGCAAAACATTGCATAACAAAACACAACAACACATAGCATAACAAAACATAGCAAAACACAACAAAACATAGCATAGCTTAACAAAACACAACAAAACATAGCACAGCAAAACAAAACATATAATAGCATAGCAAAACATAGCATATCAAACACAACAAAACATAGCATAGCATAACAAAACATAGCATAGCAAAACAAAGCATAGCATAATAAAACACAACATATAGCATAGCATAACAAAACATAGCATAGCATAACAAAGCATAGCATAGAAAAACATAGCGTAACAAAGCATAGCATAGCATAACAAAACATAGCATAGCATAACAAAACATAGCATAACAAAACAGCATAGCAAAACAAAGCATAGCATAACAAAACACAACAAAACATAGCATAGCATAACAAAACAAAGCATAGGATAGCAAAACATAGCATAGCATAATAAAACAAAGAATAACAAAACATTGCATAGCATAACAAAACATAGCATAACATAACAAAACATAGCATAGCAAAACACAACAACACATAGAATAACAAAACATAGCAAAACACAACAAAACATAGCATAGCATACCAAACACAACAAAACATGGCATAGCAAAACATAGCATAGCAAAACAAAGCATAACACACACAACCACACACACACAACCACGCACACACAACCAAACATACCATAACAAAACATAAAACAAAGCATAGCATAACAAAACATAGCAAAACACAACAAAATATAGCATAGCATAACTAAACACAACAAAACATAGCATACATAACAAAACACAGCATTGCAAAGCATAGCAAAACATAGCATAGCGTAAGAAAACACAACAAAACATAGCATAGCATAACAAAACACAACATAGCATAGCATAACAAAACATAGTATAACAAAGCATAGCATAGCATAACAAAACATAGCATAACAAAACATAGCATAGCAAAACAAAGCATAGCATAATAAAACACAACAAAACATAGCATAGCATAACAAATCATAGCAAAACACAACAAAGCATAGCATAACAAAACAAAAGCATAGCATAGCAAAACTAAACATAGCATAGCATAACATAACAAAACAAAGCATAGGATAGCAAAACCTAGCATATCATAACACAACAAAACATAGCATAGCATAACAAAATACAACATAGCATAGCATAACACAACACAACATAGCATAGCATAACAAAACAACGCTTGGCATAGCATAACAAACCATAGCATAACAAAGCATAGCATAACAAAGCATAGCAAAACAAAGCATAGCATAATAAAACACAACAAAACATAGCATAGCATAACAAAAAATAGCATAACAAAGCATAGTATATCAAAACACAACAAAACATTGCATAGCATAACAAAACACAACAAAACATAGCATAGCATAACAAAACAAAGCATAGGATTGCAAAACTAAACAGAGAATAGCATAACAAAACAAAGCATAGGATAGCAAAACAAAACCTAGCATAGCATAACAAAACATTGCATAACATGACAAAACATAGCATAACAAAACACAACAACACATAGCATAACAAAACATAGCAAAACACAACAAAACATAGCATAGCTTAACAAAACACAACAAAATATAGCACAGCAAAACAAAACATAATAGCATAGCAAAACAGCATATCAAACACAACAAAACATAGCATAACAAAACATAGCATAGCAAAACAAAGCATAGCATAATAAAACAGCATAGCATAATAAAACACAACATATAGCTTAGCATAACAAAACATAGCATAGCATAACAAAGCATAGCATAGCATAACAAAACATAGCATAGCATAACAAAACATAGCATCACCCTCACTCTCTATCTATCTATCTCCCTCACTCTATCTATCTATCTCCCTCACTCTATCTGTCTATCGATCTATCACCCTCACTCTATCTGTCTATCGATCTATCCCCCTCACTCTATCTGTCTATCGATCTATGGCCCTCACTCTATCTGTCTATCTATCGCCCTCACTCTATCTAATCGCCCTCACTCTATCTATCTATCTATCTATCTATCTATCTATCTATCTATCTATCTATCTATCGCCCTCACTCTATCTTGCTATTGCCCTCACTCTATCTATCTATTGCCCTCACTATCTATCTATCGCCCTCACTCTATCTCCCTCGCTCTATCTATCTATCTAACACCTTCACTCTATCTATCGCCCTCACTCTATCAATCGCCCTCACTCTATCAATCTATCTATCTATCTATCTATCTATCTATCGGCCTCACTCTATCTATCAATCTATCTATCTTTTGCCCTCACTCTATCTATCGCCCTCACTCTATCTATCGCCCTCACTCTATCTATCTATCTATCTATCTATCGCCCTCACTCTATCTTGCTATCGCCCTCACTCTATCTATCGCCCTCACTCTATCTATCGCCCTCACTCTATCTATCGCCCTCACTCTATCTATCGCCCTCACTCTATCTATCTATCTATCTATCTATCTCTATCTATCTATCTATCTTTTGCCCTCACTCTATCTATCGCCCTCACTCTATCTATTGCCCTCACTATCGCCCTCACTCTATCTATCTATCTATCTATCTATCTATCTCGCTGACTCAATCTCTCTATCGCCCTCACTCTATCTATCTATCACCCTCACTCTATCTATCTATCACCCTCACTCTATCTATCAATGTATCTATCTATCGCCCTCACTCTATCGCATCACCACAGCATCACTCAGCACCACCACAGCATCACTAAGGGGCACAACAATATCACTATGCGCTACCACAGGATCATTGAATGCCACAGCATCACTAGTCGCCACCACAACATCACTCAGTGCCACCACAGCATCAATCTGTGCAACCATTCAAAAACAACTGGGTCAAATATGTTCTCTCAATGTTTTAAGCTTTATTACAAATGTCACAAAAAGAGGTTAGTATTTCACTTCTGTTTTTGGATTTTCATCACAATAAAATACGCGGAACATATTCTTCACAAAAGTTATTTACAAAAGTTTAAGCTATTTCCATTATAAATTACAATAACTTTTATTTAAGTATTAATTATTAAAAAAAATTAAAAGCCATTGTTATTTGTAATATCAATACATCTAAGTCACGTGAATACAACACATATTGCATTACAAATGCTGTAGGTGTCACAAGTTATAACTATTGGCATTGTAAATGACAAAGCTTGTAGTTGATGGTAACTTGCGAATTCTTCAAAAATGCACGTATTGGCATTTTTGAAGGTGGCATGTGATGCACACACATGCCCATAGGGAATGTATGTGCGCCATATGCACACACATGTACATTTCAGGGGTGCAGCAGGGTGTGTTTGAGACACCCCTGCACCCTTGAAATAATTCTCAAATTGGGATTAGCAAATTGCGAGTTCGCAATTTGAGAATTATTTCGCAATCATTCCTATGGGCCTCCTGGCACATAGGAATGCATTGGAAATTATTCCTTAATTGCGAATTCGCAAAATGTGAATTCGCAAATAAGGAAGATTAAGGAATCGCTAAAAAATAGCAATATTTTTCATACATACCATTTTGCAGTTCCTAAATAGCGATTCCTTAAAAATCGCTATTTAGGAATCGCAAAATAGTTTGTTGATAATATGGCCCTTAATCTGTAGTATGTAATCTGTGAGTCTTTACTTTCATAGTCCTGACAACTAGGATTTCCCAGGCCTTAGAGGTTGTAATAACCTTTCCAGACATGATGTACATTGATCTACCTAGATCTTTCCATCATGATGCAGCACAGATTGAAGAGTACTCAAAGCTATATAGTGCCTCTTATTTTGCCATTCAGTCTTTTTGATCAGATTACCCCTTCTCTGAACTCAGTGATATGGGTGGCTTTCGATTAAGCAAAGACTACATTTAGTGCATTCAGCAGAGTATAGGTCAGCTGCATGATATCACCTGTAATTATACCACCCATGCCATTCTTTGAGATAAGTGCGGTTCTGCAAAATATGCCTGCTGCCATTGTTTACCGTGAGCTCCTTTGCAAGACATTTTGACTATGGACCACCCTTGCACATAATTTACAGTTTAATACTAGCTTCCTGAAGTTCCATACAGTGATGGAAGTCCAACTTTTTTGAGCAGCACACTGCCATTAGTCTGATCATCAAACTCTCTAACTTTGAAAATCACACTTTTATTTTGCAGGAGTTGCTTTCTCTGCAGTATTCCTGCTCCTGCAAAGACCAGGAACTGTCCCATTCTGTTATTTACTACAGTACAACAGGCATTTGCCTTGAATTACATTTGATTGTTGTATCCCATATATTCCTTTCTGCAAACGTGTTATCTGAAAGAGACACGTTAGTATTTGATTCCTTACCTTAGAATATCTCCAGGCGTCAGACTGGATCCGGAATTTTTTTGCGTAGCCGTACCCTTGCGCGTCGGTAGGCGTCGTCTGCGGCTCCGCGTCCGTCGCCGGCGTCGTGAGCGCCGTGATGTCGTCGGAGTACTTAGACGCCGCCTCCGCGTGCTGGCGTCAGTTCTTCTTTTTTCCGCGCCAGCAGCGCAGTTCCGGGAAAAAGTGGTACCATAGTCACTTTTTGACTAACTCTTTTTGATCTTTTGATCTCCTTTTTCGAGTCTTCGACAACGAAACGGTGCCGGTAGGGCTGCCTGGGTTTAAGCCTCACCGTCGGTGTCTCCACTGTCTCGGCGTCGACCACGACGACAAGGCCTGTTCCGACTGCCGGGCCCTGACTTCGAAGGCTAGACGGGAGCGGTCCCGTAAGCGACTCGAACTCCTGCAGTCGGCCCCGCGCCAAGAGAGGTCCCGGTCCGGACGGAGGTCGAGGGACCGGTCGCGGGAGCGGAGCCATCATAGCTCCGGAGTCGACATCACTCCTCAGGGTCGAAGTCGTCAGGTAAGCACAAGAAGTCGAAGAGACGTCTTCACTCTTCCGACTCCCCCCGATGCTCGCGCGTCGCGGCAGGGGGGTTCAGGTGGCACCGCCCCCGCGGCGCCGTCTGAGTCGCAGGCGCCGCGTCCGGCTTCATACCCTACGGTCCCTGGGCCTAAAGCGACGCCGGAGGAGATAGAGCGGTTCCTCATGGCCATGAGGTCCCTCTCTCCTCCGACGGGCTCCGCGGCGCCTTCGGGCCCAGCGGTCCCGTCTGGGGGTCCTAGCGGGTCGGGGGCTTCGGCCCCGACGCCGTCGGGCGCTCCGGCTCCGACGCCGCCGGCGCCTTCGGGCCCCACTGGATCCGGTTCCGGATCCGGGTCACCGCCGGTGGCTTTGACGACCTCCCCGGCGCCGACCCCTCAGGTATCACCCCCGGCGCCGTCCTCAGGCGTCGTCGTCCCCGACGCCTCCCTCGACCCGGTTCCGGCGCCGCATATGACGCCGTTCGGAGAATTCATTTTCCATGAACCGGCCCAATCTTTTCCTAACCCTGAATACCAGGAGATGGGTGATGAGGGGGATTGGGAGGGGTCTGAGGACCCTCTGGCACGTGAATGTCAGTCTCAAGAGGACTGGGCAGAGGAACTTGGGGAGGCCAGTGGTATAGATACTTCGCCTGACACTGGCTTTCTCTCGCCTCCTACCGTGGCTACGGAGGAGGGGGCAACCTATAGTGTGGTGTTGATGAGGGCGGCCAAGGCCTTGGGCCTTGAGCTCCCCGTCGCGGCCGTGAGGACTAACCTCACCGAGGTCCTTAAGCCGCAGTCATGCTCGGCCGAGCCTCTGCTGCCGTTTAATGAGGCCTTAACCGACGTTCTTTTGGGCACTTGGTCCAAGCCCGCTACGGGTTCGCCCGTAGATAGGAACGTGGCCAGGCCCCGGGCGACCCATGTTTCCTGTCCACCCACCCCACCCCAAAGAGCCTGGTTATCCAGGCCTCCAATTCCCAGACCGCGTTCCCGTCGGCTCCGCCGGACAGGGAATCCAAGAGGTATGAGCAGTATGGTAAAAAGATCTTCTCATCCCTTAGTCTGGGACTGCGGTCTTCCAACACCGCATGCCTCTTGGGCCTCTACACCCACTCTCTGTGGGATACGGTTGCGGAAGTGCTGCCAGAGTGTCCGTTGGAGGTACGGGCCAAACTCGGCCAAGCCCTTGTGGAGGGCCGGGATGCAGCCAAATATTCTATCCAGTGTGGGCTAGATACCACCGACTCACTAGGCAGAGCGATGGCAACGACAGTGGCGGTCAGACGTCACGCCTGGTTGAGGTCCGCCAACTTTTCGGCCGATGTCCAAAACACACTGATGGACATGCCGTTTGATGGCCGTCGCCTTTTTGGCGACAAGGCAGACCATGCCGCTTGAGCGCTTTAAGGACTCCAGCGCTACGGCCAAGTCCTTGGGCCTCGCAGCCCCGCGCCAGCAATTGGCTGCCTTTCATTCCTTTTGTGGCCACGGAAGGGGTGTACCCACACGTGCTGCCAGCCACGCTCCGCAGGGCAATGCCCAACGCAGTGGCGGCCGTGTAAACCGCCATGGAGGCAGTCGGGGACAACGGCGAGGTCAGTCCACACCTTCCCCCGCATCATCCGCCTCAAAACCCTCCTAGTTTGTGCTTTCCGGCCCATGTGACGCCAGTGGGGGGCAGGGTTCGCCATCACCTCCTCCACTGGCGCACCGTCAAATCGGACAGGTGGGTGCTGCAGATCGTCCGAAGGGGCTACTCCCTCCCCTTCGAGGCGACTCCTCCAGCCATGCCACCGCAGAACCACCGTGTATCGGGGGATCATTTGCGTCTTCTGCAGGAGGAAGTTACGGCCCTCTTGGCCAAGGGGGGCATCGAGCGCGTTCCTGGGCCAGAAGTAGGGTGTGGTTGCTACTCCCACTACTTCCTGGTACCCAAGAAGGGCAAAAGGGGCCTACGCCCTATCTTGGATCTACGGAACGTCAACGGCTTCCTCCGGAAGGAGAAGTTCAAGATGCTGACACTGGCTCAGGTCCTAGCTGCCCTGGACCCAGGAGACTGGATAGCAGCGTTGGACTTGCAGGACGCTTATTTCCACATCCCCGTCCTGCCGGCCCACCGTCGCTACCTGCGGTTCATGGTTGGCCACGAGCACTTTAAGTATACCGTGCTCCCCTTCGGCCTTACCAGCGCCCCACGGGTGTTCATAAAGGTGATGGCGGTGGTCGCAGCTCATCTGCGCAGGTTAGGGGTTTCAGTCTTCCCCTACCTCGACGACTGGTTGTTGAAGGCGGACTCGCCCCAGGCAGTCGTCAGCCACCTCCAGACTACGGCAGATCTCCTGCACCAGCTGGGGTTCTCCATCAATGTTCCGAAGTCACACCTGTGTCCCTCTCAGAAGCTCCTCTTCATCGGTTTATCCACCCGAACAGCGGGTCCAGGATATTCAGGCTTTGATTCCCATCTTTCAGCCGTTATCCCGGGTCTCGGTCAGGTTGACGCTGCGGCTTCTGGGGCTGATGGCCTCCTGCATCCTACTGGTGCATCACGCCAGGTGGCGGATGCGGGCTCTGCAGTGGGACCTGAAGTTTCAGTGGGCCCAGCATCAGGGCAACCTGTCCGACCACGTCCTGATCTCGGAGGGCACTGTGAGACAGCTGCAGTGGTGGCTCACGGACCGCGATTGGGTCAGCGGCAGATCCCTCTCCCTTCCCCAACCGGAGCACGTAGTTGTGACGGACGCGTCCCTCCAGGGCTGGGGAGGCCACATGGGAGAGGCGGAGATCAGGGGCCTCTGGTCTCCGGCGGAGGCCAGGACCCACATTAACCTGTTGGAGTTACGGGCGATTCGTCTAGCACTGAAAGCGTTCCTCCCCTCTGTCCGGGGGAGTGTAGTGCAGGTGTTCACGGACAACACCACCGCCATGTGGTACTGCAACAAACAGGGCGGGGTCGTGGACCCTTTGCCAGGAGGCTCTGCGCCTCTGGCAATGGCTGGAACGCCAGGACGTGACCCTGGTGGCTCAACACCTGGCAGGTTCTCTGAACGCCAGGGCGGACGAGCTCAGCCGTCGGTGCATGATGGATCACGAATGGCGTCTGAACTCGGACGTGGCGCAAGGCCTCTTTCAGCGATGGGGAGAGCCTTGGTTAGATCTATTCGCCACCGAAGAGAACGCGCAATGTCATCAGTTCTGCGCGTTGGAATTTCCAAGGCGGCACTCGCTCGGAGACGCTTTTCGGCGCGAGTGGAGTTGCTGTCTTTTATACGCCTTTCCGCCTATACCACTTCTGCCCAGAGTGCTGAAGAAGATCAAGCACGACCGGGCCCAAGTCATCCTTGTGGCTCCGGACTGGGCACGAAGGTACTGGTATCCAGAGCTACTCAATATGTCAGTCGATCCCCCGGTTCGTCTGCCTCTTCGGGAGGACCTTCTGTCGCAGCAGCAGGGGACGGTCCTCCACCCGAACCTGTCCAGTCTCCACCTCCATGCTTGGAGATTGAGCGGCGACAGTTGAGGCCATTTGACTTGCCTCCTGAAGTCTGTACTATCATTCTGGCAGCCAGGCGTCCCTCCACAAAGTCGGTATACGCCTGCAGGTGGAACAGATTTGTGGCATGGTGCACAGCAAAGGCTGTGGATCCTCTCTCTGCCCCTCTTTCCGAGGTCCTCCTCTTCCTTCTTTCTCTTGCCCAGCAGGGATCTGCTCTGGGCACTATCAAGGGCTACCTTTCTGCCCTTTCAGCCTTTCTGAGGCTGCCAGATCAACCTTCTTTGTTCAAGTCCCCCATTGTAAACAGATTTCTTAAGGGCATCACACACATGTTCCCTCCTATTCCGTTTGTGATGCCTCAGTGGGACTTGAATCTGGTTCTTACGTTTCTGATGTGCGCTCCCTTTGAGCCACTTAACAACTGTCCTCTCCGCCTTCTTACTCTGAAGACTGCTTTCCTGGTTGCCATCACCTCTGCCAGGAGAGTGAGTGAGCTCCAGGCCCTTTCTTGTACTCCACCTTTCCTTTCTGTCCATCCGGACAAAGTGGTGTTGCGTACTAAGCCATCTTTCCTGCCTAAGGTTGTCACGGCCTTCCACATCGGGCAGTCTATCACCTTGCCAACCTTCTTCCCGCCACCGCATCCCTCTGAAGAGGAAGAGCGGCTCCACCGTCTGGACCCAAAACGTGCGCTCTCATTCTACTTGGATCGCACACGCCAGTTCCGGGTGGATGACCAACTCTTTGTTGGTTACGTGGGCGATAAGAAGGGGAAAGCTGTGCACAAGAGGACCATCTCCCGGTGGGTCATCTTGTGTATCCAGGCATGTTACTCCTTGGCTAAAAAGGAGCCCCCTGTTGGATTGCGGGCTCATTCCACCTGAGCCACGGCAACTACAACTGCCCTGGGCCGGGGAGTGCCCTTACAAGACATCTGTCAGGCAGCTACGTGGGCCTCGTTGCACACGTTTGCAAGACACTACTGCCTGGACAGCCAAGTCCGGATGGATGGCTTCTTTGGCCGTTCTGTCCTCCAGGACTTTCTGGTGTGATTATTGGTTCGCAGACCCACCACCGGGGTTGGTATTGCTGGGGTATCTATTCTAAGGTAAGGAATCTAATACTAACGTGTCTCTTTCAGATGCACAAGTTACTACTTGTGTAACAATATATCTGTAAGAGACATTAGTTAGTATTAGATTCCTTACCGACCCACCCATCCTCCCCGTTCTGCGAACCGATATCTAGGGTTAGGGTTACCCCCTTTCAGGGCCCTAGTTTCAATGGCACCAGTGTTGGTTTTTAACATGGCTCAGCGCTTCTGGCACGGAAAAGCTGTGTCTAAGAACTGACGTCAGCACGCGGAGGCGGCGTCTAAGTACTCTGACGATGTCATCACGGCGCTCACGATGACGGACGCGGAGCCGCAGACGACGCCTACCGACACGCAAGGGTACTGCTACGCAACAAAATTCCGGATCCAGTCTGACGCCTGGGGATATTCTAAGGTAAGGAATCTAATACTAACTAATGTCTCTTACAGATATATTGTTACACAAGTAGTAACTTGTGCTTCAAGAATCTACTAGATCACCATAAGACTTCACAATAGCCAAAGAAGTACTGTAATATGGCTAACCATCTAGCTCCCACAATCCTTTAAATGGAATCTTTGGACTATTTCACAACGCAAGTTATTGGTGATACTCCAGAAAAAAGGGTTTGTGTTTCATTACTTAGGTGGACCGTAGATTGTCACATCTTAATCTAGACTAAAAGACAACCAGGAACAGTGTGGTTCAGATGCTCAATTTCTGAAGTTAAATAAACTGTCCTTTTCTGCCCTTGTCGATGTACTGGTGCTTGGTACAAAGCACTCTGAAACAAGTTTCAAGGATTTGTGCAGCACAATTTATAACCGTAAACAATTCATTTTTTTTTACTCAAGATTAAATAAATTTTACAATAAGGTATTCTAGGAGAAATGGGTAGAAGACAACCTTATTTTATTGAGCTTTTTTTTCTCAGGTCACTTTAATGGATGCAAATTATGTAATGGATGAGACTCTTGGCACAACAACATTTGCTGTATCCTCGATTCCGGAGGGAGAAAAAAAAGTGGTTTCATTCACATTCAATAAGGTAAGAAATTCCGGATCTTAAGTATGTTTGACACCATACACAGCCAGGACTTTGGTGTCCTAAGTTGGTAATGGCAAGGGTCACTGTGTGCAGTTATTCATGATCCTTTGCAGACTCTGAGTAAACTTTTAACTTTGATCTGTATAGTTAAGGTGGCAACTAGAGAATGCAGTTCACTGTTACCATTAGTAAAACAGTATCTGGAAAGGATTTTGTTATTTCTGTGGGTCAGTGTGGCATCTGCAGTGTTTCAAGTCAGTCTTTCCTGTACTTCTGAAATTCTAGCTTCTTATTAAAGTGGGTGCTTATACATCTGTTAGTCAGGGGCCTGCTTGTGAGAGCATTCCACACATGAATTACAAGTCCCAAATTCCACCATGTAATTGATGTCCCTGTCACCACCATGTGGAGCTAGGGAAAGTTTGAAAGCCTCTTTAAAACCCCCGGAAACCTTTTTCCAGACACCAACTTATGTGGACATTCTCAAGACTTCTCATCTGACCAGCTGCTTTCAACCTCTTCTTCAGATGTCAATTTTACACCCAATATTTTTGGGATTTGATTGCAGAATACTATATTAAATTGTATCTGAGTCCCCTGAACTGCCTACAGTGTTGCAGAAGAATCTTATGGGAAGCGATAAAACATACATAACTGGATGGAAAAAGAGAATGACCAGAGGCTGAATAAATTGGGTGGTGAGATAGAAACTGACTGCTAAGGAAATGAAACACAGAAGTGTGAGAATTGGAATGAAATAAGTTAGTGAGGGAGGAGTAATATGATGTTCGAGGCATGTGGGCTTCTGAATTTATATCTATGCATAGATCGCCGCCTAGTGTTGGGTCCGGATGATTGCACATTGTTGTCCTGGAAGAGTCTTCGAAGTATCACAAGATAGGTGGCTCCTCCCTGGACTACAGTGCGCATGGGCATCCCCTCCATGCTCAGATTATTTTTTTCCGCCATTGGGTTCGGATGTACTTCTTGACTCACGTTCGGAAATTGTACTAGTTACTCTTTTTCAGGGCCAAAAGGCCTTAGGGGCGTCGGTATTGTCTTTCGTTCGGTGCCTTTCAGCTTTCCTGTTCTTTGAACTCGACTTCGGAAGACTTTGTCTTCGACGCCAAAGGCCCATCGACGATGGAACGGAGCCCGTTCCAGCGCTGCCCCGTCTGCAACTCTAAATATCCCCACATTGACGTGCACCCGGTGTGCAACAAATGTCTCTCACCGGATCACGACGAGGCCAGTTGCATGGCCTGTTCGAAGTTCAGGTCGAAGAAAACTCTCCGTCTTCGACGCGCGGCACGACAGTCGGCGCGTGAATCGCCACCAGATCCAGAAAATATCTTCGGTGGTGACGATGACGAAAATGTACAAGACGACGAACCGGAACACTCGGTCCCCGCGTCGGAGCCAGACTACACCTACAACTAGGACGAGGAACAACTCTACGTCCATGATGAAGACATCATCGAGGTAGGAGACGACGCACAACCTCTCGGAGCCGTCGACGACGACTCAAGTGAGGAGCTAGGCCCAACCGTAGTAGCGGGGCCCCATACAGACACTTCCACGGCTCAGGTCGAGGCATCGCCGGAAGGCCTTAGCCAAGATCTTCGACAACGTTCTCTAGTCCCGCTTCCAGGCCCGACTAAGAACATTTCCAAAGAGCCATCGGTAGATCGACCACTCTCAAATACGGCCTGCCCCCAACGGCTAGACCTAAGGCTGTGCAACCCCAAAAGGCTACAGACTCGTCCAAGGCAACATCAGTAGCTGCACCCGCCCAGCCTCGGACCGAAGACGTGCAGTTCCAGCCACCAAGCTATGACGAGCAGTCAGTTATATATCGACTCCGAATCAGGCAGGCTCACCGTTTACAAACGGAAAATCAGACCTGAAACACCTATGGAGCCTTACAAAATACCACTAAAGAAAAAGAGAGACTCCACCACCTCTCCAATTCTTTTTGAACCCATACACACATATGGGCAAGGCTATTCCTACTCACCCACAACAGTCACTGAGGACGTGGGGGGAAGAGGACAATGATGAGCAGTTTAACTACCACATGGACACAGATCAAGATGAGTCCCAGCCATGGGCTGACACTGTTGACCCTGATGAACCACACACCACCCCTGACATTCAGTCATATGCGGTCAAAACTTCGCCTACTGAAGACACTGCTGCGTTCAACGCGCTCATTGAAAGAGCGGCACATAACCATGACGTGGATATGCACGCTGACCCCTTGGAGGAAGACTTCCTTTTTGATACATTCTCCACATCTGAAAAATCTATAAAAACTCTACCTATGCTCAAAGGTGTGCTCAAACATGTAAGTGACATTTTTAAGGAGCCCACTAAAGCAGGGGTGATAAACCCAAGAATTGAACAGAAGTACCGGCCTGCGACGTGGACCCTACCTACATCAAGGGCCAACTCCCACTGGACTCCTTGGTGGTGGCTAATGCTCGCAAGAGAGCCAACTGGCAAACAACGGGTGATGCTCCTCCTCCGGACAAGGAATCCACGATCTTGGAGGCCTCTGGCAAACGTATGGCTGCTCAGGCTGCTAATATTTGGAGAATGTCCAATACCCAAGCCCTGTTAGCAAGATATGACAGGGCACACTACGACACTTTAGAGCAGCTACTGCAACACCTACCAGATACTTATAAGGAGGGAGAAGAAATGCTTATACAGGAGGGAAAGTTAATTTCCAACGCGTCCATTAAGTGCGCGTTAGATGCAGCAGACACAGCAGCTAGGGCCATAAACACTAGCGTTATGCTAAGGAGGCATGCCTGGCGCCGCATCTCTGGATTTAAGTCAGAAATCCAGACTACCCTGCTCAATCAGCCAGTAAACCCCAACTTCCTGTTTGGTCCAGAAGTAGACACCACTCTGGAGAAGATTAAAAAGGACACTGAAACTGCGAAATCCATGGGGGCTCTGCAGTCTCAGCAGTTCAGGGGCAGTTCCTTTCGTCGCTCCTGTAACAGGGGAGCCTCAAGAGGACAAGCGTCACAACAAGCCCAGTACTGCAAGGGAGGTACACAAACCACCTATAACAAGAACAATAGAGGTGGATATCGTGGAAACAGTACCAAAGGCAGGGGACGTGGAAATAATAATGCCAGATCCTCCGCCACTAACAAGCAGTGACGTCTTGTCACTGCCCCCCCCCATATAACACCGGTCGGGGGGGAGACTCCAGCAGTTCCTGCCAGTCTGGGAAAGCATAACCACGGACAGGTGGGTGAGACAACTTATACAACATGGTTATTTTCTAGAACTAACCTCCACTCCACCCAACATACCCCCAAGGCACCGTCCTATATCCGCAGAGCACATGCACTTATTGCAGCAAGAAGTCATATCCATGCTGCAAAAAGGGGCCATAGAGCTCGTGCCTGTAAAACAATAGGGAACAGGGGTGTACTCTCTGTACTTCTTAATCCCAAAAAAGGACGGATCCCTCAGGCCCATTCTAGACCTCAGGCCCCTAAACCAATATATCCTATCAGAACACTTTCACATGCTCACGTTACAGCAAGTTCTGCCGTTGCTCAGTCAAGGAGATTTCTTAGCAACCCTAGATCTAAAGGATGCCTATTTCCACATTCCCATTTACCCCAGTCACAGGAAATACCTCAGGTTCACCATCAACAACCAGCATTACCAGTTCAAGTTCCTGCCTTTCGGGGTCACTACAGCCCCCAGAGTGTTTACAAAGTGCTTAGCGACAGTGGCCGCGCACCTTCGGAGACAACATATCCATGTCTATCCGTATCTGGACGACTGGCTAGTACAAGCAAAGTCAGCCTAGTAGTGTGCCAACCACATGTCCGCACAATCCACCTCCTACACAGTCTGGGATTTTCGCTCAATTACTAAAAGTCCCATCTTCAACCCGCACATGTACAGCAGTACCTAGGCGCAGAAATAAACACGCTCGCTGCCACGGCGCACCCAAACTCAGCGAGAGTCAACAGTTTGCAACTGCTGATTCAGAGATTCAGGCCACAACACTCACTCCTGGCGCAGGTGTTCATGCAGCTGATAGGCATGATGGCCTCCTGCATCTTTATAGTCCCTCACGTGTCCGCTTCAGGAGTGCTTAGCACACCAGTGGAACCAGGCTCAAGGACCGCTAAAAGACCTAGTGTTGGTGACCGGTCATGCATACAACTCTCTGCATTAGTGGAACACACAAAACCTTTGCAGGGGACGACCGTTCCAAGAGCCTGTACCACAAATAGTACTAACAACGGACGCATCTCTCCAGGGCTGGGGAGCGCATGTCCTCCATTACACTGTGCAGGGACTATGGACACCGCAACAGCAGAAAATGCATATCAACTTACTAGAACTGATGGCAATCTTCATGGCACTGAAGGCATTCAAGTTACATCTCTGCAACAAAGTTGTGTTGATCCGGACGGACAACATGACTGCAATGTATTACATCCAAAAGCAAGGGGGGGGGACACTCTCCACAATTGTCACACCTAGCACAATGCATGTGGAAGTGGGCCATTCAAAGGAACATGTTCCTCATGGCGGAACACCTCCCAGGGAAGGACAACCAGATGGCGGACTTGCTCAGCAGACACAGCCATCAGGTGCACGAGTGGGAGATACATCCCTCAGTGCTCCAACCATACTTCCGTCGGTGGGGGTCATCCAGAGATAGACCAATTCGCCACACACGAAAACGCAAAATGCCCCACCTTTGCCGCCAGGTTCCCACACCCGCAGTCTCAGGGCAATGCGATATGGATGAACTGATCGAACAGATTTGCGTACGCCTTTCCTCCAGCTCCCCTCATTCCGCTAGTGGCACGCAAACTGAGGCAACACTTCATGACGCTCATCCTGGTTGCTCCAACGTGGGCAAGGCAAGCGTGGTACACCATTGTTCCTAGAACTTTCCGTGGTTCTCCACGAGCGCCTACGGCTCACGCCCAGTCTCCTCACTCAGAACCATGGAGACATTCAGCACCCCGATCCGCAAAAGTTGAGCCTGGCAACATGGCTCCTGAAGTCATAGAGTTTGGCTACTTAAACCTGCCCCCTGACTGCATGGACATCATAAAGGAGGCTAGGCGTCCTACCACAAGGGCCTGCTACGAGGCCAAATGGAAGTGCTTTGTTATCTATTGCTCCAATAATAACATAAATCCGCTGGATGCTTCCACGCAAAATCTCATAAGTTACTTGCTGCACCTATACAAGTGTAATCTAGCGTATAGTTCCATCAGAATACATTTAGCAGCAATGGCAGCTTATCTTCAAAATAGACAGCACCTATCCCTTTTCAGAGTGCCAGCCATTAAAGCTTTTATGGAGGGACTGAAAAGGGTAATTCCTCCAAAACACCCGCCTTCGCCTGTCTGGAACCTCAACATCGTCCTCACCAGGCACATGGGCCCACCATTTGAGCCACTTCACTCTTGTGAGATACAATTTCTCACATGGAAAGTGGTTTTTCTGGTGGCTATTACGTCGCTACGACCAGTTAGCGAGCTGCAAGCCCTCACTATTCAAGAGCCTTTCATTCAGATACATGCTAATAGGGTTGTGCTGCGCACCAACCCTAAATTTATGCCCAAGGTAGTGTCACAGTTCCACATTAACCAAACTATTGAACTACCTGTGTTCTTCCCAATTCCTGATTCAGTGGCAGACAGAGCACTACACATACTAGAGGTTAAAAGGGCTCTCCTGTACTACATAGACAGGACTAAAGATTTCAGAAAAACGAAACAACTGTTTGTTGCCTTCTCTCCACAGCACAAGGGCAACCCAATTTCTAAATCAGGTATAGCCAGATGGATTGTTAAATGCATCCAGATCTGTTATCAAAAGGCTAAACGCACGTTAACAATACCCCCAAGAGCGCATTCCACGCGCAAGTTGGGGGCATCCATGGCTTTTCTAGGTAACATCCCCCTAGAGGACATATGTAGAGCAGCCACATGGACCAACATACACACATTCACCAAGCACTACTGCGTGGATGTACACTCCAAACAGCAAGAGGTGTGGCGCCGCGGCCAGGGCGACTGACGCTGGAATATGGGGACCACGGTTCGATCCCCGGCTCCGGCGGCAGGTTAGCCCAGCACCATGTGACTCTGGGCAATAGCTCGCTTAATCTTCCCGACGGCCCCCAGCGCCTAGAGACCCTTACGGGTGATTGTGCGTTTTACAAATGTGGACTTTACTTTTTGTGGACTTTACTGTAGGTCAGGCTGTTCTCAAAACTCTTTTTCAGACTGCTGCAGCTGGCACGGGCAACCGCCGCAAAGTAGGGTACTACTATTTATTCTATGCATAGATATAAATTCAGCAGCCCACATGCCTCGAACGGAATATGCTACTTACCAGTATGCATCTGTTCTTGGCATGTAGGACTGCTGACATTTATATCGCCCGCCCTCCTCCCCGGTGCCTGTCGCAGCTGTAGCATTCAGAATTCACATAATTATTCTCATGCATGGTCATCACTTACTCTATCACACTCCATCTCTGCCACAATGGCGAAAAACAATCTGAGCATGCAGGGGATGCCCATGCGCACTGTAGTCCAGGGAGGAGCCACCTATCTCGTGATACTTCGAAGACTCTTCCAGGACAACAATGTGCAATCATCCGGACCCAACACTAGGCGGCGATCTATGCATAGATATAAATGTCAGCAGCCCTACATGCCAAGAACAGATGCATACTGGTAAGTAGCATATTCCTATTGTACATACCTTAATGTTTCTGTTAGCATTTATTTCAGTAGGTACCGTAAATCTGGACATGATGAATAGAGAAAAACAAGTACAAAATGCAGTTCATTGATTACTACCTATGATAAAAAAGCCAAGCAAAAGCTTCATGTCTTTATTTAAAGCTGCCAATTAAAAAAACACGACAAAGAATGTGAAAAGGCCTGTTAGAATAACAAATCGTTGCCTAATAATTTAAGAAATACGAGATCTGAGATAAAACACTAGTGTGACATATTTGGGAAATTAACATTATCCACTTGAAAGAGCCTATTTGCATGCAGGCATTACTAATAGGCTGTTATGTGCTTCACTCCATACTCTCACAGGAATACTGCTCACCCTTCACTCGCATAGACAGAGTCTTTTAGTTCTGGTATGCTGGGAATATGAGCAACGGCTAAGAAAGTTTGTCAACCTTCTCTGGGTCAGTGGAACATGGGCACAGCCAATAGTGCATGTGAAGATGAGCAAAGTATTGTTGTGAACGTATCTAGGACCCTATTTAAATATTCCCGATTTATGCCCGCATGTGGTTATAACAAATCATATCCTTATAAAGGCATAGGAATCATATCTATATTTAGTCATAGCCAATGCAGTCCAAATACGGCAAGGTTACTCCCATAGACTCCTAGAAAGTACAACGCGTTCTTTAAACAAACCAAGCCTCCAGCAGCCCGGGAATTCCCCCCTGCTTCTGTTTTGATTTGTCCAAGAACTCCTGGAGTCCTGAAAGAACTGTAAGTTCTTAGTGACGTCTTCTGTCCAACCTTACATCAAACTCGGCACCTTCCAGGTATAAATATACCAACAGCTGCCCTAGCAAACACACGGTGGTTTGGAGCAGATCAGCTGTCTACTTGCCCGACGCCCTGCTGTGGCAAGTGCCGAAGGAAGCCGACCCTCCCATTGACGCACTGAGAGAGACGCTGGCTTTTCTCCTGCCGAGAAATCCAGCTCCAGTGTTTCCAGTCACCCTTGCGGGTTGCTGGGAGATCGAGTCCTGAGAACGAGATACAAGACCTCCTTCATTAGATAACCAAGGTACGGAGCTGATTAGATCCTCAGAGAATTCTTGATTCAGATTCTTGGCAAAACTATCTTAACTTAAACTGCAGCTCATATACTCCTTCCCACGTACTAGGCTTAGGTTAGGTACACCAGGGTAGGCATATCTTAGAAGCACCAGTTGAGTACGTTTAGTCATGGTTTTATATATGTATATATTTTATCTATTTTAAACACGGTATGGCTTAGAAACTGTACCATGCTTTTACAGTATTATTCCATAGTTCGAGGCATGTGGGCTGCTAAATTCATATCTTTTGCATTAGATCGCCGCCTAGTGTTGGGTCCGGATGATCGCACATTGTTGTCCTGGAAGAGTCTTCGAAGTATCCTGAGATAGGTGGCTCCTCCCCTGGACTACAGTGCGCATGGGCATCGGCTCCATCCCCAGATTGTTTTTTTCCGCCATTGGGTTCGGATGCGGTTCGACGTCTCTCTGTCGGAACCGAGAAAACTAGCTTCTTTAAGGCCAAAAGGCCTTCGTTTCATTACGTCGGTATTGTTTGCGTACGGTCTCGAGTTCTTCCGTCTCTTTGAGTCGGAATCTGCGGAGTCGTATCACTCTTCGGACATCGAGGCCTTCTCATCGCAACACGACCACAACTTTTCAACATGGAGCAGAGCCCGTTTAAATACTGTCCCGTCTGTGGGTCCAAATACCCACATATCGACGTGCACCCGGTCTGTAACAAATGCCTCTCGCCAGACCATAACGAGGACAGCTGCATGGCCTGCTCCAGATTCAGGTCGAAGAAGACGCTCAAGCTTCGGCGCGCGGTGCGCCTTGAGGCCAGACAAGCGGCTCCGGCTCCAGATAACATCTTCGGCGACCAGGAAGAAGAGGGCCTAAGCCATCATCTTGAAATCTCACCGCCCGCGACGGAGGTCGAGGCAGATCCGGAAGACGACGACGGGGTCGTGGATCAAGGCCTTGAATACGTCGACGAGGTAGGGGACGTCGAAGAAGTTTATGGGGCCGCGGAAGATAGCTCAGGGGATGAGCTATGCCCCGAAACTTATGCGGATCAGGCTTGGGTCACGGGATCGCCACTCGGCCTTACCCAAGACCCTGTACCGCAAGCCACGGCCCCGCCTTCAGGCCCGGCCACGGACATACTTGCTACGCAGCCCGTATCGAAACCGAAACTGAAACCATCGGTATCGACTGCTCCTAAAATGGCCGACCCGAAAACGAAACCGAAACTAAAGGCTTCGAGTGCACCTAAGATGGTGGTCGTTCAACCAAAACCACCAAAGCCTGCTACCTCATCGACTCCGTCGGCCTCCGGTCCACAGAAGTCGAAGAAAACTGTCGAACCGACAGTGCCGAAGTCGTCCGCAGAGGAGGCCTCCTCTACGAAAGTCGTCCGGCACGGGTCGACCGAGACGACGCCGTCAAAGTCCGCAAAAGTCAGCGACAAGACTCCGGTACCGACTGGGACGTCGTTAGTCGGACGCGTAGTTGAGACGGAGTCTGCAAAATCACACGGATCGAAGGGCGGAGGCTCAACACATCGGTCCAAGGACTCTGTGTCTACAGCTGCAGCATCGACGTCTAAGGTTCCGAAGGGCCCACAAGACGTCGGAAACGAAGGCAAGGTGAAGTCCTCCTCGTCGGTGCCAAGTGCCGCTGTAAGTGACGCATCCCTCATCGCCACTTCACTTCAAAGAATACGGGATAAGGCTTCTGCGACGTCGGCTCCGGCGCCGTCGCACCAGAAGACGATGGACATGCCGGTAAAGCCTACGGGCAAACTTCTCTTCATTCTGCCGCCAAAGGAGGCACCAAAGGCCTTTGCGCCAGAGACGGCGCCAAAGACATCGGACTCGTCCACGCCTGCTGGAGTATTGGGTCGACAACTCGACTCAGGAGACGACTCGGAACGCTTTATCGACGCGGACACGGGCAAGTTGACCCTTTACAAGAGAAAGATCACTTCCCAGCCAGTGGACTCCTATGTTTTCCCACTTAAAAAGAAAAGGCTTGCACAGGACACTCCAGCCCTGATCGAACCTATCCAGCCTCCTCCTAGAAGGAGCCCAACACCTTCCCCTGACCACTCTGAGGGAGAGGAATATGGACAAGATGACCAGTACACTTTCCCCATCAATGAGCCCGATGCACAACAGGATTCCTATGACGACATAGGTGACCAGGGAATCCAAAATGTGGGACAAGACCCACAGCCTTTCAGTGTACGTGCATCCCCAACAGAAGACTCTGCAGGATTTCATGCACTCATTGAACGGGCAGCTGCTAATCATGATGTGGACATGCATGCTGACCCAGTAGAGGAAGATTTTCTGTTTGACACTTTTTCAGTCTCTGAAAGGACAGTCAAGACACTTCCTAAGCTGAAAGGTGTCCTTAAGCATGCTGCGGAAATCTTCAAAGAGCCTACCAGGGCGAGGGTGGTCAATCCACGCATTGAGAAGAAATACAGACCAGCACCTGCAGACCCTGCATACATTCGGGGACAGTTGCCACTAGACTCTCTTGTGGTCGCAAATGCACGCAAACGGGCAAACTCCCAGACAACGGGTGAAGCTCCTCCCCCAGACAAGGAGTCTAAAGTGCTTGAGGCAGGGGGCAAAAGAGTAGCTGCGCAGGCTGCCAATTTCTGGCGTATTGCGAACACACAGGCGCTATTGGCACGTTATGATAGGGCGCATTACGACACCCTAGAGCAACTTTTACAACACCTGCCTACGCAGTTTCAAGAGAGTACCAAACTGCTTATTGAGGAGGGAAAACTCATCTCCAACGCAGCAATAAAGTGTGCACTTGATGCCGCAGACACAGCAGCTAGGGCTATTAACACTAGCGTCATGCTGAGACGACCGGCGTGGCTACGCATATCAGGGTTTAAACCAGACATTCAAACGACCATACTCAATCAGCCCGTCAATCCTGATAGACTGTTTGGTCCCGATGTTGACACCACCCTCGAAAAGATTAAGAAAGACAACGAAACAGCTAAGTCTATGGGGGCCCTTCAGTCACAACAATTCCGGGGCAACACTTTTCGTCGCTCAGGTGCACGTGGAGTCACCCGAGGACAGATGGGTCAACAGTCACAGTTCACTAGAGGTGGGGCACAGTCCTCGTACCCCAAGCAGAATAAAGGGGGTTATCGAGGAAACAGCACCAGAGGACGTGGCAGAGGAAACAACAACTCCCGTTCCTCTGCCCCAAACAAACGGTGACTCTCTGTCACTGCCCCCCGACCATTTAACACCTGTCGGGGGGAGACTCCAGCAGTTCCTGCCAGTCTGGACAAACATCACCACAGACAGGTGGGTACGACAACTTGTCCAGTACGGTTATTGTCTAGAGTTGAAGTCCACTCCACCCAACATTCCACCAAGGCAACGGCCTATGTCCGCAGAGCACTTGCACTTATTGCAGCAAGAAGTAGTGGTGATGCTGCAAAAAGGCGCAATCGAGCTCGTGCCAGTGGAGGAGGAAGGCACAGGGGTCTATTCCCTGTACTTCCTTATTCCAAAGAAGGACGGATCTCTCAGACCCATTCTAGATCTGCGTCCCCTCAACCTGTATATACTGTCAGAACACTTCCATATGCTTACACTGCAACAGATTCTTCCCTTGCTGCACCAAGGGGACTTCTTGGCAACCTTAGACCTCAAGGATGCTTATTTCCACATACCACTACACCCGTCCCACAGGAAGTATCTCAGGTTCACTATCCAAGGCAGGCATTATCAGTTCAAAGTCCTACCCTTCGGAGTGACCACCGCCCCAAGAGTGTTTACCAAGTGTCTGGCGACGGTAGCGGCGCACCTCAGGAGGCAGAACATCCATGTCTACCCCTACCTAGACGACTGGCTCGTTCCAGCCAAGTCGGAACAACAGTGCGCCGCGGACATGTCGACTACCATTCACCTCCTTCACAATCTGGGCTTCTCGCTGAACTACCCAAAGTCGCACCTTCAACCAGCACATGTGCGGCAGTTTCTGGGCGCGACGATAAACACCCTGACAGCCATGGCTCAGCAAAACAAGGTCAGGATAGACAGCATGCAGTCTCTAATCCAAAGGTTCAGACCACAACACTCGCTTCCAGCGAGAGTATTCATGCAGTTGGTTGGCATGATGGCCTCCTGCATCTTCATAGTCCCTCACGCAAGGTTACATATGCGTCCGCTCCAGGAGTGCTTAGCAAATCAGTGGACACAGGCTCAGGGACAATTGACAGACCTAGTGTTGGTTACCAGTCGGGCGTACAACTCTCTGCATTGGTGGAATCCACACAACCTTTGCAAATGTAAATGTAAATGTAGTTGAGCTTATATAGCGCACAGCTACCCGCAGTGGGTTTCCCGGCGCTTGCTTAGGGAACCCTTCCTGGTATTCCCCTGTGAGATAGCAGGGTATCCACAAGGTGAAAGTCAGGCATCCCGCCGCGAGGGGCCGTTGTGGAGATTAAGCAAGCTATTGCCCAGAGTCGCAGAGTGTGAACCCGTGAGTCGAGGAGGCACCGGGGCGAGAATTATCGAGTCCGTGGAATTTTTAGCCCAAGACCCTGTCGAGGCGGGGAATTGAACCCTGGTCCAGGACCGATCTCAGCTTCCGGGTCTGCTGCCTCTAACCCCTGAGCCACACTTCTCCACGGGCCGACTGTTCCAAGAGCCAGTGCCACAGATTATCCTGACAACGGACGCATCTCTCCAGGGATGGGGAGCTCATCTGCTCACTTACACAGTGCAGGGACTATGGACGACGCAGCAACAGAAGATGCACATCAACTATCTGGAACTGTTGGCAATCTTCATGGCGCTCAAGTCCTTCAATGTACATCTGTGCAACAAGGTGGTGTTAGTCCGGACGGACAACATGACAGCGATGTACTACATTCAAAAGCAGGGAGGTACCCACTCACCGCAGCTGTCTCATCTAGCTCAGAGCATGTGGAAGTGGGCCATTCAGAGGAACATTTTCCTCATGGCAGAACACCTCCCGGGCAAGGACAATCAGATGGGGGATCTGCTCAGCAGATACAGCCATCAAATGCACGAGTGGGAGTTGCATCCATCAGTACTCCGCCCGTACTTCCAGCAGTGGGGTCATCCGGAGATAGACCTGTTTGCCACAAACGAAAACGCAAAATGCCAACACTTTGCCGTCAGGTTCCCTCACCCACAGTCGCAGGGGAATGCGATATGGATGAACTGGTCAGGCAAATTTGCGTACGCTTTTCCACCAGCACCTCTGATACCGCTAGTGGCAAGAAAACTAAGGCAGCACTCCATGACACTCATCCTAGTTGCTCCAACGTGGGCACGCCAAGCATGGTACACCACGTTTCTGGAACTCTCGGTGGTGCCGCATCAAAGGCTGCACCTAACGCCCAGGCTTTTGACGCAGAACCATGGAGACATTCAGCATCCAGATCCGCAACAGCTCAACCTGGCGATCTGGCTCCTGAAGTCCTAGAATTTGGCTACCTTCACCTACCTCCAGAATGCATGGACATCATCAAGGAGGCAAGGAAGCCGACTACCAGAGCATGCTATGCTGCAAAATGGAAGCGTTTCGTCCTTCACTGTACGGCCAATAACATAAACCCGCTAGATGCATCTATCCTTAACATCATTTGCTATCTGTTACATCTTTACAAGTGCAATCTAGCCTACACTTCCATTCGGATACATCTATCCGCCATAGCAGCTTATCTTCAGAACAGGCAACATCTCTCTGTCTTCAGAGTGCCTGCCATTAAGGCCTTCCTTGAAGGTCTGAAACGAGTCATTCCCCCAAGGACACCGCCAGCTCCGGTGTGGAACCTCAATGTGGTCCTCACCAGACTGATGGGACCACCTTTTGAGCCACTGCACTCGTGTGAACTCCAGTTCCTAACATGGAAAGTGGCTTTCCTTATTGCTATCACTTCACTGAGACGTGTCAGTGAGCTGCAAGCGCTCACAATCCAAGAACCATTCATACAAATTCATCCAAATAGGGTGGTACTACGTACTAACCCCAAATTCCTTCCGAAGGTGGTGTCACAGTTTCATCTCAACCAAACTATTGACTTGCCTGCATTCTTCCAAAACCCTCAAACGGTGGCGGAAAGAATGCTCCATACTTTGGACGTTAGGAGGGCGTTGATGTACTATATTGACAGGACACAACATTTTAGGAAAACAAAACAACTTTTTGTTGCCTTCTCGCCACAGCACAGGGGCAACCCTATTTCCAAAGCAGGAATAGCCAGATGGATTGTTAAGTGCATCCAGATCTGCTATCAAAAGGCTAAACGCACCTTAACTACACCCCCAAGAGCGCACTCCACACGCAAATTGGGGGCATCCATGGCTTTCCTGGGGAACATTCCTTTAGAGGACATTTGTAGAGCAGCCACATGGGTTACACCACATACTTTTACAAAACACTACTGTGTTGATGTGCATTCCAAACAGCAAGCAGCTGTTGGGCAGGCTGTTCTCAAGACACTTTTTCAGGTTTCTGCAGCTGGCACGGGCAACCGCCGCTAATGGAGGGACTGCTATATATTCTATGCAAAAGATATGAATTTAGCAGCCCACATGCCTCGAACTGAATATGCTACTTACCAGTATGCATCTGTTCTTGGCATGTAGGGCTGCTAACATTCATATCGCCCACCCTCCTCCCCGGTGCCTGTCGCAGCTGCAGACATACTCTTGCATTCAATCATTAGCATGGACATCCTTTACACTTTACACTCCATCTCTGCCACAATGGCTAAAAACAATCTGGGGATGGAGCCGATGCCCATGCGCACTGTAGTCCAGGGGAGGAGCCACCTATCTCAGGATACTTCGAAGACTCTTCCAGGACAACAATGTGCGATCATCCGGACCCAACACTAGGCGGCGATCTAATGCAAAAGATATGAATGTTAGCAGCCCTACATGCCAAGAACAGATGCATACTGGTAAGTAGCATATTCAATACTCCTTTTACTGTACGCACTTTACTTTATAACACGTATTGCAATTGTGGCAACTCACTTCTCTTGCATGAGAAAGAAGACTGCTCAATAAATAACCACTTTTATTGAAAACGCCCGTCTCTCTATTTCTCTGCGCTTCTGGTGAAACTAAGCATGCACGATTGACTGAGTGAAATAGTTATCTATTGTTTCCGCGACTCTGGTGATATACTCCTTATTCTGGAGGGAGCAAAGTTGTCATGTTTATGCTGTTGTCAGAAACGAATCCCTTCTTGTCCATTCAGGAAAGTTAACTCCTTCCTGTTCACTCGAGAAAGTTTCTAGTGACCTCTGAGCTAGCTGGCATTCATAATTAAGTCTAACATATTCAATAGAGACCTAGTCAACCTCAGTCCTACGTCTAAACTATTGTTTGTTATTCCAATGCGCAGAGCCTATTGGGAATATAGGAACTACACTACATGGCGCCCAACGTTTGGTAAGGCGATAATTTAACGCTAGATGCTAGACTCACTCAGTCGTGCTTTTTCACACAGACCCCTTTCTCCCGTAAATACTCCAATAGACGTCTGGAGTGGGTGAAAGGTTAATATCCGCCGAAACTTAGTAGGATGAGAATCCTATGTATTACTTTTTGGTTTAGTCAAAGTTGAAGGATACAGTGTTCCAAAATATTGTGCACCTAATCTTTGTTTCCTTGAAACTTGATCTGCAAACTTTCTGTCAGAAAAATGTCGGATAGTGAAGACGAAAGGGAGAGAGCTAAATTAGCAGCTCGACTTTTAGCGGAAGACACAAGTCTCCGGGAAGAGGACCCGGAGGCTATACTCATCACAGTCAATGTAAGGAAGAGTGTAACTTACAAACTTATAAAAAATGGAGTATCATCAAGAGGTGGTAGTCATATTTGTGGTAGAGGCCCATGAATATCGGCAGACAGAGGTATTCTATTCCTGGATACATTTTCCAGCAGATCATGCTGTGACACACGAGTTCCACTACTACAAAATAGGAGAATCTCCAACGGAATACGTCCCCTTCGAGGACATTGAAATTCCACTAACATACCAAGAGCACCAGCTCTGGTTTAATGGCGCCCTAAAACACAAAAATCACTTCACCAGGCACGGTCCACTAGGTAGACCAGGAGCCACATGGCCGGTTCTAGCAGGCTGTACACCACATCCTGACATTGAAAAAATGTCAGACCAAGAACTTTTAGTTAAACTAAAAGAATTAACAAAAGCATATAGAGAATTAGTTCAATTGACAATTGACGGTTCAGCGATCCGCCAGAAATTGAAAGAAACAGATATAGCAGAACAACCTTTTGAACTTGCCAGAATAATTGAAAAATCATATGAAGAATTAGGTAGAGATAGTTTGGGTGGGAAACCACTAAAACCAGAACTAACTGAAAATGCTGAAAAAACCTTTATTAAGAATAATCTCAATACTCCAAAAAAGAGGTGGGAGGGTAATAAACAGACTACTCCCAGAGAAAAACAATTCCAGTCCAGCGGAAGATCTCCCCAACGGAGAAATAGATCTCCAGAACAGGGGGCAGGTCTCTACAACGGGAGCCCTCTAAAAAAAGATACAACCTTAGAGATAGGGATAAATTAAGAAAACCTGACAGATATCAAGATAATGATACACGTCCCTCTCGATCTTTTCAGACTTCCTCACAGAAATCGGAAAGAAGAGGACGGTCAGAACACAGAGCATATCAAGTCCAAAGACAAGGAACCTGCTCATCAAAGTAAAAAATTACTATTTCCAAAAAAGAAGGTAGCCAGTATTAAAATAAAACATGCCGAGGATTCTGAGGACACAACTGAAAAACGGAGAATGGGCCCAGACAATGCTAGACAGCGCAGCAGAAGTGACCATAGCTCGCAAGATCCTGATGAATCTTCTGGAGACAGTGGACACGTATGAATACATTCAGGTGGACACTGCAGACACCAGAGTGAGTGTGACCCATAAATTATATGAAATAACATTTTGTATAGAGGGGGACAAAACTAGGAAAATAAAAGTTCTCTTTTGGGATAACCTATCTAAAGGCTATGATATCCTGCTAGCAGAAAAAGACTGGCCACCAGAGTTTGTCAGGGAGTGCCCACATGGCGAAGAAATGATTATGCCTGCCTTCTCAAATCACATTCCAATTCATAAAAAATACACATATGCTAGAAAATGGGCAGTGGCCCAAGCCCCTGCATTATATAAAAATCATGTAGGATGGGATGAGGATTCTCCTCAACATAAAAGTCAGTCAAAAAATCAGCCTACTGCACAAAGGCAGTATCCTGTTAAACAAGAAGCTAAAAAACAAGTCAGGGAGATCTTAGATCAACTTGAATATCAGGGGGTGATTGAAACATGCACCTCACAAATGAACAATCCTTTGTTTACTGTCTCCAAGCCAGATGATTCATATCGTCTAGTTTTGGACTACAGACACCTAAACTCCTGCTACAAAACATTTGCAGTACAAAACTCACACAGTGCAGCACTAATGAATAACATTGTGCGCAAAAAATATAAAACGACATTAGATATCTCAAATGGTTTCTTTTGTCTAAACATAGCACCAGAAAGCAGGTATTTGACCGCTTTCTCCTGTATGGGGGCGCAAAAGCAATTTTGTCGTCTCCCACAGGGATTCAAGAACAGCCCAGGATTATTTTCAGCCAGGGTAACAGAATTACTACAAATGTATGATGATGAGGCATTATCCTATGTCGATGACGTCTATCTTACAGACGATGACAGACGATGACCTGGAGACACACTTGAAAAGAGTGAACACCATTATACTTGGGTTCGCAGCTGAAGGGTACAAATTCAACTTTAAAAAGTCACGAATTGCCCACTTCACTGTCCTATTTTTGGGATATGAGTTATCAAGTGAAGGCAAAAGCCTAGCAGACAACTTCTTGGAGAAGTGTGCAGTACTCCAAGCTCCAAAAACGCTGAAAAACTTACAATCAATTCTAGGTTTCTTGAATTTCGGAAGAACATACATTCTAAATTTTGCAGAGAGGGTTAAACCTCTCTATGAATTAATAAAACCTGATTTCAAACCAATCAATTGGACTCAGAAACACACAAAAATTTTAAGATCAATACAAACAGATATGTTAACTAAAACAAAACTGCAAACACGCGCAAATGAACGCAACCTTGTAATCCGAGTCATCCCAGGAAGATGTGGATTCACGTACCTGACCTCTGAGGGAGAAACGGTACCAATAGCTTATAAATCACACTTGTGCACACAAGCTGAAATGAAATTCAGTTCTACTGAAACAAATCTGTTTGAGGTTCAAACTGCTGTAGCAAAAGAAAGAGCCCTAGCCCAAGCAAGAGCATATATGTTTTAACAGCAGTATCAGCCCTTGAGGCAGTAACAAGACCAAGCATTCCGAATGCGAAGCTTTAGATCCAAAATGAAAATTATCTTGCTGCAACAGACGTGAAACACGCGTTTGATCCGAAAATGAAAAAACTAGAAGATCTGGAATACGAACATGAATGTCCTCTCAATCGGAATTCTACCTCTCGAACAGTACACCTGTGTAATCTACACGGACAGATTTGCACAACACTACGTTGTGAAAAAACAAGTTTACAATGCAGCATGCGCGATTGTTAAAGGTCGCTGGCGTTTAGGTAAATTCAGACCGATGGTCACTAAAACTGAATCACTCAGATACTGTACAGCTCAGCGAGCAGAAATAAGATCTTTAAAGATGGAGCTTGAAAATGCCGATCGCGAATTCCCCACACTAATATTGTGCGATTCGCATTACTGCGTCCAGTCTTACAATAATGACATGCAGACTTGGGTCAAAAACGGTTACAAAGATGAGACAGGTGCAACAATAAAGCATAAAAAACTTTGGGAACAGGTAGTTCTTTTGCAGAAAGAACTACAAAAGACTCACGTGATACATACACTGAGTCATCAACGTGATGGCGTTCACGTTGCGGGAAATTCATTGGCTAACAGAGCCGCAGCGGTCAAACCGGATTCCGTAGCTACAAAAAAGCGTTCTAAAAAACAAATAGATGAAAAAACGCTATTAGCAATAAAAGCCTTAATGGAAGGCAACTATGCGGCGTTACCTCTAAATTATCCACTCGGAAATATATACATAATTGATGCGAACTCCGTTCCGTTTGCTCGAATTCCTGGAGAGGGGGATAGGGTAATTCCAAACACGAACCGGAGAGCTTACTTGATTCAAGAAGCACACATGGGAATGGGTCTGAGGCACCAAGAGATCTTGAAATCTCTAATAGAATTACAATCACAATACTGGTGGCCGGGGATGAGCGTGCACATTTATAACTTTGCAATAAATTGTCAGGACTGCAACAGAGATCGCAGTTGTGAACCGGACCAGACACCAGCCCGGACACCTCCATTAGAAAGCATTAGACTATCTATACGCAAACATCCAGACGGAAAAATGCGATCCCATAATTATTAAGAGAAGATTCAATTAGATGTGGCCCCAGCGCTCGGCTGGCGCAAGGACTGTTATAAAAGATTTGCGAGTCTTTATTGGCACATACGCAATTGGCATGCTACATTCTGACCAGGGTCCTGCGTTTAGCTCTCGAGCTTACGAAGAGGCCATGGCCAGCATGGGCATTGCATTGCGGTACTCTAGTCCATTCCATCCCGAGGGAAATGCGGTAGTGGAAAGAAAAAACCGTGACATAAAGCAATCTATAGCAGCGAGGGTATTAGGTTCGGGTGACGGGTGGGTCAAACATCTAACAAGTGTCCAACGTAGTCTTAATAGTCTGCCAAGAAATTCTCTAGGAGGTATCACTCCGTACGAACTTTTGTTTGGTACTAGAATGATCATTCATGACCTCGATTGTCAGACTTCAGTGGTGGAACAAAAAAACCTTTGATATCAAAGATCGTTTGGCTGTTTTACAGGACTTGAATGAAACAAGAAGACGTCTAAGTAACATAAAGCTAAAGCCAACGGCCACTGAAGAAAAACCACCTGTCCCAGCAAGACCTATCTGGATTCCAAAGATTGGGGATCTGGTCAGAGAAAAGATCGCGGTGAAGAAGGAATTTGGGCCTTCTTACAGAAAAGCAGTACCTGTCTTAGCCATCATCGGAACAAGATCAGTAGTACTACCGCCCCTTGCTGGTAAAAAGGAGAACAGAGTTGTATCAATCGACCTGGTAAAACCACAATCATGTGGCCAATAACAAGTAGTAGGCCCAGTGGACTCCCAAGAAGTAGCAGAAGACCAAACCTTGCTACAATCCAAAAGGGTTCAAACTGAGAGACTAATCACATTTGATAAACCTGCAGTGAATAAAAAAGGACTATGCAACAAAGCCATGGAACTTGTGCCCCTTGAAACCCAAATTGCAACAGTTCGTCAAGAAACACTTGTCTACAATGATGTAGCATCTGAACATACATATCCAAAGATAAATGAAAATACGGAAGCAATTCCAACAATTGACAGAACTGCATCTGGCTACTTCATCAATTTCGATTAATTTTCTGATGATCCAAGTGAACATGAAGAAACGCCAGCAACTAAAACTTTCAAAGAAAAAATGACTGAACTCTTTCATCAACTCAAAGAAACATATCTGATTTCACCATGTATTGAATTATGGATTGTGTTAGGTGTACTTTTCCTCCTACTCTGGCTCATTTTTATTTTAATTTTGGAAAAATTCATTGAAGGAAAATATAGTACAATGGACACAGCAAGTCAGAACATCAACTTGGTCCTAAAGCCTCACAGATCTTCTCACATTGAAAAAAGAGAACTATCATCAGTGAACATCACAGCCATTCCTAAACCTGGTGGTGTAGCATGGGACACTACTGATTACGACATATATGGCCCGGTTGAGCTTTTGAGATATCTACATCAGTTCAAGGTTTCATTAAGTTACTTTTTATCACCAAGTACTTTCTCTGATGATTGGGACTTTGAAAATATTAACAATATGATGATTTAGAAATGTCAGCAAAATTTACAGAACATGATTATTTAGAAGGCTCATCAAACTATGAAGAAATGTTTTGCTTTAATCATTATGGGCATCACTATTTGCATAAATCTGCGAATCCTAGAAATGTTCTTACTTATAATCAATGGGAACATTGCCCAACACTGCCAAAAGGCAGTTCGAAAACATTTTATGAGAAATTCCAATACTTCTCATGGTTTAACATCACTGATCCAGAAACGTTTTATTTTAAAATGTTAAATAAGACGGGAATGAAAAACATGTTGACAAACACTAAATTGATATATTCCACAAAATGTTATGAAAAAATGTCTACATTTGGTTTTGAATTTTGGAAAAACAACATTGAAACAAAAACCATTTGGGGTACAAAAGATTGGCACGTACAAGGTCTAGAATCATTATTTAGAGCCTGCATGATCCCAGAACAAATAATGTTCCTGAATGACACCATTCAACAAACAGCCTGTCTTGGCCTAGCCAAGATAAAAGACTTAAACAAACCGTCTATTCCAAAACCAATGCCTGATAGTAATAGCACTACAGATGTTGAGATAGACGTATCCCATATTTTACACCAAAACAGAACAAATCCTGATTGGAGAAAATCGTTGATCTGGCCCACAGACACTAATAACTGTCAAGATAGATTCCTGAATAAAAGACAGGGGTTCAAACAGAACAGGCCAGACCCAAGATATTCCCAGAGACAACATCCAGGGATAATTACAACATTCAGTGTAGGGAAACTATGCCTCGAATGGCTACAGAGATCCACACTGCCTGAAATTAAGCAACACTTAACTTTACTTAAAGAAGGTGCTGACTTGCGAGATTTCATATTGGGACCTCGCAAACAGCGTCAAAAACGTTTCATATACTCCGGTATATACGCTGCTTACAAGGAAGCTTGGAAAGTAATGCAAATTGAAACTGCTGAAAAAATACGAGAAATTGATCGTATTAATTTGGAAAAATCACTGTCTGTAGTGGACAATGGGTTAACGACTCTGTCCTCCAGAATTTATTCACTGGACAGCATTGTATCATCTGCTATTGATATAATAGAACAGGATATGCTAATGTTACAACATTGCCAGTCCCAATTACGTTCTATTGTACAGTTAGGCTGGACGTTGCAAAATCTGCGTTCAGGTTACGTGCCATGGCGTCTAATAAACAAAACGTCATTATTTTCTATCTTTAACCTTACTGATAAACAAATCTCTTTGGCACAAAAAGGAGCAGATTATACGGTACTGAGCATTGAAAAACTAGAAAAATTGCCATTGACAATGTCAGAATGACCTGTCATTGAATGGATAATACATGGTACAATTACAATTCCGATAACAACTTTTCAGTTTCAATATTGCCAAAAGTATATACCAGCTGGCCTGTATGAAAGGTTGGGTAAAGGATACATCAAGTCAACCTGCAATTTACCTTATACACATAGATGTTATAGTGAAGGGAAAAAAGAGGTATTTCTTAGTGATAATACCTGTAAAAAAATCACTAAGCGGTACACTTCTGTGTCAAGGTATTAACTTGCATGGAGCCTGCGAAGGTTCATCAAACAACGTTTCATGTCAACTGCACGGCACCCCTGCAACACAGATAGAGCCTTTTTTCAGACAGCTTTCCAACGGCAGCTACGTTATAATAAGTGACCGCAGCTGTTGTGGCATGGTGCCAGGAATAGCCGATCTCGTGAGCGTTACTTCCAGGGTCATTTGCTGTATGCAAGTATTGTATCCAAACAGCAAAACAGACAAGGAGGCAGCAATATGGCCTTATCTGAATATCTCTTCTATTCGAATTGATACTTTAAGCAGAATGAAATCCATTCTTTTACAAACAACTGTGCCTTTAACCTCGTCCAAAGAGAAGTATGATCTGCAAGTTGCAAGGACAGCGGCAGAGATACATACATTATTATCAGCCAATTGCCCCGTGCATTTCACAGAAATGTTAGGTCAAATTTTAAACATGTCTGATACCAGTGGCATCGCACATGTATTTGAGACAATTTTTTCGGGACTATTAGCACCCTTTGAAGCAGTCCTGAGCATCTTCCCGAATTTCGTGCACTCTGTGTTTGGCGGCCTGCCTCTCATCTTGGGACTCGTAGCAGGAAATTAATTTTTTTCCTTCTGCTCCGATATGGCAAATCCAGCCACAAAGAAAACTCAGGCTACCATGGAAGAAACGATCCTTGCGATGAGATGCCGAGAAAGAATAACTAAAGTACTCGGTTTAGCGCGACTAAGAGATCTGAATACCACATGGTTTCTTTCATTCACACCAATCTGGCAAGATTGCATCTTACCTGTTCTACGATGCCTGCTATGCGGAGAAGAATGTGTGTTGGACGTCTGTCTCACACTACCATCAGCAGTACCTTTGGATATCGATACTTTGCATGGTTCGGTAACGGCTCATGCAACGTGTTGTCCTCAGCGGCTACCTATTCTGATGAAGGCATTCGTTGAGACTTCACCATTACCATTAGGTGACGGTGAGGTACGAGATGAAAGCGGCACACAGGTACCACCTTCTGTGACCATTGCTGATCTAAACAGCGACGACAGCAATGCCTCTCATGTCTGCACTATTTCTGCCTTTTCGGACTTGGTCGAACTTTCTCCTACTGTTGTAGACTAATTCTTTGCAGCCCTATCATAGTTAATGTTCTCTCCTAACAACGAGAATAACTTTGAGCACACAGCGTTCCCTGAACACTGAATTCGACCTTCAATTTTTTAAAACAGAGCTTCTAAAAAACTGTGGAAATATTTTTTGCCCTGAAAGCTAAATTATTTTTCCCCGTTCCCAAAATATTTACTTTTTTTTGGCACACAATATTCTGCTTAAAGTAGAACTATTCTTAGAGAACAAGATTTCTATTTTGAGAGACAATATTTTGATGCAGCCTCTAGCACATGTACAATCTTGTATAAATATGTGATGAAATGGTCTCGACCTTCTCTTCTGTATTAAGAGCCATTTCATGAATGTAATTTTCGTGATTCATTCAGCCAATATTTGAACATACTATATTTGCATTATCTGAATGATATCACTGCTTAAAAACGTGCAGTATACTACTCATCTTTTCATGTATATACCATTTCAAATGCATTTTATGTATTTTGGGGTGGGCTGGAAAACACATGCATAGTTATATGTTCAATATTGCTTAGTATTTAGTAATGATGGACATTATACGTGGAGTGGGTGTTGTGAACGTATCTAGGACCCTATTTAAATATTCCTGATTTATGCCCTTATGTGGTTATAACAAATCATATCCTTATAAAGGCATAGGAATCATATGCATATTTAGTCATAGCCAATGCAGTCCAAATACGGCAAGGCTACTCCCATAGACTCCTAGAAAGTACAACCGCCCTCTTTAAACAAACCAAGCCTCCAGCAGCCCGGGAATTCCCCCTGCTTCTGTTTTGATTTGTCCAAGAACTCCTGGAGTCCTGAAAGAACTGTAAGTTCTTAGTGACGTCTTATGTCCAACCTTACATCAAACTCGGCACCTTCCAGGTATAAATATACCAACAGCTGCCCTAGCAAACACACGGTGGTTTGGAGCAGATCAGCTGTCTACTTGCCCGACGCCCTGCTGTGGCAAGTGCCGAAGGAAGCCGACCCTCCCATTGACGCACTGAGAGAGACGCTGGCTTTTCTCCTGCCGAGAAATCCAGCTCCAGTGTTTCCAGTCACCCTTGCGGGTTGCTGGGAGATCGAGTCCTGAGAACGAGATACAAGACCTCCTTCATTCGATAACCAAGGTACGGAGCTGATTAGATCCTCAGAGAATTCTTGATTCAGATTCTTGGCAAAACTATCTTAACTTAAACTGCAGCTCATATACTCCTTCCCACGTACTAGGCTTAGGTTAGGTACACCGGGGTAGGCATATCTTAGAAGCACCAGTTGAGTACGTTTAGTCATGGTTTTAAATATGTATATATTTTATCTATTTTAAACACGGTATGGCTTAGAAACTGTACCATGCTTTTACAGTATTATTTCATAATTCTCCTTTTACTGTACGCACTTTACTTTATAACAAGTATTGCAATTGTGGCAACTCACTTCTCTTGCATGAGAAAGAAGACTGTTCAATAAATAACCACTTTTATTGAAAACCTCCGTCTCTCTATTTCTCTGCGCTTCTGGTGAAACTAAGCATGCACGATTGACTGAGTGAAATAGTTATCTATTGTTTCCGCGACTCTGGAGATATACTCCTTATTCTGGAGGGAGCAAAGTTGTCATGTTTATGCGGTTGTCAGAAACTAATCCCTTCTTGCCTATTCAGGAAAGTTAACTCCTTCCTGTTCACTCGAGAAAGTTTCTAGTGACCTCTGAGATAGCTGGCATTCATAATTAAGTCTAACATATTCAATAGAGACCTAGTCGACCTCAGTCCTACGTCTAAACTATCGTTTGTTATTCCAATGCGCAGAGCCTATTGGAAATATAAGAACTACACTAAAGTATAAGAGAGGGCACATATGGCTGAAAGCAAGAAGTGAGATACTCGGAACAAGTGCCAGCAGAATTAGTTTAGCCACTGGTAATCTATGGAGCCAGCCCTCCTGGGATTTAGATGAAGCGCAGAGAAGTAAATTGAGTTGATGTGAGCTAGAAAATCCAAAATCTGAAAACCATAAAATACCTTTAAATCAGTGGCCAGCCAATGCTTCTTTGGACGTAAAAGCACTATAATTAATCAAGTTAAATACTATGCACAAAATTACAAATATCTTAAAGATTTTGTGGGATTGCAAATGGAACCCCCTCCTAAACCGTCCTTGTAGAATCGTAGGTCGCAAATAACAAGCCACAAAGAAATATCATAGTGGGCAACTAACCCAGTATATCTACTGTGTTCCTGTTATCTGTGTGGTACCAGGTGACAATTTATGCACTAACTATGAAAAACAACAATATCCATATATGGCCTATTGCAACAGAAGATGCTTTTCATGATCAGTAGGGATAAACCTATAAACATTGTCAATTTATTTGCAGTGTAAAATGTGAAGCGTACTGCCTTTGTCACCACATTTTTAAATAAAGTCTATTGGCTTTAACGAGAGCATAAAGTTGACCATGGGAGCTCTGCCTAGAGCACTGTAAAGCATTTTAGGCACATCCAAAGTATAGGTTGGCATCACAAGTCTCCCTCTGGGTACACTAACCCTTTACAGTGGTCAGATCTGAAAGGGGCCTGGGTACTAAACCCTTTCATATTACATTTTTCAGACAATTAGTTGAAAACGCAAAGCTCCAAACTTCTGGTGCCTTTAATTGGATTTACAGTGTAAACCCCTTTCCAATTGCGTTTTTCAGATGGTTCACAAACCAAAACCCTCTCCTGTTGCATTTGGCAGAGTGTTTGCAATGTAAATCTGCTTCCTCATCTTGTTGAGCAGAGGTGTTTGGAGGTCCAAAAGCAGTTGAAAGTTAATAGCCACCATTTTGTCTATGGGGGTCTTACACAGAGGACTTCTGATGCATTCTTCTAACCACAGATTACGCTCCTTGTGAACATTATCCCAGGTGTCAGACAGTATCCTGAACCTCAAAGCAGTACTTTTGTATTTAAGTAGGTGGAGTCGTGTGGCTCCGCACCAACTTCGCTCTGCTCCGGAAGTGACATGTGTTCCTTTCTATGTACCCTTTCATCTGTGGATCTGGCGCTACTCCATCCTTTGAGTTGTCTCCTAATTTTTTTCCAAGTTTTCACAGGGTGCAAGATATGTCATCTCTGAAAAAGACAGGGTTTTCCATATGTTCCACACAGATGTATGTGACAAATCCCCACATGGTATGGCTTTTGGTGCCTATGATCGGAACATGGGTCAGGAACTGTGATGACTGCGCTCAGATGAACGCAAAGGCTATACTGGACCGTGAGGTAACATTTTCCATCTTCAAAAAATGATAGACTCTGCACTGTGAACAGTTGAAGTTAAAAGATCGCTCTAGTTCCCACTCCTGAAGTTCTGGTTGCAGACCTTCATTGCAGTCAAAGTCACTGGGTAGGTCTAAAAATAAACACAGGAAGTCCAAGTGGGAGTCAGACCCCTTCCTACCACTCTCGAACTCCAGAGGGTGTCAAAATGGCTCTCGGTTTCGTTCCTATCCCCACTGGAGCAAATTCCGAACTTGGACCTGATGCACCCTGACTTTCCAGGTCAGTCTGCAACATTGCAGCAGGTTGAGGCCTTTCTTGAGAATATGCTGCAAATATTTGGTACTTTACTAGGTCCTTATGATGCACTTTCAGGTCTCAAGAATTCGTAGGGGCCTCCAGTCAGACTTCCGCTGCTAGGTCCACCGTTGGCTCCATCAGTGCCCTCTAAAGAAGTTATGGGTTCTGCTCCAGCTCCAGTGTAGACGTCAGTCCCGACTTCTCTCCCAGTGCTGATTACCGTTACATTGACGCTAGTTCTGATGTTGCTGATGTTAGAGGAGAAGCCACAACCAGGCGTGCTCTCAAACTAAGAGTAAAACTCATCCCAACCGTGACTGGTGCTGTTTCCCGATCCTACAGAAGCGCAACCGCACTGCAACCCATATGATTAAAAAACTTTCCCTATACCTCGAGGCAGAGCCCAGGAATTGCACCATATCTTTAGTACTGAGTCAGACCGTGACAATTTTGATGGAGTGAATTATCCCCCCATATAATGAGGACACTTGTTATGAGGAATTACAAGATGCTAGTGGCCTAGACTCCTCAGATACCGGCCTGGCTTCCCCGCCTGACTCTGCCTCAAAAGAAATCTCCTGCTTCGCTATAGTGATGCGGGGAGGCAACAGAAGTTCTGATTTACAGATACCTACCATGGAGGTTAAGACTAACGTCCTCACAGAAGTCACTTAACCCTGCCAGCCACCTACAGAACTTCTTTATTCCCTAAACAAAGACCTCTTTGCGACCTTTTTGGCCTCTTGGACAAAACCATGCTATGGATCTCTTGTGAACAAATACAATTATTCATTGCCATTGAGTGACTCAACCTTTCTTGAACATCATCCTATGCCTGAGAGTTTGGTGTTAAAGGCTTCCACAAGTAAGGTGGATTCCAACACCTTCCCCACCCCTCTACCGGTTTTTGTGTCAGAATGTGTTAAGTTATGAAAAACATATTTTCTGATCTATGAGCCTAGCTTTCTAATCTGTTAACCCCAGCTGCCTTTTAGTGCACTACTCACATGCCCTGTGGGACACGGGGCCCAAATTTTACCAGCCCATCAATCGTCGGGTGTCACTCTCAAAGATGAACATGACACCGCAACGTTTGTCATCCGCTGTGGCTTACACACAACCGGCTCTTTAGGTCAGGCACTTGGAACAACTGTGGCACATCACCGCCAATCCTGGATTAGGTCTACAGGCTTCCCTGGTGATGTCCAGGCATATTTAATGGACCTGCCAATCACTGTCTTTTGCCTTTTTGTCAAGAAAGTAGATTCAGTCCTGGAATGGTTTAAGAAGGCAAGGCCAAAGCACATTCCTTTAATCTGTCCGGCCCACCCACTGTCGCTAAGATGGGGGTTTCCCCCAGACCCCACTACCAGTCTAGCAGGTCTCCAAGACTTTTCATGGCTGAGGTCTCAGCTCACAGAGACAAAACCCAGCGTAACAGAAACAGCATGCAGCTCAGGATCCTGCCACTCTCTTTAGTTTGTCCTTTCTGGCACACAGTCACCCTGTCGGAGGCAGGCTCTGGCATTTCTTCAACAGGTAGCAAGCCATCACTGCTCATTTAATCTCCAGTGTGCTGCATCCAAGTGACCACTTCCTCCAAACTGGCTACGACTAGGGAAAACAGGTGTCCATAATGTATCTTTATGTTACCATTTTAAGATGCCCAACACATTGGTTCTCATCCTCGCCATCATTCTGGAACTTTAAAACAAAAATAGACTGTACAACAACACAGCCAGATGGACATTTGCTGCTATGTTTAGTTTCTTTTACATATGTCCGCTGTGTTTAGATGACAGCATGTTTTCTTTTTTCTCTTTGCATTCTCTCACATATGTTGTTGAGGTAGCTTGTGTTTTAATGCGTTTGCATCAGAGGGCAAATGCAAGAATAAGTCGGTGGGTTGATGAATGAAGGCACACAAGGAAACATTAGTGACAGCATGACTGACTGATGCCTTTTTTACTGCCTAAACTCATCAGTGACACAAAAGGCACATTCACTCATTAGCCAGACCGATTGACATTGCTAATGCTTACTGTTTGTTTTTCCAATTCAGTTTGGGAGAGATCATAATCATCGATTAAAAGTCAACATATCTTGAGTATGTAGTCCCTTTTTCATGGGTCAGCCGCAATCTTTCAGTGTTTTTCAGAGACTAGATTCTCAGAAGACGTTAATTCAAATGTATTTATCACATATTTCTCTGATTCGGAACAACACTGATCACACTTTGTGTTATCCGATGACAAATGCTTGCCTACTCTTTTTATGGAGGTGGGAGGGTGGTGGTTCTGGTGTTGGTGTTGGTGGTGGTGGTTCTCCAAAAGTTATTTTTCTCATGCAGGAATCGTTTGTGAACACCCTCTATCTGCTTTACTGTATTGATTGCTAACAGGCATGTGCTGCAAGTCTGATGTTGCTGTCTTTACTGACCTGGACACTTTCTATTTGCACTGTAGTATCCAATTTATGTGCGGGAGTTTCTTGGAATACGATCATTTTCCACAGGTATGCAGGTTCTTGAGCTGCTGATGGAATTGCAGATTATTATGGTGTGTGTGGCTGGAAGCCATGCTATGTAGGTTTCTAACCAAATTGCGTTTTACCCATGCTCCCTTCCACTCATGTCAGATTTTTGTTTAAAACCTTTCCTTATTAAATGGGATGCACTCGTATTATTGACATGTTGATTTTGTTCGGTGTGATGCTGTACCTTAGAGGGAAAGCTAGGCACCGGGTGTTCTTTATTTCCTTTCTAAAATCTGATATTTGTTGTCTTGCATTTGCATCATTATTGTTGGAAAGCAGTCTAAAAAGGTTGATTTTCATCTTGAGTTGTATGTTTTGTGTATGAAGGAGTGCATTACATGGAAATGTGTCTATGAACTCTATTGTGCCATGGTTTAGTGCTTATGAATGCAGATAGATTCTAGGTGACCATTGGTGTACTGTTGCAGTGCTGTTGTGCTCCGTGGACTTAGTCAAGTAATTCCATGCATATGCACGATCAAGAATGTGGGGATGGCGCTCAGGAAGTTTTCTTGAACCTCATTCTTAAGGGTTGTGAGGTTTCATCCTGCAGAGCGAATTTTCCAGTTTTGTGTAAATCACTTCATGTGTGATGTATTTTGAAATTGTGTTGCTTCTTTGGGGAAGTGTTTATACCTTCCTATGCCCATTGTTCTGTTAAGGAAACATATATTTAATATTTTGTTACTCTTTATGTATCATAATGTGAACTTTTGAGCACATTAGACCACCAACAATGGTAGATAAAAATGGTTATGGCATTTCTTTGGTTGATCATTCATTCGAAAGATGAGATTTACCACATTCTTGGCTTCCCTGTGAGCTTTGCAGAAACAATTCAATTAGAGGCATTAATAAGGAAAAGACTGAAGAAAAATACAGGTGGTAGCTGTTCATTAACAACTGTTGAGCATTAAAATTATGCTAGGCAATCAAAATTACCTGTGCCACATTCCAGTAATATTGTCGCTTTTTGGAGATATTCCGCTGCTCTTATAGGCCTGCAGCATGGTGCACAAAACTTAAATTTTAAGCTTAGGTTATACGATCATTGATGGAGACATGGTTAAATATTGTCCTGTTCAAGACTCCGTCTTGCCCTTAGTTTTGCATGTTCTGGTTTCATACTAGGCTTTCTGCAGAGGAGTTTGTACAAAATATTCCAGAAGTCCTGCAGTTCTAGCCCAAGCAAGTACATTAAATATTTGACGAAACTGTGGGGTTAGTGGAACATGAAGACCCTACCCTGTCAGTTGGAATTCCTGACCACCTAATTTATTTATGGTGCATTTTTAAAGTCTGTCTCAGAGAGTACACCTTGGTTTTTGATGTTTTGAGTTGAAGATAGGACAATACCAATTTTTGAGGATCCTGGAAGGGCAGATATTCATCCTTGTACACAGCTCACTTCATTGAATGTGATTGTCCCATTTAGATTGAATACATCTTTGTTCATGTAGAAATGTTCGTGGTTGAGCCAGTTGAATATAGATATCTGTATCATGGGTGACATTTGGAATTGAAGTCTGTGAAATTCAGTTACCCATGCAAGTAAGTACACATCAACAAGGAACGAAAGAGGTGAGAGAGCAGAGCCTGGAAGGGACTTAATATTTGGGGATTTATCTATCGGGAAATATTGATTTCAGTGTAGTAGGACCAATTGATACTACTCTTGGAATGTACATGAGAATTAAAACCATTCCTTTTATTAGAATCTTATGTTAAACAGTGTAACAGGTGATTGAGGTGTCCAAGCGCACAAATGATGTACGGGCAATGGGTAGGGCTTGTCTTATGTTTCTCCTACTGTTCGTTCCCCTAATTGACTATAAAACTCTTAGTCATTAGGAACATTATGCTATCCTTTCTCCACCTGTAGCTAGCTGGTTCTTTCCCGTTACAGTGTCTTGCTCGGATTTGAAGAGTCATAATTATTTTGTAGTTCGTCAGAACCTTGCAGTGCTTATTGTTTTTTATCCTGACTGGAGTAGTGGAAGGATGCATCATTTTACAAAGCATGAGACCCTTGACAAAGGATGCCGTCACTAGATCTGTTAGATGTGGAGCAAATGTTGGAAAGGTCTAATGCATGCTTCTGGGCAAGGTTTAACTAGTGGGTTAGTGGTTTAATGTTGAGAGCTCATCTGACTACCTTTAATTCCAGAGCTGGTTCCAACTATCCTAGGTTAACTGAAAGAGAATAGTGGGATTTGGCGATATCGACGTTTGCCTTGTTCATTATGAATGCTTTTATATCGATTGCTTACTGTGGAACTGAAGAAAAGTTGTAGGCCATCAAGCACTGTTTGGCGGCATTTAGTGCCTCTTTAGGGTCTCTGGGTCCATCAGTTTAGGAAGAAAATCTCCCATCCAGTGGTAGCTTCATTAATGTTATTCATGTAGTTGGCTCTTTATACTTTGTTTACAACAGTGTACTTTCTTCTCACTGTATTTTTTTACACTACCTTGTTTTCTTCCATGTTTCATAAATGGCATCATTCTCTAGTCTCGTGACCACTCTGTTAAGTTAAGCAAATTATACATTGTAACTTGGTTGGATGTTTTTCTCAGGCTTTGCTCTGCACCGGATTAAAGTATTATATTTTTGAAACATGGTCTGTATCACTTGGCACAGGATATTTAATGTGCCCTCTGGGTTTCTTTATGCATGGTCTTTTCTGAATTGCAGTTATTGATTCTTTGTCTTTTGGAAGTCTATTGCCATTACTTTATTGCCTGTGCTTGGTATGTTTCGTGTTGGGACGGTGGAAAGAGATCATGAAGTTATCCAACTAATGCCTAGGTTCACTAGGATGAATTTATGCTTGGCTTGGTCTACTGCCAGGCTAAAAACTGGGGCTTACAGTTTTCTACCTAATTGCGTGCTATATTTATCCATGTAAAGTTGAAATTACAATTCATCAAAATGTTTTGTTCCTGTAATTCTAACTTTAGTATATTCTCCATTAGGATAAATTAGAGTGGATTTTGCAGGTAGCATCTGTACGTCTGAATGAGAAGCTGATGGTGTCATGTAACTCTGTTGAATTTAGGTCACCATAGTGAACTGTCTTCACTCCTGTGAAAGACAGAGCTGTGTTGTGTGTTCAATGGATGTATGTTAGTACAACGCGGTACTTTACAACGCAGTTTTCACAACGCAAGTCGTTACAACGACTTGCGTGTGAGGGCGCTGGATTGTGGATTATTTTAATTTTCTATTCCAACTCCAGCCCACGTAACAGTAGGGAAGGTGTTGGAATAGAAAATTAAACTATTCCTTAAGCAAGAGCGCCATCCAGCGAAAGTCGTAGTAATGACTTGCGTTGTGATGGCTGCGTCGTAAAGACCTCGTGGTGTAAACACCGCGTTGTAAAGGATGTTTCCCGTGTTCAATTAAGGAGGGAGATATTTTGCATTGTGTCCCTCTGGATACCCGATGCTTCCTTGCTGTAAGGTGCGGAACGTGAAAAATCATGGTGATATGTGTACAAGAATAAGTGTGTGGAATTGGTAAGTAGTGCAGCTGGAGAGGGCCGATTGAGCATGAAGGTAATGTGCTGCTCCGATGCATATTTCTACCTACCTACTGAACCCGAGTGTGTCCTTCCACCTTAATCAAATAAATACCCATTGTCTTTATTGCAAAGCATTGCTTGTATATTAATTAATGAACGGTATCAAAATTCTTTTTCAGGAGGACTTCGTGATAGTTTGTTGTTCACTTACCTTCTCACTTATTGCTTTTCAGTAATGTGAGGGTACTTTTCATTGCATTTTACTACAGTAGGCCTGACTACATTGCACCCTTTTCATATAAACATTTCTTAGAGTATACAAAATCGCTTTATGTGGAGAGATCGTGGTGGAGTCCCTCCTCAAAGAGAACAGGAACCTGTTCCCTGTCCTTAACAAATATAGTGAAAATGATTTTTTTGCAACCTCTTTGACAGCCTCCTTCATGTGAAGCTCTCCTAACCTGATCTCAACCTCACCACGCCTCCCTCTTGTGCAATCTTGTGTTCCTGACTAGGGGATACAGTCAGTCACAACATTCCATTCAAGTCAGATAAGCCGCTCCCTCTTCGAGAAGCCTTGCCAGAGCCCAGCCTAGCCAGAAAGACCAGCTCTGATGGGCACATTCTCCATAACAGATTTAATTTTTCATTTGTGTTATACCTCAAAGGAATTCCAAACCATGCCTTTGGTGTTCTGATAATCATGTTTCATTTAGATCGGAAGCCGAAAGTGAGAAATCTCAGATACCCTCTTTAACTGCAAAGGGTGATCAGCGAAGAGTCAGAATTGATTTACAAGCCAAAATAAAAAACAGATTACAGTCTTCTGTTTTGCTGCTTTGGGTACGTTGATCATGCCTTCACCCGATTCCTTAGTACAAAGAACGTGGTGAAAAGCATTAAGAAACCAACCATGTTTCTGGTAACCTTTCTCTTTCATTATAAATATTTGTCTACTTTTACTTTTTACATCTATCTTCTAGATTTTATAAGTTACAATCTCTTACTTTGGAAGAACAACACATGCACACATAACATATTAGCTTAGAAACTTTATTGAGAACCATTGTTATGGTTTCTAAAGATCTATTGTGTATTTTCTGAATTGTTGTCTTATTTTCTGTGAAGCATTCCCAATAAAATGTGAACTATTTTCCTTACCACTTCTAGATCACAGAAATGTTTCTGGAGGTGTCCCTCGAAATTTGGTATGTATTTCCTCTCCGTCACTTTAGTCTTTCATTAGATTTTGCTTTAGTGTTCCTTATTGGCATATGAAGCTGCAGTTTTAAAAATCATTATGATCAGTGCAGTCGGAGCTCAAAAATCACATTTTATTTTAAATAAAAGGGTTTCATTTATTAGATTTTTGTACTATATTATAATTTATCAGGCTTTTCTGGTGGCCAAACAAATGGTTAAATATTGAAAGCACCTGAAACTGTTGGCTTCTTGCAGGTTTGACTGTGCATGATTTACAGAGAGTGACATTCATGGAGGAAGTGTCTAGAGGAACAGCAGGGCTGTGTAGCTTTTCTGTGCATGCTTCTTGGGGAGCTTCAATTCGAGCTGCACTCATTAGAGGGATTACTGCATGTGTAATTTTGTTGTTTTTTTGGAGGGAAATGTTTTGAACCAAATGAGGGCTCTTGTTGCTCTACTGCTGAGACCAGTCGGTGCATAATGACCAGGTGATCCACAGTGTCAAAATCATAGGGTAAGTTGAGGGTTGACTAATCTACCGTATCACTCATCAAGCAACTGCAGTAGATCTTTCAAAAATGCAAAAAGAGGACAGACCTCTGTACTTGTGAGGTCTTTGACACCACATTTGGGTTGAGGTTGAACAATGGTGAGGGTCGAAACTGGATTGCTGCTTTCTAGACGGCCATCTCTCTGCCTGTGATCACCAGTTGAAGATCGGTTTATAAGTGGCAAAGAAAACCAGCTATATGATGGATTTTCTCTGCAGTGGGATTATAGTGTCTTCCTCACGGCTGTCTAGGCCCTTTCCTTCCCAAGAAAAGTTTGGTATTCATGCCTTTTATAAGAGGAGCAAAAGCATGGCCCTGTAAGATCAAACTACGAATCTGTTCATATGTCAATTGTTGGCCTTACAGTTAGGCAAACATTGCAAAATGATTCTCGTTATACTTTCTCTAAACGTCAGAAGAGATGGCCATGTGAAGGAACCTAGTGAATTTTAGGTTTGGCTTGGAGGCTGTTGAGTATAGGTTGACCATGGTAAGCGATTACCTTCTACAGATTATCATTAATGTTGGCAGCATATTATTTTTCGTATCTTTGCAGAATTCATGAGGTTTCTGAAATCCTCAAGTGAACAAAAAATTAGGTGGCTTTTTGAATGCTATTAAAGTCAACTTATTTTTACTTCGTGCTTCATGGAGCGGTCTATTTGCTCTATAAATTAACGATGTCCATTGAAATGAAACATGCTGGTTAGACCGTGGGAGAATGAAATGCTGATGTGGCAGTGCTGGGGTGCAAATGTATATCATGTAGGTCACATTAGATGTAAAACGCGAGTGTTTAATAGTTAACCATATGTTACAGAGCTCTGGTGTCAATTTTTGCTTGGGTACAAATGTGAGTATTAACATGAGATCACGGCCTTGTACAAACATCTGTGTTCTATTAATCTCTTAGGTTCCTTTATAATATCCTCAACCGAGTTGGCTGCAGCAGCTAATTGATTAAACACATGGTCCAGTACCAGACTTGTGCTGAAAGATTAACCCACGGAGCCATCCAGACATGTTACCTTCTTTGTTTTAACAAAGTGTGTTAATTTTATTTGAAAATTAATTACGAATTGTATAAATTCAATACCGCATGGCGATCCATGTCAGGTGTTTCTATACATCTGGCATTGTCACTCGATCCAGTATATATGTAAACACTCATGGGCTTCCCCTAATAAGCCCATTCGAGTGTAAGAGGTCAGAGGCAACAGCTAGCAACCACAACCAGAAACAGAATCACAAAGGTCTAGGTCTACAGTACTTTAAATGTAAAGATGGTGCTTCATTATAGTGGTTGTTCCCCCATCACTGTGCCATGCCACTCAGAAAGCACCCAGTTATTTCCCATGTTGACAACACATCAGTAGGTCCTGTTAGAAACTACAGGCTGAAAGGGGGATGTCATCTGATTTCTTAATGAATTCCAGTAGGGCCCTGCCCGTGCTACAAACGAGGCCCTTGTACACGCTCTTGTAACTATTGTGTGTTTTAAAAAAAGATGTATAACTCACCTGAAGACCACTGTGTAACATACATCTCCACAAAGGCAATGCCTGTGTTTTCTGGACTTCCACCCCTTGGCTTTCCTTTATTAGGTCAATACTGGTGCTAGATCTGTAAATGTACATGTGTGTTTGCACAACAGACACATCTCAAAGGAAACAGTGATTTGGGCACAGGAAGATGCTCTAATCTGTGACCACATCTCTTTTCTGAAATTTGCTAGCTCGGATCTCTCCCAGCTTCTGTGAAAGCTGGCTGCCTTACAGGAATGGCATCTAGGGCAGTTGACTGGAGTATGGCCAAAAATCTTATCCAGTGTTATAGGGGCAAGGTATGTGCTGGCATAGAGGGGACTGCTTTAGACTGGATCACATCCTACCTTTGAAACAGAACTAATGTCATCCATACCCCACCTTTCTCGTCCAAATCGTACTCCACAAAAGCTGGGGTCCCTCAAGGCTCGATCATCTCACCCACGCTTTTCAACATCTAAATAAAGTCATTACCGGTACTGATCAATCAATTTCACCTCACGTGCTATAACTATGCAGATGACACACAAATACTCCTTCAACTGGAATGCCCCAAAGACATTGGAAACTCATCAATTTTCAGGTGCTCAGAGCCGTGAATCAATGGATGACATGGAGTCATCTCAAATTGAATGCTTCCAAAACGGAAATAGTCAAGTGTGGCGATTGGTAACATTATGACCCGCTTGCCGCCTGGCCTGATGAACTGGGATCACCGCCTAAAGTATCGAAGGAAGTACGAAACCTTGAAATGACCATGGACTCCAAGCTATCGATGAATGCCCAAGTGGACAAAATAGCAAGATCAAGCTTTGTTACTATAAAAACTCTTAGACTAATCTTCCCCCCTTTGGGATTTCCACACAAGGTCCAAGCTACCATCTCCCTTGTTCTGTCCAAACTCTGACCTGCCTTGGGGATGAAGTAAATCCAAAGACCATGCTAGCAGCGTTCACAGATATTCCCCTGACCTTAAATAAAATCATAGAATGTAGATCCCCACCGAGACCAGGAACACTGTCACCCAGGCACTCGTCACCAGCCGACTGGACTACGGCAACACCCTCTACGCCGGAACCACCGCCAAGCTCCAGAAGAGACTCCAACGGATCCAGAACGCCTCAGCCAGACTCATCCTCGACATCCCACGACACAGCCACATCTCCGGACACCTAAGAGACCTGCACTGGCTCCCGGTCAACAAGAGAATCACCTTCCGTCTCCTTACCCATGCACACAAAGCTCTTCACGATCAAGGCCCGAGCTACCTCAACAACCGCATCAACGTCTACGCTCCCAAACGACACCTCCGATTAGCCAGTCACGCCCTCGCCGCCGTCCCCCGCATCCGAAGAACGACAACAGGAGGAAGGTCCTTCTCCTACCTGGCCGCCAAGACCTGGAACTCCCTCCCGACCCACCTGCGCCTGACCCAAGACCACCTCGCCTTCAGGAAGAAGCTCAAGACCTGGCTGTTCGGGCAGTAGCAGCACCCCCCCCCCCCCCTAGCGCCTTGAGACCCTCCGGGTAAGTAGAGCGCTCTATAAATGCCTATGATTGATTGATTGATTGATTGAACAGAAGACCGTCAGCCCGCAAACAGTTTGTGGTTCAATAACGATTGTTCAAAGAGTCATAAAAAGTTTGTTGAAGCCCTTAAGCAGAAACCCAGAGATCTAGCACGGGTGAGAGCCTGCAGATCTCTGTATAAACAAAGCGTAGAAATTCGTAGGGGTAGAGAGTCTGTTAGGAAGGAGGGATGAAGCGAGCGCTACAAAAAATAGCAGCCTTTTCTGGAAGACCATCAACGCCCCCTTCTTTCAAGATAACCTCAATAATACTACGGACGCCACAATTCCTTCAAATAAGTGGGTTGCACATTTCCAGGAAATTTACAACAATGGGGGGCTGTCTGACACTGTAGAGTGTGGTCTCCACATAAAAGGGGCTGCGAGAAAACCAGACCCACCGACAACTAAGGAAGTCACAAAGGCTCTAGATTTATCAAAGAAAAATAAGGCGGCTGGTCCCGAAGGTATACTGGCGGACCTCTTCCTGCCTAAACCTGCCCTTTTGCGCCCAATTTTAACTAACATTCTATGCTGTGTCACAGTTACGGGCCCCCTGCCTCGTGGTCGACAGCAATCATTATTCCCATTTTTAAAAAGGGAGATAGGTCTTCCCCCAAATGCTACCGCCCAATTTCACTAATTGATACAACAAGCGAGCTAATGGGCAGGGTTTTACTTGACCGTCTTGAAAGTTAGAAAGCAGAAAAGGGGAAATTCGGGGATATCCAATATGATTTTAGAAGGGGCTTTGGCACCATGGGACAATGCCTTAAGCTTCATTTGGTGATTGGTAAGTGCACCATGGCAAAAAACACCAACCTTTATCTGGGATTCATGGGCCGGACATTGGCCTCGATTGTGTCATGAGCAGTCAATTATGGCAAAAGATGCTAGGGATGGGGATAGATGCCCCCTTGGCCCATTCTCTAGCACAAATGCATCAAGATGTCACGGGCAGAGTTCGATACGGGCGGATGGAGAACTCTCAGCCCGCTCAGAAAGAATAGTGGGATCTGACAGGGGTCCATGCTTGCCCCCTTTCTGTTTTGTTTATATCTAAATGACTAGCAGCCTGTCCCGATGTTGTCTGGGTATGAATTGCTGCCGGTCGATTGTCGCGCCCATTGGCCACGCCCCCAGAACACGAAATATTGCCCAATAAAAATGACCATAACAAATGCCTAAATCCTAATATGTGAGCGCCCTCCATAGAACGTCTGTCGGGAGGTGTGTCTAAAAGTGTATCTCGGTGCTGGTCATCAATGAGAGAGACCTGTGCATTTTTCAAATGGGTGGTGAAACAATATGAGTATGTTGCTGGAGATGTGGCCCACCGTGCCAGCAATGTACTTACTTGGGGAGGGATAGGCCCTTTCCGTGGAGGCGGGCCTTGTTTCCGGATGTGCGTCGCGCGAGGCCTGTGCGCAACAGAAGTGGTAAATCTCCAGTATGCGCATCAGGTGTCACCGGACGATAAGGCGAGATTAGATTTCCTGCACAATGGCCCCTGGGAATAGCGCCATGCCTGACCCACATACAGTAAAGCAGGTGCACGGCACTGGGAGCGTGGGGCAAGCACACCCGGAGCTGGAATGTACGCTCGCTTTTTTTTTCCATAATGCCGTGCCCCGCACACGCCCACGCCCCCAGCGCAGGATATGAGACATGGCATGAAGGGCGGAACGTACCACACGTTTTCGTAATGCCGTGCCCCCAGCACACGCCCACAGCACACGATATGTGACATGGCATGAAGGGCGGAACGTACCACACGCCCCCAGCGTTTTTCACGCCCCCAGCAAATGCCCACAGCACAACGCAGACACGCCCACAAGGGACTACTTTGCTGGCACGGTTCTTTTTCCTTTTAAATGTATATGGTGGGCGTCTGCATAGCCTATGTCCTTCTGCTGCAACTGCCCTTTCCAATGCTGTATTGGGTGTTGTGATTGGTGCTGTGGTTACTGAGATTACTCAAAGGTTTGGGCTCTCTCTTTATAATATTAGTATGGATTTGGAGATTTCTCTACATGAGGGGGCGATTGATGTGCCACGAGTGCGGGGAGAGATCTCCCTGCATTACTGTATGCAGACCACTGTGTATTGATCTCACTAACAGGTGAGGGTCTGCAGACCCTTTTAAACAGATTCAATGATTTTATGAGTGGGTTGGGTTTGCAGACCAACACCGCTAAGTCACAAGTCATGGTGATGGGGAGAGCCAAATGCAAAATGAGACCCTGTTTTATTAAAAATGAAAAATTAGCTCAGGTGACAACCTTTTGCTATTTAGGCATTCCATTTGATCAAAAAGGTTCCTGGACCCACCTCAGTGATGTCAAGAAGAGGAGTTTCGATAGAACGCTTGTGGCCCTATTCAGGTTCTCCAGGAAACTTGGTGGCAGACCAACTGAGTCCCTCATTAACCTCTTTAAGGCCCGATGCTCTGCTTTGATTCTCTATGGTGCTGGGGTGTAGGGTTTCTGCAATTCGTCCATCCTACAAAGAACCGAAAATGTATTGCTTAGAAGATTGCTGGCGCCGCGCAAAGTCTCTGAGGATCAGGAGGGGATCAGAAGGCTAGAAACCAACGACGGGTGGTAGGCGGTGGCAAGGATGGTAAAGTAGGAGAAAGAGTGTGGTTTTGGCAGCCATCTTAGAGTCAGGCACGTCAAGTCTATTAGTCTCCATGGCTCAGTGGCTAGTTCTAGTTGCCACCAGTTCTAAAGTTGGTTAAAAAGCTCAGTGCCAAAAATCCTAGAAGAAACATCAGGACACTGGTCTCTGAGAGGCGGCTGGAGGGGAGCCAGTGTAGCCTTCTCAGGCAGCAGCGATGATCTGGGATTACAAGACGTTTCTGTGAGGCGCTGGGTGTGTGCTGTTTTGTTCTGCTGGTGAGAACCAGCAGCTCTGGAAACCCAGCTTTGAGTCAGCTTGGAGTGGGTGGATCGGCAGTTATGCACCGCGCTGCAGGTGAATGCATGGGGAGCCGCAGCGTGTGTAGCAGCATTTGAGGGTGTGTACGCAGTGCAGTGGAGCAGTGCACAGCCAGTGTCTGTGTACTTCCAGGCCGTGGGCACGGTCCCCACAATGGGTCCGGCTGTGAGGGAAACTGCAGGGCAAATTCGCAGGTCCATGCCCCTCCCTAGCCGCACCCGTACCTCTCAAATGGCGCAGGCAGGCGAGGTCTGCAAAGCGAAGTTTTTCTCCCCAGGGGAGTCTGCCGGAAAGTCGCTGATTCAGGAAAATGGGCAGAGGGGGGACTAGGACGCCATCAGCTGGAAGATTGGAGGGTGGCAACAACGCGGCTCGTCACTCTTAGCCTCCATGCGCATTCCCGTAGTTCTTGGGGCACCATCTTGGCTCACTGGGACAAAACAGCACACATCTCAGCCACTCCGGATTGGGGAGAGGCGATTGTTGGATCCAATTGATCCGCCTGCATTCCAATTGCGGGCCAGTTATATTTGGTGGGAATACAACGCGGCAAAGCGTTATCATGAGGCCCTTCTGGATACTTGCCCCTGTGATCGCAAAACAAATCAGAACCTGTTGCATTTGATTTTTTTCTGCGAGTTATATATTAAACCGTGCAGGGTATATATCCTACCACTTTTGAGGGTCTTGAATATCCAAAAATGTAGGCCAGCGTTTTTATTACCGACTACTCCAATCAGGATATATTTGGGAAAATGATATATAGATTTATCGCTGCTGCTATTCGGATATAAGATTTTGTTATATCTGTTATTGATGAACTAATATCAGGCCAGTTTCCATCCATTGTCTGAATTTTAAATATTTTCTTGAAAGCCACAGAAAACAAGAAAATAAATTCTTAATGATTGGAAATTTAAAATTCAGTGGTATGCCGCCATGCACTTTAACTTTTTAATGTTTGAAACTGGTATTTTTAACGGAACACTTTATGCACATTATTTAATGTTTACATCCTCTAGTTTGCACATTGCCGTTCAGTCAAGAAAGTCTGCACTGAATAAAGGCACTATGCACTTTTGAAAAACGACGATTATTGTTTGGAACTGATAAGGTCCTGTGCTTCTGAAAATTGAGAATCGAAATTTCTTTATATATGTGTTTTACCTGGATCAGTTGTTCGTGGTTGGTCTTATGTTCTTTTTTTCTTTTAACCTGTCTTTTAAATATTCTGTATTTCTGTGTGTATGTGTGACTTTTGTGGTTTATCAAAGTTTGATTGATTGTCCAAACTCAATTACACCAATAGCCGCTACCACGGATCACCTTTAATTACTATGAAAAGACTACAACGAATTCAGAACTCGGCTGCTGTCTACTCTTGCACATCAAACCACCAAACCATATCTCCCCTGCCTTGAAAGCCCTGCATTGGTTACTGGTTGCCAGAAGATCCATGTTCAAGCTGCTTTGTATCACCCACAAAGCGATACATGGAATGGGACCGCTCTTCATCAGGAAGAAAATCACCAAACATTCTCAACATATGAACCTCCACTCTAGAGTGGCACCTCGCCTATACCAAGATACAAGAAAGAAACCATGGGTGGTACATCCTTCTCTGTTCAAGCAGCCAAAATATGGAACTCTTTACCCCCAACATAAGATCCACCAACAACCACCTTATCTTCAGAAAACTACTGAAGAATTGTCTCTTCCCCACCTAAGCAACATACGCAAACAGATATATACAGCATATCCCTCTGTATATAAGCATGTATTTGTACTATAGATATGTGCCTATATATGTGTATTGCTTGTTATAAACATGTATAATAATTGTTTTTAAAAAAGAAAATGTAAGTACAACACCTGAAAACCAGAGTTTATCGAATGCATCTTTAATCTACATATACTTACTTTCTTTATGCATCTATATACCTTCCATGTACTTGGATCTATAAATGTATTAATTTCATCCCCCCTACCAAAAAAAAGCATATTCAATGCACTACCCTATTTCTGACCCTATACCTCTATAAATATATCCTCCACATTCAGTCTCTCATTCATCTCAAACCCCATACCACTACTATGGTCCCCAAAATAGCCCTGTCTAGACTCTCCCCGTCTCTACCCCTCCTTGCACCATCTGACACCTCTTTTACTATACTGATCCCAAAAACAAGCCTTTCTAAACTCTTCCCTCTGACTCCTCCCCTCCACATCCCTTTTTACTCATCCCAAGCCTCCCACTACTGCTATTACCTGCCAAAAAAAGTCTAAATCCTTTGCTCTTCTATCCCTCCACTCTTCTTTTCAATCAAAATAACAGACTAACATGTCCACTCCTCAAATTTCATATTTCACTATACTAATTCACCACTAATCCTTCATGGGTTCCAGAGTAGCGTGCTACTTGCTGAAAAAAGCGCTTCAATACCCCATCAGGGTTAACAAGTGCTATATAAATGCAGACCTTTTTCCCTCTTCTATCCCTCCGCTATCCCTCTCTATTAAATAAACTGACTAATATCCACCACTCAAATTACTTGAATATTACACTGTACTAATTCCCGACTAATCCTTTGTGTTCCGAAGTAGCGTGCTATTGGCTGAAAAAGCGCTTCAACTCCCCATCAGGGGTAACAAGCGCTATATAAATGCAAACCTTTGTCCCGCTTCTATGCCTCCGCTATCCTTCTCAATCCAAATAACGGACTAACCTATCACAGGATTTGACTTTATTGGTCTCCAGGAGACATGGTGCACGAAGGATATTACACTGAATGATTATTCCTCCTATAGTTCATGCTACCCCCTCTCCCTCAGGTAGGGCTAAAGGTGGGATGGCAGTACTGATCTCAGTACAATTCGATCGTATAAAAGTTACTATTGTGGGCATTTCCCCTTGGTTTCATTTAGTCCTAATTTCTAATCTGCTTCAAGTTAAATTATTAGTGATTAACTGGTACTATAATATTTTTTATCATAACGCTTGTCAAGTTATAGAGGCTTTACAATCAGAACTTAACATACTTTCGTAGAAGTGGCACCCGCTGCGTATCCTTTGGGCCGTAGACTTTAACTATTCAATCTGTCCGCATAGCTCTGGTTAAGCATGTGGGATGTTAAGCACGGGGGGACAGCCCCTGGCACATTTTAACCCCTCTAACCTGGGAGAGGCTCTTAATTCCATTGTTATGATGAATGATCTGGCCCTTGCAAATGATTTAGCTAGTAACACTCAATACATTATCCCACTTATGTGGGTAGTGGTAGGGAGAGCACTATTGATTTCATGTTCATCCCAAATAAGTTTCTGCATCTAATTGGTGGTTTTGAGGTGGATCCTAATTGTGCAAGCAATCATAATCTACTGACAACGGTAATTAATATAACAGCTCAACCTGGAAATGTCGTAGGTTCCAGAGTCTCCTTTACTTCTAATAAGGGAGTAACAGTCAGATGGAATAACATAAATCCTACTGAGTTTGAAGCTAGAATTGTTGCATCAAAGTATGCCTATTTTAAAGTGTCTAACCCATGACACTTCAACGGCTGAGATAATTCAGGACTTCCAACTGATCTGTTTGCTTGTAGTCAAAAACAAACAATTAAGGCAGTGGCCCTTCTGGAGAAAATGTGGTTTAACTCGGACTGCACAAAAGCACACCAAATTTTAAAACTAGCATTGCACTCGCATCCCCGGGATATGGCTCAGATTAAACTCGCCCGGAAGGCCTACAAAGTCTTAGTTAAACAGAGGAAGGAAGAATTAAGGCATTTAGCCTGGGTTGACCTGGAAAGAGCGAGCACCCTTAAGGACTCAACAAGTTTTTGGGAAGTTATAAATCGCCCATTATTTAAGGAGGAGCAGGGTAGGATAGATTCCCTGATCTTGGAGGATGTTTGAGAAGCCCATTTTGCGACCATATTTAACCCCAAAGGCTGCATACTTGAGGTTCCCATTGAGGATTTTCCCCCAGACCCAATCTTGGCCTCCCGTCGAAGTGCTTCAATCACTGTAACTGAGATTGAGGAAGCCATAGTTGAAGGAAGCTGTGTGAAAGCCCCCGGCCCCGATGGAGTCCCATTGGATCTTTTTAAAACTAATTCTATCCTCTGGGCTCCTTAATTGACTAATGTGTTCAAAGCAGTGATAATTGGTCCTATCCCGGCTTCCTGGAAGGTTGGAAACACAGGTGATAGAAAAAGGGGTCATTGCTAGGTAACAATATTGCTTCAGGAGGGGCATGGGTACCATTGAACAGTGCCTCAACTTGTCCCTGATGATGGGCAAGTACATGCAGACCAGAAAGGGTTCCATCCGCCTGGCCTTCATGGACTTCTCCAGTGCTTTTGATACTATAAATCGGGACACGTTGTGGGCACTGATGGGGTGAATTGGCATTGAGAAACCTTTAGTGTCTCTTCTCCGCAGGCTCCTTGCTTCTGCGTTTGTAATCATTAGATATGGTGCCAATGGTGAAACAACTAGGCCTATTGCATTGACGGAGGGTGTTAGTCAGGGATGCATCCTAGCTCCTTTTCTTTTTATTATCCATACTAATGGTCTTGATGCGTACTGGTTAGAGAATGTGCTTGACTACCCCCGTATTGGGAGCACCTGGGTTCCGCCTCTTTCCTATGCGAATGATACTGTTCCTAATGGCCTTTACAGCAAACGGCTTACAAAAATCCCTTGATGCATTCTCTGATTTTATGTTATCACATGATTTAAATGTTAATTTTGTGAAGTCTTATGTGATGGGCTGTGGACCCAGATTGACCAAAACCAGAAAGTATGCAGTTGGTTTAAAGAGGATTGGCAAAATGGAAAATGTTAATTATTTAGGGAATATTTTTAATAATAGAGTGAAATGGGACTCGCTTGTAACTTCAAGAAAACAAAACGCAGGTAGGGTGGTTGAGGGTCTCATTCGTTTTGCATTTAAATTAGGGCAAAAACCAGTGTCCAAACTTGTTACACTCTATAAAGCTAAATGTGTCCCGGTTGTAACGTACGGTGCATGTTTTTGGGGGTATCATAACACTAATCAGCTGCAAATCATGGAAAATAAATTCATTAAAAGACTGCTGATGGCCCCAAATAGCGCCCCTACGAGATTTTGTCACCCTAAGATGGGGCTTGATTTTGTTGAAGATTGCATAAATGTCGTCCCTTTACTCTTATGGGTAAACATCTGGTCATCGGAAGAGTTGACATTTACCAGAGACATCATTAAAGATTGTCTTAAGCTTGAGGGTTTTTTTACGATCCCCTGGATACGATTTGTCAGAGATAATCTTTATTTTGTTAGAGATAATCTTTATAAGTTGGATTTGGGACACTATTTTGATTCTCCCTTTAGCATCTGTGAGAATGCAAAAAGAATCCTAAAAGAAACCCACTCTGTTAGGGCAAACACTTGTCGCTCCCTATTGGTTACGGCAGGCCCCCTCTGTTCATTTCTGCCCCACCTGCAATTTTATTTCACTTTTACTACAAACACCCAGACACGTTTTTATCTAAAACGATTTCACTTATTATCCTTAAACTTTTTAGTGGGCTTTCCGATACAGGCTGGGTGGACGAAAAATCTGGTGCCTTGCCCTTGTGATAACCTGGCAGCACAATGCACTTTATGCTATTCTGTTCATTATATCAGGATCCCAGGAGGAAATTTTTAGTCCCTATTTAAAAAAACTAAATAAAAATAGACCTTGTTCCTTCATTGATGCTTTTCATTTCCTGCATTCCCTTGCCACATTTGATATATGTATTGGAGTCTCTAATTTGATTAAAGTGGCAATTGCTATTAGAAAACTTTACTAGCAGTTGTTGCTGAATATATTATTTCAGATTAATCACTGAATTCTTTTAATACTCTTTGTTCAATACTGGTTTTCTAATTACTTGTATTTTATTGTTTATTTGTATTCATTATTACTTGTGGGAATATATGAAATGTATTGTGTTTTTAAGTAGGTCATGGTAACTTCAATTCGTATTGTTGTTTCAATGTACATTTATGGTTATTTTTACTGAAACCGAATAAAGTTACTTTGAATTGAATTGACTAACCTGTCCAGCACTCAAATTGCTTTCATATTTCACTATACTAATTCACCACTAATCCACTAGAAAAAGTGCTTCAACACCCCAGCAGGGGTAACAAGCAATATATAAATGCAAACCTTTTCCCTCTTCTATCCCTCCGCTATCCTTCTCAATCCAAATAACTGACTAACCTATCCGCCACTCAAATTACTTTCATATTTCACTATACTAATTCAACTCTAATCCTTTATGGGTTCCAGAGTAGCATGCTACTCACCGAAAAAGTGCTTTGACGCGTTGTCATGGCTAAATAAATGCAATTACAATACAATTGATATATCACTATAAACCTGCTATCTCTAGAGACATAAGTTTTATGTGACACCACTCCGTCCCATTCGTCATATTCAAATTACCTACCAATGTCATTTTCTCAACACCTATAGGCGTTCACACGTGAGTTGCTCTTAGTGTCCTATATTAGAAATGGGATATTGTCCTATGGCCTAATCCCCAAGTTGTTAATGTCTGAAAAATTCTGTTCGTCTTTGGTTCAAATATTATCATTGGCTCATATGTACTTGGTGCACTTACTAGGATGACGTATGTTAGGAATTGTTCTTAAACCCCATCTGGGAATACGTTGGTGGACAAAAATTTAGCTTCACACATTTAGGAATCCAGAGCTCATTTTTCCACATACCACAATTGTGCAGTAATGTAATATTATTTGTCATTTGCAGCGCCATTCCTCCTTCAGAATATGGGAGCTGCAGTGAGCCGAGTGAGACTCTGTCTCCTTTCGCTCCATATCAATGGTGTTAACAGTGAGTCTAGTTCTGGGGTAGTAGCACTGGGAGATTGGAGAAATTATTCAATAATTGGGGGGGAATTATCATTTTGGACAGTGCCACTCTACCCATTACTGACCAGGCTATCCTTTTCCAGAACTTCACCTAATTTCTAATCCCCCAGGGTTTTGTGCATGCTTCTGTCCATCAGATCTGATTCCTGGTAGGGATACCCAAGTACCTTTACATTGGAGTGCATCGAAATGTGGGTGATTTGTCCAGCACGTTTTTGTGCTGGGGGAATAAATCTGATTTTTCCGTATTTGCTTTCAGGCCCAAGAGAGAACCTGGGTACATAACATATCGATCACCTCTTGCAAGTGTGTGAGTGGGTACCAAATATAAGGAAGAACATTGTGAACGAATCACAAGATTGGATGATGCCTACCATATATATCTACTTCATTTACAACCCTGTATGTTGTAAAGTGACATGCCCAGGGGCTCCATAGCAAGAGCAAACAATAAAGTTGAAGGGGGACACCTTGTCTGGTGCACTTCTCAGAGTTCCCTATAGGAGCATAAATATGGCGGTTATCACTCTTGTTCTTGGATGTGTACAGTAATCTGATCCTACCCAAGATTTTAAGGCCAGATCCTATTTATTTCTAGCCCGGCATAGAAGTAGGGTCAGCTAGTGAATCAAAGGATTTCTGTATGTCTAGAGCAGCCACTAATGCCCCAGGCCAGTTAGGAGACATTGAGGCAATTCCATCGTAACCTAATATTGAGAGAGGTGTTGCGACTTGGTATCAACACCCTGTGGTCTGAGTGCGTTAGTTTAGGTAGCCTCGGGATCACTCTGTTGGAAAGTACGTAGCTCAGGATTTTCTAATCAAAATGTTATAGTCATAATGGTCTTTGAGGTCTTTTTAAGTTTGGCTTTTCTGGGTTTGGTAGAATCATTGTCACGTCTTCAGTTTTCATGAGCAGCCCTGTGGTTATTTTTCTGTTACTGTATAATTCAAGCAACTTGGGGAACAATTGGTTTGCAAATTTATAGTAGAGTTCTGTGGGTAGCACATTGGATCCCAGTGTTTTGTTACTCCTCAAGGCTTGAATAGCTTCCCTAATCCCTGTCGCCTTTATTGGTTGTTCTAGTGTTTCAGACCATTCCACTGGTAGTTCATGCAGACCTAGTGAGTCCAAGTTAACCCAGATATGTGTGGTTTCCATGAATGGTGTTTTGGGTATACAACAATTTGTTATAGTCCTTGAATACATCATTTTTCAGCTCAAGAGTATACTGTCTTCCCTATGTGATTTCTTATTATGTTAATTCAGTCTTATTGTGTTTAGTTGCAGCTCTTGCATCAAGTAAAGTCCCTATTTTAACTCTCTCAGAGTGCATTCTATTGGTTTATGTTTTGTAGTCAAAATATCATAAGCACTTTAAAATGGTGGCCAGATTTTGTCTGGCTTCTCCCAGTCTATTTGTTCAGTTGCCCATAAGTGTAGTAGTATTCCAGTAGTTTATCTCCTTCTCTGGTTCCTACAGCATGGGGTCTCTGATGTCCTTGGCCCTCAAGACACATTCCTCTACCACGTTAAGTGCTCCCATTTCTTCCCACTACCTGCCATAGACCGCCTCGTTCTCTGTAAAAAAAGTAATCCATTTCCTCCCCAACAAAGCTTGGTCTTGTATCATGGTCACATTCAGTCGCCATGAAGGAATGAGAATTTGCTGTTTTTCCAACCTATCGTCCACAATAACTGGTTGTGGTTTAAGATAATTTTATAGAGCTATTCAGTCAAGTGCACGTTTGTCATGCCTGACTTCTCCAGGAAGCTGTCAATGATGTTTTTTTAATTTTGTACTGGTGAATAAAATAAGTACTCGTGTTAGTCAAAATGAAGGAGACGTGATGCTTGTTGCAACTTCCATTTATTCAGCTGCTCAGCAAGTTCCCCCCTCTTTCCTCGCCTTGTCAGGCAAGCGTATTCAAAACATTGCTCCACGTGTCTTTAACTTCTCCTCTCAAGCTGTCATATTAGATTGGGTATTCCTATCACTTCCTTGCCAAACAAGTGATATACCGTTACACATGCTGCAAGCAGCAAATGTAACTTATCTGTAACAACTGATTGTAGACTGGTAGATTCACATGCACCCTAGCCACCTCCCCAGAAGCAAGTGTAAAATAAATTATACTTATTTTCTGTAGACCCTAATTGTGATACATTTGCCAGTACTCAAACATCATAGCGCTTCGCTTTCAACACACATACTTACGGCAGGGGAAAATCACAATTTGAGGTGGAGTCTTTGTCCTGGTCCATTGTGGATTTCAGGGAGGAGACTACTAGTCACCTTGAAACTGAAACTCCTTCTTTGAAGTAAATTACCTTGTAATGTTCAGAGTCCAATACTAGAAATCAGGAGTGTGCACATGCTGCAAATCTACAGCACTATGTGCTGCAAACCGATTGTTACAGGGAAGTAACACTTTCAATGCTGCTTTATATTATCACATTATTAGACACCTGAGAATCTGTTTACGGGTGAAGTTTGTGCTCTAAGAAATTCCTGAAATAAGGAAGTGTTTGAGTTTCATGATTGACTTATGGGTTGACTGTATTCTTGAGTGTATCGATGTGGCCTCCCTTTTCAAGTTTGTGGTAAGATGGATTGGTTTCTTATGTTAGCAACGAGTTATCTGCTGCAGTGGTGAAACAAGTGTTTATGTGCTGATAATACAATCCTTCAGTGTCAGCAGCTCTAATTTCTTAATTTCACATTCCTCAGTTGCTCTCCAGATCTCCGATTCAGCATGGCTCTGTGCGACCAGGAGAAGGTTTTTCGAGCGACGCGAAAAACTGTAGTGATTCAAGGGATAAAAGATCTCCTTGGTCCAGAGAAGAGTAAAGACCTGATCTCCTCACCACGTGATGTGAGTTGAAATGCTTTTATGCTGACTAATTTAGAAAATATGTTCTCCTTTTTAGGATCACAGGTTCACATTCTAGCTTGCTCTTGAGGTCTAACTAAAAAATCCAGGAAAATAAAAAAAATAGAAATCCTTCCTTTTGTTTTTGGCTCTTACTGTCAAGAGGAAGTCCTTTAAATTTAGACTATTGACAGCAGGCCCCATTTTTCATGTGAGTACATATGAAAAACCACTTGTTATTTTGGCTTGTGGCTACTGGCCTCATTGGACTGAATGCCTGCACTTAGACTGACTTCTCAAAATGAAAGGTTGGACTCTGGTTAAAGATATGAGGGTGGAGCCAGTGTCCGATAGCAACTGTGATCCACTTCTGACTTTGGTAGCTTTTAGATTGTTTGTACTTAAATACTGTTTGCTGAGAATACAACGTGCTGTTGAGGTCTTTCCATCTACTAACTGTGTGGCACTTAAATGGACAATTGTGCATATACTGCTCATGTAATTGTGTTTGCATTTATATAGTGCTTACTTCCCCTGGCGAGGTGTCAAAGCACTTTTTCGGCGAGTAGCACGCTACTCTGGAACCCAAAAAGGATTAGTGGTAAGTTAGTATAGTGCAATTTGAAATTAATTTGAGCTGTGGACTTGTTGGTCTGTTATTTGGATTAAAGAGGATAGTGGAGGGTTAAAAGAGGAAAGGGTTTACATTTATATTACGCTTGCTATCCCTTATGAGGTGTTGAAACGCTTTTCGATGAGTAGTACGCTACTCCGGATTCCAGTAAGGATTAGTGGTGAATTAGTATAGGGAATAATGAAGTTAATTTGAGCGGTGGACATGTTAGTCTGTTATTTGAATTGAAAAGGATAGTCGAGGGATAGAAGAGGGAGGGATTTGCATATATATAGTGCTTGCTAACCCTGATGAAGCGCTGAAGAGCTTTTCGGCTGGTAGCTCGCTACTCCGGAACCCAAACCGGATTAGTGTGGGATTAGCATAGGGGAATATGAAACTAATTTGAGCGTTGGACATGTGAGTCTGTTTGGATTGAAAAAAGGATAGTGGAGGGATAGAAGAGGGGTTGGTTTGTAATTATATAGCGCTTGCTACCCCTGATGGGGTGTTGAGGTGCTTTTTAGCATGAATCATTATATGTAGGACGGGTTATATATAGTTTGGGGGCAATTGAACCAGAGGTAGAGGGACTGTTAGCAGGGAACCTGAAAGATGGGAGCAAGGGTTGCCAACTTGAAGCAAATTGGTGAGAAGGTCTTGTTTTCATTAACACCTATCCTTCAAAGAGTAGCAGTAGTAGATGTCTGTTCGAATAGTTTGATTCTTGCCATTGAGGTAAGAATAATTGATTGTCCAGATTACAGGTAAAGAAGAGGCTATGCTTGTAAGGTGGTTTTAGATAGCAAAAAGAAGCATATGCAGCACAGTTTGGGTAGATTGAAAAGCGTCCTCTCTATTGGAAGAATGCCAAAAGGCATGAGGAGTCAGCTTGTCTCCTGGGAGTCACTTCAGGAGAGTCAAATGTCCTGACGTATGTTTAGTAAAACATAATTAGTTTGCATGAGGTCAAAACAGTAACTGGGTGGTCCATGTTTCAACTGTTGAATCACAAGTAAGAACTCCCCCATGCCTTGAAAGTTCTAGTTACCCAGATGGAGGAAGTGAATATTGGATAAAAGAGTTAAATAAATACTTGGTCCCTAAACACTTAAAAGTGCACCTGTACTTTGCAATAACTTATATTATAGGAGTGTTTACTAATAAAGGTTTTTAATGCTCTGGCCAGGAGGGAATATATTCCTGGATTCTGTTTTTTATGACAATAGTTCCCCATCATAAGAAAGGGAGTCATTTAAACCTCACTAATTACAGACCTATTTCCCTATGTGGATGGTGCATGTAAAAGTTATGGTTGAGCATTATTGAATAGCAATTGGGGTTGAGCAGACTGTTTACCAATATTTTCGGATGCTTCAGAAGAGGAGTCAAAGTTGACCATGCAATGAGATCATCATTTGTGCCAAATATGTGCAGCTTGAGAATGAATTAATATATTTGAGCGATTTATTAAAATCATTACAGTAATAATATTGAAAAAGTAAATAAAACTCTAGATAAAATGATGTGAAAGAGTGTTAATATTATTATAGCAATTTTGTTTTCCATATATCCTTAAAGGCCACAAACTTTACATGTGCAAACTAGTAAATTTGACAGTATGAGAAGTAAAATATTTAAAAACTTGTATGTGTTATTATTGAACAGATCTTTCAAATTTAATGCCCATTAACAATGAGTTTAGAGTCTTGATAGCATTGACTAAAAATAGGAGTTTAAGTAGATTCTCAGCCATATTTACAGGCTTCAACGTGTACTGATTAGCTGTTTTAGAAACATTTCAAGAATTAAGTGGGCTGATTTTAGACAGTATTTTGAGCTGCCAACTTCAATAGCACATCGTTGTAAACCTTAAGTGCTTCTGATAGAAAGGGAGATTTAACAATGTATCAAGAGAGTCATGAATGTAACAAACCTCGATATATGGCTCTTTGAGACAAGCATGAGGTACCTGTTGACAGGTTTGTAAGTTCAGTGAGGGGCATATGCAAAGAACATTCAAAATTGAATCTTCATGATGGCCTTGTATTCAACAGGTATTATCTTTGATTTGAGGTGCCCATGGACATTAACCATTGTCTGGAAAAATGCCAAAATGATGCTGTAATAATTTTATCTTCATTTTTAATGTTGGAGATTGTTATGTTAAAAGTGAAGGCGGATCTGTTTGTTTTGCTTGTTTATGAATGATGTTGTGGACAGCTAAACACAACCCCAAATGGCCAGACACTTTTCATGGTTATATAGGTGTAGTGTTATCAACCCCAATATAGGCCTAGGTAGTTGCATGACCCTTCACTGTCCTACCATTATTCTTCTTCAAAAATTATTCTACATAACGGGTCTGGTGCTGACCTTTGACCTAGTTAGGTGTACATAAATGTTGTGTGGTTTTCTCTGCAAACTAGCCTCATTTATTTTGCATGAGGATTCTCAGTATCATAGCTGGATTACGGTCTTCTCCATAATACCTCTGTATAAGGATCACCACTATTGTCATCCTTGCCCAACATGCCCAAAGTACACTTCTAGGTATATAAGCACTACATCTTCACTGGGCAAACCAGAGGAGAAAGGCTTCCATACTAACACGAGACGCTGAGGTTCCTGCATGCAGAGACTCCAGCACGCAGTGGTCTGACATCCCTCGCGGGGTGTCCATTTCGAGACGAAGACAGGGTCCTTTGCTCTCCTGCATCAGGTAATGGGGGGTTGGCTGTATCCTAAGGGGCTTCTTGGCTATTCACCTACATACATGCTACGAGGTACACTTAGGTACATCTAGTTAGGGTTTGCATCATAGGAGTATGCGCTATTACTGTCATGTATCTATATGCCTGCATATATTCATTGTTCTAGCACTATGGTACAATTCTACCTTTTCTTTACTCTGCTGGTGCTTATTATCGTATGTATATGTTTCTGTCTCATGGTTGTTGCAGCACACATATTTTATACTAGAATGACTCTGGTTCAATAAATTCTTACTGAAAACGAACCCACTGTTTATTCTGTGTATATCTCTAAGACAAAAATAAGCACGAGTGACTGAGCGAAAAGTACTGTACTGTTTCCACGATCCTTGAGGGGTCAGGGCTGTCATGTTCGATAGTCGCCAGAAACATTTCGCTCCTTGGTAAGAGGGGCTCATAGTAGCCCTGTGAGCTTGCTGGTCTACAGATTAACATATCCTCTGGGGGTGTCTGGAACCAGTCTCGACCAATCCCTTAGTTTATGTTGTCTAAACGTGCTGATCTTATATAGATTTGTATGGACTGCACAACAGCAGATTCCCTCAATCTTGATTTCCCCATTCCATTCTATTAACATGTGTTAATCTGGTCATTTAGCACGGCCCCACCTGCACCATCAGGCAGAGAGGATGTGGGAGATCTACAAGGGGAACAAGAAAGGAGCGTCGCTGGAATGCATAGAATTATAAATTGTCTTTTCCTGAGTGGCGTAGGAAATACTGAGCTGGCCAAGTACTATTGGCAGATGTGGCCAGTCCTAGAAAAGTTGAAACATGAAACATGACCCCTCAAGTACGTAATGATAAATCATTTCTTTGTTTTCATGGAGTGAATAAAGGTGACCCTCCTCTGGATGAGGGATTCCCCTTTGCATTGTCCTGTTTGCATTCAACACCTGAGATGATACCTTATTAGACAGCTACATCAGTTAAATTAATAACCAGAAGAGAAGTGAGGAGTCCTGGATACAGTTAAGTAGTTGAAGAAACTGCTTGCAAACGTGTCTTGCGTAGCAAAGGATTTTATTAGAGGCCTGACCTTCCCATAGCTCCAAGGCATCCACTCCCTGCTGTCCATGGTTCCTCCATCTCATCCCCCTCACCTGCATCAACATCAACACATTCTGCTGATGACCGGGGCAAGTTCTATGACAGTCCAGTCACCATACATCCTCCATCACACAGTTTTACACCAACAAAGAAATTCCAAAGCAAAATAAAAAATAAAACTAGGCATATAAGAAATAACAATTGTCAAGCCAGAAGTGAAGCATTATGAAGCATAACTTGTTACAGATAAATCCAACAGTTTGAGGGCATTTTCTTATCCTAGTACTGCGATGAAGAGATTCACTAAGGATTCCACTTAAAATCTGAACTTCATGATGATTGTCAAACTCAGCCGTAAATGGGATTCCGGGTCTGAACTTGCTAACTTATCAACATGCCTTCATTGCTCTCCTTCACCCTTTGCTGTGTTCCTTCTTATCTTTAGAATGTGCACAGGCTCATGGTATTTTGTCAGGCCTTTTCTCAAAAACAAAGGTTAGATAATTCTGTCCCTTTCTCCCACCTTCAGATGGTAGCCCAAATTCTTGCATTTCCTCAGTGTATCATACACATTTGGCAGAGATATATTTGTCTGAGAGGTGACACACCTTCACCATGCAGTTGGCCTGGATTGGAATTCAGAGCAAGCTTTACTTTCTCATATTATTTCAAAAGTAGACATCCCAGTTGTTACATTGAGGAATTGTGCAGTAAGACCACACCTGCATCTCACAGCATCACAAACATCTTGTCCAAACCATTACTTTGTGGTCTATATAAATGTGTCCTGCTGTGTTTTAGTCCAGGCTGGTCTAAAAAATCCACCTCAAATATTTGAAGTACATTGTACGCTATCATCAATTAGTAATACTTAAGGCACACCCTACTTCACAAAAATATCACTCCAAAAACTCCGACTGTGCCAGCTGCGGGATATGCAAAGAAATTTTACTTTAACTCAGTGGGGTAAGTGATCAACTAGATCTAACATGGATCTCTATTGAGCGGACAGAATGGTAAAAGGTCTAAGAAACTCTAAGCCAGCTTTTTGCAACACACTCTGGTGCAGCCACAGGGTATCCTAGTGATGAAAATATTTGTACATGCTTATCATTTTCTGCACAGTGCACATTCCTCTGTGAATTTCTGTATCCCAATGCCCAAGCTGGCCCCCCAATACTCCCAATTTAATTACTTTCTTTTTAACAAGCTGCCATGATGGCCAGTAGGAGCAGATGCTATAATTTTGTACATTTATTTAGTGGTAGGGGTCAACTTCTTACCACAAAATAGCAACCCATAAAACTCAGACGATTTGTTAGCAGATTTACAGTAAGATTGGAGAGCAGTATCAAGGGTTTTTGCCTCTAACCGCCTTTCAACTATGAGCTCAATTACTCGTTGAATAATTCCATCCTACAATAATTTGTTCTTACAATGCTCCACACTTTAACACACAACTGCCTCAATCAAACAGTTGGCAGTTATGCTTTCTTCATTATTGACAAAATCACTACCCATGTCACATTCAATGGGAAAACGAGAATGACAATCAACTTGCACATTGCGGGGACCAGGAATATATTATTATTCTGACGTTCTACTCTAGGAGTTATGAGGCTAACCTTACCAGTCTTGCTTTAAACTTCATCTTCTCCCTGGAAAGCATATCAATATATGATGTGCGATCTCATTTTATCTCAAACAGACGTCCCCAGATATATGGGCAAAGTTTCCCTACCCCCGTACACACTTCCGCTTTTTTGTTTCAATCACAGAGTATCTGCATTCAGATGGTCTTAGAGTATGGGAGGTAAGCCCAATAGTTTTTTGTTTTTGGTTGTATTATTGCAAGAGTACTGTTCCGAGGTTATAAACACTGGTGTCTACGGGTATGTGACAAATACTGCTTCTGTGAATGGTTGTATAGCAGAAGCTTTAGCTATTAGTTTCTTAATTTTGAGAATTGTTGCCTCACATTCCTCATTCCATACAAAATCTGAGCGTTTCTTTACCAGTGGTCTTAAGCATTCAGTCATAGTAGCAAACCCTTGGAGAAATATGGAATAGAATTCACACATACCAATGACAGATTCAAGCTGATTTTTATCCTTGGATGGGGGAGTGTTATGAATGTTATGTGCCAAACATGATCTTGGTTTGATTCCATTTTAAGTTAATACATGCCCCAGGTACTCAATTTTAAAGGTTCTGAAAACACACTTTTCACTGCAGAGTCATGCCATTTTCCTGCGTAACACCAACATACATTCCACATTACTGTTGTGTTCAGCCAAATTCACACCTTAACTAAGGGTGTCGTCCTTCAATACTAAGAAGTTACAAACTGCTCGCAGAATGTTGGTGATGACCCTCTGAAATGCTGAGTCGGCTTCTTGCCAACCCAAAAGGAAGACGTTAAAATTGTCTGGTGCCTGCGGGTGTTCTGAAGGCTATGTAGTGTCTAGAATCAGAATTTGTTAAACGGATCTATCTTAGCTTTACCCACTTAAGACAACAGACTTTCCAATCTGGGGGGTGGGGGATGAGGGAAGATTCAATCTGCAGAGCCGAATTGAATTTTTAAATGTTGAAACACGCACACATTTGCCACTTCTTTAGTGTGCTTGGACTAAGTGGGACAATGTGTTTGATGTCAACATGCTCAATGACACCCTCGCACAAAATGGACTGACGATATTTCTCTAGATCATCTTGCACTCTAAGCGGGATATTGCACAGTTTGTTTCACAGTGGTGTATCCCATCCTTTTTGCCAAGTGAATTGTTCTAGGCAGAGTTAAGTGATTGAAGGAACTGCTTGCAGATGTGTCTTAAGTAGTAAGTCTTTTATTAGAAGCATGACCTTCCCATAGTTCCAAGGCTGCTGTCCCCTGTTTCTTGTGTCCGATTGCCCCTCACTTACTTCATCACATTCATTTGATGACATAGGCTGTTCATGCCAGTCCCATACAAAGTCCTTGTTTATCTTGAACAAAAAGCTTAGATTTTGCTGTTGAATGTGGATCTCACATAATGGAAGGCTTTGAAATGTGGTACAATCCAAAGACAGGTAGTGCTCATTTTAATCTTCACTAAATTTGAATAACTATTTATATTCTTATAGTATGACTTTTCTGTAATTGTCTTTTTCAATAACCTTCATGGTATTTCCGCCCTGTCAAGGCCGATTATTCTTAATGCCAATACATAAATCACAAAAATGGCCCTCCAAATTTCAAGAAAGCAGTGTTATTGCAGCAATGCCTTTAATTTAGCCTAAAGAAGTATCTAATGTTTAGCACTGTGTTCGAAGTGCAACGCAAACTCCTCCCTTTAACTGGTGTGCTGTAATCTTGCCTGTGCAGGTGCCAGTCATTGCGGTCTTGGGTTCTGGAGGAGGATTTCGGGCTATGGTTGGTTTTTCTGGTGTGATGAAAGCACTCTTTCAGTCAGGAGTAATTGATTGCGTAACCTATCTGGCTGGGCTGTCTGGATCTACATGGTAAGTTTAAACGTGTTGTGTCGTTAAGAAATTTGTTAAAAAGTGGTCCACTGCATCAGTGATGTACAACATATTTTAACTGTATTTGCATGGGAGCACATAGGCTGTGACCAAGGCGCGGACTCCGGATCATCCTTTTTTCATAGGAAAGATGTAGCTCAACTAGATTAATGTTTTACTTCCCTCCTGATTGGTACATTCGAAAATGTAACTGACAAACTGTGATTAAAAAGTATTCATGTTTGTTGATTATGAACATTTATGGAGTGTTTAACAGGACATTGATGTTATATATTCGGGAAGGAATCAGTGTGTAATGTCGTTATTTGATTTACTGCAGGAATCTTTTTCTGGATTCACATACTGTACCTTATTCTGTCATCTACAGGTTGGGTCCAAATTAGTCTTTTTTCAGCCGCTTCTCTCTTTTGTTTTTTTTCCTGTGGTCATTGTCATCCAGTGCTGAGCCCCTCTTTGCCTGATGTTAGTCGTATGCCCCATTAGCCCCTCAACATGGTTACCATCTTCATAGCAATTTTTTCCATTGTTGGATCTCGAAGCACAACAGAGAGCTCTAAAGACTAGAAAGAAAATTGTGTTATGACAAAGAAATCAGGAAAACTCATAATATCAGAAAAGAACAGCGCCACATTTTAAAGTTTATCCTCACAAGGGCTTTGACCCCCTTAGGTCAGAGAATGAGCAACGGCTATAGAACATTCATTCTTTAGATTCTGCCTAAAGTACCCTAACAGATTTACCCAGAAAGACAGTCAGGAGTTGTGCAACCTTTGCCTATCAAAAGACTTTTGTTCACAGGAATGCAAACTGCACACCAAATTTCAAACAAAGACTTTGAAGACAAGGGAAAAACAGATGTTTGCACAGTCTCAGCACAAGTAGTCAGCGCTTAAAGGCCTCAGACTGTCAAGTGACTATGAAAATTAATAAAAGACTCAGCTACTGAAGGAGAAGGCTCCCACGTTGAGGTCCAGACATGAACGTGCCAGGTAACAGTACATGGGCGCAGTGGGGCTGAGCCGAGTTATCAGACTTAAAGTACTTGAACACTACTCCCGATATTGAGAATGCCAGCGATCAAAGGAAGGGCAAAAAAAAAAAAAAACATGGGTCGAGGTTGAAAGAAACCATTGGTGATAAAACCTTGGAACTGGCCTTAACCCCAAAAGGTGATTTAGAGCTTTGGAGGGACAAGGAGTCTCACAAGAAAGAGACTTTGACATTTAAAAGTTAGACTTTGACATTTAAAAGTTAGACTTTGTCTCTGAAAAGGAAGACTGTCTCTGAAAAGAAAGACTTTGACTCTGAAAAGGAAGACTTTGACTCTGAAAAGGAAGACGTTGACTCTGAAAAGGAAGACGTTGACTCTGAAAAGGAAGACGTTGACTCTGAAAAGGAAGACGTTGACTCTGAAAAGGAAGACGTTGACTCTGAAAAGGAAGACGTTGACTCTGAAAAGGAAGACGTTGACTCTGGAAAGGAAGACGTTGACTCTGGAAAGGAAGACGTTGACTCTGGAAAGGAAGACGTTGACTCTGGAAAGGAAGACGTTGACTCTGGAAAGGAAGACGTTGACTCTGGAAAGGAAGACGTTGACTCTGGAAAGGAAGACGTTGACTCTGGAAAGGAAGACGTTGACTCTGGAAAGGAAGACGTTGACTCTGGAAAGGAAGACGTTGACTCTGGAAAGGAAGACGTTGACTCTGGAAAGGAAGACGTTGACTCTGGAAAGGAAGACGTTGACTCTGGAAAGGAAGACGTTGACTCTGGAAAGGAAGACGTTGACTCTGGAAAGGAACATTTTGACACAGAGAAGGAAGAGAAGACTTTGACACAGAAAAGGAAGAGAAGACTTTGACACTGAAAAGGAAGAGAAGACTTTGACACTGAAAAGGAAGAGAAGACTTTGACATTGAAAAGGAAGAGAAGACTTTGACATTGAAAAGGAAGAGAAGACTTTGACATTGAAAAGGAAGAGAAGACTTTGACATTGAAAAGGAAGAGAAGACTTTGACATTGAAAAGGAAGAGAAGACTTTGACATTGAAAAGGAAGAGAAGACTTTGACATTGAAAAGGAAGAGAAGACTTTGACATTGAAAAGGAAGAGAAGACTTTGACATTGAAAAGGAAGAGAAGACTTTGACATTGAAAAGGAAGAGAAGACTTTGACATCGAAAAGGAAGGTTTTGATGTTAAAAAGGAAGTCTTAAATGCTCAATACAGAGCAAAGAGATGTGTAAAGAAAGAAACTCCCCCCTTAAGGCCGAAATAGTGTCTGTCATGAAGAGGAAGTTGTTGTTTAGCAACTCTGATTCCCTCTCAATCAAAGGTAGAAAACCAGGGAAGAAGAGCAAAAAAATCAAAAGGGCATTGGACATGTATGGAGTGCACTTAAAGGTGAAGTCCTGTTTCTTCCTGGATATGCTGCTATCCTCACACAGAAAGAACTTGTTCCTCTCTATGCCACCCAGTGTCGTATACCAGGAGTGAGAGTATTTCTGGGAGCTTGCAACAGCCAAGGCAGTGACAAGCGTAGACAAAACATATAGACACTTTTCCCAGAATGCCACTCCATCAAGGACAATGTGCCTGCAGTCTCCATTATAATATTCAAGCCATCTCAAGTGGCGTTCTGGAACACCCTGCCTTTAACGACAGCTGACCGACAGGCCGTTTCTAAAATGGTTAATGCTCCCTAGACTTTTATATCAATTTGTGAACCTCCCTGTGATCCTCCCAACTTGGATTTATATAGCCCTTGATACATTATTAACTTCATTGCTATGGGGACAGGGTTGACATAGATTAGCTCTCGCCAGAAATAGGAAGCAGTGGTAGCCAAGGAGTTCACTGACCGGGAATGGGTGCAGAACCTTGACCATCCCATTCGGTTATCCCGGAATGCCCGGCTTAAGACTATACAATTGTTAATACTAGGGCTTACCTTACACCTCAGACGATAAGACGCATGTACCCGACTGCTTCCTCGGATTATCCTAGATGTCATTGCTCAGATGCAGATTTCATACACATGTTGTGGGCCTGTCCCTCCCTAGAAGACTTCTGGATGGAAGTCACACAGGGCCTCACACAAATTACTAAACGCTCCACCTGGAATACTCTAGAAGACAAAAGCGGGTGTACTACGCCGCTTTACGGGCCTCGCCATGATGTTGGCCAAGAGACTCCTCACACAGCAGTGGAAATCACACTCCGCGCCACGCAAGGGGAAATGGCGTGAGGAAGTCATAAAAGGGGGCCACTGCTCAGAGAGAAGCGCTGCAAGGTGAAGAGTATAGAGGGCTGAGGAAAAAAACAATATCGATGGATTGGGCTCTATTATTAGACCATTTCTAAGTTGTTGGAAAGTGGATTATTGGTAGGGGCAAATGTAGGTCTGCCACTGGCAATAAGGCCACTAACACATGATAGGACTCAGCATAGGTCATGTTATTCCCATGCTCAACCCTTGGTAACATGGCTGCGAGCAGACTGGCCTAACTTCAAAGACAGGTATGTAAAGCATTTAAAAACACCAATTCAGTAAATAATTAAGACCCAACACATAATAAAAATCCAACACCAATTTATAACAATAGGAAATATTTTATCTTTAAAATGACACCAAAACAACAAAAATCCAATGTTGGGAACCAGAGATATGAATTTTCAAAGATTTAAGCATTATATAGCACTTAAACATATAGGGGCAGAAGTATCAAGCATTTTTGAGTTCGCAAATTGCTAATCTGCCCATTTGCGAACTCAAAAATTGCTTTTCCAATGCAGCAAACCTAATGTTGTGATTCGGTAACCTGTTACCGAATTGCAAAATGGGTTTGCAATTCGGTATTATGAAGGGACGTGTTTAGGGCGTCCCTTCCTAATACCGAATCGCATCGGTATGTATGAATGTTTTGTGACTGCATTTGCGGTCGCAAAACATTAGCATTTTACCACCAACTTCAAGTAGGTGGTAACCCATTGGCAAATGGGAAGGGGTCCCCAAGGGACCCCTTCCCCTTTGTAAATGCTTATTAAACTATTTTTAAGAGCAGGCAGTGATCCCACGGACCACTGTCTGCTCTTAAAAAATGAAAAGAAAACGTAGAATTTTTCGTTTTGTAAAGCATCTCGTTTTCCTTTAAGGAAAATGGGCTGCTTTACAAAAAAAAAAGATTGCTTTATTGAAAAGCAATCACTGACATGGTGATCTGCTGATCTGAGCAGCCACCATCCTCGTGATTTTTGCGAACCCTAGGGGGTTGCAAATTGCGACCTACCTCATTAATATTCATGAGGTAGGTCATTTGCGACCCCTTAGGAATCGTAAAGGTGTACTATACATATTCATACATTTCATTTTGCTATTTCATAATTGCGAATCCTTGTGATTCGTAATTGGGGAATAGCAATGCAAGCTACATACATCTGGCCCATAGCCCCTTATTGAGATATCTGGTCGCGATAGACTGGCTCAACTTAAAAGTTTCAGGCCGACCGCGATGGAGCCCTAGCGGCTACAACTCGCGGTAGGTCCCGGTCACAGTTTTTACCTTTGGGCTTAGAAACTTTTCTGGGGCTTTTCTTCCTGGGGTCCCTCGAAGCTCTCAGCCAGTCCGGATTCGGTGAGGGTTCGCCGGATTGCCTTGCGATGAGCTCCCAGTCAAACTTATGGAAGTCGACCTCCGGAGCGTTTCAGTGGGGCAAACTCAGGATCCAGGCCGACATGTGGTTGAAGGCAGCCGGCTTGGCTTTCGCGATTGCTCCCGGTCACCTTTTCTTCGTTCGGACTTAAAACGTTTATGGAGTTTTTTCCCGCGGAGTCCCTCGATGCTCTTCACTGGGATGGATTCGGTGCGGGTTCGCCGTCTTTGTATTTCTTCTACTCCCGGTCAGACTCTGGAAGTGGGACATACGGAGCTTTTAGCGGGATGAACCTGGATGGCTTAGCCGGCTCGCGGGTGAAGGCAGGCTGCTTGACTGGCCAGGTTGAGTCTGTTCCTCTATGGAGCTTTTTTTCAACGTTGCTCCAAAGTTCTCCAAACTTCTTGAACTTCTTCCTGAAGTTCCTTAAGGGATACCAAGGTGTCTCAAACTCACTCCAAGATGGTCCATGAAAGTTGAGGACTTCAGTTCCCACAATCCACTTGGACAAAACCCTTACAAATCCACTGATGTTCTCCAGGTTGAGAATCCTTTGTGGTGATGGTCCAGGTGAGCTCTGTTAATCTGTAGCTTGCAGGGAGTCCACTCTTAAGTTCTTGTGCAGCAAGGTAATCCACAGGGCTGTAGTTTCAGCTGGTGCAGTCTTCAGAGGACAGGCCTTAGAACTTTGCACCCCAACTTCTCAGCATGGCAACGTCTTGCTTTCTTAAGTTTCAAGCAGCAGATCTGAGAGGCTCTGCCCCTCTCAAATACTTATTCCAAGTTCTCTGGGTCAAGCAGGAGGTCACTGCTGACCAATGGGAGCAGGGCAACTCCCCCAGAATATGACCACATCCTGTAGAGTGTGGCATTATTTTTTCCCAGAGTGCGAGTGTACCCAATCCTCCAAATTCATAATGGCTGATTTTCCAGCAGGGAGGTAGGAGCTGGCTGAACACACCCCCAGGATGGCAAATTTTCCTAAACTCTCCCTCTTGCATCTGTGCATTCCTTCCATAAGCCTAGCTCTGGCTGAGGTGAACAGTTTATAGTTGTAAATGACACTAAGGTCTCCTCTTCTCTTTGAAGACCATGGTTTACGAATCCTCTCCCTGCTCTGGCATTCCTGTGTAGCAGTACACTGCCCTCCCAGCAGAGCTGGTTAACCTCAGGGGCTCTTTATCACCTCTTCAAGGCAGCCTGGCTAATCCACTTAACTCTGACCAATTAGGACAGACCACTGGAATGCTGAATCTGGACTTACAAACAAGAAAGTCTCATAACTTCTTGTATGTACACTTTAGGAGAAATTCAACTATCTCATATTCTTGAGTTTATTAATACCATTTGTGGAAGTTTTTGAATGGTACTTCTGGCTCTCTTCTATCAAGAGTTATTAGTTAATATCTTCCGGCTATGTTAACCTATGCAGCAGGGGATTTGCAATGGGAATAATGACTTGGGCCATTTTTTCAGCACCAGGACTTACAAAAACATATTTTATAAGTGCTTTGCTTATATCTACAAGACCCCTACCCCTTAGGACAACTAGGGGAGATTTTAGGGGTTCTCAAACTGAAGAAATATTGATGATCCCCCCCACCTCTCCACAGGGCTCCTAGCATCAAAGTCGAATTTGGGCAGCTCTTTATCACAATGTGGGGAGTGAAATGTGAAATTTCACTTAACCCAGGGCATATTAAACTCATTTTATAAGGGTCTACCCTATAAATACCTGACCCCCCCCCACCCCTGGGACACCTAGGGGAGACATTGGGGGTTCCTAATATGCCAAAACATTGTAGGTTATCCATTTTTAAGTGCCCCAAACCCCAAAGTCGAGTTTGAGCACAATTTACATTTTAAATGCAGTCCTGCCAAAAAGGGTTACTTTTAAAACTGACCTCAGGCTTCAGCAGTGCACACATGCAATTGTAGAAAAGCTGCTGGCCTCCAAACTGCCATACCCTATAGTGGGCTAGGGACTTCTAGGTCGTTTTAATCCCCCGGTCGTTTTAATCCCCCGCCCTAATATTTAATCTGGTCTGATAGGGTAGGTCATGCCAACCCCAGGCGTACCCCAACCCTTAGTGTACTCTATGTAGGTGTTTTCAGCATAGCACTGGCCCTGGGCCGGGTTAGGCAGAGACCAGGGTCAGCCCGAGTTAGTTACCACCAGTACCATTCAGCAAAAAGTTGAGGGGTTCCCGGTGCACAGGATGACTTTGCAACAAAAGTACACTATACAATTATTACCGTTGACTGATGTAGCGCTGGGATCCCCAGTCTTCTCCCCCCCCTCCCCCCCTGGTCCTGATGCCCTTATTGCCCTGGACGGGATGCAAAGTGAAGATGTGTATCAAACAGACACTTAGTTTGCAACAACTCAGTTCTTTAATGTTATTCACGTTTTTCCTGAAACAGATTTATTGTTTGAGCGGACGGTGCTTGAGGTGAAATTTGAGATTTTAAAACTTAACCATAGGAAGAATACATCTTGTATCTCTACAATGTCTCCTTTATATGGCATATATATGTGAACAATTAATCTTCAGATTAAATATGCAAATGTCTCTGGATATTGATGCCTGTAACTACAAGTCCTACATGTTTTTTGCTGACTAATGTTTGGAGGAAGAAATGTAATGTATACATATATTAAACTGAAAACTCAATAAAATCTGTGTTAAAAAAAATATATATTATTCAAGCCAGGAAAAAAATCTAATGCACCATCCACCATTGTTCCTGTATCTGATAGGGAAATTTAGTGACTGGAAATGGTAGGAATAAGAGGGAATGGTCAGCAGAAAAGCAGAGAACAGGGCCAATGCTCGCAGACAGCGACCTTGGAACCACACAACTCACCCACTTTGGAAGACCTTATCCAGGAACTCCGTAGGGTCCTGCAGGTGGCTGCTGAACTTAGTAAACAGACGACAATGGCCTTGAATATTCCAGAGACAATGACTCTCTCACATCTGACATCATCCCTCCAAGAAGATCCCACATCTAATGGGTCACTTGCCAGCTTAGGAAGTGAAACAAGTAGGGCATCTCTTAGCGTGGATGGCAGTGACACCATGGTGAGGGTGGTATCACACACAGTCTTCGGACGAGGTGCTAGATGCGCAGCATATATTTCATAACATTCGGGTTGTAGACCATCTGGTCTTGGGGTTTTGCTGGTGGCCAGCGCACATATCGCTTCCTGTATTTCAAATAAAGTAATCTCCCCATTAAGTTCCTCTCTAGAGTCAGTCGTGATCTGCAAGAGTGCAACATCAGCCAAAAATGTATGGCAGTGCTGTGAGCATGTATTAATATAGCTGTATGTAATGGTTAGTGACGGTAACATGTATGTTCTTCTGGGAATGTATCATGTTGTCCGTGGGGGAGTGGGCAGGTGAGATAAGTCGCATATCAGATTCTTGCCGGATCAGCCACGCTAACGGGGTACCTGGACGGTCGGCCTCAGCATGTGTGCACATACTGTGCACCGTATAATTTAGGCAGTGGAGGCATTCTAACAGTGCAAGTTGTCTGCATTGGGGTTGAAGCAACCGTTAGCGAGCAGTAGTTGATGTACAAGCCAACCCTTATGGGTTTAATAATAGATTGTCCAGTTGAGTAATTTCACCAGTGATACATCGGCACATATTTAGTGCGTTGCCCATACAGTTGTCCCAGGTTTGACACCTTAAAGGCATCCCATTCCACAAGGGTTGAAGAGGCCGAACCTGTATTGAACCTGTATTGAAATCAGTGTTCTTCTACATGAGCAGCGATGGACGCTCAGAATGAGGGTTCTCTAGTGCGGAAGGTTGTAGGTTTCAGGTGGGTATGGACAAGAGTATTTGTTCCCAATGAAGGGGGTTATGGTCCGTATGGATGCAGCCAAAATGGTCTGTATCAACAACATGTGGGATGATGTCTTGGGTGCAAACAAATCTGTTAATACAGACATGGAAATTGTGAGCATTAGAGTAATCTTTAGTGGAGGGATGACAATGACGCCAGACATCCAGAAGCTCCCAGTGATGCAGTCAGGTAGTAGGAGCGAGAGCATTTGACTTACTGCAGTGCGAGTCAGCGGTGGGAAAGAACGATCAAGCACATCCAGAACACTGTTAAAGTCCCCGCCCAGTACCCAGAGGATGTCTCTCCATCTAGTCAATAGTGTAGTGTGGGAGTGAAGAAAGGGTGTGTGGTCCGTGTTTCACGCATAGATAGCCACAAGAAGTAAACAGCAGCCCTCCACAAATAACATATTGCCCCTCTGGGTCTATGAGTGTGGTAGTGGCAACAAAAGGGAACCCTGCTCGAATCCAAACAAACACTCCTTGTGCATAGGAGGAGTAGTTGGTGGAAAAAAATCTGTCTTCGCCACCTTCTTTGCATTCTGAAAGCCTTAAGTCTGGTAACCTAGGATTCTTGAATAAAAGCAACGTGTGTATTCCGGTGAGGGTGATAGAAATGGATAGCATAGAGGCGCGCGAAAGAGTGTGGATGCCCCTTACATTCCAGTTAATTATGTTTGTGGCAGCCATGAAAAAAATATGGTGGTGGTGAAGTTATGATTCTTTGATATGGAGTCATGAGGTGGAGTGGATATGAGTATAGCGAACAAGTGCATGCTGTGGATATGAAGAAGCAAAAACATAAAAAGAGTGAAACAAACTATAAATACTATCAAGTGCAGATATCCAACAGGTGCCCACCCAAACGTGTGAAACTTTGTGTTCGAGGCATGTGGGCTGCTGAATTCATATCTATAGCATAGATCGCCGCCTAGTGTTGGGTCCGGATGATTGCACATTGTTGTCCTGGAAGAGTCTTCGAAGTATCACGAGATAGGTGGCTCCTCCCCTGGACTACAGTGCGCATGGGCATCGACTCCATCCTTAGATTGTTTTTTTCCGCCATTGGGTTCGGATGTGATTTCGTTAACTCCGGTTCGGAATCGATCAAAACTAACTTTTTGCAGGCCCAAAGGCCTTTTTCGAACCGTCGGTATTGTTTGCGTCCGGTGCCCGACTTACTCCAACTCTTCGAGTCAGAGATCCGGGGAGTCGCATGACTCTTCGGGGATCGAGGCCCAGTCGACGCGGCAAGACTTCGACGGCATGGAGCGGAGTCCGTTCAAGCACTGTCCCGTGTGTGGATCCAAGTACCCACACATCGACGTCCACCCAGTTTGCAATAAATGCCTGTCGCCGGACCACGACGAGGCCAACTGTATGGCCTGTTCCAAGTTTCGATCTAAGAAGACCATCAGGCTTCGGCGCGCGGCGCGCCTCGAGGCCCAGCGATCGGCTCCAGCACCAGTGGACATCTTTGTCAACGAAGAAGCGGACGAGCAGCAGGTTCACCTTCAACTTTCACCTCCATCGGTGGTCGTCGAGTCCGACTACGAGGCGGACGCTGAAGGCCAAGACGTGGAGGAAGTAGTCGACGAGGTAGGGGACGACGACGAGGCCTACGGGGGCCATGAAAGATAGCTCAGGGGAAGAGCTATACCCCGTTCGTACTTTCACTATGGCTCGGGTCGAGGGATCGCCACATGGCCTTACCCAAGACCTTCCTCCAAGATCCACGGCCCCGCCTTCCGGCCCGGCTACCGACACTTCGGCGGAGCCGCCATTGTCTAAATCGAAACCGAAACTGAAACCGCCGGTGTCGACGAAGACTTAAATGGCCGACACGCCATCGAAACCGAAGACGTCTGCTCCCCCATCGACGCCGTAGTCTTCGGAGGCCTCAAAGCCGAAGAAACTTGTCGGACCGTCCACGGCGCCGACAGTGGTCAAGGATCCCAACCCACGAAAGGCCGTCCAATTGGTGTCGAGCAAGGCAGTCGACCCGAAGCCCGCGAAGGCAATCGGGACCGCTCCAGCCAAAGCCGCAAAGCCGAAAGCCATAAGGCCTGTCGACACTACGTCTGCCAAGGGCGCAAAGTCGAAGTCTGCTACCCCGACGCCAAAGGTCAAGGCTGCCGATCCGAAGCCATCGGCGTCCGCATCAGCGGCAGTGGTCAAAGATCTCGGCGCACCAGTGAAAGATGCTCCTGCGCCTCAATCGGAGAAACCGAAGGCGTCCACGCTCGGATCTTCTCCTGGACGCGGACCGAGGACACAGGTCGGGTTGACGAAACCATCCGCTTCCTTTACGAAGCAGGTCTCGGACTCCCTCAAACGGATTAAAGACAAGGCTTCTGCGTCGGAACCGAAGACACATTCCGCTCCGAAGTAAGCTGTCCAAACACCTCAGGCTTCCACGCCGCTCCTCTTCACGCTACCGCCTAAGGTGGCGCCGAAGGCCTTTGCTCCACGGTCGGTGACCACGGACTCGGTGGTGTCGAAACCAACTCCCCCGGCTGGGGGCCTGCAGCATCGGCCACACTCTTCATCGGAGCACTCGGAGCAGTTTATCGATGCCGACACCGAAAGGCTGTCCCTTTACAAATGGAAGATTACGGCATCACAGCCTTTGGAGTCCTTTAGGATTCCACTAAAGCGCAAAAGCCTGCAGAGGACACACCTGTCTTGACTGAGCCAGTTGTTCCACAGACTCTACGAAGTGCGACACCCTCGCCCACCTATTCTCATGGAGAGGATGAGGCAGAGCAGGATGAGGAGTACAATTTTCCCACCACCACGGAGCCTGATGAGCTACAGGACTCACAGGTGATCAAGGAGATCAGCAGGCGGCCCTTGACCCCCAGGTGTTCAACGTCAAAACGTCTCCCACTGAGGATTCGACAGCGTTTCATGCTTTGATTGAGAGGGCAGCCAAAAACCATAATGTTGATATGCATGCTGACCCTGTGGAGGCTGACTTCCTTTTTGACACTTTCTCCACTGCTGAAAAAACTGTCAAAACTCTTCCCATGCTAAAAGGGGTCCTCAGGCATGCTGCGGACAAGGTCACGGGTTGTTAACCCTCGGATTGAGAAGAAATACAGGCCAGCACCTGGCGATCCAACATACAAAAGGGGCCAGTTGCTGTTGGACTCTTTGGTGGTCTCTAATGCCCGCAAACGGGCGAACTCCCAAACCACGGGTGAAGCTCCTCCCCCAGACAAAGAGTCAAAAGTGCTAGAGGCATCAGGAAAGAGAGTAGCAGCTCAGGCAGCCAACATCTGGCGTATTTCAAACACGCAGGCACTATTGGCCAGATACGACAGGGCACACTATGACACCCTAGACACCCTGTTGCAACACCTGCCAGATCAGTTCAAGGAGGGTGCTGAAATGCTGGTCCAAGAGGGAAAGCTCATTTCCAACGCTGCTATAAAGTGTGCACTAGACGTGGCTGATACAACAGCAAGGGCTATCAACACTAGCATGATGTTAAGGCGTCAGGCTTGGCTCCGAATTTCCGGGTTCAAGCCTGAGATACAGACTACCATCCTCAACCAGCCGGTGACCCCAGACAGGTTATTTGGTCCGGAGGTAGATACCACCCTGGAAAAGATTAAAAAAAGATACTGAGACTGCCAAGTCCATGGGGGCTCTCCAGTCCCAGCAGTTTCGAGGCAACACTTTTCGTCGCTCAGGCAATCGAGGTGTTACCAGAGGCCAAGTGTCACAGCAGACGCAATTCAACAAAAATGGAGCGCAATCATCCTACCCCAAGCAGAGTAGAGGAGGATACCGAGGAAACAGCTCCAAGGGCAGAGGCAGAGGCAACAACAGTTCCCGTTCCTCTGCCACCAACAAACAGTGACTCCCTGTCACTGCCCCCCGACCATCCAACACCTGTCGGGGGGAGACTCCAACGGTTCCTGTCAGTGTGGAAGTCCATCACCACAGACAGGTGGGTCAGGAAACGTATCCAGTTCGGCTATTGTTTAGAACTAACAGCCACTCCACCCAACATGCCCCCAAAACACCGTCCTATGTCACAAGAGCATTTGCACTTATTGCAGCAGGAGGTTCTGGCCATGCTGCAAAAAGGCGCGATAGAGCCCGTGCTAGTGGAGGAAGAAGGCACAGGAGTGTATTCCCTGTACTTCTTGATCCCGAAAAAGGACGGGTCGCTCAGACCGATTCTGGACCTACGGCCCCTGAACCAGTACATCCTTTCGGAACACTTCCACATGTTGACACTGCAACAGGTTCTTCCATTGCTCAACCAGGGAGATTTCCTCGCAACTTTAGACCTCAAGGATGCTTACTTTCACATCCCACTCCACCCCTCCCACAGAAAATACCTCCGGTTCACCATTCAAAACAAGCATTACCAATTCAAGGTCCTTCCTTTCGGGGTGACCACAGCCCCCAGAGTGTTCACGAAATGTCTGGCGACAGTGGCGGCGCACCTCAGGAGACAGAACGTCCATGTCTACCCTTACCTGGACAACTGGCTTGTTCAGGCGAAGTCAGCCCAGCAATGCGCGGCCGACATGTCCCACACCATTCACCTTCTTCACAGTCTGGGGTTTTCACTAAACTATCCGAAGTAGCACCTCCAGCCAGCCCACGTGCGGCAGTATTTGGGCGCGACGATAGACACTTTGGCGGCTACAGCTCAGCCAAACCCAGTAAGGATAGGCAACATCCAGTCGCTAATCCTAAAGTTCAGACCACAGCACTCACTTCCTGCGAGAGTGTTCATGCAGTTGATTGGCATGATGGCCTCCTGCATCTTCATAGTCCCGCACGCGAGACTGCACATGCGTCCGCTTCAGGAGTGCTTGGCACGTCAGTGGAATCAGGCTCATGGGCAATTAAAAGACCTAGTGTTGGTGACCGGTCGGGCATACAGCTCTCTGCATTGGTGGAATCCACACAACCTTTGCAAGGGCCGACCGTTTCAAGAGCCTGTGCCACAGATTATCCTGACGACGGACGCATCTCTCCAAGGGTGGGGAGCTCATGTGCTCCACTACACAGTGCAGGGACTGTGGACAACGCAGCAACAGAAGATGCACATCAACTGCCTAGAACTGATGGCAATCTTCATGGCACTCAAGTCGTTCAAAGTACATCTGTGCAACAAGGTCGTGTTGATCCGGACGGACAACATGACGGCCATGTACTACATCCAAAAGCAGGGAGGTACACACTCTCCACAGCTGTCTCATCTGGCTCAGAGCATGTGGAAGTGGGCCATTCAGAGGAACATCTTCCTCATGGCGGAACACCTCCCGGGCAAGGACAATCAAATGGCGGATCTGCTCAGCAGGTACAGCCATCAAATGCACGAGTGGGAGTTACACCCATCAGTACTCCGCCCGTACTTCCAACAGTGGGGTCATCCAGGGATAGACCTGTTTGCCACAAAGGAAAACGCAAAATGCCAAAAGCTTTGCCGCCAGGTTCCCTCACCCACAGTCGCAGGGCAATGCGATATGGATGAACTGGTCAGGCAGATTTGCGTACGCTTTTCCACCAGCACCTCTCTTCCCGCTGGTGGCAAGGAAACTCAAGCAACACTCGATGACGCTCATCCTGGTTGCTCCAACGTGGGCACGCCAACCATGGTACACCACGTTTCTAGAACTCTCCGTGGTGCCGCATCAAAGGCTGCGCCTCACACCCAGGCTTTTGACGCAGAACCATGGCGACATTCAGCATCCAGATCCACAACAGCTCAATCTGGCGATCTGGCTCCTAAGGTCTTAGAGTTTGGCTACCTTAATCTGCCTCCTGAATGCATGGACATCATCCGGGAGGCGAGGAAGCCCACTACCCGAGCTTGCTATGCAGCAAAATGGAAGCGGTTTGTCATTTACTGTAATGAACACAATATCCACCCGCTAGATGCATCCATTCCTAATATCATCTGCTATTTGTTACATCTTTACAAATGCAATCTAGCATATGCTTCTATTCGGATACACTTATCCACCATAGCGGCTTATCTTCAAAACAGGCAGCATCTCTCTGTTTTCAAAGTGCCTGCCATTAAAGCCTTCCTGGAAGGGCTGAAGCGCATCATCCCTCCCAGGACCCCACCAGCTCCTGTGTGGAACCTCAACGTGGTCCTCACCAGGTTGATGGGCCCACCTTTTGAGCCTCTCCATTCCTGTGAGGTTCAATTCTTAACGTGGAAAGTAGCCTTTCTCATTGCCATTACTTCTCTACGGCGTGTTAGTGAGCTGCAGGCACTCACTGTACAAGAGCCATTTATTCAAATTCATTCCAACAGGTTGGTGCTACGCACTAACCCTAAGTTTCTTCCGAAGGTGGTGTCGCAGTTTCATGTTAATCAAACCATAGAACTGCCCGCATTCTTTCCAAACCCTGAAACAGTAGCCGAAAGAATGCTCCACACACTTGATGTCAAACGGGCGTTAATGTACTACATTGACAGGACGAAAGATTTCAGAAAGACACAACAGCTCTTTGTTGCCTTCTCAGCCCCGCACAAAGGCAACCCCATTTCCAAAGCAGGAATAGCCAGGTGGATCGTGAAGTGCATTCAGATTTGCTATCACAAAGCTAAGCGCACTTTAACGGTCCCCCCCAGGCCCACTCCACACGCAAGTTGGGGGCCTCCATGGCGTTCCTAGGCAATATTCCTTTGGAAGACATTTGTAGAGCAGCCACATGGTCTACACCACATACGTTCACTAAACATTACTGTGTAGATGTGCATTCCAAACAGCAGGCAGCTGTAGGACAGGCTGTTCTCAGAACACTTTTTCAAACTTCTGCAACTGGCACGGGCAGCCGCCGTTAGTGGAGGGACTGCTATGTATTCTATGCTATAGATATGAATTCAGCAGCCCACATGCCTCGAACTGAATATGCTACTTACCAGTATGCATCTGTTCTTTGCATGTAGGGCTGCTGACATTCATATCGCCCACCCTCCTCCCCAGCGCCCGTAGCGGTTGCAGACTTCTTCTTCTTACACTTACTCTTAGGCATGGTCATCGTTTACACTATTGCACTCCATCTTTGCCGCAATGGCTAAAAACAATCTAAGGATGGAGTCGATGCCCATGCGCACTGTAGTCCAGGGGAGGAGCCACCTATCTCGTGATACTTCGAAGACTCTTCCAGGACAACAATGTGCAATCATCCGGACCCAACACTAGGCGGCGATCTATGCTATAGATATGAATGTCAGCAGCCCTACATGCCAAGAACAGATGCATACTGGTAAGTAGCATATTCAAACGAGTACCAGTATGGAAGGGCCGGTCTAGGGATAGTGTAAGCCAAGCAGGAGACAGAAACGGCTGGTGCTGCTCACATTGTTGTTTGCAATACCCCGGGCGGACACCCCCACCCTGTTATCAAGGAGAACATCAGATCCCATGGTCACATAGCTGCTGGCCAGATTCAGTTAAGGAGCAGAAAAAAATGGGGGGCCAAGCAGGAGGGTGTCGAAAGAAAGTGATCTTTTTTTTGTGTTGAATTTTTTTAATGAATTATGCAATAAAATACATAGTAAATATCAACGTAATAAGGTAAATAAGAACACCTTATTTGCAAAATATTTGAAAAGAATAATGAATTGATAGATTATGAAATGTACTCCTAGTAATAGAGATAAGGAAAAAGTTTAACAGTACATACTCTACAATCTGTCATAAAATAACAATACAAAAGGTATGAATGTATCTTATATGTAACGGAATGACTAAATAAGTATAATCAAGATTAAAAGAAAGAAGAAAAAAAAAGAAATAAAAAAGGGTGCCAGAGTAACGTTGGGGGGGGGGAATGGGGTAGGGTGAGAGAAGGAAAGAGAAAGGATAAAGAGAATGAAATAGTACAGGAAAAGCATATGAGATAATAAAATTAAGTAGGTAAAGGATGCACATTAGAAGAGGGAGTTGGGTTAGAATCGTCATCCAATGTGGTTTCCAAAAAGGGGGACCAAGTTTGAAGAAAGATGTCAGCTTGGTCCTGAAGATTGTAAATTTTGGGTTCATGTAAGGCTGCCTGCATCATTGCCACCAACCATTCTTCCTGAGAATGAGCAGATGAAGACTTCCAATGGCGTAAAATGCTAATTTTGGCTGTAGCCAAAGCAGTGTGAAGAAGACGAGTCGGTGGCTTAGAAAGTTTTGGAAAACCACGGAAGTCATGTAAAATAATGGTGGCAGATGTAAGTGGTAACATTAATGTCATTGTAGAGTTCAAAGTTTTGCCAACAAAGATCCAGAAGGGTCTGGTGCGTGGACATTCGCAAATGATATGTGTTATGTCACAACCAGGATTAGAACATCTCCAGCAAGAGGTATGCGATAATAACCCAGCTTGATGTAATTTAACCGGTGACCAGTGCCAATCATGAAGAATTTTAAAAATACAGAATTTGAGACGCACTTCTTGAACGCCTTTGTGCAACCCCTCCAGAATTTGATCCCATTGAGCATTGGAGTACATAATAGATAAGCGAGATTGCCATTTAGTCCGAAGAGTATGTGAGAGAGGTTGTGAAAAAAGAGGGAGCAAAAAGGTTTTATAAAGACCAGAGGTCACCCCCTTAAACTTCCCCCATAGTTGCAGATAAGACAATATTGGAGAAACCTGAAGCAACCAAGGTGGAGAGCCTAATTGTTTTTTAAGACATTGTTGAAGTTGAACGTATTTAGAGGAATGTAGGAGTGGAAGATTAAATTCCTCACAAAGTTGGGGAAAAGTTTTAAAATCTCCATCACGTAAGAGTTGTTCCAGAGAAGAAATGCCGGCTTCTCTCCACAAAGGCCAGGATAAAGTACGACCATTGATACGAATAGCTGAATTATTCCACAAGGGAGCTTTAATGTGAATTCGCGGATTCGAATTTAATATGCGACGACCCCTCTGCCAAGATCTATGCATGGCTGATAAGATAGGAATTTTAGGATCCAAAGAACTAGTACCAGTACCGTATAAAAGGGATAGTCCTGAATCCTGAGATAGAAGATGACGTTCAATTGATACCCATTGCGGAATGTCATTAGATTTGGGTAAAAAATATGAGAAAGAAAGTGATCTTAATAGTAGCGTATGGACACCATCAATCAAGCAATATAACATAGGGGACCAAGACATGTAAGCACAGCAGGATGTCTTATCAATGGATTTTATGGTAGGACTCGGGCTTCAAATTACACATGATGGATTCCAGGGTGACGTCTCCTTTAGACGGAAGAGAGGAAGCCGAAGGGGCCTTGTTGGCCTAAGTAGCCTTGAAGGGTCGCCTTCCCTAAGCCATAATGAACCAAGGTGAAGCCTCACCTGGAGGGCCTAGATTTCCGGTGGTGCTCCTCCAGAGTCCTGCAGTGGATTACTGAGCAGAAGTATCTCTCCAGGACCTTGTCAGACCACACCTCAGTGCTCTTTGCTTTGAATGATGACGTCTCATGAGTACGACTGCGGAGGGTCCCATTGAGAGCATTGCCACACAGCTTTTAAAGCAGAACTGACAAGTGCAATTCATGAGTTTTCCCGATTATATACTGGGTCGGTAAGCACACATAGTAAGCTGTGGGAGGCTATTAAGCCTGTTATACGGAGTGTATGTTTTTCCAAGCAGTCAGGTGTTCTAAAAGTGATTTGCACACACCTCTACATGCTGGAAGACAAACGTAAACACCTAGAAGACAAGTTGGTGTTAAACCCTGACATGAAACTGCAGAGAGACCTGCACTCCACTTTGATGACGTATAGGGAAACAGTAGACAGAGAGGCAAATATCACGAAGGGGGAAGCACAGGCTTGGTTTTTAAAGGGAAGGGACCAAGTAGAACTTTGGCATGGCTATTGAGAAATATTAAGCAAAGCAACACTGTATCCAGTATCAGAGATGATAGTGGGGAACTCAGATTGTTGATGACTGAGATTGCCTCGGTGTTCAATCAATCAATCAATCAATCATGGCATTTGTAAAGCGCGCTACCTACCTGTGAGGGTCTGAAGGCGCTGGGGGGGGGGGTGGGGGGAGGGGGGAGGCTGCTACTGTTCGAAGAGCCAGGTCTGGAGGTGTTTTCTGAAGGTCATTGTGTCTTGGGTCTGCCGTAGGCGAATGGGGAAGGGTGTTCCACGTCATGGCGGCAAGGTGGGAGAATGCTTTGCCGGCGGCGGTCACTCTTCGGATGCGGGGGACAGCGGCGAGGGCGCAGTTGGCGGAGCGGAGCTGGCGGGTGGGGGTGTGGAAGTTGAGTCGGCTGTTGAGGTATGATCCGTTGTTGTGGAGTGCCTTGTGTGCGTGGGTGAGGAGCTTGAAGGTTATCCTCTTGTCGATAGGGAGCCAGTGCAGGTCTCTCAGGTGGGGTGTGATGTGGTTGCGGCAAGGGATGTTGAGGATCAGGCATGCGGAGGCGTTCTGGATGCGTTGGAGCCGTTTCAGGAGTTTGGCTGAGGTTCCTGCGTAGAGGGAGTTTCCGTAGTCTAGTCTACTGCTGACGAGGGCCTGGGTGACCGTACTTCTCGTTTCAGTCGGGATCCACTTGTAGATTCTGCATGCGGAGGGTGATGAAGCAGGAGGAGGAGACGGCGTTGACCTGCTTTGTCATGGAGAGGGATGAGTCAAGGATGACCCCTGGGTTGCGTGCATGGTCAGTGGGTGTTGGGGCTGTTCCTAGTGCAGTCGGCCACCAGGAGTCGTCCCAGGCCGAGGGGTGGATCCAAGGATGAGGACCTCCGTCTTGTTCGAGTTCAGTTTCAGTCGGCTGTTCTTCATCCAATCGGCGACGGCCTTCATTCCTTTGTGGAGGTTGGTTTTGGCGGTGTGGGGGTCCTTGGTGAGGGAGAGAATCAGCTGGGTGTCATCGATGTAAGAGATAATGTTGGGGTCGTGCAGTCGGGCGACATGGGCGAATGGTGCCATGTAGATGTTGAACAGCGTTGGGCTGAGGGATAAGCCCTGTGGTCCGCCCCAGATAATCTTGGTGGCTTCGGAACGGAAGGGGTAAAAGGCGGACGCGCTGTGTTCTGCCGGAGAGGATGGAGGTGGTCCAGTCCAGTGCTTTCTCTTTGATTCCGGTGTCGTGGAGGCTTGTACGTAGTGTGTGGTGGTAGACCATGTCGAAGGTGGCTGACAGGTCCAGGAGGATGAGGGCCGCCGTTTCTCCGTTGTCTAGCTGGGTTCTGATGTCATAGGTGGCGGCGATGAGGTCAGTGTCGGTGCTGTGGTTGCTGGGGAACCCGGACTGGGACGGTTCTAGGATGTTGTTCTCTTCGAGGAAGCTGGTCAGTTGTTTGTTGACGGCCTTCTCGATGACCTTAGCCGGAAACGGGAATAGGGAGATAGGTCGGAAGTACTTGAGGTCCTTGGGGTCGTCCTTGGGTTTCTTGAGTAAGGCGTTGATTTTGGCGTGCTTCCAGCCCTCTGGGAAGGTAGCTGTTTTGAAAGAGATGTTGATGAGATGTTGGTGACCATCCTGCACTCCGTAGAGGCGGTCGCTCCCTCACGCTGTTCCCCGAGCTGCCTGACTCCCACACTGCTGCCTGCTGCCTTCGCCTGCCTGCACGAAGTACCGCAAGTACATCGTAGCGCTTGACTGACATATAAATAATTAATTTTGAAGCGCTTTGAGATCGCAGCTCATTACCTGCTAAACGCCTGTTAAGAATCCTGAGCAGCGCTGAGCCAAGTGTACTACCGATTGCTGCCTGGTTGTGCCGGCTCCACTGCCACTTGCACCGCGTTGTTACCGATTGCGCCCTTATTGTATTTTCCTTTTGGCCTGCGTCCATTTTGTTTACTGTCCTGTTGTTGTGGCTCCCTACCCGAGTCTCCACCCCCGCTCCCGCCTCCCAGCTGACCCGCCCTCGCCCCTCCCTCCTCGACCATCCACATATGACGGATGCCTTCGAGCGCAGCGGTCACGCGCAGCGGTCGCGCCGAAGGTGCGCCAAAGGTAAGCCCGTCTACGCCCGTCCGCGCCTGGACCGCGCCCAGGGCCAGACACCCTGTTCCCCTTGCACTCAACCCCGGCCGACACACTAACTGCGCCCAAGCAGCACCAGGATACACCCATGGACCCTTCACCTGCAACTCTTGCAAATTCACCTGCGTCAAGTCCCAAACGAAATCCACAAACACCAAACTGAGAGCCAACACCAACCACCTCAAATGCATCCTTCTCAACACCCGCTCGGTTCACAAACACGCCATCGACCTTTGGAATCTACTCAACACCATTTCTCCGGACATCGCCTTCCTAACAGAAACCTGGATGAATGCCTCTTCTGCTCCAGACATCACCATAGCCATCCCGGACGGCTACAAGATCATCCGTAAGGACCGCCCCATCCAAACAGGAGGAGGCATCGCCATCGTCCACAAGAACACCATCCGCGTCTCAACCAGCTCAGATGACAAGCTCGCTATCGCCGAACACCTTCACTTCCAGATCCACACCGACCCCAAGACCACACTTAGGGGCACCCTTCTTTACAGGCCACCAGGACCCCGTACAAAATTCAGCGAAGACATCACTGACTTTATCACCCCACACGCCCTCCCTTCGGAAGAATACATTCTACTTGGAGACCTCAATTTCCATCTGGAAAAGAGCAACGATAGTAACACTACCACCCTTCTGGACAATCTCGCCAATCTCGGACTCAAACAACTTGTTAACACCCCCACCCACTATGCAGGACACACACTCGACCCTATCTTCACCTCCAGCAAGCATATCTCCTTCACTCATACCACACCCCTCCACTGGACGGACCACAGCTGCATCCACTTTATTTACAATAAGACCTCGATCCACAACCACCCTCAACCAACTCTGCGAAGAAATTGGAACAAAATCACCATCGACCAGATCTCAACATCACTTCTTCAAAAAACCCCTGCCCATTCAACGAACCCCAACAAAGCCGCCATCAACCTCACACAATGGTTAACACAAACCGCCGACAAATTAGCACCCTTGAAAAAACATCAAATCAAGCAAGGAAGCAAGAACGCCCCCTGGTTCAACGATGAACTCAAGATATCCAAGAAGCTCTGTCGTTCCCTCGAGAATACTTGGAAAGCAGACCCAAACACTATCACCCTAGCCGCCTTCAAGAACGTCACCCGCAAACACCACCAACTTATCCGGACAGCCAAGAAATCAGCACTCAAAGACCGACTAGACATCAATGCCCACAACAGCAAGGAACTTTTCAACATCATCAAAGAATTCACCAACCCCACCGCCAGCTCTAACGACATCACCCCCTCTCAAGTACTCTGCGACTCCCTTGCCTCATTCTTTCATGACAAAATCGCCGACATCCATAACAGCTTCGACAATCAACCTGTAAACCAGTCCACCCCACTCACCTCCGAACAGTCACCTCCTCCGAATATCCTTCTCGAATGGAACCCAATGACCACAGAAGAGACCATTCGCCTGATGAACTCCATCCACTCAGGATCCCCTACAGACCCATGCCCCATCACATCTTCAACAAAGCAGACACCATTATCGCACCCCATCTCCGAGATGTCATCAACTGCTCCCTTAACTCCGCCACATTCCCAGAAAGCTGGAAACACGCCGAACTCAGCGCTCTTCTGAAGAAACCCACAGCTGACCCCACCGAACTCAAAAACTACCGTCCCATCTCGCTCCTCCCATTCCCTGCCAAAGTCATCGAGAAAGCCATCAACAATCAGCTCGCCGCCTTCCTTGAAACGAACAAATCACTCGACTCCTCACAGTCTGGCTTCCGAGCCAAACACAGCACCGAGACCGCCCTCATCGCAGCAACAGACGACATTCGAACACTACTGGACAACGGAGACACAGTCGCCCTTATCCTCCTTGACCTCTCCGCAGCCTTCGACACAGTCTGCCATAGCACCCTAATACAACGCCTCAGAAACATCGGAATTCAAGGAAAAGCATTGGACTGGATCATTTCGTTCCTCGCTGGAAGAACTCAGAAAGTCCGCCTCCCCCCTTTTAAGTCAGAGGCCTCCGAAGTCATCTGCGGCGTCCCGCAAGGATCATCTCTCAGCCCCACCCTCTTCAACGTCTACATGAGCCCCCTCGCAACGATTGCACGTCAACACAACCTCAATATCATCTCCTACGCTGATGACACTCAGCTGATCCTCTCACTCACCAAAGACCCTACCACCGCCAAAACCAACCTACACGAAGGGATGAAAGAAGTAGCCGAGTGGATGAAGCAGAGCCGTCTGAAACTGAACTCGGACAAAACGGAAGTCCTCATCTTAGGCTCATCCCCTTCTGCCTGGGACAACTCTTGGTGGCCAACGGCCCTAGGAAAAGCGCCCATACCGACGGACCATGCACGGAACCTGGGCATCATCCTGGACTCCTCACTCTCGATGACTAGACAAGCCAACGCCGTCTCATCTTCATGCTTCAACATCCTACGCATGCTCAAAAAAACATTTCACTGGATCCCCACCGAAACAAGAAAAACGGTCACCCACGCACTTGTTACTAGCCGTCTGGACTACGGAAACACCCTTTACGCCGGTACCACCGCGAAACTACAGAAAAAACTCCAACGCATCCAAAATGCTTCAGCCAGACTCATACTAGACATCCCCCGCACAGACCACATCTCCGCTCACCTGAAAGACCTTCACTGGCTCCCCGTCAACAAAAGAATAACGTTCCGTCTCCTCACCCACGCACACAAAGCCCTATACAAAATTGGACCTGATTGTCTCAACACGCGTCTTTCCTTCTACACCCCCACCCGCGAGCTCCGTTCGTCCAACCAAGCCCTCGCTGCTGTTCCGCGCATCCACAAAGCCACCATGGGAGGAAGATCCTTCTCCTACTTAGCGGCCAAGACCTGGAATTCCCTTCCCATCCACCTCCGCCTTACTCAGGATCACCTAGCCTTCAGAAAACAACTTAAAACATGGATTTTCGATAAGTAAACCTCCCCCCTTCCTCAAGCGCCTTGAGACCCCATGGGTATGTAGTGCGCTATATAAATTTTGACTTGACTTGACTTGATGGCTTTCCGGAGATGGGGTGCGATGGAGGTGCTGGCTTTGTTGAAGATGTGGTGTGGGCAAGGGTCTGCCGGGGATCCGGAGTGGAAGGTGTTCATGATCTTGATGGTGTCGTCCATGTTGGTCCAGGAGAGCAGGCGATTGGTGGTCGTGGGGGCAGAGCCCTCAGTGGGTGCCGGGGCGGTCGCGTCGTTGAAGCTGTCGTGGATGTCTGCGATCTTGCGGTGGAAGAAGGTGGCCAGCGAGTTGCACAGGTCTTGCGATGGTGGGATGTCGGTGTTGGAGCTGGGGTTTGAGAGTTCCTTCATGATGTTGAAGAGCTCTTTGCTGTTGTGTGCGTTGTTGTCTAGGCGGTCTTTAAAGGAGGCCCTTTTGGCGGATCTAATGAGGTGGTGGTGTCTGCGGGTGGCATTCTTGTGGGCTGCGTAACTTTCCAGAGTTTGTTCACGGATCCAGTTCTTTTCTAGCTTTCGGCATGTTTTCTTGGAGGCCTGGAGGTCCTCAGTGAGCCTGCTGGCTTTCTTGCTGTTGTGGCTGTAGGAGGGTTTCCTGAGCGGTGCGAGGGTGTTGGCGCAGTCCTCGATCCACTGTCTGAGGTTGCGGGCAGCGGCGTCGGGGTAGGTCGGGTCTGCGGGTGGGTTCCGAGTGAGGGTGGTGGATAGCTGGTCTTTGGTGACTTTTCTCCAGCAGCGGCGAGGCATCTGTTGGGTACGGTGGGTTTCCAGAAGCTGAAGTGGATGCACTGGTGTTTGGTTCAGTGGACCTCGGCGGTGTGGTTGAAGGAGACGTGGGGGCTTGCGGAGAACATGGAGTCAAGTGTGTGGCAGGCAGAGTGGGTGGGTGTTGTGACGAGCTGTCGGAGTCCGAGGTTGTCGATCAAGTTGGAGGAGTTGGCGTAGTTATTCTTGAGGTAGAAGTTCAGGTCCCCGAGGTGGATGTAGTCCGTGGAGGCGAGAGAGTGTGTGCTGACGAAGTCGGCGATGGAGTCGCTGAACTGTGCTCGCGGTCCGGGGGGGTCTGTAGATGAGGGTTCCTCTGAGGGTGATGGTGGGGTCGGTGTGGATCTGGAAGTGCAGGTGTTCGGCCATGCTGAGGGTGTCGTCGGTGTTCGTCGAGACTTTGAGAATGTTCCTGTGGACGATGGCGATTCCGCCTCCCACTCTGTTGGTGCTGTCCCTGCGGGTGATCTTGTAGCCTTCCGGGATGGCTATGGCGATGTCGGGTGCCGAGGAGGGGTTCAGCCAGGTCTCTGTCAGGAAGGCAACGTCTGGGGTGTTGGTCGAGTAGGTCTCAGAGTTCAACGGCATGTTTGCAGGTGGAGCGGGTGTTGAGAAGGATGCATCTGAGGTAGTTGGTATGGCGGGCCGGGTGCTGGTGAAGCTGCAGTTGCTCACTAATCTGACCTGACCGGCAGACGAACACCCGCGGACTCCAACCGAGCAAGGTTTGAACTGACAGCGAGAGATTGATTCCCGCTCGCACGCTTGAAAACAGACTGTGGCCCGTTTCCTTTGAACAGCGCACAACGTGTGCAGCTCTCTCCATCCGAACATTACATAGAAAAGAGAGGATGTGAGTCCGCGCTGATTAATACAGCTCGCCTTGGGCGCCCCCGATTTTGGCACCTTTGACACCACACCCAGAATAATTCCGGTGTTTCCCCTTCTCTCCACGCAGCCAACGTGTTGGCTGAGAAGGTATTTCTTCACCCAGTCCTCGTCCTGAGGAGAACCTAGAATAAACAAGGTTCGAAACGCATTGACCCCCAGCCTGTGTCAAGAACGGAGGGTGCAGCTAGGGACAAATTCATACCACTCTCGTGGGCCCTACCTGCAATTTCTTATAAATCACTATTCACAGGTGTTGTGTGACAGGCAGGCCATTCCATCTCAGTGTCCGCCCTGTTCACATGTGTTGTTACCAAAGGACTGGTTTATTTCTTTAATGATTTGTAAAAAAAGTGTTCAATTTGCAACCATGTGCTTTTGAATTCATATTGCAGACCACAGTTGGTGTCATCATAATAATTGGATTATATGTTTGTTCATCATTTTTGCAAGTATATGTTGCCTTTAATGTGATATATATATATATATATTTGTTGTATATATCTGTATATATTTTTCCATGTTTTTGTACTAACTGTTGTGATGGAGTGTCTACTTGATGCCATTTTTCTTATGGAATAAAACAAAAGTTTTTTCAAAAAAATACTCAAGTTGTTGGGGAATATTTAAACCCTTGGCTGCACGGCACTCACTGGCTGTGTGGTTACACACTCTGTTTCTAACTATCCTGATCAGCCACTTGGTTCTGTTTCTCAACTATTGAGGTCCAGGTTGGTCAGTAGTAGGACCCCACACCTTCATTTGTGTATTGTTTGAAGCTGCAGTTACGGCAGGAGAATGGTCCTTGGGTGCGCTTCGGGGTGACTAGGCAGCAGGTGCGTGATCGTCCGGCGTTGAGAGCGTGGATGGTGTTGGAGTCGTAGTGAAGCTGGGTGTTCCGGCGTTCGTGGGGGCCAGGGCTTCTGGCCCTGGGTGCGGGCCAGGTACGGGCGGCCGCCATATAAGAGGAGGTGGGAGGGAGGAGCAGCTGGGAGACTGGAGCGGGGAGGCGAATGGGCGGCGAGGGGGGCGGGGACGCAGCGGCGGGAAAGCGGGAGGGGGAAAAATGGCGATGGGAGACAGAAGCCAAGAGGGGTACAGTGGGAAACAAGCGCTACAAAACCAATGAGCAATAAAACAAAACAGAACCAGGCACAGTACACCTACAGTTAAGCAGCACAGCACATATACAAATATGCAGGAAAAAACGAGCAGAGCCTACGGCGAGGCTAGAACCCAGTCACAGTGGCAGCAACTGGGCAGGGGACACGGGCGCAGTCAGGTGGAGCTGCGCGGCGTGGGAGCGACCTGCCTGGAAGCAGGGTCAAGGGTCGCTCTCACTGCCACGCAGTGGCCGCCATATAAGGGGAGGTGGGAGGGAGGAGCAGCTGAGAGGCGGGAGCAGGAAGGCGAATGGGTGGTGAGGGGGGTGGGGCCGCAGGTGACGCAGCGGCGGGAAAGCAGGAGGGAGAAAAACTGCGATGGGAGACAGAAGGCAGGTGGGGTACACTGGGGAACAAGCACGAAAAAACCAATGAGCAATAAAACAAAACAAAACCAGGCACAGTACAACTACAGTTAAGCAGCACAGCACAAATACAAATATACAGGAAAAAACTAGCAGAGCCTATGGTGAGGCTAGAACCCAGTCACAGCGGCAGCAGCTGGGCAGGGGACATGGGCGCAGTCAGGTGGAGCTGCGCGGTGTGGGGAGTGACCTGCCTGGATTCACTAAATACAGTTCTAACAGCCATACTTCTAAGATGCAGTTTAGAGACACAGCTTATTGGGTATTTGCAGGACATCGCTGTTGCATGGTTCAAACCAGAAGACTGGCTGCTGCTAAATGAACAAATATAATTAAGGGAGGTGACTACGTATAATAAAGGTTTAGCTATTAATAAAGGGCCTGAATGAGATGGCCTTGCTGCTGAATTTTACAAGGTGTTTAGTGAGACCCTCTCTCCATGCATGCCTGAGCTATATAATGAGGCTATAACAAATAATTGCCCACCGCCTTCACTGAGAGAAGCCTTGTGTTGAGGCATGTGTGCTGTAGATACACATGCTTTGCATACTCCTGCCATCTAGTGATGGGTCTGGATGTTTGCAAGTTGTTTTTCTCCAAAGAAATCTTTCCAGTCACAAGGGAAGGTGACTCCTCCTTTCAGTGAAGGGGCGCATGGGCATCAACTCCATTATTAAAATGTTTTTTTTTCCGCCATCGGGTTCGTATGTGTATTACTGCGCTCCGGTTTAAAAACCGTTGTTCTGGTTCCCTTTGGTGCGTAATCCACTCTACCCCCGACGGTATTGTTTCTGTACACGTTTCCCTGTTCTCCGCATATCGAATTGCTCGGCAAACTCTCTATTTTTGGCCGATGGAATGGACTCCATTCCAATTCTGTCCTCTGTGCCACGCCAAAAATCCTTGCACCGACCTACATCAAGTTTGTATCTTGTGCCTCTCTCCAGAGCACAAAGAGGAACACTGTGATGCTTGCAAGTCGTTTCGGTCCAAGAACACTTTACGCGATAGTCTGGCTCAACAACTAGAGATGAAGCACCAAAGATTCCACCACATGCCGGATATCTTTGGGGAAGAATCCGACCAAGAAGAGATTGAAGCGTCCGCTGCAGAAGAAGAAGCCCTCCCCGTTCCAGAGTCCGATTACGATCTCGAGATCGATCTGGTGTCCGAAGATGTGCCTCCGGGACCCCTTGCCCCCTAAATGCTCTTCCAAAATTCATAAGGCTACGGCACCAACTCTGCCTTCTGGCTAAGGTCGGCACCGAGACAATGTATCCGGCGCCCACCTCTCGGCTTGGCACTGAAACAAGACATCAAGCCTTCCATCTCGGGACCGAGTCGGTCGAAATTACCTTCGGATCCGAAATCATCAGGCTTCAAGGACAAATCTGGTTCGGAGCCGAAACCCTCTGCTTTGAAACAAAAACACATGTTGGAGCTGAAACATTTCACTGCTGAATTACAAGGACAGTGTTCCTGAGCCTTCAGAACCAATTTCTAGTATTCCTGATAATGGACATATGTTGGCTAAAATTCCAGGAAAACACAAGCTTCCTGCAGAGGACACTGCTGATAAGATACCCTTAATGAAGAAGGACATGTCTGACGGCCCTGTTTATGCTGCCTCATAACCCTCCCCACCTCCACCATCTTCTCCACAGTTAATAATTGAAGATCCCTTACACAACACTTCCCGGATCTCCACATACAGATCCAGATGTGGATCATGGGGATGATGATACTCATTTGCCTGCAGACCCATGGATCGATTACACCATTGACCCTCCATTAGAGAATGAGCCAGACCTTTATCCTGCAAAGCCATCCACACTAGATAATATTATTGCTTATAAACAACTCATTGCTAGGGCAGCAGAGTATCATGGGGTTGCCTTACATAAAGAAACATCAGAAGAGGACATTTATATGAAAGACTTGAGTACACATACAGGTCAAGTCAAACACTCCCTATGCTTAAAGGCATAATGAGACATGCAGATTATATATTTAAAGACCCTGTCCGAGCACGTATTTTAACACCAAGAGTAGACAAAAAATATATACCCTCACCATCAGATCCTGTGTTTATCAAATAACAATTACCTCTGGACTCCCTAGTAGTGTCCAATGCTCGCAAAAGAGCTAACTCGCAAACCTCTGGACATGCACCTCCCCCAGATAAAGAATCCAAACTTATAGATGCCTCTGGAAAACGAGTTGCTGTTCAAGCCGCTAACCACTGGCTCATCGCAACAAAAAAAGGCCCTATTAGCTAGATATGACAGGGCAAACTTCGATGGGCTTGAGCAACTGCTCAAATATCTCCCAGACGAACACAAAACTAAGGCACAGCAGTTAGTTGAAGAAGGGAAGCTCATCTCTAACTCCTCAATCAGATGTGCTTTAGATGCATCTGACACCGCAGCCAGGGAAATCAATACCAGCATTCTCCTTAGAAGGCATGCATGGCTTAGGATCTCTGGATTTAAGCTGGAAGTTCAACAGTCTATTTTGAACATCTCCTTTGACAAGGAACACCTGTTTGGTCCTGTAGTTGACCAATCCTTAGACAAGATGAAAAAAAAGGACACCAAATTGGCAAAATTCATGGGGGCGCTCCAGTCCCCATCCAATAGAGGCTCCTTTCGCCGCTCATTTTACAGAGCAGGGTCCAAAACAACATCCTCCTACCCAAATACTTCCTTCCTCTTAGAAAAGCAACAACCAACCATTTCCCTTTAGGGGTTTCTATAGAGGAGGATATACAGAAAACAATTCCAAAGGTAGGGGTAAAGGCGCCACACCACGTAACACCTCTTTCCCTAGTAAACAGTGACTTGCCCACACTTCCCCCAATCACGTAACACCTGCCGGGCGAAGACTTCAACAGTATCCCCTATTTGGCAATCTATAACTACCGATAAATGGGTGCTCAACCTTATCCAACATGGTTATTTCTTGGAGCTCACTTCCAATTCACCAAGCATTCCACCTTGCGTTCCCAAACTGTTGTCAGACCATTTGCAGTTACTCAAACAAGAGGTTCAATCTCTCTTAAAAAAGGGAGCTATAGAACCAGGGGGAAACACTCTCTCCAACTGTCACAACGGTCTCAGACAATTCAGAAATGGGCAACTCATCACAAGATTAACCTTACACCTCCCAGGAGTGAACAATCAAATTGCCGACCTCCTCAGCAGAAGGAGACAGCAAATACATGAGTGGGAACTTCATCCCCAAGTTCTCCCTCCATACTTTCAACAATGGATCTGTTCGCTACAGTATACAACGTACAATGCCCATACTTCGCCTCCAGGTTCCCACACCATCCTCTTATAGCTCTCAGTAGTTCCACATCAAAAGCTACATTTCACATCCAGTCTCCTCACTCAAAACCATGGAGAAATCAAGCATCCAAATGCCAAGGAGCTCAACTTAGTGATTTGGCTCCTGAATTCCTACAGTTTGGATATTTAAATTTACCAGCAGACTGTATGACTATTCTGAAAGAAGGAAGAAAATGTACTACCAGAGCTTGCTATGCTGCAAAATGGAAGCGATTTGTTGTTTACTGTAATAACAACCACATTCTACCTCTAGATGATTCTGTTCAGAAAATTGTCTGCTACCTTCTAAACCTACAGCAATGTGGGCTAGCTTACACATCTATTTGGTTGCACCTTGCAGCAATAGCTGCATAATTGCAAAACAGACAGCATTTGTCTTTGTTCAATGTTCCTGTCTTGAAAACCTTTATGGGGACCTTAAAGAGAGTTATACCACCAAGAATTCCACCTGCACCAGTGTGAAATCTTAATGTTGTACTTACAAGACTAATGGGTCCACCATTTGAACCACTACACAAGTGTCCTTTACAGTTTCTCTCATGGAAGGTTGCATTCCTCATTGCAATCACTTCATTAAGGAGAGTTGGTGAGCTACGGGCACTAACCTTAGAAGAAGCCTTCTTTCACAATCCCTAATTGGTTTCTTCTTTCTATATTAACCAATCAGTTGAGTTACCTGTGTTCTTTTCTCAACCTGATTCAATAGCAGAACAAGCTCTTCATACGCTTGACGTCAAAAGAGCTTTATTGTATTCTATCGAAAGAACAAAAGATTTTCATAAAACAAAGCAACTTTTTCATTTTTAAAACCACCTCAAAAAGGCAATACCATTTCTAAATGTTGCATTTCAAGATGGATTAAGTGCATTCAAACTTGCTACGCAAAAGCCAAAAGACTTTATCTATACCCCCTAGAGCGCATTTCACTCGCAAAGTAGGGGTATCTATGGCCTTTTAGGTAACATTCCTATAGCTGACATTTGTAAAGCAGCAACATGGTGCACACCACACACATTTACCAAACACCATTGCGTTGATGGACTAGCACGCCAACAAGCCATTGTTGGGCAGGCAGTGCTAAAAACACTTTTTCAGACAACTGCAACATCTACTGGTTAGCCACCGCTTTGGGAGAATACTGCTATATAGTGTATGCAAAGCATGTTTATCTACACCACATATTCCTTGAACGGATTATGTTACTTACCCAGTAAGCATCTTTTCTTGGCATGTAGAGCTGTAGATTCATATGCGCCCACCCTCCCCCCTTCACATGGACATCTCTTTACTACACTCACTCACTCCATCCTCACCCTCTTTTGGAAAAACAATCTACAATAGAATTGATGCCCATGCGCACTGTCACCGAAAGGAGTCACCTTACCTTGTGACTGGAAAGACTTCATAGAAGAAAAACAACTTGCAAACATCTGGACCCAACACTAGATAGCAGGAGTATGCAAAGCATATGAATCTACAGCTCTACATGCCAAGAACAGATACTTACTGGGTAAGTAACATAATCCTTATCACCCTCTTAAAATCCAATAAAGACCTACAGTCTATCAAGTTTTAACACCATCTTTCCCTACCTCTTATTGAGAAGTAATATATTAGCTAAAATGAACTCGTATCGTATAACACGAGTAATTAAGGTACTGGTCCTGTCAGATCAGGTGCTATTTATACTGGCTGGATTCACTGCACAAAACCTTAGTTTACTATTTGCCCTGATGCATCAGGTTAAACCGGACCTTAAATGGTAAAAAAAAAGTGAAAACAAAACAAATAAAACCCCACTCCAGTTTAGAAAAATGCAATAAACAATGCGAGACTAAAATGACAAAAATCTAATTAGGAGAACTGGAATTATGCATTTTTAAAGGTTTAAGTAAAAATAGCACCCAGTAGCAAAAATAGTTAACTGTGGGTATCTCATCACGCTAGACCAGGGCAAAGTCACAAGGTCAGACTGACTACTATGGACTGCAGGCTAGATACAGGAGCCAAGGCTAGTCTTGCTGAAGGAGCTACCTCCTCAGAGTCCAGTGAGCAGAGTTCAACATTTAAGGATTTCACAGGAGGAGCTCAGCCAATGCCAGCCAAGGGTCCGGGACCTGGGGAGACACCACTTGGGGATGAGCAACTCACTCCAGCAGAGGCTAGCAGGTCCAATTGCAGGGTCCAATTGTGGGGCTAGTTGCAGACCCAGTCTGCAGGTCAGCTGGGCAACAGCAGGAAGGCCTCTGGAGCTTGTTGTGTCCCTGTAGCTCAGAACAGTTAGTCCCCCCAACTCAGCGTTGGAGTCATTCTGGTAGTTCAGAGTTCAGGGAGATGGTCCCCTCTTTTAAGCAGCAAGGAAGGCCTCAAGCATCAGGTCAGTCCTCTGACGAATAAGGCAGACCTCAAGCAGGAGGCCAGTCCTCTGGTAGCAGCAGGGAAGTCCTATGAGAAACAAGGCAAGCCTCAAGCAGCAGGGCAGTCCTGTGAGAAACAAGGCAGGCCTCAAACAGCAGGGCAGTCCTGTTAGAAACAAGGCAGGCCTCAAGCAGCAGGGCAGTCCTGTGAGAAACAAGACAGTCCTCTGTAGTACAAGGCAGTTCTCCTTTCGCCTTGTGCAGGTCCAGGACTGTGCTGAATTGTTGGTCTAATGATCCACTATTTATACCCGGTGTCGGCTTTGAAGCAGAAGAAACTTCTGGAGTAGCTCCTCTCTTCCCCCCATCACACAGATTGGTATGGAATTTCCTTCCTCCCTGCCCAGGTCCCAAGATGTCTGGGGTGACAAAAGCCCGTGCTGAGGCAGCTCCTTTGAAATGTAAGTGGGGCAGGCAACTGCTATGCGCCTCCCATTTTGGCAGCATTGCCCTCTCTCTGCTGCTCCCAAGGTTCACTGGTCTTGGGACAATACACATTCCTGAAGGGGGAGCAATTACAGTCCCATGCAGCTTGAAACTCCACAAGGCCTCAAATTTTACCACAGGAAGATGGCAACTTTCGAAAAGTGGCATTTTCAAAAATTGTAATCTAAAACCTGACTTTACTATTAAAGAGAATTTTAAGTCACAATTTAGTAAAGACCAAAATTACATTTCTACCTGTTTCCAAACAAATGTTATCACTTATTCAATGTATTTAAGTAACCCAATGTTATCTTGAAGGAGAGGTAGGCCTCACAGTAGTCCAAAACTAATTCAAAAGTTTTTCAGGGTGACTTAAACCTTTTGCCAGGCCTAAAGTAGCCTTTTTAATACATGTATTTTACAACATCGAATGGGAGTCTAAAACTTAACACAGGCTACAATGGCAGGCCTGGGACATTTTTTAAAAGTCTACTTAAGTGGGTAGCACAAGTGTTGCAGGCCCGCTAGTAGCATTTATTGTACAGGCCCTGTGTACCACTATACTGGGGTCTTACAAGTAGATTAAATGTGCCAAAGGGGGCATGTTTTAAGTCGTGTGCACAAGCACTTCAGCACTGGTCAGGCACACAGAATCCTAAAAGCCATCAAAAACGAGTTCAGAAAACAGGAAGGTTGAAGGCAAAATGTCTGGGGGGGAAGGGAGGGGGAAGGAAGGCTGCAAAAAGGGCAAAGTTCAACAATGAACATAGCTAAAAATGTTTAAAAGATCAAGATTTGAACTGTTTGTCGATAGCTAATTGTATGGTTCAGATATGCTGCTAAAACTTCCTTCCTTATTCTTCATCCGAGTTGAGTGGACATGTGTAATGCAAACCTGAATGTAACGAGGCTTGAAATGTTTTGTCTGAGCTTCTTGCTCCTGTATTTATCTGGTTGCCAGCTCAAGAAACTATTTTGAAATTGCAAATTTGCGTTCTTACATTTGAGGCACGCAGAACCAATATACATGCTGCTCATGGATGGTTGGGGCTAGGTTTTAGAGGTGCAGGGGATAGAAGAGCAGGCAGGCCATGATGAGGGTAGAGGTGGAGCGGCCAATATATTGATGACACTGAGATCATGCTGTACAATAATGCTAAATCAATCCACAATATAATTCACCTGCAGGCATCAAATACCACTGACTCTTTTCTTCTATCTCCTAGCTACCCATCTGTCAATCCTGTAAAGCTTTACGTTGGGATATTGAAACTTGAGATGGCACACTGTAGGGTCTCATTTGTGATGTGACTTGTCACTTTTGAACTTATTGTCAAAATAGTTTCATAGTATTTGTTTTATTGAGTATATTTATAAAGCTCAGATATAGTCCCACCTTGCAAAATTAAACATGGTCAATGTTTGAAGATAGTCATGCAGACAGTAATTGCCACCTGAGGTGTTTAATGGCCATATCACTTGAGTACTCAACGTGGATTGAAGTTGTGCCAGAAGATTGCCAGAATTATGTCTCTATCAAATTTCTGCCATCAGTAGATTCTTGTAGGGCAGAGGAATCTGAAAAGCTGAATTGGTTTGAAATGTGTGGCAACATGAAAGTTTCATGCGAACAATCCAAATACAGAAATAATAGTACTTTGCTAGCACTTTTAAGAACACATGGGTGTCTGAGTGGCAGGCTCATAATTTTCGCTGCTGAAAACCAAAGTCCACAACTACAGAATAAAATATTTTTTTAAACCTAGAAGATACCATCAGGTTAGGACTTGGACGTTTGCGTTACAGAAGACAAAGCTAAAGCAATGAGGGTAACCTTTCATCAGGTCTTCCCTTCACTAGCACTAAAAAAATGATAGATGAAGCAGTTTGTTTTTTCATTTTTTTTCATGTGCATGACCCTGCCACTTTCCTTCCTAGGCACTAGTTTACTGAGAAGCAGATTTTATGCAACCAGTAACACTCCTTCCAGCTTTGACCTATACACTTCCTGCATCCAACCAGGCATGCCCTTCAGTCCCTTGGAAGGTGAACAGTAGAGCTGGGTCAAGGTTATTCCTCAAGTGTGAAACTAATAAAAGCCTGCTGTTTCAGCTTTTACCAACATAGCTTTTATCACTTTAATTCCTTCCACTGGAATTTTCACCCATTTGACTAACACTGCTCTGCTACTCCTATTCCCATTCCTCCCCCTACCTTTCTGAACCTCAGATTGTGTTCAGGAAGGCCTTGGGAGTGCCATCCTCCCGGATTGGTGTAATTCAGCCAACTGGAATGGCCGAAATGCTGGGACCAATTCTGATTGGTTAAACATTTTGCAGAATGGCTGAAACAACCTGTGTTTCAACCATTCCTATGGATAACCTTAAACCAATCCATGTTGGTACTTGGGCTTAGGACATTCTGATTAGCCTTTGGGCAGTTAATCGGGAAGAGTGGTACTTCCCATGCCATCTAGTACATTTATGGAGATCTAAGAATGTGCCTGTTTTGACAAGTAGAAGGTATGACGGGCCTGGATAATTTTAAGCTTGCTGCGATCTGCAGTGGGACTGTGCTAGCCATATTCTGCAACCATAGTGAGTGATTTACTTCAAAGAAGTTGTGAACCCTTCTACCAGTGGGAGACCCAACATTCTCAGGAAAAGTTCTGTCTCTGCTTTCTACCTGTGGGGTCGAAATTCATAAAAGGCCTGATAATATTGTGCAAGCTCCCAGACAATCTCCTCCGTTTGGGTAAGTCTGTCCCCTTTCACCAGCCTATGGCGTCTTCCGACTGCGCGACTCTGGGGGCCAGTTTCGGATGTTCAGGCCTGTGCAGTCCTTGGGTGGAGTTCAGGTCTGTAATGGCTTCCAGGAGCTTTGTTCGCTGAGGCGGGGATGGGCTCCCACAGCCACCAACCCCCCTCCCTCCCCGCCCCACTGTACTGAGGCTGGATTGAATGTCCTTTCACCATGGTAGTTTTGCCTGGCCTCGGTTTAACCATGCTTTAGGCAAGAGTGACCAGCATCCAGGGTGCCTGCTCCATTCGAGTTGTTCCGGTCTGTGACCCTGAGTAGTTGTGCAACTCTCTGGAACTCTCTGCTCCCAGGCCACACTCTCCCTTGCAATTACAGCCCCGTTACCACAGTCAGTTGGCCTCCTAACGGACTTGCTCAGGGGACACCAGGTCTCATTGTTGCTGTGTGCGGCAGGCGAGATGGGGTGATCTGTGCCGATATTGGTTGGGTGGAGAGAGTCTTTCATGTAGCCCCTCCAGGAGCCAGCTCTACTGATCCTCCAGGGCTGCGAGCTTCAAGGTGCCCAACAATGCAGGTCAGACTCTGGTTTTCCAGAGATCCAGCTGGGGCCATTCTGGAGTCTCGCCCCCTCCTCTCCTGCGTCCAACTCATTGCAACAGTGTCTTCAGAGGCCCCCCACTAAGGCAATGGAAGGGGCGTGAGGGGAAAAACCCCACTGCTTCCGTTCATTTTCTCAAGTAGGCTTCCCACCTGAGCCTTGTGTCGGGCAGGAGTCTCCATCTTCATCCCCCAGGAGGCCCGCGTCACACTGTCAGTCGCTTGCGTCACTGGTGGGCAGTCCTGCCCCCAACGCTGCTGGGAACACAACAGCACGGGCCCTGATCAGGTGAGGATGTGGACAAGGGGAGCGATGTGGCGCCCTCCTCTGCCAAGTCCGGTCTGCTCTGTCATCCTCTAGAGTAGGCTTCTTCACAGCTGGACCTTGCGTTCGGCAGGAGCCTTCGTCTTCAGCTCACAGGAGGCCTACGTTTCACCGCCAGTGGCTCGACTCATGGATGGGCAGCCCTATCCCGATTGTGGCAGGGGGGAACCGGCTCCACCGGGTCCAATCTGCTCCATAAGTCTCTCGAGTAGTCTTCTTCCGAGGCACCTTATGTTGGGTCGAACCCTCCTCCTTCAGCTCCGAGGAGCCCTGCGTCTCACTGCCAATCACTTGCCTCACGGCCGGGCATCCCTACACCCAACTCGGCAGAGGGTGCCCTGATAAGGCGAGGGTGTGGACAAGGAGAGCGATGTGGCACCTCCACCATGTCCAGTTCGCTCCATCAGGCCCACGGTGCCTCCGCTCCTTCGCCACAGTTTATCGCCCCTTGGCCGATCTCCCTTTTGCTGGTGGCTCAGTAGCCACTCCACCGCTGCTTGCTCCCCAGCAAGGCCCTCAGCAGCTCCAGACGACCTCCCCAAGTCGGGAGATATCGGGCGGTACAATCGGTCAGGATGTTAATGCCGGATCGGCAAGTGGTGGTAGGAGCTCCAAGAAGAGCTTCCTAGTTGTGGCCACGCCTTCGGTCCCTTGCATTTCTGACCTGAGGATGATAGAGGACAGATAGTCACATCAGCACCCTGTAAAAGAAAGTCATCTTTTAGGAGGGGAGAGGTTTTTCTTCAGTTAGAACTGAGCAGATGGATGCCTGCTAAACAAATATCAACATGTTCTATATCAAAAATCTTGGTTTTCATTTCTCTCTGCTTGTTCTCAAGCCGACTGGGTAGTTCAGGGAGTTGGATGTTCACCTTTGGGAAAAAACGTGGTGATAAGCAGGTCACAAGTTCTAATCACAGTAAGACTGATACAGTCTTTCATCCACGTTGAAGGGTGGCCTGGGGATGAGTAAGACTGTTTTATTTTGGTTAAATGAAACCCTTGCATTTATTGGATACTCATCATCAATATTGGCATATACCTAGAGAGTATGTTACTAAAGTCTGTCTCGCTGTAGTTTTGTTCATTCTACAACTTTGCATGTTTAAGGGTATTTGAACTGCTTGTTTTTTTTTTTTTTTGTTCTTTATTGGCATTTAGTCACAAGTAAAGCACATCTCATTATATCATAAGGTATGACATAGTAGGCCCTAAGATCTCAAACAGAATTCAGTTCGTAACACAGACTGCGTCAATTTCGGACACCCACCTCCATTCTGAAGACAACAAATAAATATTTCCTCTACTTGTAGCAGATATCAATCACAATGCCATAAAGTTAACAAAAACATTTTACAACTTAAACAGTAACCCTTCCCCCGTGTGTCCGTTCAGTCCCTTGGAGCAACATGAGTTCCACCTGCGGGTAAGCTTTCCATGTAGCCTACTCTATCTGTGGGTGTGCTGCCTCTTCCAGTGCGGGTCTAGAGTCGCTCACTGCCCCCTGAGATGTGTCCCTAGATTGGGAGATCTGATCCTTGTCGCCCAGAAGATCTATAATCATAGCATTCCACGCCATTCTATCATCCTCTGCCATGACATCTTTTCTCACAAATTTCATTCTGACGAGCTCCGCCATTGCCCACTCCCTCATATCCTGTAGCCAGTCAGTGTGAGTAGGAGGCTGGGGTTGCATCCACCGTATAACTATCCAATGCTTTGCCAGCACCAGTCCCAGATTTACAAATCGTCTGGACTGTTCCTTTTTCTTGGGTTTGGGTAGTAGGCTTAAGAGCACTTGTTTGATCTCCCGTGGTAAAATCCATCCCGCAGCCCCCCCAAGCATGTCAAAACACTCACCCAGTAGGTTTAGATTCTGGGGTATTGCCAAATCATGTGTAAGAAGTCCGCGTGCTCAGCATCTCATCTGGGGCAAGCGTCCTTACGGTGTGGGTATATCGCATGGAGAGTGTGCAGGGTCAGATACACCTGATGTATGACAAAGAAAGGCAGATAATACAATCATTTTAGTGAGCGCAATGCGCCCCATAAGCAAGAGCGGTAAATCTGCCCAAAATCGAATGGAGCCCATCAGACCCTCCACCACTTGGTCAATGTTCAGTCTATGGAAGGAGTCAGCAGAGCCTGCCAAATATAGCCCTAAGTATCTCGACCCCTCTTTCGTCCACAGGATATTCAGGGAGGGCCTTGAATCTGGGGGAGCCACCGCCAACCTATCCTTTTGGTATTAATTTAGATTTGGCAGGATTGATCTGCAATCCTGAAACCTTGCCAAATTCGACCATTTCTGCCTCTAGGAGTGGAACCGAGTGCTCCGGGTGTCTCAGATAAACCAAGGTGCCATCAGCATAGAGCGAGATCACATGATTAGTTGCTCCTAACCGTATACCCCAGGGATCCATAACCTTCGTCGTCCGTGCAGCCATGGGCACCATAGAGGTGGCAAACCGTAACTGCGATAGAGGTCATCCCTGACGGGTTCCTCGCCTTAGTAGAATGGGTCTTGATACCGTTTTGCCCACCCGCACTCTGGCCTTGGGCGCTGAGTAGAGTAATTGGATCCACCGCAGATATTGCGCACCCACTCCCATCGTTTTCAAAGCGTGCCCCATATACAACCATTCCACCGAGTCGAACGCCTGCTCTATATATAATGACGCAATGGTGGCATCCTCCTCCAGAAGGGCAGGGGCATGCCACACATGAGCAAGGCGTCGTAGATTATAAGTCGTGTTCCGTCCTGGTATAAACCCCGCCTGGTCATGGTGGATCAGGCGTCTTATCAGGGGGAGGAGGCGTTCTGCAAGAATGCCACTCAATATTTTAACATCAGTGTTGAGTAACGATATTGGCCTGTAGGAGCCAGGGTGGTCAGGGTCTTTATCCGGTTTCAGGATCATAATGACAATTGCTTCACTCCGGGTAGGCGGGAGTACAGTTCTGTCTAATGCCTCATTGTAGACCTATAATAGTTTGTCCACCAAAAGTGGCCAAAAGCACCTGTAAAACTCCGCAGGTAAGCCGTCGGATCCCGGGCTCTTGGCCATTTTAAGTCGGCCAATAGCCCTTTGTATCTCTTCCTTAGTCACCGGAGCATCCAGAGCTTCCTGCTAGTCTCTAGTAAGATGGGGGAGCCCCAACGCAGTCAGGTACCCTCCCACCATCCCAGGGTCCGTGTCCGGACGATATGATAATGATATGATATAAAGGCTTTTATAGCGCGCTCTATTACTAAGAAAGTATCCTGGCGCGGAAGGATAGAGCAGAAGGCGAGAAAGAGTTGGCAATTACAAAATAGTACTGAACGGATGGGTCTTCAGTCCTTTCTTGAAAGCCGTGATGGTCGGAGCGGCCCTAAGATGGAAGGGAAGAGCGTTCCAAGCCCTAGCCGCTCTGACCGAAAAGGACTGGCCACCAAGTCGGGAGTACTTGAATCTAGGCACAACCATTTGACACTGGTTGGCTGAGCGAAGGCAGCGATTCGGAATATACCAGGCAAACCTTTTTATCAAATAAGCAGGGCCAATCTGGTGGAGCGCACCGAAAGAGAGAAAAAGTGTCTTAAACATAATCCTATGGGCAACCGGTAGCCAGTGGAGGCTACGGAGGAAGGGACAGACGCTAGCTCTCCTGGGCAATTTAAACAGAAGTCTGGCGGCCGCGTTTTGGATGACCTGGAGACATTGGATCAGATAGGCAGGTAGGCCGCTAAACAGACCGTTAGCATAGTCGAGCCTGGAGAGTATTATAGCGCGCGACACCGACTCTTTAGCTTCTCTCGGAAGGAGGGGAAAAAACCTGCGCAGGACTTTGAGAGTGGCAAAACAAACCCCCGTAAGTTTTTTAATATGATCCTCAAACTTAGGGTCATTACCAAACCAGACCCCCAGGTTTTTTCAGGGCCACCCACGGATTTAGGATATGGCAAGTCACGAGGCCATAGAAGGTCGCTAAATTTTTCAGGGAAGGAGCCATAGAAAAGAACCTCGGACTTGTCCTCATTACATTTAAGCTGGGCAAGTGCCATCCAGCGGAAGACCGAAGAGAGACCGAGTTGGACCGCCGACGTATCCAAATTGTCATTGGGCCAAGTGAACAAAAGGTGGGTATCGTCGGCGTAGGCCATTATTTTGGCCCCCAAATGCTCCGCCAGATAGATCAGAGGAGTTATATAAACATTAAAAAAGTAGGGGGCTCAGAGTAGACCCCTGGGGAACTCCTGTAGTGAGTTTCTTGGGTTGAGAGGCGTGAGGGGGCATCCAGACCTGTTGTGTCCTGTTGTCCAGGAAAGACGTCAGCCAGTCTAGTGCAGAGCCAGAGATACCAACAGCGGCTAGTCTAGTGAGAAGTAGAGTATGGGGCACCGTGTCGAAGGCGGCAGATAGGTCTAATAATATCAGAACCGCTCTGCCACCTCCATCTAGACACTCCCGAATGGCCTCTGACATCTCGACTAGCGCTGTTTCAGTGCTGTAGGCAGCCGGGAACCCCGACTGAGCTGGATGAAGAGCCTGAGAGGATTTTATAAAATGATTCAACTGTCTAAAAGCAATCTTTTCACAAACCTTAGCCAAGGCAGGCAGTAGTGAAATGGGCCGGTAGTTGGAAGGCACAGCCGGGTCCAGCCCAGTCTTTTTTAGGAGCGGGAGCAATTTGGCTTGCTTCCAGCAGAGCGGGACAATTGCAGAGGCAAAGGAGAGATTAACAATCTGGGTAACTTCCTTGCCTACTATTTCAGCTACCCCCCCCAAGAACCCTGGCTGGACAAGGGTCAGAGGGAGACCCCGACTTCAAAGCTGCAAGGACTGAAGTGATGTCGGACTCCGTAGATGGAGAGAAGCTGACAAACTGCTCAGCTGGCTTCGGCACAGGGAAGGGGGTAGTGCTGAGGAAGGCAAAAAACCATCACAGACGACGCGCAAGTCCTCCTGGATCTTAGTAATTTTATCCATAAAGAAAAAGGAGAGCTCCTCACACCAGTAATCGGAAGAAGGCAACAGAGGCTGCGCGGCACATGGAGATAGAAAGCTTTTCACAGATTTCCTTGCTGTTGTTATTAGCTTTTTCAATTCGCCCTGCATAGTAGCTGCTCTTGGCAGTTCTAATAGCAGCATAATAGTCTTTTTGGGCCGCACGCAAGTCACTCTTTGCCTCGGGCAAGTAGGCTTGTCTCCACACCCGCTCGAGAGTGAGAGAACCATGGTTTAGAGGGGGTAGACCGCATCCTACGGATACAACCTACATTAATAGAGGCATCAGACCCGCGTTCCACCCATGCGTTAAAAGTACTGACCGCCTCTTCCACCTCCGAGGTCAGTATCGGACGGGATTGAGACAAAGACTCTAAGTTGATCCTCTGTGCGTGGGCAAGGGGAGGGCCACCCTCAGTCTCCATGCCTCTATCCAGAGTCCAGGAAAACCTGATCAACTTATGATCCGACCATGTCACACTCTCAGATCAGGCCATGACAATATCGAAATTAGAGCAGACTAGGTCTAAAAGGTGACCCCCACAGGGGTTGAAGTGTCAACCCATTGTTTGAGGTGGGCCATAGAGAAGGCTTCACCTAGACGAATGGCCTCAGTGGAGTCAGAGACATCAACATGGATGTTAAAATCCCCCAGAAGGAGATACCTTGAGAATCTTAAGGCACGCGGAATTATAACCTCTTCCAGTGCCCCCACAAAATTCCCAACATATCCCGGAGGCCGATACACCAGTGTACCTCCTAAGGTAAAGTGTGAGCTAAGCACAAGGGAGAAGTGGAGCACCTCCTCATTCTCCAGCTCGACTTGGGGCTCATAGGCGAAGACCCACAAGTCCCTGTAGATCACGGCGACGCCGCCCTCTCTACCAAGAGGGCGGTCCGCCCTCGTGATTCTAAAGCCCCGTGGAATAGCTAGCTCCACCACTGGGGCGCACAAATCATTTAACCAGGTCTCAGTAATAAAAAAGAGATCAAATTGCTTCTCCGCCAGTAGTTCAAAAATATCAGCAGCGTGTTTGACTAGCGACCTGGCATTAATTAACCCCGCCCTAATCAGCACGGAGTCTGTGCTAAATCGGGCAGAACAACTCAGTGTGGGTTGGAAGCAAAAGTTACAAACCGGGCACACCCGAGATGAACTATCAGCCACCCCCCAGGAATTTTCTTCCCCGCACCTCATAGCATTCAATGCAATGAGATCTTCATGTGAATACCGTAGAGTGGCCGAATGTGGTTTTCTATATAAACAGGCAGGGCGTCTGGCACTGCGCACGTCCGGAGCACAGACGGGCCCTCCTTTGGCGCTCCTTCGGCGCGCCCGCTGCGCGTCCTTAAGTGCATCACTATTTATGCCCCAAGCCCCTCCCTCAGCTGGACCGCTAACTCGGGTCCGGCAGGGGTCCGGGCCTCACACAAGATGGCGCCCGACCTAGCCCTCCACAACAATCGGCACCAAGAAGCCGCGGTGGAACGGGGCACAGGGAGACCGGGTGCAGTGATCAGAAGAATTTTAAAAAGGTACAATTAATGGTATAGGCACACAACACAATTCTTAAAATCAATTGTTTGTTTTTAAAAAGATAACAGCGCAATACAGCGGGGTACAAGTTAAAGCAGAGGAGAGTCCCTCGCAATCTGCTCGCCTTTAAAAAACGAAATAGCAAGGTGCTGCCACTACCTTGTCTCTAGTAAGATGGGGGAGCCCCAGCGCAGTCAGGTACCCTCCCACCATCCCAGGGTCCGTGTCCGGACGATTAGTATATACTTGCTCCAAATGAGTAGCCAGCGCCTGTATAATCGCCTGCTGCGAATATACCAAGTCCCCAGTCTCGTCCCTGATTTGTAATATTGGCGCTGCAGACGTTTCCTATTTGATCAATCGCGCAAGGAGCGTTCCAGTTCTGTCTCCCTCCAGATAAAGCTGTTGTCTATAAGGGGAGTACATGTATTTTTCCAGCCTATGGACGTCTGTCAGAAGTGCTTGCCTAGCTTCAGTCCCCTCCACCAATTTGTGAGGAGCTGTACTAATCTCTGCCTCCAGCTTCCCCAGTTTAACCTCGCACTGAGCGACATCTCTTTCCAATTGCGCTGGGACACCCAACGTAGTTTTTATGCAGATACCCCGGACTACCACTTACATGGCCTCCCACTCGATAGCCCGGCTCAAGGCCGAACCCCAATTTTCCTGAAAATAGTGACCCAGCTGTGTGGAAATTGTGTAGACAAAAGGTGGGTCTGTGAGTGCATCAGTATTAAGTCACCAAAGGGGTATATCCGGTCTCGTTCTACTAGTCCCAACCTCCAGCAAGACCAGGGCATGATCGGACAGGTATCTCGTCTGATATGTTATCCCTCCCACAGTCCAACCGAAGTCTGGAGATGGGAACCAATAATCCAGACGAGTGGAAGTGTGTGTAGCTGGTGTGTAACATGAGTAATGTCTAACAGTGGGTGCCGCTCCCTCCACACATCACATAGCCGTAGCCCCTGTATCATCCCCTGGAGCGACATGGTCAGTTTTGGTTTAGTGTGTAGCTTAGGAGGTTCCCTGTGCCATCTAGTATACAGTTCATGTCCCCAGCCAGAAGCACTGGAGCACCCAAATAAGGGGAGGCCATTGCAAGCATATCCCCAAAAAAGGAGGCGCTATCATCATTCGAAGCGTATACATTAATATACATATCTCCGTCCCATCCATCCTCCCATGCAGTATAACATATCGGCCATCTGGGTCTACTACATGGTGTGGGTGTTAAAACGGGACACCCGGCGCTATCCATATAAGGGCTCCCCGAGCAAAGCCTTAGTATGAAGTAGCGTAGACTTGGCCCCTCCATCGCTTCTTTAAATATTTCACAGAATCCCCCCAAACATGCGTCTCCTGGAGTAATGCCACTGCCACCTTATATCTTTTAAAGTAGGCAAATATGGGCCTGCGTTTTTCAAGAGTGGCAATACCTTGCCCATTCCACGTTAGCCACTTACTCATGGTGGTTGCCCCAGCACTGTTCTGACGACCCTCCAATGTACCCCATATAGTCGGTCACATAGAAAGATGATCCCCACCCACCAGCGACACAATAGAATATTTCTGCATATTGAAGCTGAAGCTCTACAAAGGACGGACTGATGGTGCACAAACATTTCAACCCCAACTTCCCCCTACCCCCTGGGCAATACCACATTCCCCCATATCATGTGTAGCCTGGTGTAGGTATGTAGCGTCGCCACAATCCCCTATTTAACTGATCAATGAAGAACTTTATGAAAATACAAATCAAAAAGATGTCAATGTAACCCCTTCCCACCCTTCCCCAATGAGATGAGTGGATGGTTGGCTGTCGAGGTGTGAGGACAAGCCTCCAACTCCAGCGACAGGCACCATCCTCTAAGAAAAGTAAAGGGGGGAGCCTGAGCCCCCGCCATCCTGTGTTAAACAGTGACAAACTCCACAAAATGCATAAGTCCCTATCCCTGTCCACAATATTTCAGTCTTACCAATTACATAGCACATATATGCCGTAGATTTTCAGGCATTTCAGGAACCCTAGTAGTGTCCTCTTTCAGATATCTGTGTCTTCGCTCGAGTTGGCACTGGACTGGTGCCCCGGTGATGATTGGATGTGAGACCGGTACAATATCAGAGGCCTGTAGTGTGCCATCGGAACAAACCCGGATCCTGGCGGGGCTCCGAGTTCCAGCCGCGTCCAGCGACTGACCTTGGCGATGATGCCCCCTAGACTGGGTACGGGTTCTGGACTTTTTGGGCGTCTTCGTGGAGGGGACCAGACAGGCCCCTGGAGAGCCCCTCTCATCCAGCCAGTCTGTCGCCTCTCCTGGCGAGAACAAAAAAAAGTTTTTCTGACATGTTCCACGCGTAGTTTCGCCGGATAGAAGAGGCTCTCATGCGGCTCTCATGCGGAAGATCAAGAAGGACCGCCGTTGCTCCTACACCTCTGTAGTCCGGGAAGTTGGATATTTGGTGCCCTTCAATTTGCAATTGGCCTTTGCTACACGACAGCTGCAGTAGCAGGTCCCGATCTTGAAAATTAAGAAAGCTGGCCATTATTGCTCTGGGAGGCGCTCCCGGTTTTTGGGGGGGAAGGGGGGCAGTGCTCGATGCGCTCTCTTCACCGCAAAGAAGCGGGAAGGTTTACTCGGAGCCAGGACGCCAACCAGACAGTTTTCCAGGAACAGCTCCGGCGAGGGACCCTCCGCCTTCTCGGGAAATCCAACAAAGCGGAGATTGTTGCGCCGAGAGTGCCCCTCTGCGTCCCCAGCTTGTGCATCCAGTCGTACAATCTTCTGCTGCATACCCATCATGGTGTCCCTGAGTGTATGCACCTCCGTTTGCTATGTGCCCACATGCTGTTCAGTAGTTGTGACACGGTCTGCAACCTTTCGCTTATCACATCTGAGCAGATTCAGATCTATAGCCAGGGAATCAATTTTGGTGCTAAGTTCATCTCTCGAGGCATGGATAGCTGTGAGGACATTATCCAGTTGCCCTCCTGCAACAGGCCCGCATCCAAGGCCACAGGGGGAAGGCCTCAGAAGTCGGGCGCCGTAGCCCAGCACATATAACCTCGGAAGGCCCGGCAGCCCATCGCCGTGCTCACCCTTACCGGCAGTCTCCGGAACTCCGAGGGTGCGTCGCCGCAAAAGGTGCTCCTGGTGCAGACAGCACACTCCACCTAGCGGCCCCGGAACAGGCCCCAGCAGGATAGCACTCCAAGGCCAAGGAAGGTATGCTTCTCAATACAGTAGCGGCCGCGGCGATTAGGGAGGATCCAGCGGCGGCGCCACGCCACCCGTCCCTGAACCTCAGCACCCGGAGTCTCCCATCCACTCCCAGCTGTCCAATTCCTATGTGTATGCCCAAGTACATGTAAAGTCTACCTGTAGCTTCAGTGCCATGTTTAAATTAATGCCAGCTGCAAAGCAGCCTTTTGGTGTATTGTCTGCCTTTTGCAAGCACTATTCCATGAGGTCCCAGTGAAGACTAGATGTCATTTATTCCTGGATGAGGGTTGTATTTGGTCAGGGTTCTTGGCTCGTTTGTTATTGTTTTCTGCTTCACTGCCAGGTGTAGATATTGGTAAATGTCAAAGTCTAGGAGCAGGTAGTCTGGGTGTGCAACTCTTGTGCCTGTAGCCCCTATTCTCCCCTTCCCCTGACTAGCACCTGTTCAGTTACTATGTGTAATGCTCTGATTAGAGAGCCAGAGGTCTGAGGAAAGTAATGACATACCTGTGAAGAGGATCTAGTCTGAATGTGTTTGATGGTGTTAGGGACCAGATAGAAGAGACTTATGCCTGTATGGGCTTTGGTTATAACAATTTTTATGCTGGGAAAAAAATGTGCTGTGATCTGTCAACCTAAGAGACCTCAGTCAAGTGTGGAGGAAAGAGAAGTAAGGGTACCTGGGACCAGTTTCACTACAGAGAGTAATTTATTTGACTGCAAAAAACTTGCCATCTTTGTCCGTTGTATGTCACACCTAAAGACAGCTTTAGCATTCTGCTGTCGAAAGACCTATAGTATTAAAGCTTACAGTAGGGTTTGGGTCAGAGCATTGCTATCATTGGCTGGCTCACTTGTCAAACTCATTTGCTTGCATATTATTCAAATGCTTGCTTTCCTCTTCTTGTGATTGTCCCTCTCCTGGAGCATATGTTTTTTAGAAGTCTTTGTGATTTGATGACTTGTGTTCTTCCACTGCTACATCCAGTGAACGACGTTTTTTTCCTCTGAGCACTCCATGGGAGTGTAAATGTTTTTCTTATTTCCCCGGTTGCTGTGTCCTTCCTCACATCCTTACCACGATGATCTGCTTATTGCTTACTACTTCTCCCAGCTCATTTGTTGCTCACCAGCCCTTTCGTCCTAACTGTTCACTGTTCTTCCATATCGCTCTGCGGTGCTTTGTTGCTCTCCCTGTGCCCACTTACTGCTCCTCGCCCTCCCTATCTTTTATATTTTTTATTTCTATTTTATTGTTTTGGAAAGCTCAGCAGCTGCAGTTTGCTTTTCTTTTTTTATTTACTGTTCTTCAAGATAAATATCTTTCTACTTGGAATGCTTGGAATTGTAAAATAGAAGTATTAAAAAAGGGAGCTACATCATGATCTATATGTGAGCATGCATGGTGACTTGTGTGTGTGTGTACAAATCATCACGTTGGGGCAGGCCGTACAATTAAAGAAACAATGGCCACCAAAGCATCATGAACCATATGTAGATACACGTTGTGTACTGGAGATTGCCATTGACGTTTATTTTGTTTTTGTCTATTCTGATCATCAGCAACCATTGGCAAAGCCAGAAGGTCAGCTAGTGCCTTTCAAAGTCTGAATTTGTTTCTTTCGTGTGAAAAATATTCTCCATAGCACTTTTGTAAAATTTCTAAACTAAATATAATTTTGAATTAATAATGTAATCAATTTAATGTAGTTTAATTATTGAGAATTCCTCATCATTAGTTACATAAATGGTGATTTAACAGGACATTCACTGATGTTTGAAGATGACACACCTGGACACAAACAGATCCAGTTTGCTCTTTTTTGGCTTCAACAGACCGGGAGTGTAGCCAGAATATGAGATAGTCAAATTACGTATTTTTAAACAGTTGCAGTAGTTATACTGTGTTGATTGAGTATTTGTATTCTCTTTTAAAAACGCAATCACTCCATTTTTAGTCTACTGTGTATGACAATGTTCTCATATTGTTAAATTAACAGGTACATGTATTATCTTTTAAAAATGCAATCACTCCATTACTAGTCTACTGTGTATGACGATGTTTTCATATTGTTAAATTAACAGGTACATGTCTACACTATACTCTCATCCTGATTTCCCAAAGAAAGGACCACAGGATATAAACAAGGAATTAATGCATTGCGTCAGTCATAACCCGATTTTCCTGCTTACCCCTCAGAAGGTGATAGGATACGTGAACGCCTTGTGGAAGAAGAAGAGTTCTGGGCAACCAGTAACTTTCACAGACATCTTTGCCATGCTGATTGGAGAAACTCTGATCCGAAACGTAAGCTTGTTTGAATTTCCTTTCAAGGTCAATTTGCTTCTCATTACGTGCACCTAAAAACAATACTTCGTAAATGCAAGCCTCACAACTCATGAACACCTCTCATTATGTGCACATAAAGCAATATTTAATAAATAGGAGCCTCAAACCTCTCTTAAACACGTCTCCAAAGGTTATGTTATTTTTATCCAAGCATCATTCTGTTCATTTTTAGGTCGAGCTCTCTCGACCTATTGCTATTGAGTTGCCTCTGAAGGGAGACAGAGCTGTGCACACGCATGGATTTCACACCGTGGGCGCGCACGCCCAGCCCCCCGGAGCCGTGCACATCTCTTGCTCCAACTGTGCACAGCCAGTCAGCCTTTCAATCGCGCGCACGCGCACACACACACACACACACACACACACACACACACACACACACAGACACACACCCCTTCCCCCCCTACAACTAAGCCCCACACCGCGCACACACACGCACATCCCCCAAAGCCTCCCACTTACCGGGTGTCCCTCTCCCTCCGCAGCAGGTCAGTCTCGGCATCGGCATCAGGCTCCATGTCTTCTCCAGCGATCCTCCTCATCTTGCGTGCACGCTCACGGTGACGTCTCGTGCGCCCACCTCGTGCACTACTCATGCCTGAACCTGGGTAACGGGATCGTTTTTGCGGTGTCTCGCGCTGGTGCGCGTGCAGCAGTTCGCCGGCGGTCTGTGTTCCTGCTGGTTAATTATGTTTTCCTTTAGGGGGACTATGCTGCTGTATAGCGCGGGGCAGGTCGGGATATTTAAGGTGGTCCCGCGCGCGGCCCGTGATGGTTCCTGCAGCCGGGTGCCTGAGCGCGGCCTTGGTGCTCGTGCGGCAGCGCGCCCGAAGGGCTGTCTGGGCCACGTTTCTGTTGCTCGGGGTTGGCCTGCTCCTACCCGCCTGGGCAGTGGTGTCACTTCTGCTGCTTGCGGGCGGCGCTTGGTGCCTGCACACTGGGCCTCCGGGGCTGTGTCTGCTGCCGGAGCCCCCGCCCAAAGCCTGTGCAAACGGCGGCCCTTCTCTCTCTCCTCGCGTCATGCTTATGGGCAGCTATCTCAGCTATCCTGAGGCAGGCGTCTCGGGGGCCCGGGGTCAGCAGCAGCGTTTGCGAGAGGCATTACACCGGCCGAACCCCGCCTACCAAGTCCGCAGCGTAGGCTTAGTTACGGGTAAGGGCGATGGCACTTGAGAGTGCGGATCTTTAATTCATAGTGTGTGTTCGTGCCATATGACTCTCTAAAGCTCAGGGCAATAGGTGCTTTTAGTGTCCATAATAAAATTAGAAGGATTCTGTGTAGCAGTAAACTTGTAAAGAGCCGTCCTCGGAGCATCCCTCTTAACCCCATGACTTTACAATCACGTTGGGGGCAAGTGGTTTTGGAGGGTGTTTCTATTGAAGTAAATGAAGGTAAACACGGTCTACAAAGCTGGCGATCTAGTTGTAGCGCATGGGGAGGGGCACTTTGCTTGTTCTTCATGTGTACATATTTGATTCATTTAAATATGTAATTTTATAAAACATTCCCTGCCTCCCACGGACCACAGGTTAAGAACCGCTGCCACGGGGCATTTAATGCTGCGAAGGGTTGATTCCACTTTTAAATCCCAGGCTCTGTGTCGATCGGGTGAGGCCAGGGGCCCTTCGAGGGCCCTCCTGCCTTGTTCTAATTGGAAACTTTTCCAGTCTGGCTTCTCTTTAAAAAAAAAAAAAAAAAAAAATTGTTCAATCAAGAGTGGTACTGAGGGGTTAGTAGGATCAAATCCATGTCAGAATATCAAGATAACCATTGACTATGTAATAGTTTACATTCAGATGTTCTGCATGCAAACTTATTTTATGTAGATATTCTGAACAGCAGAATGGATCCGATCCTTCTGGATCTAGACTCTCATGAGCGATTATTTTTTCCTGCTTCACCCAAAGTACATTGTGCATAAGAAACAAGTGACTGATGTGACTGCCTGAAGTTTTCTGTCTCAAGAAACACCAAGAGATCTTTTCAGGTCCAAAGTAGTTAGGGCACTATGCTTGGGTATGGATAGAATAAACCAAAAAGTGATGATGCAAAAAGAGAAACTGTTGTACATTTTACTTATTGTTGCAAAACAATAAAGCATAAATAGATACAAATTGGCAAATGCCAGGTAAAAGAATGGTGAAGTATAATATACATCATACATTATGACATAGATGCGGGGAACCTAAGCAAATACTCCCTTTACCTCAGCCAATAAAGAGAGCCAGGAAACAAATGCACTTACTGGCCGAAATGATTGAAAAACAATATTGAAACTGCAAGAGATTAAAAAAACTGAGAAATGCTGCATTTCTTTTTTTTAAACAAATTTTAATGTACAAATATTTTTAAATAAAATTCAGACAAAAGGAATCGAGCTACACTCTAGGACTCAAACAGCTACCAAGCACATCCTGCATAGGATAGGAGAAAGAATACAACCCGACCACTGTTACCAGAAGGGAATACCAGTAAACTGAAAAGATAATAAATAAAGTATGCATGGCATGCCTCACAGATTGTGAAAACAATGCTAATAAATGTAAGTACTAGTTTGCATGGAACACCAAAACCACTTAATGTCAAAAAGAAGCATACATTTTAACCATCAACTTAGTTTTGTTAAACACTGTAAAAGACTAAACAGCAGATAAAATCTGTATCTCACGTACACTTCTGGCAGCAGTAATTGCAAGTAGAAACACCACCTTCAAAGCAATAAATATGAGCTTTATTGAGGCGTCAACGTCAATAAAGTTACATCCCAAAGAAGGTACAGGAGACCCATAATAAGGGAACTTCCCTTTTAAAATCTCCATAATATTCTAAATTTATGACATATTAATGAAAACTAGGTTAGGTGACTTGCATTATGCTTTATCAGCTTACAAGGGACTTGACTATACCATGATTTTTCACAGTATTTTAGAAGTAACATTTCAGAGCTAATCTTGGAGCCCTCAATCATAGGACATTCGCGCCAGGATAGTTTGTAGTAGCAGAGCGCGATATAAAAACATTTATAACATAACATAACATAACATTCAGGTGGCAGATGACTCTCAAGGTGCTAAGCAATGAGCATCAACACCTCTTATTGAGATAGGTGTTCTAATGGAAACCCCTGCCCCAAAATAGTAAGCGGTCACAGAGATGTGGGCTCATAAAGAATAATGTTTGCTATGAGCACAATCATTGAAAAGGTGGTAGCGACAAGGTGATAACATTATAGTGCATAAGCTTCAGCATGGTAATCCCAGGCTAAAGGAATCAGATAAACTTTGAGACCAATTGTATTCTGTTAGCTATGTAATAGCGACAGAGAATAACTCTTAAAGACAGAAAGAGGTATCAGAAGCATAGCATTGTGGCTCAGATGTGAATGTGACGAGGATTCCAATGCTGTTCCTCCCTTTTTAGGTTGAGACTGCTTAGGCTGCGCGCATACGCAGTCTCGCCAGCGAGACTTAATGTCTCAGAGTAGCGAGGGTAAACCCCGCCCCTCTTCTCCATTGGCTGGCCTCCTGAACAGCGGCCAGCCATTGGAGAAGAGGTCTCTGTGACATCATTGTCTCGCTGTAAGCCCAGTCCTTTTCGGATTGAGGGGCGTGTTTTTTTCGTTTCTTTCTCTCCTCCAGACAATGGAGAAGAGGAGAGAAAGAAAAACACGCCCCTCAATCCGAAAAGGACGGGGCTTACAGAGCCCGGCGAGCGCTTGTATCAGAGCTGACGTGTTGGTTACGTGTGTTGGTACAGTTGGTGTCAAAGAAAGACATCTTCAGTGTAACCACGTTATCTCTACATTCTGTGAATTTCCACATACACACGTTTATGGGAGGGTGGCGGGTCTGCAGGCTTTCCTGGGCTAGATGTGCTGCAAAATGAGGTTATATCCACATAACTCTTTTGGGGAGAGACTTCCTGCAGGTAGTTTGACATGGCGTCTTGTTTCTCAAGGGATCTACAGTCACTTTTCCATAGGACAGTATGAACGGAGCAAAGGGCAGTGTTTAACTACATCTAGGATGCCCCCTTCACTCCCCAAAAACATAATTTCTCCTCCAGACTAACCGTGCTGCATTCGTTATTGTGTTCTAAGTCAACAGAGAACGGCAGAGCAGACACAATCACACGTATCCATCTCTCGTCTTATGCTGAACACTTGACCTACATCTGAGAACATGTTTTTAGCCAAGCTCAGTGAACCTGGGAGTGTTCTTTTAAAACAGTCTTCTTCCACGCTGGAAGTGTCCCTCTGACCTCACCTGCTTTTCGGACCAGTACCAGGTACAGCGTGTTTACCCAAGGTGGAAGAGATAAGAAGGCGGTCTGGGCTTAAAAATATTCGGCATTCTCATGCAAAACAATATTCTGTAAACCAGGATTTGCATCAACGTCCACAAATGGCTTTGATTTTATGCTGTTAAGGGACTTATAGGAGCGATTAATGGAACGGATGTGCAATTAGACGTTAGCGCTCTATTTGCATAATTAAAGGGCGAGGTAGCACCAACACATTCCAACTTCAAAATGGGAACATTTTGATGGGGGATATAAGGGCTGTATTAAAAGACGCACATTAACCTTATAAAAGTAATCACTAGCACAATGAAATGCTCACATGCTAGCCCTAGCGGCTGGTTTAGTTAAAAATCCCCTTAGGAGCTGTAATTTAGTACCCAACAATTTGCTGGAAGGGGAGGGCACATCCCAGCTGGTGCTCTGCTTATGATTCAGATTTTACATTGCTTTTGGTGGGTGAGTGTGCAGCGCATATGGGTGTTATCCCGCTGGCCCTCTTGTAGGTAAGAAGGACATTGTTGCAGCATTGGGGGCTGAGCAATCAGTGGCTAACAAACCCCCACAACAGGGAGCCTAATTATGATTTCAAATTAAGGTACTCCTCGTTGTGCAGCTAGAAGTGCAGCGCTTAATTTGAGCCAGTGGTTTCCGGTGCTCAGCGCTCTGTGTGTGTGTGTGTGTGTGTGTGTGTGGCTGTGTGTGTGTGTGTGGCTCTGTGTGTTTGTGTGTGTGGCTCTGTGTGTTTGTGTGTGTGGCTCTGTGTGTGGGTGGCTCTGTGTGTGTGGGTGGCTTTGTGTGTGTGGCTATGTGTATGTGTAGCTCTGTGTGTGTGGGTGGCTGTGTGTGTGTGGGTGCAAATGCAATAGGTCTCGTATTTGCGCGAGATTAAGCTATTAGGATTGCAAATGACAATGCCATTTATTTATCTGTTTTCAAAACACATAAATAGAGAGTGACCCCAGTCAGCAAATAATAACCACATCATTTAAGAATATAAAATATCAATCCTATTTAACAACTCAAGGTCAAATTGATACCATCAACTTCCGGAAATTAAATTGGAAATCAAAGAATAAACGACTGACCAATGTCTCTGCACTAAAACTGGCTAGTGAATGTCTCCAAGAAATATCCGCTACATCAATAATTGACCAATGGGTTAGCTTTATATCCAACCTACCTAACCAGAATGCGATCCATAATAACCCTTGTAATAGATATGTAACTCGGATACAAAAAAAAGAAACCCACATTAACCTTCCGTATGCAGTACAAAAACTGAAACGGACACGAAACAAACTAAGGAAAGAGCTGACAAAACTCCAGAATAAAGAAGATACAAAAGCTGAACTAAAGGACTTGAATCAAAAATTAAGGAAATTAATCTGGAATGAAAAAACCGCAGCTAATAACGAACGCTGGACCAGAATTTTTTATGCCAGTAATCAAGGAAACTCAAGGGAGTTTTGGAAGATGATAAATAACTTAACAAGACCTGATAAACCTATAGTTTCATCAGTACTGACTGAGACGGAATGGGTGAAATTTCTGGGGCACCACCTAAATTCGGAACCTACGGAAATTGGAACCAAAGATGAATATATATGGAAAGGTACTTTAAATCCTCAGCAAGATAATTATCTTGATATTACTAAAGAACAAATTGCCAAGCAAATAAAAAAACAGAAAGATGGAGCACCGGGCCCAAATGGTATTCCTTTTGCCCTGTATAAGGAGGACCCAGACACATGGGCAGAATATCTTGTTAGGGTTTTTAAAGAAGTAGTCCGGAAAGGGAGGATACCTGAAACCTGGAGAGGGTCCCTAATATCCCCGATCTATAAAAAGGGAGATTGGGCATTGCCTGGAAATTACCGATTAATAACCCTACAGGATACCGACGCAAAACTTTTTGCAGGGATCTTGCTAACAAAACTATCAGACTGGGCAAAGGACAACTGCATTCTTCCACCTAATCAAACTGGCTTTATAAAAGGTGTAGGAACAGCTACTAACATCTTAGCTCTATCAGTCCTAATCGACAAGGCAATTACAAAAAGGCAACCTCTGTACCTATGCTTTATCGACTTTAAATCAGCGTTTGATTGTGTGGACAGAGAACGTTTGTGGCAAAAACTATGCCTACAAGGGATTCCTTCTTTTTTACTTCACCTGATCCGTCTGCTACATACACATACTTGGGCTAGAGTACGTATCGGTAATGGTCAGTCACTAACTAGGGAAATACCTACGTTAGGAGGCCTGAAGCAAGGGTGCGTATTGGCTCCTCTACTATTTAACCTGTTTTTAGCCGATCTGACTGAGGCCTTGAATGACACAAATGCTCACTCGCCTAAGCTTGCCGATAAAACCATATCAAATCTACTTTATGCAGATGATGTCATTCTTTTAAGTTACACAAAGGTGGGATTACAACGCTTAATAACTCGTACAATGAAATATGCCACAGAAAATAATATGGTAATAAATGAAACCAAATCTAAAGTTATGGTTATTACAAAAAATTCAAGACGGAAATATAAATCAAAATCAAAATGGTTTCTGGGGAAGGAGAACTTGGAACAAGTTGAAACCTATAGATATTTGGGAGTCATATTTAATGACAACGGCAACTTTACCCCCCAAAAACTTGATATCACTAGGAAAGCGAATGTCCTAACCGCTGCATTTGGGATCATCAAAAAGTCAACGAGTAACCTAACCTATCAACCTCTCCTTAAGGTGATATCAGCTAAATTATTACCATCTCTAACTTATGGCAGCGAGGCCCTAAATGGGAAAGTTGCAATGATCATTAATAACGCTATTTCAAAAACTTTTAAATCCCTTTTCCGTCTTCCAAAAAATGCTTCACAAGCCCAGATCAGGCTGGAATTCGGTCTGAATAACCAGCTGATCGCACGAAAGGGTAATGCTATTAAAGTATGGAACAGAGTAAAAAATGATAAGGAGAACCTAATTTCTCAGCTTTTATGGAAAGAAATTGAAGGAAACAATAAATCACCAGCCTGGAAATACCTGGACATGGCTCTGGAAGAATTTGAGGTTAGAGGAATTTGGACGTCTCCTATAACACAGGAATCGTTCAAAAAAGCTGTGAATAAAACAACTGATTACCTATCAATGATAAGTGACAAAGCTACCTTTGTCAAAAGGAAACATGCGTGGTCAATAATAAATGGCTATACGAAAAAGAGGCCACAACAATATTTGGACACGGCATGGTCGCTGAAAAGTAAACAGCTTTTCATCAAAGCACGATTTGGAGTATGGCCGGGTGAAGCCCACGCACCACCATGGAAAAAACTCGATAATAACAAAATATGCAGGTTGTGTAAATTTGGTGGGGAAAATATAATAAATTTCTTATGCCTCTGTCCAGAACTGAGAAATGAAAGACTAACAATACTAAAAAGGTTATTCAATGAGAGAGGGATAAGGACATGTAGACAAGCTTTGATTCGATGCCTTTGCTCAGACGATCTATCCATTAACTCTGCCCTGACAACATTTTTAACAATAGTATGGAAAAAATTGGAATAATATGCTATTTTGAAATTACAATGATCATATATTTTCCCTAGTTCTGAACATATGAATTTGCTTTTTAAGTAGTTTTTAAAGAATGTCAACAATTTTAAGATTTACTGTTATTCTAAAATGTAATTTTAATGATTTACTATTATTTTAATGGAGCAATTGTCTTTTTTGTAAAGATTTTAATTAATCAATCAATAAAACCTTACTTACTAAAAAAAAAAACCACATAAATAAAAAGTTTGTCATTTACAATGCCAATAGCTCTAACTTTTCCGAAGGCGAGACCGTTGCATTGTAAATGCTTGTTTAAATGTTTGCACCACTGACATCCCAGACAATTCTCATCGGGATGCTCACATCATGTCACAAGTCATATCCAATTGTTTTAAGACAATGAGTAGAGCAAAATGCAAGTGGAAGGGTCACAAAAATAAGATTTCTGTATTGGGAGTTTACCTTTGTATCAATAGAACCTCACTAAGGACATTGTTCAGCCTTGCTCTTAAAGAAGTATTTGAAAAATCCTTTGCTGAAAAAAACAATCAGCCCAAACCGTTGATCAATTAAACCCTTCTTCTTCTGTTTGACTAGGAATTCTGGTATTATATGACCACCTCATAAAGGTCTTGAGCCTATGGTGGATCAGTACCTAAGACATTGTCCAGGTGAACTCAGATTCTCTTCTAAACGTGTGGTAGGACTTCTCACAGTAGTCCTCTTTTTCTCACTGACACTGCAAGGTAGTTGGAAAGCAGCATAGTAACACTTGGCATTGCTCCTCTCTGCTGTGGTGTCTAGGGTCGGACTACGGCTCTGCACCCTAAGGCCATTCTAGATGGGGAAGCGAAGCTATTCATAACCAAACAATGCGAGACTCCTCATCGTGACCAGTCAAGGTCCAAGGCAAGGTCCCGGTCCTGCAACAGATTGTTGTGGTGGTCCACATCTTTTGGCAAAGAAAAGGAAAAACACAGGAAGTCTAAGCTGGACTTTACCCCATTCTGCCATTCTTTTTTTTAAATTTATTTATTTTTTAATTTTTTTTATTGCAGATATACAAGGAGCCAATGGTGCAGTCAGTCTGTAGTAGCAAGAAGGTCTCACAGTTGGGGTTACTCGATGTCAGGAAGGGATACACAGCCATTTAGCCCACATCCCTGGGGTTGGGCGGCGAGTATAAGTAGTGTAATATATCTAGTAGAGAGTACCCCCCGTGGACGTACACAGGCAATCCAAGTTTCTGCCTTTTTGATTTTAGAACATAACCTAAGCCCTCCCCCCACCCCTCTCCCCCCCAGTGGGTAAAAGAACACACGAGTCAAGTTCGTACAAGGTGTACACATCCAACAAATAGACAAATGTTTCAGTCACTACTTCTTGCTCCCCCCTCTACCCCCAAACCCTCCCGGGACAATCAAGTATTCTAGATCAGCCGTACAGTATGGGGCCCGGCTCCTTATGGGATCAGCATCATTAGTCGTTATCACAGGTAGAAATCCCTTCGGGTTACGTCCCATTATCCCTCCTGCTAAGGGCCTTCCTACAGCCCCCCATCTAGCCCATGGTAGTGCCTCCACTTTGACCACACTCTATGGAACTTCTTCGGGCAGCCCCTCGCCTTATACGTAACCCTTTCCGCTGCCATATATAAGTCTAGACCCCATCTCCACTCCTCCAAGTCTGGGGGATCTGGTGCTCCCCAGTGTTTAGCTATATCGCGTTTGGCGACCACCAATGCAAGGACTAGGAAAATAAGTAGTGGGTGACTCAGATCCACCTCATTCGTCATACCAAGCAGTGCCAACTTGGGGTCCCGGGGTATCGATGCCTCGAGGACCTCTTCCAATTCCCTAAAACTCTAGGTCCAGTATCTCTGTATTATTTCACAGGACCATACCGTGTGGAAAAAGTCTCCCACCCCCTGAAGGCATCGTAGGCATCGTGGCTCATCTATCTTCCCCATCCTGCATAGACGCACTCTATCAAAGTATGTTCTATGGAGAAAGTTAAATTGAATAAGTCGTAGTCTAGCTTTTATTGCCACCTCCCGGGGATGCATCAGTACTATCTCCCAATCCAGGTCCTCCATCACCCCTACCTCTGCTTCCCATGTGAGTCTAAGTTTGGTTAGGTCTCCCAATATATGGTTAGTTAATGTTTTGTATGTTAAGGACACTGCCTGTCCCACCATCTGTTCCTGTAGAAGGCTCCCTTCCAGTGGTGCGTATTCAGGAATGTCAGTACGCGTAATGTTTTGGGCTACCCACGCATGCCGTAATTGTGTGTATTTAAAATGTTGTGTTTTATTGAGTCCGAACTCTGACTGAAGGGCTTGAAACGATTTCAACTCTCCTTTGGCTATGACGTCTCCTTTTGTGGATATGCGTTCTTTCCAACGCGTACGTTGGGTGTTCTGCCGGTGTATGGAGCCAGTCATTGATGGGGGTCAAATGCTCCGCCCAGTAGTAGGCCTCCAAGTTTGGGAGTGAGATTCCCCCACTATATTGGTGCCTCTGAAGCGTGGACAGGGCCACCCTAGCTTGCTTCCCTAGCCAAAGGAAGGACCGCAGATCCCCATGCATCCTTTTGAAGACCGCCGCTGGTATTGGGTAGTATTCATTTTGCAGGGCGTATAGGAATTTCGGTAGTATAATCATTTTGTACATGGCCGCCCTGCCCAGTAGTGTCAGTGGGAGCTGTCTCCAGCGGTCCATATCTGTTACTGCATTAGAGATGATCCGTTCCAAATTTCTTTGGAACGAAAGATTCGCATCCGCCGTTATGTAAATCCCAAGATATTGGAAGCCCTCAGTTGTTGTCAGTAGGTTCTCCGGTAGTCTCCCCCATTGGTTGCGTCCCCCCGGATCGTAGAGAATTGATTTGTGCCAATTGATTTTGTGGCCTGCCATCCCTCCGTATCTTTCTAGTTCTCTAAAGAGCTCAGGGATCGTGATTGCTGGATTGGTGATGTAAAGCAGGACATCGTCCGCATAAAGCGAGATCTTTTCCATGTTTAATGCCGCATCTTCACTAGTGAAGCCATAGATGTCGTCATTTTGTCGGATTCTGGCCGCGAGCACCTCTATGGCGAGCGTAAAGAGGAGAGGGGACAGGGGGCAGCCCTGTCTAGTGCCTCTCTGAATTTGTAACTCACGAGAGAGCCTCCCGTTTACCCTCACTCTGGCCCTAGGGTCAGTGTAGAGTAACCGCACCCATTTAATAAATTTAGGCCCGAAACCAAATCTGTGGAGTGCCGCAAATAAGAATGGCCAGTGGACCGCGTCGAACGCCTTCTCGGCATCTAAGGAGAGGATCCAGTGTGGGTCGTCTCTCCCCGCCACCTCTTGGAGCCAGTTGTGGGCTCTCCTGAGATTGAATTTCGTAGCCCTGTCCGGCAAGAAGCCCGATTGGTCTAGATGCACAAGGTCTGTTATGACCGTCCTCAAGCGGGTTGCCAAGATGGTTGCCAGCACTTTTACTTCCGTATTGAGTAGGGAGATCGGCCTATAGGAAGCACAGGTCTCCCTTGGCTTCCCCTCCTTATAGATTTGAACGATCGTGGCCAGTGCGAGATCTGGTGGTAGTTTACCTTCCGCACAAGCGTCGGCGAAAAGGCCCTTAAGATGGCGGGTCAGTAGGTCCGCTGTGCGTTTAAAAAGCTCTGGTGGGAAACCATTTGGACCAGGGGTTTTGCCCGGCCGAAGCCTGGCAATGGCCGCCGTGATGTCGTCCGATGTTATGTCCGCCTCCAGAGCCTCCAGGGCCTCAGGGGGTATGGTCGGTAGGTTGGTATTCTCCAAGTATTGGAGGGCCGTTTCAGGGGTAGCTAGGTCCCGAGCTGCATAGAAATCCTCGTAATGGGTGGCGAACGCATCTGCTATCTCCGTGTCCGTGTTTACCAACGTTCCTTCAGTCGTAGTGATGCTATCTATCCATCGCACCACTCGTTCCCTTTTGCTGAGCCATGCCAAAAGTTTCCCTGATTTGTCTCCTACATCATATAATCTATGTAGGGTGGCTAAGGATTGGGTCCTGGCCTCGTTAGTCACTAATTCCCTGTATTGTATTGTTTCTGGGCATCAAGTAACCGTCTCAGGGAGTCGTTAGACTTGTGGGTTGTATAGGCTTTCCCCCATCTCATTACAGCCATTTCCAGGGCCGCTACCTCCGTTTGGAGTTTCCGTCTTTCCTCCCTTAATCTGGACCTAAGTCTGTGTCGTAGGACCGGTTTTAGGGCTTCCCATAGTGTGACCTTCGAGTCCACTGATCCTTCATTTTCTACAATGTATACCTTGATGTCAGCTCTTACACCTTTTAGTATCGCCGTGTTCTGGAGATCCCACGCCGCGAGGCGCCAGGACCCCGTGTCCTTACCACAGTCTTGGCCCACTCTCACGTATAACGGTGAGTGGTCGGATATTCCTCTGGCCTTATAGTCAGCGACACCCCCAGATTCAGATATTGTCGGGACATGAAGACATAGTCTAGACGCGAGAACGTCCGGTGAGCCCCGGAATAGTATGAGTAGGTGTGAAGTGTCGGGTGGAGCCATCTCCATACATCGGTCAAGCCTATGGTGGTCATCTGGTCACAGCGCAGTCCTATGTTCCCCTCCAGCCTTGACCCCAGATCTATCTAGGTGTGTATTCATTACGTCGTTGAAGTCTCCACCCACCATCTGCATGGTGTCCGCTGTGTCCAAGAGTATGTTTGCGAGAGCGGTGTTCGTGCATGTTTGCAGTTTGGGAGGTGCGTAGACCGAGACCAAGGTATATGTGCGTCTATTCCAGGTGCCCTGTACTGCAGCGTATGTACCCTGTGGGTCTATCCATGTGTGGGTGACGGTAAAGGGTGGGGACTTTTTAACCACAACCACCACTCCCCTGGAGTCGGATGTATATCCTGCATGTGCCAGTACCCTGTAACGGCCCCTGGCAATGAAGGCGCGTTTCCTGTAGGAAAACAATGTCCGGGTCAGTTCTTTTTATATAGTTATGCACTAGGCCCCTCTTGACCTTGGAGCCCAGTCCAATAACGTTCCATGTCAGGATCCTCAACCTCCTGCCCTCCTCCCTAGGTGTATGCATGGTATCCGCCATCAGAAAACGTTATGGTTGTGGAAGACCAATCCCTCCCGACGGAGGTGATGTAGAGGTGCAATTCGCGTGACTGACCCTTCGCTCGTGTTTCTTCTGCTGCCAACCTTTCCCACCCACTCCCCAGCCCCAACAAACTAGGAAAACCCTTCCCCGCTCCCCCACACCACCTCCCTCCCCTTCCAGATGTGCCCCAAGACGGGACATGGCTTTCCGTAGGAGTAGGCCTGTCGCCCACCCACCAAACCCTCCCTTTCAAACACTCAAACACACCACAAAAGTGTAGAACAAAACGTAAGGGGGTGCCAACTTGCGTGCTTCCCTGTGACCGGCTGCCATTCCAGTACCATGTAACCGTCAGGTAGCAGAGGTTCTATCCACATCTCTATGCAATGAGATACACAGTTTGCCTCGCATCCGGGCACACATCCGTTTATGATTTAGAGTCCGGAATCTCAGATTCTGGTGCGCTGTGTTGTCCTGACAAGTCCTGTTCCAGCACACGGATCTCTTGTACCAGTGGGTGATCAGATTGTCCCTCTTCCTCTTCCCCTTCTCCTCCCGAAGTGCGACTGTCTAGAGCCTCCTCATCCTCGCCCTCCGAGCGGGCCGTGACGTGCAGTACTGCAAATCTCGACCCTGATCCAGGCGCCCCGCTTGGTGAGGCCGATAGATTCCGAAAATCCTGTCGCAGGAGTGTCACTTCCGAGCCCACCTCGCCAATCTTGGTCTCCAATGCCGCCCTTGACTCCTGTATGTCGGTCCGCGACGCCTGGATGGCCTCCATAAGTAGATCGGTGTCCGAGCGCGGGCATGGGGTCGCCGGGAGTCCATTCACCACCTGGCGCGGTGCAGCGAAGTTGTCCATCGGGCCATGCTTAGGCCCTTTCGGTAGTGTCTCCCTCTTCCTCATGATGAGTTGCAGTGGCCCAGCCCGTCCTCTTCCCACGTGGGGGTAGGATATGGTCTGAAGTTGCTCCCAGGCTTCTCAGGGTGTCGGAGGCTCAGATCCCCTCAGGAGTAGTGCTCAGATCCTCGTCCGCATGGGCCTTGGGGGTCTGCCTCCCCCACTCTCACGTCTCCTCCTTATCTGCACCGGGGAGCCTCGGCGTTTCACTTCACGCCGCCAGCCAAGGGCGTCTAGGTGCACTCTGCGCCTTTCAACGTGTGTAGTTCAGCCCCGTCTCTCCCAGCGGAGGGCGCCACCGCAGTCCCAGGGCAGTCCGGCCGGTACAAGGGCCACAGGTACCTGCGCCTTATCAGAGTACTGGGTCGTTCATCCCCTGATGCCTCTGCGTCGAATCTCACGCCCCCCGCAGTTTCTTCTGCCCCTGAATCACGGGGGTATGCCCGCCTTGATGCCCCTTGGTTTGTGAGGGTCCCGGGGCCCCGCTGGTCTCTCACTGTGGCCAGATGAACATCTCAGGTGAAAATGGCGCCTGCCGCGCCTGTGCACTCACCCTGCCGCTCCACAGGGTTTCAGACCTCGGTGTGGCTCAACCGCACTCCGCCGTCCTGGAAGCCGGGTCTCAAGGAAGTGGGCGGGGCCAGTCCTCCGTTCCCCGGGTATTCCCGCCGGCAATGAAGGGGCGGCTCACAACGCGTCCCTCAGATGGCCGCCGCGCCCTACCAATTCTAGCGCTAGATTCCCTGTGCCTGTAAGTTTGGAGACTGGATCGCGGCTCTCAGGGCCTCCGGCGATCCCAAACTAGTTCGGGCGCCATCTTGGTGCAGGTTGCATTGCGGCGGCTGCTCTCCGCCGGGAAGGCCAGGCTGATGTAGGCGCCAGTCCAGGGTGTATAAGGCTCGCAGTATCGCCGCCCACCTTCCTCAGGTCCGAGCCGTGGGCCAAGCTCCAGCCGTTACTGTGCTCGGCTCGCTCGAGCGCTGGCGGCCGCCATCTTGATGTAGTCTGTCGCACAAGCGGACGATTTCGGAATGATTTCTTCGTTCCGGGCGCAGTATGTTGCTCGTCTCTCGCCCTCAGTTGATGTAGGACATCTGCGGCTTCCCCGCCTTCGTTTTGGGGACGATATAGTGTGGTATGGTGTCGGATCTTGAGGCAGCTCGGCGGGAGCTCCGTCGTAGCACGTCCTAACCGGCCATGGTGTTGGCCACGCCCCCCCATTCTGCCATTCTTGAATCTCCTGAGAAGGCGCAAGGGTGTCATTGTGCCGCCAGGTCTCACTCCATGCCATGAAGATTGAGGACTTCCATAAAGCCATGCTGCAGCTTTTTTGTTCCCTCTGACGCACCTATGGACCCAAGGAGCCAAGAGGCCTTCCAACAGGGCTTCCGTAGACAGGTCTGCTGTCAACACCAGCTAGGCCCTCTAGGTTGATTCTGGATTCCGGTCTGACCTTGGTACTGGTTTCCTCTCCTTGCCACAACTCGTGCTGAAACACAACGCACCAACTCTGATTCTGGCATCTCCTACTCCGGACAACAGTGACCAAACCCATAGTGCTCTGCAATGCCTAGATGGTGCCGCCCTGTCCGACGCTGTACAAAAGAGCCTGAACTTCCTGCTGCAATAGGAATAAATGGTCCTCCACCAGCCAGTCTGAGGATGGTGGAATGTGGGACTAAGAAAATAGGAAAGGAGAGAAGTTCGAACAACATTTTAGGAAATTCCATCAATTTAAATAAAAACAAAAAATAGAAGGAAGTTTTCAGGTGGCAGTTTGCCACAAAAGTTAAGAAGAAAACAGTGAAAACACCAACCTCTCTCCCCCCCCAATCCCCCCTCCCCCCCAAATATGATTCTTTAGGGCACCATCAATAAAAATGAGTGGATTAACTCTTAGGCCCTGAGCAACTACTTGTGGTGACTTGTATGCTAAGTTGGGCAAAGGGAACTGTTTCACGTGTTATATGATCAAAAATACCAATATGTAACTCCACCTAAAAGCACAGCATCGTTAAATAGCTCTACATACTCTGAAAAATAATATATTCATAGTTGTGTCATTGCTAATGTTTGTGACATGTATTCTGAATTTTAAGATAATTTATTGCATTTGAAATTGCGTCTGTAACTTCAAGAGATGGAGAATCTTGAATTAAAACAGAAAACAATAGTTCAGGGTGCTGGTATACTACTTTCCAACCACCTTGCAGAGTGTCAGTGAATAACGGTGCTACTGCAAGCACATTCAAAGTCCTCTCTGTCATAGTTTTAAGAGTAACTTTGGAAAATGTGCGGGCCCCTGAAAAAAGGATAAACGCCGTATCAGGGAAAAACAACTATTTTGTAAAGTGAAGAGGCACCAGGCTCAGTGCCGATTCTGAATAAGGTAGTGCACAAACTTTAGATATATTTAATACATAACCAACATTGTAACCATCAATTTAGAAAAATTATTTTTATTTTCATTATTTTGGTTTTATGTTTTGTTCATATAAAAACACATATAAAAACAATGTATACACCATTTACTTCAATATTTGAATGGCTGCACATGGTGCCATATATTTCATTGATAATTAATAGATAACGTTTAGAATTCACAGTAAATCTCACATTATTCTTCACATTTAATATAGTTCCAACACAATATGCAGCAAAGATTTGTTGACAAATTGTACAAAAGAAACCACTGGTAGTGATGTGCAGAATACCACCAACGCGTTTCGGCAAATGCCTTCTTCAGGATTTGTCTTTTACCAGTGAATACTGTATTTTTCTTTTGGGAGATTATATCCAAACGGGCCCTTCCTCACTTGATCCAGAGTGTACTATGAATGATCCATCTAATCTGTAAGTATTCTTTATGGAGATTTTTATCATGCTGGCCCTTCATTGCCTGTACTGGAATATACTTTGATTTGCTGATAGTTCCCTCGCCCCGTTCCTGAATATGTATTTCCACTATTTTTGATGCACCAAGATCACCAAGATAGCGCCTAGATACTCCCGGGTGATTGTCGCACTTCCCAAATTTTATATTCATTTAATTTCATGTATTTGCCAATTAATTTCATTGACTGGGTCACTGATTATAGGGTTATATTCATCCATTTTAGTGACCATAACCCCATCACAGTTAGTCTTTGTAAGAAATTGAATAACTGGTTGGGGGGGGGGGGGTGAATCCCTACTCAAGCAGCAAGCACAATTCCTGTCGGGGTGAAGTTATAAGCAAACCTCAAATTAACCTGTGCTCGACACTCTGGTAGATTGGCACAAAATCAGCTAGGCTTGATTTAGCGACTAAGTGTAAAGTATTTATGCAGCACTTCAAATAGTAACAATTTGAAAAAACAGCTCACGAAAAATGTGATTCCTATTTAGAAAAATAGAGTAAAATGTAATAAATTATTTGAGACAAAAATCCAATGAGTAGAACCAGAGACTTTGAAGGATTGAAGGTTATTAGCAGCGATAGTGGCTGTTCTTAGATCCTGCTGAGAGAGCGGAGAGCTGAGAAAGCCGAGTTCGGAGCCAGTGACGGGGAGACGGAGCCAGTGACAGCACAGAGCGCGGAGCGGAAACTCGGAACACGGATCTTGGCGCGGTCACTGGGACGCTGAGGTGAAGGGCGCCGAGTGTTCACCATCTGTCCTCATCCCTGGGTGCCGGAGAGAGCATCTGGCGTCTGGTTTAGTGGACTCTGACCCTCTCAGCGCTGGTGATTTTCTGCGTCGTGCACCAGAGGTGCCTAGGAGGGAGGCCTGCACTGGTGAGCACAGAGAATGGAGGTACAGTCCTTTTCTTCCCTTCACTTTTCCCCTCCTATGTATGGTGAGCCCCACTTAGACTGCCCTGAGCCTGTCCTGAGCGCCTAGCGGGCTACTGACTATTGTAGAGACTGCGGATGGCGTAATACTGGGAGCTTCGAAGGTGAAACAGCCCGCCAGGCCTGTATCTGCATCTGCACCACCCGGTACTAGAACGGAGGGAGATGCAATGGCGAGGCTGACTTCTGAGGAGACATAGCCTGTCTTCTCGCTGTGGCCACAGCTACTGGACGCTTTCCTATCCTATGCTCACCCCACATATAGTTGTGACCAGGGCAGATCAAGTCAGTAGCAGGTAGCGCATTGTGGAGATACCGGAGTCTACGACTGAAAGAGAAGCCGCCTGCACGCGGGTTATTGCAGCGCATCCTGACTCCGGTTCCACTGTTCTGTGATTTTGGTGACTCTGGACTGCTTTATTTGTTATTTGTTATTCATGGTTACTTATGGTGTAACGCTCTGTCCCGTTGTCCTTGGATCTTTTATTTTTAGCAGAGAAAGGACCGTTCTGGCTCCCGTTGTTGCAGAGAGGGCTGTTTGTTTGTTTGTTCAAGCGCATTGTGCTCGGAACGCGGTGCTGAAAACCGAGGCGGAGCCAGCGTTCCGCAGTGTGCGATAGCCGGTTAAGGGTCCCGGAGCGACCCGAGGTTGCGGCTTGCAGAGGTCCCGTGAGCCGGCCGCTCCCCCTCATATGCCCGGGACAGTTTTTGGGGGCTCCACCTTCCACCCTCCAGGTTTCACCTTCCGGCAGCCTGCGGTGAGTAGAGTCGGGACGGCACACAGCCAGTTTCGTCAGCCTGTTGGGGGAAGCTGGAGAAAAGAAATCTGTGGCAGGTGGGCAAGCGGTGCTGCAGTGCTGGTGCAGTGCTAGAGAAAGGCACAGCGCAGGGAAGGTATCCGGAATCACTGGCATTTGTGTAAGGTTTGTGGACGATTTCTCCTTATATGCAGCCTACCACTGTTATAATCTTGAAATTAAAGGGACTGTAATTCAGTCTACAACAAATATATAAGAATAAGTCTATAACAAATATAACCAATAAAATTGAGACTGGTTACCTACGTAGAACATTTTTTGTGCAGGCCTATAATAAAATGACGGCAAGAAAACTTAGGTCAGGGCGATTACCTGTGGGTAGGACCTGTGCAAAAACTAAATCAAATCCCTTACGTAACAAGGACATCTCATGTATGCTATCGAAAGGGAAATGTCAACTATTTAGTCTATGGGGAAGGGGAAAGGAAAAAAATCTTCAAGTTGAGTCAAATACCGCGACCATTTGGAATGGGGGGGATAATGTGACTAGGAATGAGGATATAACGGTTAATACTGTCTGGTTGGTATGGTTGAGGCCATTGAATCACATACTATTGATAGTAAGCATGGAGGAGGAGAGCCCCTAGAATCCCAGAGGCATCCAGTACGATGTCCTGAGGACCTGATTGGCTCTTTAGTCCTTCTGTTATCCTTAGGATCTACTTTACCTTCTCCCAAGACGGCAGATGGATTCCCATACAGAATACCACACGTAATCATAGAAGAGCCCCTTGGTCCCTACTTAGTAGAGGATGTCCAAAATAAAGATTTTACTCTCCCTGATTTGGACTTAGAGCTCTGCAGGAGGTATATTTCTCATGATACTAGCAAGATTACAGAACTAGCAAATACCCAAGCAATAACAGCTCCTATAGGGCTGAAATTATTCAGTAGTACCCCCTCTAATAAATTTAATTATTCCCTTCTGAAATCACACCCCTCGTTGACCCCTTATCTAAATATCAGTGATACCCAAACCAGTCAAACAACAAGGAAGGATGTAATAGTCTTGAATTCATTAGTATCCATAGAACATTTATTATCCTCTATCCTAAAGCTACTCGAGAAATTTGTTGGAGGTTCTGACTGTGTGTTGGAAACTGTAACTCAAATATTAAAGGTATTGTTAAAAAGTAATCGGGAGAGGGAGACTAGTCCAAGTGTACATACTGAACAAGTAGAAGTGGAAGTAAAGGTGGAAGAGGTTCTAGAGAATATACTTGGTGGTGCTAGTAGTCAATCAATCTGTACTGTTCATGATGGTAATTCCCAAAATGATAGGATAGTGACTAAAGTTGTGATGTTAGAAAAGACCCCATAACCTTTACCTGAACCCATACAAGTTATCTCTGATTCGGCTCCAAAAGTAAAAGGCTTGGGGGCTCTCCTAGAAGGATAGATCAGGAAATATTCCCTATTTTTAAAACCCAGTTAAGTGGTGAGAAAGACAATGTCTTAGGAGCCTCGCACCTGAAACAAAAAGGGAGAAATGGGAAAAAGGAAAATAATAGAGGGAAAAAGATGCAATCAACACGACGATTATCAAAAAAGAAGCAAAGGAGAATTTGTTTTAAAGAAAACATTGAGGTTTCAGTTAGTATGGAGACTTCCTCTCAGCCCCTGCAAAATACATCACGACATATGAATTTGGATGATGAAACTGATTTTGTGAACCCTCAAAATAAAGAACTAACGACCGAGTCGATGGTGGCCTATTCGGTTCTCTAAAGGAGAGTGTGCTAATACCGTAGTAGAGGGCCTTCCATTACCTCTAACAGTGGAGCAGTTGAGGCCAGTTAACCTTTTTTCATCAGTACTTAACTCCCTGGCTGTCCTCTTCCCTGACACTATAAACATGAGAGGTAAATCAGAGATAACCAGTGTTGAACCCCTCTGGGGAAAATATAGACTCAATGCAGTTACATTGTATTCCTCTGTTTGATACCGATTTAATATTAAATAGGACTTCATTACTTAAATGTCTTTCGGAGATGGAAGTTTGAAACTTATACAAAGTAGTGATATAAATCTAGTCTCCATCTTAAATACAGAAGTTAGTTATAAGTTGAGGGTAAGGTTTAGTTCCAAAATGATTGCAAATCTTGTATTACAATGGTCAGAAGGACTCCAAAGCAGGGGAATTTATGTTATTCCACTCTTTGAGATACCCCGAAATAGAGCCCTCGACAATAGGTCTCTGTCAACTTACTCACATTTAGACAGTAGAGATACTTTGCATGAAACAGAGGTATTCAAAATGTGTATTAATAAAAATGGTATACAAGTGAAACTTAAAGAATGCCCCCCCTTTCCTTTAAATGGAATTCTAAGGAAGAGAGTCCAAAATGCAATTGGTTATCTGGGGTACTATCGGGCATATCTAACATTAAACATCTACAACAGCCATTCTTCTAGCAATTAACTAAAAATAATATCTTGGAATGCTGCAGGAATAAAGAATAGTAGGGAGAAGTTACTATATTTAAGTGCGTTAGATGGAAACGTGATTTGTCTTCGGGAGACCTGGTGCACAGAGGAACTGGTATGTAGGGATTATTTCACTTTAGATTGTAGAGCAACCCTGTCCAGGAGGAGACATGCAAAGAGAGGGATGGCTGGCCTACTGCCAATAAGATAAAATGGAATTATGATTACTTTAAAGACCCTAGTAATCTTTTTTGGCAGTAATGTTGTATAAAATTGATAATAATGTAAAACGTCCACCACTAATGTTGATAAATGCCTATATTCCGCCAGATGCCTCTCATGATGTTCTCTTAAAGGCAGTTTTTTTCCCATTAAAAAAGTTAACAATGTAGAACTTTTCCCTCATATAGTTCTGGTAGGAGATCTGAATTGTAAAATCTCTAACTCCACTTTGGATAGATTCCAAAATAAAGAAAAGAAGAATCCATGCAGATTCCACAGGCTCTCTTTCCACAAAATATAAGAACTAATAAGAGAGGGAAAATGCTTGTTGATGAATTAATGAAGGTTGATGGCATAATAGTAAATGGAAGATTTCTATCGGAAACACCGGCAACTTTTACTTGTAAAACCAATAGTGGAGAATCTATCTTAGATAATGTGGTAGTGGGAAGTTCATCCTTTTTCTTATTAAAAGACCTAAAGCTCTTTAATTCTTTCTGTAGTGATCATAAGGTACTAACTTTTTTTGTAAATTTAAATTTGTTTTCGCATGATCCATGGGCATTAAATGATGAATCTGTTAGTTTTGCTAAGAAAACAGGGAGATGTCATTGGGATAATAAAGCCATCTTAGGCTGTGACATCTTGGAGGTCACCTTAGAGAAATTGCCTAGTTGGAATGGAACAGAAATTGCAAGTTTTAACAAATTCATGACTCAAGCAGTAGAAATTGCAAAGAAGGTGAACCAAAGAAAAAGCATTAAAGTAGTCCCCGGACTCCTCCTGCCGTTAAATTTTGAAATAAATAAACTAGTTGGGGAACAGTACTTTAATTACTCTTCGGAAAGATATTAGAGTATTATTATTAAAAAGGAGAAGGACTCGGGTAAAGGTTAAGTTAAGAAAAGAGAGGGAAGATAACCTTTGGATTAAACTAAGAGAAGTAGCCTTTAAAGACTAGGTAAGAATATTTTGGTCTCATCGGGGAGGGATGTGGAGCTAGATCTCGACCACTCCCTGTGGCCATTGAAGAATGTAAATGGGTTAGCTTTAATCAGGATCTATATGTTGGGGAGAGGAGTTGGCCTAACGGCTAGTGCGCTCGACCTCGGACCTGGGGATCTGGGTTCGAGTCTCGGTAACGACGCCAAAACCTCCTGTGATCCTGGGCAAATCACTTAATCTCCCCGTGCCTAAAAATGAATGGGAGTCCGTTCTCATGTAACGTAACTGGTGCTATGTAAAGCGCTCTGATACCTGATTCGGTTCGGGTCTAGTTCGCGCTATATAAAACTCTGCAAAAAAAAAAATGCGATGGCAATTAAGTACATTGCACCAAAGGAAGACCCCTCATCGCCTTCTGAAAAAGAAATAGAAATGGCGAGCAGGGGGATGAGTTCCTCAGGAGCAATGGGTCCCGATGAATTACCAATCACAGTTTAAAAAAAATAGTATACTGTGGAGTAAAATTCTTTACCCGGTGTTCAAGTTCAAGTTCATGCTCTTCCCTGGCCTTGGGCTGTGTTCCCTCTTCTTTTAAATCTGCCATTGTTCTTCCTATCCTGAAGAAAGCCGGCCTGGACCCCTCCCTGCCATCGAACTTCAGGCCGATTTCTCTTCTCCCCTATCTAGGGAAGATTCTCGAAAGCTATGTGACATCCTGCCTCTCCATCTACATTGAGGAGAACAATATCCTGGCCTCTCACCAGGCTGGCTTTCGACCCGGCCACTCTACTGAGGGTGTGGTCCTTGCGGTCCTGGATGAACTTAAGGGGAAGGCCAACAGCAACCTCCCCCAGGCCTTGGTCCTTTTGGACCTGTCCGCTGCGTTTGATACGGTCGATCATGCCATCCTTCTCGACCGGGTCAGCGCAGCGGGCATCCAAGGCATTGCCTTCTCCTGGATCGCGTCCTTCCTTCAAGGCAGATCACAGGCAGTTCACCTTTCTGACTTTTCAGCTCCCCCCCTTCCGGTCACATGTGGTGTACCTCAAGGCTCTTCCCTCTCCCCCCTTCTTTTCAATCTTTATATTCGCCCCCTCATCTCTTCCCTTCTCGAGCTGGGGGTCTCGGTGTATAACTACGCAGATGACCTCCAGCTCGTCTTTGATCTCTCCTCCCCTACTGACTCTCTTTCCAAGTTCTGCTCTACTCTTGTTTACATTTCCCAGTGGATGAGCTTCAATCATTTGAAGCTCAATCCCGACAAGACAGAGCTCGTTCTCACTGGTGGCTCGTCTAATCCTTGGTCCTCTGCTCACTGGCCCCTTTCCTTTGGCCCTCCCCCCTCCCCAGCTTCCTCCGTCCGGACTTTGGGCATCAAGATCAGTAATGATCTATCTATGCATACCCAAATTAGTTCCGTTGTCTCCTCCTGCTTCCTCTCCCTCCGCCTCATTCGCAAAATTTCCCGTTTTTTTTCTGTTGATGCTCTCAAAGCCATTATCACGGCCCTCATTACATCCCGCCTGGATTATGGAAACGGCTTGTACGTCGGCATTCCTGCCTACGAAACTCGCCGTCTCCAGGCCATCCAAAACCAGGCGGCCCGTCTTATCCTCCGTCTTCCCAAATCCTCCCACATCACTCCGGCCCTCAAAACCCTTCACTGGCTCCCCGTTCATTTCAGGTCCCAGTTTAAACTTGCCTGTTTGGCCTTCCGGGCGCACGCCCGTTCTGCTCCGCTTTTCATTAACTCTTTAATTTCTTCTCATGCCCCTAGTCGCTCTCTCCGTTCTTCCTCTCTTTCTCTTCTTCACGTCCCCCGCTTCCGTAAATCCCGCACCGGGGGCACCCGCTTCTCGGTGCGGGCCCCCCAGATCTGGAACAATCTCCCTCTTTCCATTCGCTCCATCCCTATCTTTTCCCACTTTCGTAAAGCCCTCAAAACTTTTCTTTTTCTTCAGGCTTTCCCTGGCTAATCCCCCTGGGCCCCTCTGCAGATACGGTTGTGTTCCTTAGCGCCAGGAAGCCGCTTGGCCGCAGTGCGCTTTAGAAATTTCTTTTTCATTTCATTTCATTTTCATTTCATTTCATTTCATTTCATTTCAAGTACTGCTATGAAAACAAAATGGTTCCCCCCTCTTGGATGGGGAGTATAATAGTCCATCAGTTCAAGAAAGGAGATCGAGATGTTCCTCACAACTATCGTCAAATTGCGAAACTTGATGCAGTGGGTAAAGTTTTTGCTAAATGCCTCTTGACCCAAATTAATGACTGGGTGGATGCGGTTTAAATGTTGCCGTTGAAGCAAACCGGGTTTAGGACAAAGCATGGAACAATTGATAACCTAACTGCACTACAGGTAATAAATGATTTCTCCACAGCATTCGTTAAAGTAGATTGTCTCCTGCTTTCTGGGTATGTCGGCCACTCTTTTGGAGTTAGTTCATGCTCTCCATACGGATACTTGGTGCAAAGTCCTAATGGGAGTGGAAAGAGGTCTCTCACAAACCATCCCTACTTCAAATGGCCTAAAACAAGGATGTTTATTGGCTCTCCTACTTTTCTCCCTATATATCTTTGATCTTCCTCAAAACTTGGCCCAAAGTGAGGGCATCGCCCTGTTGATGGGGGGGAAAACCGATTGCATGTCTACTTTATGCAGACGACATAATAATATTGGATCTAACGCCTAGGGCAGTGGTTCCCAAACTTTTTTGACCTGCGGCCCCCTTGACCTAATGGCCATGGCTTCCCATTATGTCACTTTTTTTCGGGTGGGGGATGTAAGCCCAGACTCAGAAGTACTTTAATTTTTTTCCAAGAAAATAATTGGGATGAAGCCGATGAACATATTATAATTATATTTGTAACTAAATGAAAATGAAAGCAGTTGTTTAAGTGCATAGAAACATTCCTGTGTCTTCAGGTGCCTGTGTTAATCTCACTGTGCCTGTGTCGTGATCTTCTTGACTCTGTTAGTGCTAAGATGTTTTGATTCAGCTCAATGTCCCTGAACTTGCTTAGGGGCCCATCACTCTTGCAAAGGCGCCTAGATGCTCTGTTTTATCCCTAAAGATGTTTAGATGCACCACCATGGCCCATAAGGAAATCGTCAAAGGTACTCACTGTCTTTGATTTGAAATGGCTTCAATGCACGGCTACTCTGTCCTAGAAAGTGCTTTGATGCACATCCTAGTCTGAGTCCCTGAAGGCGCTCAAATGCACCCTTATCCCTGAAGTCAGAGGTACCCTTCCTCTCTGTGTCACTACCAGCTGTGACAACCCCCCGTGCACTGCTTCTACATTTGAGATATCCCCTTCCTGTATGCTTCTTTCATATGTGAGACCCTATCTCCAATGGCTACTGGAAATGTGAGGAAAACAACATATATCACACATTAGGGCATAAATACAAAGCAGTTAGGTAATGCATAACACAGAAGAATTGCCCAAAGCATAACCATATCTATATCACCATAAGTCCCCCGTATTGCTGATATCACGAAGCCATGCCATAAACGTACAAGTGCACAAACAACAGTTGATGGACAGAATGCAGAACAATATCATACATTCACCCCAGTACATAGATCTGGGCCTAAATCCATCATTTTTTTGCACTCCACACCACCCCAGTTCAGACATGGCCATACGCAAATCAGCCTTGACCCTGTGCCTCATGGGAAGAGTCCAGCCCGAACTGCCAAGCCATGTCTTTCCTGGACCGGAATCAAGCATCCTAGGACCGGTTTCTGGCTATCAGCCGTCTTCAGCCAGGCTAGCTTGACTCCAGTGGTGTGGAGAGCATTGGACTCACGTCTGAGCATACCCATCCCACTCGGGGTGACAAATGCAAAAACAACAGTGGATGGACTGAATGCAGAACAATGTCATACATTCACCCCAGTACATAGATCTGGGCCTAAATCCATCGTTGTTTTGCACTCCACACCACCCCAGTTCAGACAGGGCCATATGCAAATCAGCCTTGACCCTGTGCCTCATGGGAACAGTCCAGCCCGAACTGCCAAGCCATGTCTTTTCTGGACCGGAATCAAGCATCCTAGGACCAGTTTCTGGCTATCAGCCGTCTTCAGCCAGGATAGCTTGACTCCAGTGGTGTGGAGAGCATGGGACTCACGTCTGAGCATACCCGTCCCACTCGGGGTGACAAATGCAAAAACAACAGTTGATTGACAGAATGCAGAATAATGTCATACATACACCCCAGTACATAGATCTGGGCCTAAATCCATCGTTTTTTTGCACTCCAAACCATCCCATGAGGCACAGGGTCAGACTGATTTGCATATGGCCATGTCTGAACTGGGGTGGCAGAGTGGGCTAAAGAACGGTGATGGATTAAACCCAGATCTGTTGACTGGGTGTGAGTGTTTGATTGGTTCAGATGCTCCGTCCATCACCACCCCCTTTTGTACCACTTTGTTCGCCATAAGTTGGCAGGGTATGCTCAGACGTGAGTCCCTTGCTCACTTTGCCACTGGATTCAAGCAAGCCGGGCTGAAGACGGCTGAAATGCCAGAAACCGGTCCTCGGAAGCTTGTTTCTGGTCCAGGGAAGGCATGGCTTGGGGAGGAGGGACGCTCAGCCCCCATTACCGAGCCATCAGAGGGTCTGGGAAGCCCACCCCTGGGGTCAAACATATTGTGTATGGTAGGGGGTCTCAAGCCGTCCCCCTCCCCGAACCATGACATTCCCCGGGGTACCCACCCCGGGATGAAATTTAGCAACATTTTATTTATGAGGGGGTGGGGGACACCGGGCCCCTCTCCCTGAGCCTGGGCGGCCCACCTACCCGGGCCGATATTGCCCCCGGGACCCCATCCCCTGTGGCATGGCCACGATGTTGTGGACTGCGGGGAAGCCTCAAAGCCACTGCAGTCCCTGCCGGCTCCCCGCCTCCTGCGTGGAGCCGGCATTGCTTTTGGGCAGAGGGAGGTGTATGGAAGCGAAAGCATTTTCAATGCTCTCGCTTCCATGAAGGGAAGCAGAGTTTGCTATGGCATGGCGGGAGCAGTCCTCCTTTCATGCCATAGCAAACTACAATGTCCTGGGGTGGGGGCCCAGGACATTGCTGGAGACAGCCCTGGGGGGTGGCAGTCTCCAGGGCCATTTACAGCTTTAGTAGTGGGGAACATGCGTCCCCCCCCATCTTTGAAATAGCCCCGGGGAGGTGGTGGTACCCAGGGCTGTGGGGTTGGGGGCTAGAGCCCCCTATGCATCTTTGAATTTAGCCCTGGGAAGGTGGCGATCCCCGGGGCTATGGGGTGGGAAGCAGGAGCCCCCCCACGCTCATTTATTTTGAAAATAAAGTCCTGGGGAGGTGGCAGTCCCCTGGGCTGTGGGGGCCTTGTTGCCCTTCTTCATTCAATGAATAAGCCCTGGGGAGGTAGCGGTCCCCAGGGCATGCAGGGGGGCGTCTGGCCCACGCATCTATGTTTATCATTGCCCCCCGGGACCTGGCCCACCCGAGGGCTTAAAGAAAACAAAGCGCTGGGAGCCAACACTTTGTTTTTTTTTTTGTTGGGATTCGCGGATCCAATGCGAATCCTGCCAATTATTATTTTTTTTTATGCTTCATTTTGCCCTGGGGATCCTGTGGGACTCCCTGAGCAGGCCTAGGGGATCAGGGTGTTTCTACCCTGCCCCCTTTTCTTCTTTCTGGACCTTTTTTCTTGTGACTCTGTTCAACCGGGTCACTAGATGGCTGCCAACTCTTCCTGGTTTGAAGTATTGGCAGCCAATCAGATTTATTTTTGTGTAAATAGCACATCAAATTAATGTATAGAATATATGTGAAGTAAATATGTTCTGTTTTATGAAACGTTGTCTTAATAAATTAAATATGAATATTTTGATATAAATGGATCTCATATGAGTATTCGTTGAGAAGTGGAAAAATAAAATGTAGTGACTGTTTAGCGATTTTGTAATTCTATCAGGGCGGCAGTTTAATGTTTAGTTGGTTCTTTCCCTTGTTCCGCTCCCTGTATTGATTATCAAGGGCCCTCTTCCTTGTTCCTGAAAACCCATCCGGGAATATCCTCAGAGTGGGAGCTGCATAGGGCAAGAGGGAGCCTGACAAGGTGTACAACGAGTCTCTGACAAGCCATGTGGCACAGGAGTGTGTTTTTAACAAACAAAGCACTCTTACTCTTAAATAACTATGGACCAGATGTAGGTAATCCAGATTTACCGATTCTAATATACCGAATTTTATCGATTCGGTATTTTAGAATCGGTAAATGGGATGTAGGTAATAATTCGGTAAGTGCACCCCTGAATAGTGTATGGGTGCACATGTGGCACACATACATGCCCTAAGGGCATGTATGTCTGCCATGTGGCACTGTAATAATTTGCAAAAAATTGCTTCTTTTGTTTTTTTTTCGATATTTACCACCAACTTGTAGTTGGTGGTAAATAACGAATCCTAAAATGGGAAAAGCACTCATTTGAGTGCTCCCTACATTAAGGATTCGGTAATTTACCGAATCGATATTTAAGATTTCGGTAATTTACCGATTCCTTAAATTACCGATTCGGTAAATTACCGAATCCTAACATTAGGCTCTACATCTGAAATGCCTAATTCCGGTCGGTAACGGCCGAAATTCGGTAATTTCGGCTGTTACCGACCGGTATAGGGCGACCTACATCTGGCCCTTAGTTTGTGGGGCAGTGAGTGAGAATGAGCTGACTGGAAGCATGCACAATCAACAGCACTCTGTGTGGACGCCCATATTCACACGACAGCGGATTGATCTTAACTTTGAGACATCTGATGTATTTTCACAGATAATTCACTCATCAAAATAAAGGAAACACTTACTTACCATTCTAATATGGTCACTGCCGTGGCTTTCTGTAAGACAAGCCTATTGCTTACATCTGTTGTTTGGTTCTGAATTAGGGGTTGAAAGAATAGATGGATGACTGAGAAATTGAATGTATTAGTGGGTTAATGATTTAGTGAGTGCATGTACAGGTGTATGATTCAATGTATGAGTGCATCGATGGTCAAGGTGAGTGCATGGATTGATCATTGCATGGATGTAAGTTGTGAACCTCTTATTGTCTGAATAATAAAAATAATTACAAAAATTATACTATACAGTACGTATCCGACTATATTCTTACATCGACCATATATATCAAAATCATCAAGATTAAAACAGAATAAGTTAACACTTGTCCTAGCCCACCGTGATCCATACGGATTAATCCAAAAGTGGCAAGTGCTTGTAGCAGAGGACATCTAATAATTTTAAATAAAAAAGGACATGCAGCATTAAAATAAAGCTTTCCACAGAATAACCTTATAGTACATCAGAAAGTGACGTGCCCAGTGCCTATATACAAAGAGCAAAGCTTTTGCCCATTCGAATACAACCTGCATGCATAAACATTCGTCAAAGTTGCACATAGGATTCTATTTAGCTTAGCCCGATGAAAACCATAGTTTACTTTAAAGTGGCTAGTCCTTATGACAAGGGGTGTACTGTAATGCCTACATACCTAAGAGCGTTAACAATAGGGCTTCCCACAGTAGAACCGTTCAATACATTAAAGTGTCAAGTGCTTATGTACAAACAATACTGCTTTTTTTCATAACCCACAATTGGCCTTACTTGGTAATTCAAAGTGCGATGTGTTTCTATGCAATATATGACCATCAATTAACCGATGCTATGACCTATTCAGGCAGAGGCAATAAAACAGTCCGGGTGCATAAACATAGAGAGAGTAAACAGCATGGATGGATGGATGGATGAATGAATGAATGGGTAAGTGCCAGCAATAGTTATCCATCATTCTATGTACTCATTTACCCATTCACATGTCTTTTCACATCTACCCACTGAATCTTCCAAACGAACACCTACTCTTCCATCCATACAAACCCACCAACAAATTAAGCTCCTTTTCTTAACGTTTAAGTTCTTTGGTACTAAATAGCGCTTCACTCATGCCGGTTCAAACATCGTGGGCAGCATCACACTCTCAACTTCCAGACAGGTAGAAATATGGCTATGGTTGCTGAATTTGACTGAGAAATGATTTAGCAAACTCATAGTAAGGGTAGCACGCTTGTAGTTTGACATTGAAATACATTTAAAAAAAGGTTCAATTTCCAGAATATACATCTGTGTAGGATGAAGCACACTTTATTGAGAAATGTTGTTTTGGGGGGTCCAGGGGGTTGATTATCATTTATGGGAAAGTTAATTTTTTGCTGCCTATCCCCGCCTTTGCTTTCATCTCTTTTTCATCTAGTCAGTACCTTACAATTGTTTGGCACACACTGTGCTGAAAGATGTTACTTTCATTTTATGTCGGTACATACACTTCTTTTATGTAGCCACTCGAGTTACTAAATGCACAGCTTTCTCATTCATTTTCCTGTGCAGAGAATGAACAGCAAATTGAGCCACATGAAGGAGAAAGTCAACGAGGGCCAGAACCCCTTGCCGCTGTTTACCTGTCTACATGTCAAGCCTGATGTTTCAGAACTCATGTTTGCAGGTATGATGTTCCTTATAATGGGACCCTTTGACTTCGTTTATGGTACTCCTCACAGCAGAAGAGTACACCATTTTATTGTATTTATTTTTTCTTTTGAACCAAAAAGTGATTACAATACATGAATTGCATGGGTAGTTATATACTTATATACATTACATATATTATTTGGCCATACATGACCGTTTACTTAGTAGCAGTGGAGAAAAATATGAAGATTAGGTCTGTAATGCGCGATACATAATCATTAACTGTTACAGATATTTTCGACTATAACAATCAAGACTGAAGTATTATATTTCTAATCTTTCAAGGTCTGTGCGCAACCAGAGCAATCTACATGCCTATGTGTTTGTCAGGGTGTCTTTTGGGTGTGCCAGTAGGTATGTTTTGAGGGGATCCCATATGTCTCTGGGGCGTGAGGCTAAGGGGAGTAGTTCAGCATAGGTGAGTGTTTGATCCTGCCAGAATATCATCTCTCTGAGCCATTCTTTGAACTTGGGGCTCTGCGCCGTCTCCATCTACACGCTACTCTGCGCTTGGCTAGTAGTAGTCATATTGTTATTGTTATGTGGTCTCTTTTATAGCGCACGGCTACTCGAAGGAGTGTCCCGGCGCTTTGGCAAAGAGAACTGCAGAAAGGTACACAACACAGCAACTCACAGAGGGCCCAAGGAATATCATAGGGAGAAGAGCCAGGTCTTCAGCTCCTTTCTAAAGGAGAGCAGACTATTGGCTTTCCTTAGGGAAACAGGAAGCTCATTCCAGCATCGAGGTGCCAAGTATCGAAAGGAGCGACCTCCAATCCGAGCGCGTCTAATAGGGGGACAACTGCTTTGGCCAACACGGCCGACCGTAAAGTCCTCCTCGGCGTGTAAAAGGCCATGCGCTTCCCAATGTATTTAGGGCCAATCGAATGAAGGGCCTTAAAAGAAAGGGTCAGAACCTTGAAAGTAATTCTTTTAGAGATGGGAAGCCAGTGCAGTCTCTTGAGCAGCTCCGAGGCTTTAACCCTACGCGGAAGACCAAAAATGGCTCTTGCCGCAGAATTCTGCACTATTTGCAGGCATGCCAGAAGGTATTTGGGTAGCTCGAGGTAAAGGGCATTCGCGTAATCCAAACGCGAGCCTATCAATGAGTGAACAATGATTTTTTTATGTTGCAGAGACAACAACGGAAGAAACTTCCGTAGCATTTTCAAAATGCCAAAGCATTTCCCGGACAACCCAATGATCTGGGGTCTGAAAGAAAGGCCATCATCGCACAACACACCAAGGTTTTTGGCTTTTGCAGAGGCAACATCAGGAGGAAACGTGTCCAGAGGCCACCACGTCTTCCAGCTGGGATCAGGCGGACATCCGAAGAAAAGCAGCTCCGATTTATCGGAGTTGCATTTCAGACTGTTCCCCCGAAACCAGTCAAACACAGCGCCCAGACATTCTTTGATCCGACTACCATCGAAGACCTCACCCTTATTACACGTAAAAAGGAGCTGGGTGTCATCAGCATAAGATATGATCCGGGCACCGAAGGATTCCGCTAACGCCGCCAGAGGGGCCATATAGATATTAAAAAGGGTGGGGCTCAGGATAGACCCCTGAGGAACCCCCACCTCCAGCGGCGGCATTTCGGCGGAAAACGGAGGTGCCCAGGCCACTTGTCGGCGGCCGGTCAGAAATGACTTAAACCAGTTCCACACCGTCCCACGAAAACCGATCTCCCAGACTCTTAGAAGGAGACCGTCGTGGGGGACGGTGTCGAAAGCCGCCGACAGGTCCAACATCACCAAAATAGCCTTACCCCCGAAGTCAAGGGTCTCTCTGATGGCATCGGTGATCTCAAGGAGGGCTGTCTCCGTGCTAAAATTAGAAACAAAACGTCTGTATCCAATATCTATATTTTCTGTGTAGCCTTATAAAGCCATCATGAGTGAGACTTGTATGGAGGGCGTAGTCATTTGTCCTATAGCTACGGATACTTGTCGCCAGTATTCCCTAACATTGTTGCAAGCCCAGGCGAGCCCCTTCTCTACCACATCTGTTGCATCAGTCATTGTCTCGAAGTTTGTATTTATACATTTTGGCATGAGTATGGTAGGTGCGATGTAGAAATTTATAGTTTGTAATGCGTACCCGGGTGCTAGATGATACTTGTTCCGTCTGTGTGTAGCAGTAGGTCCACTGTTTGTTATTTCCTTCCCGATATCTGTCTCCCATTTCCCCTTTGCAGTGCACTGTTCCAGGGCCCTATTAACATATATGCTATGATATAATGTAGACACCACATGCGTAGCTGTTTCAGTCTGTAATATCGTATGTAGTGGGGTTAATGTATGTAGTGGGGTTAATGTGTGCTGTTCCTGCGGGTGTGAAGGTGTGTATTCCTTAATACCTTGCTGTAGTCTGATATACAAGATGTCCATAGAAGAAGGCGCTAGTTTTGAAAACATCTGTTGCAGTGTACGGAATTTACCATTTAGATACAGGTCCCCCAGCAGCTTATGTCGAACTTCATTCTTGTGTTTTTGAAAACACATTCCTGTAATACCGGCATTAGTGAATGGTATACTAGGGGAAGCAAAGGTGAGTAAAGCATTGGGGCTTGCATCCATTTGGCGATTTGCTGCCAGGCTTTCACTGTGCAAGAGCCTGTTGTAGGGGGCGCATCACGGGGTGAGTGTGTGCTAAGTATGACACCTTCTAGGATATAGGATCTGCCAACCATTGTTCTACTGCCACGTGTGGCATATACTTGGGGGAGGGGGAACCAATATTGGGCATAATGGGCCTGGGCACAGATATAATATAATTCTAGGTTGCGTACGTCAAACCCTCCTTGAGAGTATGGCCTAGCAAGTACCGTCCATTGCAGTCTGGGCTGTTTGCCACCCCATGTGAGCCTAATCATTTCTGTGCGTAAGGACGTGAAGAAGTGCCTACAGGGGTCAAATGGAATATTCATAAATAGGTTTGGGGAGAATAACAATTTTTATGAGGGAAATACGTCCCGCCATAGATAGTGGGAGCGAGATTCATTTCGTCACGAAGCTAGTGATTTTGCCAGGGTTCTACCGTAATTTAGACTCATCAGTTCGGACCTATCAGTCGCTATGTGTATTCTGAAATATTTCACCTCTGCGTCACACCATTCTATGGGGAAGTCGGGAATAAATACCTACACAGGTGTAGTAAGCGGAAAGATCTGAGATTTCCCCAGTTTATTTATATATATATATATATATATATATATATATATATATATATATATATATATATATATATATATATATATATATATATATATATATTCACTGAAAAAACCATAGGTTATAGACCATATATAGTTAGGAATTAGCATTTAGAAAACCTTATTTTACTCACACAAAACCATTGAAATTCCATATATAGTTAGTTGCACTAACTATATATCGCGCACCCGCAATCCACTGCTGATGATGTCACATATTACATCATTCATGACATGGTCAGTGACATCACTGATGACATCACTGATGACATCATCTAGTGTCTGTGTGTTTTTGTAAAGTTTAAATACGTTTTACATATTGAAGAATGACTGGATGGATGGAAGACTGAGTGTGTGTGTGGCTGGCTGGGAGGTGTGTGACGCTGTGCATATCAATGTGTACTTGTATCAGTGATTGTATAAGAGAGTAAGTATGTGTTAGTATATGTGTGAAAAGTATGGTGTTCTGTGTTTAACTATAGATGAGGAAATCGAAGTGTGATTGATTCTTCACAGGACTGACTAGGTGTATGAGTGCATATGATAGTGTTCTAATAATAACTGACTGTATGTATGAGTAATTGTATGGGTGAATGAGTGAATGTGTGTGTAGACGTACGAATCAGTGAGTGCGTATGTAGTAACTGGTATTGGTGTGTCATGATGTCATCAGTGATGTCATTTGAGATGTCATCAGTGATGTCACTGAAGTATGGTGTTCTGTGTTTAACTGTATAGATGAAGAAATGGAAGTGTGATTGATTCTTTACAGGACTGACTTGGTGTGTGAGTAACTCCATGGATGAGTGGCAGTGTGTGACTGTCTGCATAGGTGTATGAGTGCATATGATGTTGTAATAATGAGTGACTGTATGTATGAGTGATTGTATGGGTGAATGAGTGAATGTGTGTGTAGACGTAGGAATCAGTGAGTGCGTATGTAGTAACTGGTATTGGTGTGTCATGATGTCATCAGTGATGTCATTTGAGATGTCATCAGTGATGTCATCAGTGATGTCATTTGAGATGTCATCAGTGATGTCATCAGTGATGTCACTGACCATGTCATGAATGATGTAATATGTGACATCATCAGCAGTGGATTGCGGGTGCGCGATATATAGTTAGTGCAACTAACTATATATGGAATTTCAATGGTTTTGTGTGAGTAAAATAAGGTTTTCTAAATGCTAATTCCTAACTATATATGGTCTATAACCTATGGTTTTTTCAGTGAATTTTCAAGGTTTTGTAAATGCTAATTCCTAACTATATATGGTCTATAACCTATGGTTTTTTCAGTGAATTTCATTGGTTTTTTAACAGCTAATATATGTAGCTGTAAAATGTATTCTTCTTTAAATCCAAAAATATATTTTATATGTTTATTAATAAAAAAAATTTTAATATTTTTTTTTCTTCGTTCCCGCTTCGCGAATCGGGAAGCTTCCCGTTAGCTGACCTTGATGCCGCGAAATAGACCGCGAGCCGGTAAACGTTTCTTTACCGCAACTGCCGCGTTAGAAAACAACATCGTGACGCCTCCCGTCTGCATGACGTTTCGCGTTGTCGCGTGATACGTCATATGACGTGCTACGTTAGCGAACTGGTACGCTTACCGAGTCGCAAAGCACAGGTTTCTGGAAGCAAACCGGGAGGCCCTGCAAAGCGCTTAACGTAAACACAGCAGGTCATGTGACTTGGTAATAACACTTTTCATTGGTTCATTTCACTTTTGGTTTCCTAATGATGTAAGACTAGGTCATATAATCTAAAATGAACACTTTTCATTGGTTGAGAACTATTGTTTTTCCCAAATGATGAAAATCCCTCCTTCTTTCCTCACTCTGACTTTCATCATTGTGAGAGAAAGACCCTTTGTTACCAGTGAGCAATGGCTTCTTTAGTAGCTTCAGCTGGTGCTTCCCCACCACCTCCACCACATCCAAGGAAGAGTGGACCACCTGCTCAAGTTATAATTCAGCAAGAAGAGGAAGAAGAGGAACAGGACGACGAGCACGAAGAGAGGCACTTTTTGCCTGAGGAGCCCAGGACGTCTCACCGGAAAGAAAACTTCATTTGGCAATTTTTTAAAATTCCCAAAGGTCAGAAAAAAGTAAATGCAAGATACGTAACTTGCCTTATATGTCAAGATAGACTGTCCAGAGGGACCGACAAAAAATACAGTTTCGGAAACTACACAATGCATCGCCATATGACTAGGTGGCATCCTAACAACTACAGTGCTGCACAGTTTCGTAACGACCTAGATAATCTCCCTATTATGGCCAGAAGATCTGTTGTACCGGAAGTAACGGGACCAGAGGGCAGGGAGATGGTGCCAAATATACAAACGAGATTTCATGAAGTAAAACAAGTCTGCGTATATTGCAGTGGATTCATTTGCTACGGAGAAAGAAGCATCACTCTGATCAACAGAGCTATTGACTATCATATGCAAGTTTGTACGAAACGCCCCAAATAATAAATACTTTTTTTTTGTTTTGTTGCTCCTGTTGAGCCCTTTACAATGAATCGTTTTCATTGCCCCCTCCAAGAAAAACCCCAAAAAATATAAAACTGTTCAGAAAAATTCAAAAAAAGTAAAAAAATGTTCAGAAAAATAATAAAAAAAATATAAAACAACAAAAACAATAAAAAAAAAGTTCTTTTCAGAACTACCTCCCCGTTATTAAAAAATTGGTACAATATTTGGAACTGTGCCAACCTCTATTTCTCGTAGTTCGCTTCCCAGTTCGCTCGCCGGTACGCGAACCGGAAGTGAACCAAAAATTTTTTTTTAAAAAAAGAACAGTAAGTATAAGGGAAGGAAACAGACACTTATGTTAAAAGAAAGACAGCTATAGGGGAGTAAACTAGAGATACTATTACCCGTAATCCACTGCTGATGATGTCACATATTACATCATTCATGACATGCTCAGTGACATCATCAGCAGAGGATTGCGGGTTTTTTGGCAACGTGCCTTATCCACGGTTTAATAACGCTGCCTTTTGCTTTATATAACTTTTCAAATTGTATGAAATATATACCAATAGGTCGTTATGAACCTTTAGGTAGTGCTTTTCTTCATGAGGTCTGGTCGCTTCCATACACATACAGATGTTTCAAAGATGATCAAGAAGTTTATCTGAATGGAGAGGAATGCACTGAGACGCCAGATCATTCACTAATGTGTAGGCACATACAGTTACACGGTTCATGCAACAAACACCGACCAAATATGGCTTGCGTGTTGCAAGGCACGCCAGTTCCTGCTATCATCCCCACGTTCAAGTTGTTGGAAAATGGTAGTTATTTGATGCTCAATAATGAAGATTGTTCTGGGTTAATTAAAAGTATTCCTTTTATCGTAACAGTAAGTGAACGGGTTATTTGCTGCAGAAATGTTCTATTTCCTCCCACACATGAACATAGGGAGTTTTCAATCTGGCCACAAATGCCAACCTTGGGAGCAGATTTCAACGGCATGGCAAGAATAAGAGCTCTTTTGTCTCAGAGAGAGGTGGCCTTGAGTTCGGCCCGTGAAACTTTCGTGCTTCACATAGCGAACACCCGTACAGAGGTGCAGACCCTTTTCAATACTGATTCGCCTTTCCATTTCAGCAAGATGGTTCGGACTATCTTTAACGCGTCCTCCACAAAGGCCCTGGCGCACTTTTTTAAAGTTGTTACCAGTGGTCTCGTCACTTCATTTGAGAAAATCTTTGGAGTCATCCCTGCTTTCTTTCATTCTATTTTTTCCACTGTGCTTCGTGGATTCCCATTTTTACGTGCATTACCAGCGGACGCTCTTGTGCTTTTTTACATTTTTAAATATGGATGTCCCTCCTGTGCAAGCTCCCGCCCTGCAGCTGCTGACACTGTTCCGCAATCGCATGCTAGAATATTATGGCACAATGCCGTTGGCGATATTAAGCACGGCATATGGATTATCTTTTCGATTCTCCTACTTCACCTGTGTCCAGCCTGTATTTCACTGCCTGACCTGTGATTTCGATTGGGCCATTGATTTGTGTCTCTGCGGACCGGTTTCTCCTGACGTCGACTTTAATCAGCTGATGACTCCTATCATTACTCACGAGTTGGTTTGTCCTGGCGAAAGGATTATGGCTGTGGCATTGATGCATGGACTAATTGGTCCCTGGAATTTACTGGCGGCAACACAGTCTTTCTTGGAACAGAGCTTTCTTGAAAACCCACCGAGCTGTCCTCTGATGGTGATAGAGGATCCGGTGCTGGGAGAGCACGTATGTTCTTTTCCGCTTTTAAATTGGATGGCTGAACTCTTTTCGGATGAAGACGGTGACTTCCTATTGGAGGCTGTTGCAGCTTATTTTGCATACACAGTTATGTCATAGACCTTTTTCATGTTTGATATGCTGAGTACTAGCATTTCATTGACAATTCATTGACTTATTTGTCAAGTTTTTATTATTTAGCTTGCCTATTGGCTTAAGACTCGATAAAGTACTTGGCTGTTTTATTTTTCTTTAGCATTAAATTTTCCTAGTTTTTAATGTTTTACCTTGCGGACCGTCCACATATAAAGTTGCAATCTGCTCTCATGAGATGGCACTTCTATTATCTTATTCAGTTCGTTTCCGGATCATGGGGAGGTGTCATCTAGGTCCTGGATATCTTTACACCGTGTTAAGTTAGCATGGGCTCATTACCGGTTTAAACGCCATTTTTCCTTTTTTACAACTTCTGCACACGACACTTAGTTGTTGCTTTAGCTTTCAACCTAGTAGTTCATCGTGGTTTACATGAGAATAATATGTTATTGCTCTACTATCTGCTTTGCTTGTTAAACTATATCTGTACAGCGAGTGCTGAAGTTTCAAGAACAACACGATACAGAATTGTTATGAGGTCTGATCTCCACGACTTCATACTCATAACATAAGTGCAGCTTCTGCCAATTCTGGGCATGAGGCGGGTTTTATATTGCTTTGCCGAACACACATACACAACAGTTGATGCGGTTCACATGAAGAGAGAGCTGGTGTATGCTGATGTGATTCCTTCAAATCTAAGACACTAAAGTATGGGCACGCCCTAAACCAACACAAACAGACCTTCTTAGCAAATAATATAATATGTGTATTAGGGAGGGTGAGATATAAGCAGCCGCGGGCCGTGGAGGGAGTTACGGTGGGGCAGGGAGGCGGGGAGGGGGAGGGGCAGGGTGGAGCCCTCTCCACCCTGCCCCTCCCCCTCCCCGCCTCCCTGCCCCACCGTAACTCCCTCCACGGCCCGTGGCTGCTTATAAGTGTTGCTAACTCTTATCCATTTACAGCATGTTAACATACTGTCACCATTCGCTTTTTATGTACTAGTAACTATGCTGGTAATTTTGCTACTGATAATATGTGTACTTGTATTATCTAAGATACTACGCCTGAGAAGACGGCATTAGTAAATAAACATTTCAAATACACATGTGTTCTTCTTAACTCCATGTTCTGGTTTCTAAGAAATATATAACGACCGACTGTTCATGAGTTCCACGTATCCTGAGGTACTATAAGTTCATATTCTGGATTGTCTAAACATTGAGAGTTTTAGATCCAATGTGACACTGTACCTAGCTTGCTAAGGGGTTTTTGATTACTAAGGTGAGTTTTGGGGCACCCAAATTCGCCGAGGTTCCAATCCTCTGTCCACAGTTCTGTGTGAGAACAGAAACCCTGCGACAGGGGCACCCCCGACCCTTGCTGGAGCTTCATCACACTTGCGATACAACTCCAGCAATGCGCCACCTTTACGGCACAGATACATCACGCATCTGTGCTGTTTTTGCCCCATGATGCGCCGCATTGTAAATGCAGCACACCATAGGTGACGGAACAGCGGCACAGAATGACTAACACATCCCTGGTGATGCGCCAGTCATCATAAATCTATCCCTATGCTTCTTATCTTGTTAGAGATGAACCGCCATATGTATCATCAAAGTTTTTTGCATTTCCTAAATAGCGAACTTTAAGGAATAAATAGCGATTCTTTACCATTCCTAGTTTGCGATGAGCTATTTGCTAATTACAAATTACCCATTCATTTCCTTCATTTCCATAGGGCGGTTGGACTCACTTTTAGCTCGAACGGCTGAATGGATTTCCACGAAACTTGGCAAAATTGTAGGGACTGGTAGCCCGATGTGCCTTTGCTATGTCTCAAGATATATGCTCCAGTGGTTTTTACGAAAATTAACTTTGAAAAATATATATTGGGCTACATAGGCCTATATATATGTTGGAGCCCAAATGTAGCCCAATGTAGCCCAATGAAACCCAATGAAGCCCAATGTAGCCCAATGTAGCCCAAAGATGGCCGCCAGAGACAAAAAAAACAAATGTAGCCCAAATATCAGCCAGATGTAGATCAACTATAGCCCAGTGACAGAATGACCAATCAGCTTCGCAAACCTCCGTTACGCGAAGCGGAGCGCTGTTACAGATATATATCTTTTTTTGAAAGTTAATTTCTCAAAATCCACTGGAGCACATATATTGAGACCTAGCAAAGGCACATCGGGCTACCAGTCCCTAATATTTTACCAAGTTTCGTGCAAATCCATTCAGCCGTTTTATTATTATTATTTTTTTTTTTTGCCCCGCGGGGCCCTTTTAAAACCTCCACATCAAACCTAGGGGGTCAGCGAGGATCTACTATGCCCCCTTATGGTCATTTGCCCCTTCGCTTTGGCCTCCTCTTGTCTCTCGATCCTACCGAGAGACAAGATGGCGGCCGCTACGGACTGTTTGGAATGTTTACAGACGCCGGAGAACCAATCAGCTTCGCTTCACAAAGCTCCGTTGCGCGAAAAGTACGCGTACTGGAGCGCTGCCCGGTCCGCTGTTACAGATATATATCTTTTTTTAAACGTTAATTTCTCAAAATCCACTGTAGCACATATATTGAGACCTACAAAAGGCACATCGGGCTACCAGTCCCTACAATTTTGCCAAGTTTCGTGCAAATCCATTCAGCCGTTCGGGCTAAAAGTGAGGCCAACCGCCCTATGGAAAACTCAATGTTAAAAACACGTTTTGGGACCCCCCTTTTTTCTCGACCCCCCCCTGGACGAACCCCCCCCCAATTTTCAGGGGCTGCTCAGAAACAAAATGTGCCATTTTCCTGAAAATTTCAGCCAATTCCGTCCACAAACGCCAAAGTTATTTGACATAGAATTTTCAAAAATCCCATAGGAAAAAAATCCTAACTATATATACCTACTGGCGACCGCCAGTAGGTAATATATATATATATATATATATATATATATATATATATATATATATATATATATATATATATATATATATATATATATATATATATATACCTGAAAGGTCTCCGAATCTGACAAATTCTCTCAATATTGGGTTTAAATTCTGTTGGGGATCTCTAAGATAAAGTGTAATATCATCTGCGTATTAGGACATGAGAATGGAACGTAGGTGACAGTTCTGTGCCTTGTCCCGATGGTGCTGTCTCACCCTGGCCGCTAGGGGCTCACTCGCGAACGCAAAAAGCAGAAGGGAGAGCGGGCATCCCTGGCTCGTGCCACGCGTAACAGATAATGGTGATAAAGTCTACCCATTAATAATATCCTTGGCTGTTGGGGAATTATATAGTAGGCGTATCCACGCCAGGAATCCTTTGGGAATTCCCATGTATTGTGATATGGTAAATAGATAGTCCTATTTAACTGAATCAAAGGTCTACGTGGCGTCTAGAAAAACTGCCACGAATGGCTGCTGCGGGTCCACGTTCTGCAGTATAGAGAATAGCATACGGAGATTATGAGATGTCGCCCTACCCGGGATGAATCCGGTCTGATCTGGTAACAGTAGTTTCTCCATCAAAAGGCTTAATCTATTAGCCAAAACGTTGGCAAGAATTTTTGCGTCATTGTTGATTAAGGAAAGTGGTCTATATGAAGCACATATGTCTGCGGGCTTACCGGGTTTTAGTTTAGGGATAAGCTGACTCACATACATCTTGTAAAAGTCTATCGGAAGACCATCTGACCCGGGGGCTTTGCCTGACTTTATTTGCCTAATTGTGGCACGTATTTTGTCTGCCTCAAGAGGTGCTGCGAGGAACTCTCTTTGTAGGTCTCCTTGCCCACCAATGGCTACATCGCCTAGATAGTTAGACAAGTCAAGTGGTTGTTGCCTGCGAGATCTATACAAATTAGCATAGTATTCAGTAAAGATGTTTAGTATATCTTTGCTATGTCTATCCCTAGTAGCATCAATAACCTCCATTATGTAATTACAGAAGCTAGGTTGACAAATTTCTTCTGCCAATGTCTTGCCTGGCCGCTCTCCTTCCCCATATCTGCGTGCCATGTAATATTTCCCCCAAAAACGGTATTCTCTCTCAGCAGTATTTTTATATTCAAATAGTTTATCCCTGATTCCGCTTAGAGAGTACCATTTTCAGGATTTCCCACCTCACCCTCAAGTTTCTTTAGTTCCCCTTCTAGTTGCTGCAGACTTTGTCGTATGTCTCGTAAGACTCCGAGGCTCTTAGCTATACAGGAGCCCCACATTGTGACCTTAAAGGTCTACCACACTGTGCCCATATGCTTGACGGAATCCACTTTTCTTTAGAAGAAGTCCGTAATTTCTTGGCCCAGCTCGAATTGAAAGGCGGTGTCTAGAAGTGATTCAGGAGCGAGTTTCTAACTCTTGGGAGGTACATTCAGTGTTGGAGGAGTTAGTGTTAAGCGACCTGGACATGATCAGAGTATGTCTTGGATAGGTGTTCAGCATTAACTATCCAGGGTGCGATACCCCTGGTCACTACCCAATAATCTAGCCTAGCCCATGTGGAGCGCATCGTTGTAAAAGGTGTACCATCCTTTTTCGCAGGATGAATGTGTCGCCATATATCTAGAAGGCCATTATCTGAGAACATATCGAGCAATATCCTATGGGTCTTAGTGTAGTGATGGTTAGATCTATCATTGATAGGATTTAGTGCTGTGTTGAGATCTCCTCCCCATATTACATGTGTGGAGCCTGGTCCAAGATTTGTCCCCCATGTGAGCCCAGTCTACCCCACGTCATGCAGTATCTCCCCTCAGTCACAGTGGACTCCACCTAGGATAGATGGAAAGTTCTTCTTGATGATAATTGCCGTACCTCTGGAGTACGAGGATTATGATGAGAACACTTTATGTGCAGCACATTTTCGGGGCGAATGTGGGAGCACACCTTGGGTCAAAGTGTGTTTCCTGAAGCATGGCAATGTGAATATGATGCCTATCGAGGTATGATATTATCTGTCAACGCTTTGGCGGATCCCCCAACCCCCGAACATTCCATGTTAGCAATTGCATTGTCAGTGGTGTGGTGCCTTGGGACATATGCTAGATATCACATATTTGCTGCAAAATTTTCCAGACCTGTCACTGCCTATCTTCTGCTGCGCATGTATAATCAATGTCACCCATTTCTTCACCATGCATCGTTGAATATGAAAGTGTTCCCCATCCCTCCCCTCCCACACACAACAGCAACCCAATCATGATGGTACTCTGTAGCCCACTCCCCTCCCGAACATCACAACCCAGTACAAAACGATCAACAAACCCAAAACAAATGGGGGAACACCAGGAGACCCACGAGATCCTCCCTTGCCCACTTAGAGGTGGAATTACTGATCGCGAATCAAGGGGGATAAGGAGGGGTGTTGCCCGGCACGTGAATTATTGTTCCATTAGTCCGTCAGAGCTTTTTCTCTCTCCCTTTACTCTCCTCCTAGTTTGTTTATCTGTATATAGCGTTGTGACAGTGTCCTCTTCTCTGCCCAAGATCTTGAAACACTTGATTGGAGAGGTAGTCTTCGGGCGGCGAGTCATTCCTCTTACCACCCGGAAGTAGCGAGGACAAACCATCATTTTTCACTGAGGCCTCGTGGGCGCATCAGAGTTAGAGGCCTTCGCCGTGCTTGTTAATCTGATGCTGGAGGTTGAGATCGGGATGGGTTGTCTTCAGCTGTACAAGAAGAGGTCGCTTTATCCATTTGAGGAAATCTTCTACCTACTGCACATTGGTAAAGAAATGTTGCTTGCCTTGATGTGTGATTCTCAGGCGTGTGAGGGTACATTAAGGCATAGTCGATTTGAGCTTGGCGCAATTTTTGTTTGATTGGAGTGAACTTGCATCTCGCCTCCTGCACTGCTGCTGTGAAATCGGCGACTATGGTAAATTCGATGCCCTCATGATGCAAATGTCTTTTTTCCCGGGCCAGTTTCAGAGCGACATCGCGGTCTCCAAAATTGAGCAAGCGTGCGATGATATGTCGAGGATTGCTGCCTGGAGGAGTTTTGGGGCCCAGAGAGCGATGTGCTCTTTCTATTGTCATTTGCGGCTAAAAGGCTTCAGCGCCAAATGTGTCGCGCAATAAGCGTTCAATGTAGTCTTTCATGCATCCTGTATTTGTGCTTTCTGGAATTCCAATAAAGTGTATGTTGTTAAACCTACTGCGCGCTTCCAGGTATTCATTTTTCGCCACAATTATTTAAGAATCTTGTCCATCTTTGCAACTTGCTTTTGCATTTTTATCCTGGTGTCATTCCTGCCAAGTACCACACATCAGGCGTTAGACTAACGCATTTCAGTGTGGTTGTCCGCATTACCGTACTGAAATTGAAAGTCTCACATGATAGGTATAGTGCCTAATTGGCTGTCAAGCTGTGTATTAGCAATGCTAATCATGCAGCACTAAAATGCTAAATTACAGCTGTAGTGGCAGTGCGCTGTGGCGCTGCTCCTGGCAGGCTTGGGGGCTTCTGCTACAACAATGTAACAACTATTCTTTTCTGCCGCACAGAGGTACAGGATGTGACTTCCTGCTGCTGCCCAATGTGGCATGTGCTAGTGGCTGCAGATCTTGAGAAAAAAAGTTGTCCGAGGCTGCGGTAGCAGTGAGCTCTGCTCGCACCGCAGGTATTAAAAAAAATTTGATCCTTGTGATCTGACCCAACCGGCCCAACCCCACATTTCGCAGTGGCCTCTGGAGCCCAGAACACGCCATTGTGCAGCTTTGCTGTTGAACCTGAATCATGCTTGGGCGGCGTGGTTTGCCCCGAGAGTCAGTGGGTCCACAAGGTTGCCGGTTCCTACCGAATTACAGCTCACCTTGAGCCAGGGCCTGGAGTGAGGTAATGGTGTGTGTCTCGCTCTGCTAGTTTTTAATAAAATAAAAGAATGTGCCTTTAAATTATCCAGTAATTTCTTGCGCTTAGTGCTAGGCCGGTTCGGATCAATGAGTCACACTGTGACTACAAAGTTGTGGGAAGCAATCTGTAGTGGCAACGAGCGCTGCTCGCACCGCCCCGGGAATAATTTTTAAAAATGTGAGTCTTGCTACCGGACCCACCCGACCCCACCCTACGGACCGCGGCGGCCAAGGAGCCCTGAGCACACCTTTGTTCAGCTTTGCTGCTTAGGTGTGCGTGAATCATGCCAGGGTGGCGTGGTTTGCCCCAGAGTCAGTGGGGCTACGAGGTTACCGGCACCTACTGAATTTCCTCTCGCCTCGAGTCTGAGCCTGGAGTGAGGTAATGGTATCTCTCACTCTGCTAGTTTCTCATAAAATGAAAAATGTGATTTTAAATTATTAATGCTTTCTAGCACCTAGCGTGCAGTCATGATCTTCAGCTGCCTGCTCTGTTACAAGGTGTAGTTTTACAGTCACTCACAGCATTTGTCTGCTGAATCACTGTAGTTTTCACCGAATCGCGCCACATACAGCCGCACTAAAACCGCGTTGAGCTGGTCGGTGTCACTGAGCCACACGGTGTCACAAAAGTCAATAGAGCCTATTGTAGCTATGACAGCATATGGGGGTCATGGTGTGATCTCTGGCGCTGGCTATATGGTTGGCAGATAGAGGCAAGCCCCCAACCCAATCGGACGGGCCTCTCGAGGTTAATGATTTTTATTAGGGTTTCAGTCAAGTTAGTTTATTGAAATAATACAGTTTTGTACGTCTTCATGTTGTCTTTTTTTATTCAGCCCAGCATGTTTCCCTCGTCTTCATTGTTGCTCTCATGAACATTACTCATTGTCATTGAAATGTCACTCTTAGTTTCACTGAAATTATGACACGTCACACATAGCAGTCTGAAACCTTGACAGCTATGTGGTATCCTCATTGTCGAATATGCGCTGTTCGGTCTCTTTGATCCGCTCATCATGTTTGTCTAGCTTATGGACAACGGAGTCCATTAACGTCGTCATTGAGTCCATTTTGCTTTCCTTGGAGGTGAGACTATGCTGCATAGCAAGTAGGAGGCTTCTTACGTCAGCCTCTGGGGAGGTGGTAGGTTCTTGTAAACGTTCCATGCTTGCGGGGTCTTGTTCATTTGCGCTTGAGTGCTTGTTGGTATTTCTGGCTTTGAAGGTAAGCCTGGACTGTTCGCCATCCATTTTCCCCATATTTCGCACAAAGTGGTGTAACTGTGCCAAACCCAATGTAGGAGTGTGTCGCTTCGTGTTTGTTCCCTCTTTTTTTTTTTCCACCTTCCTTTTGTTTTGTTTTTTTCCCTCCCTCTCCTGCGTGACCGGCAGAAACCGTTTCCTGACTCAGAGCAACAGTACCGCCATGTCCATTGCCAATTCCAACAATAAAATGTGGTGCGCCTGCTTGCTTACGTTATGGTGTCACAACAGATGGTCAGTAGTTACAGTTCCTCGTGGGCAAATTATCTCGAAGAACCTTTGTCATAGAGTTCATCAAGCGCAATTAGAAGAGAGAGTTTGCCTCCAAAATTGTGATTTCATAAGCTCACATGGAGTGTAGATGAAATGTATGTGACGTAACTGTAACTGTTACTTGTGCCAAGTATGACAGATCTCAATACCCCGGGGCCCACAGTGCACCACCAATAATATGTGCTCTACAAATGCCCAGGTGTAGCCACTTCAAAGAGGGATGTGCTTAGCGCTCTGAGAGTGTTGTATATAAAGGGGGGTAACCCATATATAGTACATGACCTGGGTCAAACAAATACAGTATTAAACAAATGTATGAATAGTTGCTCAAACTGCTGCGACCACATTGTTTAATACAGTGTTTAGCGCTCTAGCAGAATGAGAACTACTCGGCGCGCTGGGGGAGCATCGTTGAATCCGCCCACGGCAGTGCACAGAAGAGGGGTAGCAGTGGGTGTGGTATTCCCTATGTCATCTAGAACCTTCCCATGTCACTCCATGACTCTCTGTCATCTGGAACCTCTCCATGTTATTTAGAATGGTCTGTGGGGTTTAGAGTGTTTTCCCTTGATTGTAACAGTTACTGCCTGGCTGAGGGTATGAAGACTTGTCCTGCTACCTGTGGTTGTCAAGCTGTTCTTCTTGTGAATAAATCTACTTGAACCTACTTCCAGTGTAGTTTGCATTACTACACAATTATTGGCGACGTTGGGAGCAGTGAATTTATGAAGACAGCGTTCACTTATTTCTCCTTGTCTTCAATTTTATGCAAATTTACTTTTGCCAACTTTAAAGAACTTCAATTGTGGCGAGAAACCTCATCTATACTCCAGTGAACTTTCTACCAAAAATGTAAGTGAGCCTATATAAGTTTCTTTTGGATTCTCATCTCTATTTCAAGCGTCTACTTCTTCATCACCTAATCTCTACTTCCTTGACCGCATGCATCGAGCGGTTTTCAATCTCTACTCCCTCGACCGCATACATCGAGCGGTTTTCATTTTCATTAATTAAAAATATTTTGGCCTGCACTTTTGAACCATCGCTCGTTTTGGAAACAAACCGCTCGTTTTGGAAATAAACATTTCAGAGAACTCACCTCGAGCTTCTGTCTCGAGCACTCCAAGCTGGCTTACACTGTCGATCATTTGCAGTGCATCCTGGGACACGAGCGTCATCGCGCACGTCATCGCGCATGACTACACGCTTACGGCGGCCATCTTGATGTAGTTTGAAGCAATAGCTTTGCGTTTCCAAGCAACCACCTTGTGTTGTGTGTTTTCTTCGAGGATTTAACGCGAACATTGGAATTTAAATACTTTCAACTCTATATCTACTTTAATGTTTTCCTGTACTCGTCAACGGTGATTTGCACACCTCTTTGGAATATTGCTGCAAATTTCTACGGCACAACTCTTTAAAAAAAAAAAAAAAAAAAATGCAAAGTTTGTCTGGGGCAAAGAACAAGAAAATTCCTTTGAAATTTTGAAACGTAAAATTGTTGAGGCCCCATTTCTGAAACCTTACTCAGTGGGTAAAGAATGTATCGTTTATGTGGATGCAAGCAATGTTGGCTTAGGGGCTGTTTTAATGCAAAAAGATAAATCTGGTGAGTTTGTTGTCTCGTATGCTTCTCGAGCCCTACGTAATGCCGAGAAGAACTACTCAACTATTGAGAGAGAATTGCTTGCTTGTACCTGGGCTTCTCAGCACTTTAGACAATTCTTGTGGGGGACAAAATTCTCTTTGAGAACTGATCATAAGCCTCTAATCACCATGTTAGCTGCTGGTGGTGGAAGAGTTCTTACTGCTCGTTTAGCGAGACTAGCAGCCAAATTACAGGAATACCGTTGTGAGGTTGTGTATATTCCAGGACGTTTAAATGTTCATGCGGATTGCATGTCACGTTTCCCAGCTAGTGTAGAAGTAGGTGACAGCATTGATTGTGATGTTGCGTACTCGTTTGCAGATGTCAACATAATTTCAGATCGAGAGAGTCCTTTGATTCTTTCAGAAAAGGATTGGTCAGGAGCTATGGAGAATGACGTTGTCTTGAATCAAGTTAAGCAGTTTTTGGTAAGAGGTTGGCCCGAAGAAAGGAAGCTTTCTGGTGAGTTGGGATCGTTTTATAAGGTTAAGGATGATTTAATGTTATGTCGAGACATCATTGTCAGATCAGATAAAATCATACCTCCTTCAAGTTTGAGAGAAAGAATTTGCAAATTGGCACATGAAGGGCACATGGGGATGTCCACCACCAAAAGAAGGATCAGGGAACACTACTGGTGGCCTGGTATTGATGCCATGGTAGATAGTTGGGTCAGGAATTGCTCTCCTTGCTCTTTGAGTGACAAATCTGTGAAGAGTATGTCTGTTGATGTCACTCCCATTGAATACGCTGTTGGTCCTTGGCGGAGGTTAGCAATTGACATCATTGGACCTTTCCCATTGAATACGCTGTTGGTCCTTGGCGGAGGTTAGCAATTGACATCATTGGACCTTTCAGTTATCAGTCCGGTAGGGAAATGTTTGGATTAGTTCTAATTGACTACTTCTCTAAGTGGCCTGAATTAAAAATTGTTGAGAAAATTTCCTCAGAGCATGTAATCGATTTCCTTGACAAGATATTTGCTAGGGAAGGTTTACCGGAGGAACTCATCTCAGACAATGGCCCACAGTTCATTAGCAATGAGTTTGAGTGTTTTCTCAGAAATTGTGGTATTATTCACAAAAGGACCTCTAATTATTTTCCGCAAGCTAACGGCCAAGTTGAGAGGTTCAACAGAGTCATCAAAGAATCTTGCCAACTAGCTATTAAAAGTGGTTTGAAGTGGAGGAAAGCACTTCAAGCAACCTTATTAACCTATCGGTTGTCTCCCAATTCAGTCACTGGTCTATCCCCTTTTGAGTTATTGCGAGGGAGGAAACCAGGCTCTCAGCTTTTACCCTGGTGGCTGAAAGGTGATTCTCCTTACGAGGTAGACTTTAAGGAATTGAGGGATAAGATTGTGAAATACCAGGAAAGAATGATCCAGCATTCTGCTAAAAAGAAGTATAATACTTGCAGTATAAAGGTTGGTGACCAAGTTCGTGTAAAAATGGGTGGTTTGTTTCACAAGAATGTCTCTAGATGGTCTGATCCTGTCAAAGTTATTGAAATGTTTAGCAAGGCTGTCAGAGTCAAAGGGGGGAAAATATGGAATTTGAGAAGGATTTCTTTATGCAAACCCTTTGTTGCCCCTCCTCAAAAAACTACTCTTCCAGAGAAACTTGTCTCAGACCCTAATCCAGATGGTTTTTCTGGTATGCATGAGGTTTATGACAATTTAGAAAAGGTCATTGTAAATAATTCTGATGTTGTGATCAACTCTGATGTTCGACCTGTCCCATGTGTTGCTATAGACAACCAATCAAATGTAGAGTGTGAAGATATTTCGTTAAGACGTAGTGAGCGCGTGAAATGTGCTCCTTCAAAGTTTAAAGATTATATTAGAACTTAAATGCTTATTGTACTTTCTAGTTTCTGTTAAGGTTTTAGTTTTTTTTGTGTTTTTTTTTGTTTTTTTTTTTAAGGGGGGGAAGGTGTGTGGTATTCCCTATGTCATCTAGAACCTTCCCATGTCACTCCATGACTCTCTGTCATCTGGAACCTCTCCATGTCATTTAGAATGGTCTGTGGGGTTTAGAGTGTTTTCCCTTGATTGTAACAGTTACTGCCTGGCTGAGGGTATGAAGACTTGTCCTGCTACCTGTGGTTGTCAAGCTGTTCTTCTTGTGAATAAATCTACTTGAACCTACTTCCAGTGTAGTTTGCATTTCTACAGTGGGTTAATATGATCAGGATTATTTAGCCTCTCGTCGGTTAGCAGCGTTTGCCCCAAACCCTGTGTAACTGTATAGGTTGCACATTATATTGAAGCGTTGTGTCTGTGCGTCTCTTCGTTTCGTCTTCACTGCGTTTGTTCTTCCCTCTTTTTCCCCCTTCGTTATCTCTGCTTGCATCTGCCTATCAGAGCAGGAAAATTCAAAAGCTAGGAGATCTGGGCAATATTAGCAACCATGCATCAGCCGCAAGGTGATCTGTTTCGCTGTGTGTGGGCCGCGCTGCCTCTTAAAATGGCTACACCAACGGACATGTTCCCTGCATCGCCCCGACCGATAAGAATCTTCGCTCCGCAGCCTACTTTTGTTTCACCCCTCCCCAGAGTGGACTTTGCGGTAAGCGGGAGCAGAGGTAAATATATCGGAAGAGCAATATCTCAAGCCTTACTTGTGCGATGAAGTCTAACCTCTTGGCAGCATTTCATCCGAAGTGGCCCGGTCACCTCATGGACGCCAGGGCCTCGCGTAGCGCTTGAGGCTGATTTTTCCTCCAGCAGTCCGATCTGCTGTCCCTGCAGCAACAGAATCGCACTGTGCAGTAGCAGCCAGATGCTTCCTTCGTTAGGGACAGTGCACCAATGGATGTTGGAAGGTGCCTTAGGCACTCAATGCTCTTCCGACGAGGTTTGCAGGGTACAAGCAGGATAATAAAACGGATTATGCCGCTGGGTAGCAAGAGCCTCACTACAGTGCAGCCATCTTGGTTGTGCGCCACCTAGCTCCCCAAGTATAAACCATCATGTGTCTTACATTATTACCATTCAGATAAGTGCCACTGATTGGCTCAGAGACTTCGGCTACCATTTCAATTGCGGATCACTTCACATACTGAGGCCAGGGGGGTGGACAATTTGAGGCTACATGGGTGTTATACAATAATTCTGGGTTCTGGATTCTGGATTCTTACATTAGTTACCTAATCTACAAGTATGATTAATTTACATCCACGGAATCGAAGTGGGACTAATTTAATAGTCCTTGGATCTGCTGAAAATCTGGCAAATGACCATGTAACACTAACATTAGGAACCACTGAGACAGCGTTCTGATTGATTGGTGGTATCAGTTTGTTATTAGATGTAAAAGGCATCCTCCGTTCTCGTTAAAAGTTGTCAATTTTTTCAATAAATAAGAGTGCTTAAATTTGCATGTTTACTTTAGTATGTCCGTGAACTTCAGTAATGTACTTGTTGTCCTCACGGTATTTTGTGCATCCTGGATTTGAGAAAGGTTGTCTTTGGTTTGGGCCAGTGGTCTCCAGGACGATATAACCACACAAAAAGAGCAGACCAGGTCTGGAGAATAGTGTGTAGCTGTACTAGCCAGGGTGCAATAAAAGGATGCGTGCAAGAACACATGATGGTGAAGAACACTGACTATATGAATCCCATCAGACCACCTTCGTGGTGGAGTTTGCGTCATGTGGGATGTTTACTGATCATTCCAAGACGCAACCGACCGTATAGTGCCGATGCAGAAATGGATGTCAGGAAGATAGTCGTGATAATCATCATGAAGTGATATTTGACTAAAGTGCAGTGCCTAGAGAAAAGTAGTGAAAATAAAATCGACTACATGGGCGTTGTAAAGTATTCAAAACGCACTCAATGTGTCAGAAATTAAAAACACGCCGGGTAATAAGATTACCCAATGGCGCTGTGAAGAACGGTCGACATGTTTCAGCTCTAGGGGCTTTCCCCCAGCTTTCTTCAGGACCATAACAAAAAGAGGCTACTACAACCCAGAATGAGATGTTAAATCAAAACCCAACTATGTACTACAAAATAGGTACATATCTACCAGGAACCATCACAGTTGAATGTCCACTGGAAGGAAAGGAGATCGTCTTCTTCCTAGAAAATGGAGTTTGATTTACAACAACATCATATATCGAGTACGCATCTAGATACATACACACAAGCCGCACAGGCAAAACACACTTGCATGAATAATTGACATTCTGCATATTTAGAACAAAGCTTAATAGCTCAAACAACATGAGGCATTTCCGCATGATGCTACTCACCCAGCCTTGTGTGGGTGAAGACCTCACCTCACCCGGCAACCGCTCGGGAGTGTGAGACCCCGCTCTATAGTGTAGATAAAAGGAAACAATGAGTAACAACCGTATAGTTTCCAAGCCAATCGCTCTACACAGAAACCCAACATACGTGTGAAAGTAACCCTACTGTTAAAACCTCACAGACCTTACTTTGATGTGCGATCTCACATGTAATGGACCCAACTAATACAATTCCCCTAGTACCATCAGACACAAAGACATACTCAAGTTCAACTAAGTGGGTGTTTACAATAGGTTATAAAGCATATATACCTATGAGACGCAGTATGTGATTATGTGTGACCTAGAACTAGTAATTGCAAATTACCATGATCCGGGATATAACATTTACCCAACGACATTAAACCTCAAAGCCCTTGGTAATTGCCTAAAGATTCATAGGCTTGACGGGCCGTCATAACTAGACAGCACAAGGTTCCTCAACCAACAAGACTCCATAGTGCGAGATATCTATTCCTACTCTAACAAATTCAAGTTAACTACAGCGGGGCAAACAGGGGACTGACCTGTCCGTCGGTGACTCGGATGATGACCCGAGCGGAAAAGGAGGTGTCGGAGAGGCCGCTTATCGCACTTATATAGCTGCCATTCATTGAAAGAAGTGGCCACAATCGCCATTGAGAATCGGCAGACTGTAGCGTGAATGAAGAGACACTACTCCCATGCGCATGCGCATTAGCGCGATACAGATAGAAAACGTCAGCGCGTGCAGGGAGACACTGCTCTTGCGCACATGCGCCGTGACGTAAATCTCCCAGACAATAACGTATGATTCGTTATTGTCTATGTGCTGATTAAAGAAAAAAGCACAAACTGACAATCAATAGGGACATTGATCTCTAGGGTGCAGTTAGGTTGCACGAGACCCGAGCACAACTGTAAAGCTTTTCACACTCGAAGAGTTCATAGCGAATGGTCACTTGGGTCATGAAAGCACCCTAAATCTTCGTATATGTCTGATTGTAGGACCATATGTAAGTGTCCTACGCCCGATGTATGTTTAAATAGGAAAGGGTGACGCTGAGGTCTCTCGGATGGAATCCTTATGGGGTGGAGGAACTTTAACCCCAAGAAGCAAACAGAAAAACGTATAGTCTCTGTGGAGTCACTCTGAGTGAAGCATCCACAACAGACTGCTTATCCTGTGGAGTACTGCATCTCCAAGTGATAACTCGTAGTAAAGTTATAAAGGGTCACAGTTAGATAAGGCACAGCATGGCCCTTAAGTAGTAGGTGCCAAAAATAGGGTTTATCAGACGGGGGGGTATACACAATTATGTTAGGTGAGCCTAAAGGATGCAACCAGAGATGCGTTGCCTCCATTCACAAAAAGACCCGCAACTAAAAAGTTGCTCTTAATACAAAAAACAAAACAGGTATGTGGAGGGTCAAGGGGATATTTAATGACCTGTCTGCTCATACCCCTTACTGCAATATATAACCACACAAAAAGAGCAGACCAGGTCTGGAGAATAGTGTGTAGCTGTACTAGCCAGGGTGCAATAAAAGGATGCGTGCAAGAACACATGATGGTGAAGAACACTGACTATATGAATCCCATCAGACCACCTTCGTGGTGGAGTTTGCGTCATGTGGGATGTTTACTGATCATTCCAAGACGCAACCGACCTTATAGTGCCGATGCAGAAATGGATGTCAGGAAGATAGTCGTGATAATCATCATGAAGTGATATTTGACTAAAGTGCAGTGCCTAGAGAAAAGTAGTGAAAATAAAATCGACTACATGGGCGTTGTAAAGTATTCAAAACGCACTCAATGTGTCAGAAATTAAAAACACGCCGGGTAATAAGATTACCCAATGGCGCTGTGAAGAACGGTCGACATGTTTCAGCTCTAGGGGCTTTCCCCCAGCTTTCTTCAGGACCATAACAAAAAGAGGCTACTACAACCCAGAATGAGATGTTAAATCAAAACCCAACTATGTACTACAAAATAGGTACATATCTACCAGGAACCATCACAGTTGAATGTCCACTGGAAGGAAAGGAGATCGTCTTCTTCCTAGAAAATGGAGTTTGATTTACAACAACATCATATATCGAGTACGCATCTAGATACATACACACAAGCCGCACAGGCAAAACACACTTGCATGAATAATTGACATTCTGCATATTTAGAACAAAGCTTAATAGCTCAAACAACATGAGGCATTTCCGCATGATGCTGCTCACCCAGCCTTGTGTTGGTGAAGACCTGACCTCACCCGGCAACCGCTCGGGAGTGTGAGACCCCGCTCTATAGTGTAGATAAAAGGAAACAATGAGTAACAACCCTATAGTTTCCAAGCCAATCGCTCTACACAGAAACCCAACATACGTGTGAAAGTAACCCTACTGTTAAAACCTCACAGACCTTACTTTGATGTGCGATCTCACATGTAATGGACCCAACTAATACAATTCCCCTAGTACCATCAGACACAAAGACATACTCAAGTTCAACTAAGTGGGTGTTTACAATAGGTTATAAAGCATATATACCTATGAGACGCAGTATGTGATTATGTGTGACCTAGAACTAGTAATTGCAAATTACCATGATCCGGGATATAACATTTACCCAACGACATTAAACCTCAAAGCCCTTGGTAATTGCCTAAAGATTCATAGGCTTGACGGGCCGTCATAACTAGACAGCACAAGGTTCCTCAACCAACAAGACTCCATAGTGCGAGATATCTATTCCTACTCTAACAAATTCAAGTTAACTACAGCGGGGCAAACAGGGGACTGACCTGTCCGTCGGTGACTCGGATGATGACCCGAGCGGAAAAGGAGGTGTCGGAGAGGCCGCTTATCGCACTTATATAGCTGCCATTCATTGAAAGAAGTGGCCACAATCGCCATTGAGAATCGGCAGACTGTAGCGTGAATGAAGAGACACTACTCCCATGCGCATGCGCATTAGCGCGATACAGATAGAAAACGTCAGCGCGTGCAGGGAGACACTGCTCTTGCGCACATGCGCCGTGACGTAAATCTCCCAGACAATAACGTATGATTCGTTATTGTCTATGTGCTGATTAAAGAAAAAAGCACAAACTGACAATCAATAGGGACATTGATCTCTAGGGTGCAGTTAGGTTGCACGAGACCCGAGCACAACTGTAAAGCTTTTCACACTCGAAGAGCTCATAGCGAATGGTCACTTGGGTCATGAAAGCACCCTAAATCTTCGTATATGTCTGATTGTAGGACCATATGTAAGTGTCCTACGCCCGATGTATGTTTAAATAGGAAAGGGTGACGCTGAGGTCTCTCGGATGGAATCCTTATGGGGTGGAGGAACTTTAACCCCAAGAAGCAAACAGAAAAACGTATAGTCTCTGTGGAGTCACTCTGAGTGAAGCATCCACAACAGACTGCTTATCCTGTGGAGTACTGCATCTCCAAGTGATAACTCGTAGTAAAGTTATAAAGGGTCACAGTTAGATAAGGCACAGCATGGCCCTTAAGTAGTAGGTGCCAAAAATAGGGTTTATCAGACGGGGGGTATACACAATTATGTTAGGTGAGCCTAAAGGATGCAACCAGAGATGCGTTGCCTCCATTCACAAAAAGACCCGCAACTAAAAAGTTGCTCTTAATACAAAAAACAAAACAGGTATGTGGAGGGTCAAGGGAATATTTAATGACCTGTCTGCTCATACCCCTTACTGCAATATATAACCACACAAAAAGAGCAGACCAGGTCTGGAGAATAGTGTGTAGCTGTACTAGCCAGGGTGCAATAAAAGGATGCGTGCAAGAACACATGATGGTGAAGAACACTGACTATATGAATCCCATCAGACCACCTTCGTGGACGATAGCCTGACACTACTGTGGAGTCATGTTTCGATAGCTGGGGATCTTTGGATCAGACATTTTGGGTGGGAAGGGATCTGAAGTACTGAAAGGAAGGTATTTACATGGAACAGCCTTTGTGCTCAAGTACTGCAACACATTAGTAACTAAATCCAGAATATCCGAGATGGAAATGAAGGGGAAGTTATAGGTTTTTAAGATAGGTTGTACTAGAAACAAAACAGGATTTGGTGTGTTACTGCAGGCAGTGGAATGTAGTTGGTTGGATCTGTGGTAAATTTGTGCGCATCACTTATTCCTATCCAAGTGTGAGATTACAACAAGAGAGAGGTATTGTATGCATGCCTAATATATAGCTGATAAATGTACTTTAGATTCTTTCAAATACTTCATTCTGGACAAAGCACTAGTGGCCGGTCTACCCGTTCTCATTAGCTGGCAACATTGGGAATACTTAGAAGCATGTTAACTGTACGATTTAAACCACACAAAAATGAGAGATTGCACATCTTCGTGTTTTCTATAGTTTTGTTAGTTTTCTTAGGGTGCATGTCACAGTCAGTAGAAAGTAACTCCAGCTATTTACGAAGATTGAATGTTATGTTAGTAAAGATTTCTATAGCGCACGTACACCGAGCGGTTTCTTGGACAATTTACTTTGGGCAGTGTCAAGGCAGCGACGAATTACACATGAGCCTGCTCAAACAGTCATGTCTTGAGCATTTTTCTGAACCCCAGGAGGTTGTTGCAGGATCGAATCACTAGTGGTAGGGAGTTCCATAATTTAGGGGCCAGATAGGAGAACCTTACACCCTTCCTGGCGTTTGAGCTTGAAGGCGGGGGTAGTTAGCAGCTGGAGGTGTGCTGAATGCAGGTTGCGGGGGGGGGCATACCTCAATATCATGCAGCTGATTAATTTAGGGCTCCTACAAGGAAGGGCCTTAAAGATTAGGCACCCCGTCTTAAAAGCTGCGCGTTGGGCGATTGGGAGCCAGTGAAGTTTTGATAATAAAGTTCTGGCAGATTGCCATCTTGGTTGTTTGTGGATTAGTCTTGCAGCTTGGTTTTGCACCAGCTGGAGACGTTTGAGTAACAACAGTGGCAGGCTGAGGTAAATAGAATTAGAGAAGTCAAGATGAGAGAGTACCAGGGCGATCACTACCTGTATGAGAGCGGTGTGGGGTAAGCAGGTGGGCAATCTTCCTGATTTTGCGCCTCTGGAAGAAGCAGGTGGAGACCACTGCCTCTACTTGGCCTCTAAGTGAGAGCTCAGCATTTATGGTAACTCCTAGGCTTTTTACGGAGAGGGACGGGATGGGGGGAGGTCCCACTTCAGTCGCCCAATAGTGTGGGCCCCAGAAAATCTGGCCCATCCCGGGCAGGACTAGTTCAGTCTTGCCCGGATTGAGTTTAAGATGTTTGAGGTCAATCCAATGCTGGATATGGAGCATGGTGGCTTGGAATTCCTGGATTGAGTCAGGTGAATTATCAATAGTAAAAACAATGGTAGGATGTAATGGCAGAAAAAAATGAGGCTGCGGTGGCTGTGAGATGAGCCCTTAGTTACTTCTTACATGATTATAGCTATTTGGCAAGATCTTCTTTTTTCTAGGACAGAAAACCACTTGAATATTTGAGTGTGCGTTCAAAAGGCTGTGACTGTTTGTTTAAGCTGTTCGGCAAGTGCCTGCTTCACATAGCAAATATGCACACCCCAGATGAAATGCTCATTATTATTTTAACACAAATAATGAAATGTCCTGGCAATTTACACTAGTGTGAGTTCTGGTCTTTCTTGTCAGTTTCCTTACTAAACGAGCTCTACCTGGTCCTGGAAAGAAGCACCTGCCCTGGCTCTTAGAACTCTATTCTCCTAATTCTTGATGTTATTCATTTATATAACTTTACCTCATTCTTCCTGTGCCATAAATTCTTCTCCGCCACATCATACTCCACCTTTCCAAGCATACATATGTGGTCATGACTACTATATTTCTGGCGTAGGTTGGAAAAACGAAGATTGTTTCCATTAAATAATTGTGCAATTACTACTGCATCAGTCATCCTTGTCACAGCCCTTAGTGATTGAGGATTGACTGACACAAGAAGTCAGCATGGGAAGGCCTCAGAAGATTGAAACAGATAAACTGGATTGAAAGGGGTGCAACACTCAGTGACTTTTATTAGGACATGAAGCATTTTGTACTGGTATAGTGGAGCAAGAAACCGGTCCTAAGATGCTTGATTCCGGTCCTGGGAAGACATGGCTTGGCAGTTCGGGCTGGACTGTTCCCATGAGGCACAGTGTCAAGACTGATTTGCATATGGCATTGTCTGAACTGGGGTGTCGTGGTGAGCAAAATAACGATGGATTAAATCCAGATCTGTGACTGGGGGCGAATGTTTTGCCAATGTGCAACGTTCCGTCCATCATCTTGTGTGTTTTGCTGTTCACCCTATGTGGGAAGGGTATGCCCAGACATGGGTCCCGTGCTCACTACGCCACTGGAGTCAAGCTATCCTGGCTGATGACGGCTGATAGCCAGAAACCAGACCTAGGATGCTTGATTCCGGTCCAGGGAAGATATGACTTGGCAGTTCGGGCTGGACTGTTCCCATGAGGCACAGGTTCAAGACTGATTTGCATATGGCATTGTCTGAACTGGGGTGTCGTGGTGAGCAAAATAACGGATTAAATCCAGATCTGTGACTGGGGGCGAATGTTTTGCCAATGTCCATCATCTTGTGTGTTTTGTTGATAGTGCGTCAATCCCACCAAAAAAACGATATCTGAGCATTTGCTGAGACCATCAAATATTGGGAGGTAAAGGAATTTTGGAATTCCTATGTAGCAGCTTTGCCCAAGTTTGAGAGGAATACCCAAGCTGTTACACATAACCGTCTGTGGAGCAGGTGAGTTGGTCATGACATGGAAGTAGGGCCGAGCTAAATCTAAATGGAAGGCAACATAGTGCTAGGAGATGTCACAGTAACACCTGTCTCCTGAATGATGCTCTGACCTTAATTAGTAAGGACTGTGATGAAGATGGTGGATGAAGTGGTAAATGATGCTTCTTAACGAAGCTGGGTTTGTCATGCGCGTCGAAGGGTTTAAACACTGCTACTAAAACACTAGTCTGACTTGCTCCGGAATTGTTGGCTGTTCTTCACCAGTAGATGAGAGAGCTAGAGTGCATTTTTGCCTAGAATGAAAATGGCATTTTGAATCGCAGGTTTGACTGTACCCACATCCAGACTTAGTCCCCATTAGTTACCAAGCAACTTCCTTCGCGTCTTTTCTGGCCACATGACTGATATTGGACCCGTTCTGCTTTGAAATCAAGTACAATTGTCACTCTTCATCCTTTGTCCGAGACATTGTTTCTCATCCACCCTATATTTTCCATCTGCTGGCTGTCCAGCACAGCTCTTGGGAATGCTGCAGCTCACCAGTATCAGAGGATGCTAAGACTGTCGTAGGCAGTTTCTTACAGCTGCCCACAGACCTCTATTGAAGTACCGGGATAATGGCTAGATATTTTAGGCTTCTAAGCAAAGTCTGTGGACTTTGGAATATCGAAGCAGCATAAAGCAATACAACCGGTATTTAGAGATTGGCTAAATTTGGTATTAATGGTCAATGGTGTCAGAATACAGATTACAAAAAGACCATTTATCTTGATTCCTTTTTAACATAGGACTGAACGTACTTTACATTGAGATATGCTGTAGATAAAATTCATTGTTTTTTTGCGAATGTTTCACGAGAGTTCTCCACCCACCTTACCACTTCTAAATTCAGAAGTGCCAGACACACAGCCCACAGATTATAAGGGAACAAAGTGGTGCTACCCATTCACTATGTACATTCATCTTTGGTTGTTGAGAGAAGGCAGAGCTTGCTCTTGTGTGCTGTGGTAATGTGTGAAGACCGATTCTTGGATATGGTGGCCTTCTGCTCACCATGCTAAGCCTTAGTATAGGATGTTGTGGACATGTCACTCCCACCCAGATTACTATTGATTGGTTCTGCCTGGATTCTCTAACAAGTCTGTTCCTCCTCTTGGTTAATTCGGACACTCAAAGGTATGTAGGTTTCCCTTTAAGATTTTGCTACCCACAACTTGACAATTCCCTGTGTTACCAGCGGTTTTCCAGTGAGGTTTTATTTTTTTAAGGCATGTTTGGTTGGATTTGCCTTGGACCTTTGCCCATCTTGGTCTCAGAAAAACTATTCAGGTTCCAACTACTGGCTGCTGCAAAAGCTGGGTATGAGGCCCAGTCGGTGTTCGACGTAGCTCCAATTGCTACTGACATGACTTCATGGAGACAAATATAGGTACCTCTTCTTGGCTGTGGTGTAGTTTTATTTAATTATTTTTTTGTATTTTTTAACATGCCCCTCAAGGCAGAATAAAAGCTCTGCTTTTTTCATTTCTATACAGTTTCAAACTTTTTTGTCTTCCAAATTGTTTTCTAGTGAACAGAGTTGGCCCCGAAGATTACTGGTTTTAACCCATGTAGTTTATGCCTCAAAACAGATGGTGGTCATGGACCCAAATTACGTTTGTCTCTGGTGTTGTCTTCGGCGTGAGCATGATTCCATGTTTTGTGACACATGTTCCCTAATGAACTCCAAATCTGTCAAGGACCTGGAGATCAAACTGCACATGTCTGAGTCCCGCGAGAAACCGGGCTGTTCCACTTCCGATCACCCACCTCTGCTAAGTCAAAGGACCAGAATAAGAGACAAAATCGGAAGAGGCAGAATAAATCAGACTTCATCTTCCCGATTATCCTCTTCCTAGCCTGGTCTAGAAGTCTGCATCGTAGTGATACACCTGCCCCTTCTGCTTCTTTAGCTTCAGAGACCCTTCCAATCCCGGAAAGGATGCACCAGAGTTATCCATGCTAACATTGGATCAGCAGCAAGTCGCTATCTTCAAGAAGGCCATACTGCAGATTTTGAAGATAACGCAATCTCTTTCTGAAGCACCTTCAGGCCTAGGGATTGGTTCTCTCCCGTCAGAGTCCATCCAGTCCGTTTTAGTCCAGAATGTGGTTTTGACTTCTTTGTCAAAGACCTCACTGGTTGCCCTTGCCTCTGCACCGCCTTTTGCTCCGGCCTTTCCTCCATTGGCACTGACATACACTTAGGTGGTCCACCCACAGAGCCAGACCTTTATTCAGCCTTTGTTCACCCTATGTCATGCTATATCATTGCAAAGGGGCAACCTTGCTTTTCTGGAGGTCCCTTGGGGGTCCATTTCTACAGTGTCAGAAGTCAACCAGGACGGAGGTCATATTTGGGACAGGTTTGTTGTATTCAGATGCCTCAGTTTGTTTTACAGGATGATGATGATGAGGAGGAGGTGGATAACCTTTTCATCTCCTTTCGGAACTATGGAAGCCATTACCTGGCCCTGCTGAACACCAGTGGTTCGGGTACTTAACCTAAGCCTGCCCTGAAACTGAAATTATTAGACCAACGCCAACTTTCTCACACAGCTCTTAAAGCTAGAGTTGGCTTCTTATGAGCCTCTCCTTTCCTTTAATGATTGTCCAGTGGACCCACCTCCAGAAAATCAGGGTTCAAGCAGTGATTATCCTGCAACAAGCAGATGTCCATTTCAGACCTCCATTATTCTTGCATGTACTGTCTCGTGGTGAAGCATATTTCCAGATTGTGTGAAAAATGTGGCCTCATGCATACCAAAGCCTTCGAAGAAGACTGGACCAAGCTGTTCATGGCCTGCCATCTGTCCAGATCCAAGTCCCCCTCCTGGTCTAGCATTGTTCACCAGTAAATTATCGAAGATGTTGTAAGACACATGAAGGAAGAAGCACAGAGGAGGGATTCATCCGAATCGCTTCCACTTAGTGATGGGTCTCCAACCCGAGGTGCAAATACCTGCCTTGGGCTAAGACTTCTGAGCCACAGCAAATTGATGCCATCTTGTCCTTGGGCTATGTGACACATACTGCTTGCCTGGAGTTTCCAACCCCTGAAGCTGACCCCACCCAAAAGGCACCCTTTGCTCTGGCAAAGCCACTTTAATATCCCACACTCCAGCTGATGCACCCTAGGGCCCCATGGAGCTGCTTGGTCTTTAGAGTGGGTTTCTGCTGGTGGGTTTTCCCGGACTGCCAGTCAGTCCTTCTGAGCCTTCTTCTATTGTTGTTATTGCACCGGCCAACACTGTTCCTCCGCCAAACGGTCTGAGTGCTTTAAATATTCAGTTCACTTAAGATGAAGGACATTCACATTTCTAAAATCCTAGAGATCGTTCTTTTATCACACTGACAGAATACCTTGAAATACATCATAGACTGTAGAGCCACTATTCAGGCTTCCGACCAATACTAGTGTGAAAGGCAACAAATAGTATAAGCCTCTTATCAGAAAGGAGGCGGGGTTTCATCAGAATCTCAAAGCTACCAATGCTGTAGAACTGTAATGTACAAGTAAATAACGTATTTTTTTCTGCAGCATTGGATTGTTCGTGTCACCTGCTAGAATCAGTATACCAAGCAGTATTTAGTATATAAGTGCACACCAAAAGTAAAACACTATATGACATGAACTACATTTGAACAGATCTAATTCAGTGCGAGACGGCACATACCTCCGTGAAAAAGAGGAGTTAAGACTGTATACATTTGTGGAGGAGGCGACATTCAGGCAAGTGTTTTGTAAAGGAGTGTTGATTTTTCCATGTTGCAGCTCTGCAAATGTCTGATGCAAACGAATGATGGACGGAATGCTGAATAAATCATACATTTACCCCCAGTCAAGAGATCTGGGTTAAATCCATCGTTCTTTTGTTCACCATGCCACCCCAGTTTAGACCCAGCCATATGCAGATCAGTCTTGACCTTGTGCCTCATGGGAACTGTCCAGACTGAACTGCCAAGCCAGGTCCTCCCTGGACCGGAAACAAGCATCCAGGGACCGGTTTCTGGGTATTACCCTTCATTAGCCAAGCTAGCTTGAAACTAGTGGTACAGTGAGCAAGGGGCCCGGGTCTGGGCATACTCATCCCACTTAGGGTGAAAAGTGCTACGCAAACAAATGATGGACGGAATGCTGAATAAATCATACATTTACCCCCAGTCAAGAGATCTAGGTTAAATCTATTGTTCTTTTGCTCACCATGCCACCCCAGTTTAGACCCAGCCATATGCAAATCAGTCTTGACCCTATGCCTCATGGGAACAGTCAAGACCGAACTGCCAAGCCAGGTCCTCCCTGGTCCGTAAACAAGCACCCTGGGACCAGTTTCTGTGTATTACCCTTCATCAGCCAGGCTAGATTGAATCCAGTGGTACAGTTAACAAGGGACCCACGTCTGGGCATACCCATCCCACTTAGTGTGAAAAGTGGGATGCAAAACTCTGATATTGGATTCTCTGGCATACATGGCTACCATGGCTGCTACACCTCTTGGTGAATGAACTCGTACTGCTGATTGATCGTTGTTTATGACCAATGTTAGAGTGGCAAAGTGCAATAGCAGGAGAACTCAATCTTGCTTATACCTTCCTTTGACCGTGGATGCCCTCTTTGAGGATGGCATATAGCAACGAAGAGTGGGTCTGCTTGTCGGAAGGACATTCTGGAATTAATGTAGATTTTCAATTGTCTGCAGAGATTTAAGGCACCAAAACACATTCCTTACTTGTGGCTGGACTTTGGAAGGATATGTTGACCATAATTTCGGGTTAGTGTGAACAGCACACTGTCATTACAAGAACATAAAAATGGAGGTTTGATTGTAAACACTTGAATATTGCTGACATGTCAGGTGGACGTTTAGGCAATGGAAGTTAGTGCAGTGTTCCATGAGACAATTTTGTGTCTGCTTCGTGAATGGCTTTGAATGGAGGTTTCATTAGTTAACCCAGAACTGTATTTATCAGTCATTGTAGGGCTATTTAGGGGGCAGGGAGGTGCACCAGTGGGTTTACCTTGAATAGACCTCCTTAAGAATGCTGATGGATAGTAGAGAGGGCGATCGAGGACTTCGTCAAAAATTAGAAATAGCTGGCAGGTGGACTTTAATCGGGGCATACTAAAATCCACAGTGTGCTAATTATAGGAGATGCTGTTGAATTTGATGTAGTTGGACAGATATGAGTTTTAAGCCTTTTTCTTTTCACAAAATGGCTAAATACTTCCATTTTCTAAAAACCAGCCACTTCTCCAGTCACTCGTTGACTTTATTTTAGTCTTTGAACCTTAAACACACAAAAAGTGATGGGAGGAATGCTTCCAGTTTATCTAACCTCTGGCAGTAGTTTAGGGTATTATTCCAAACCATTGTTTTTTTGCCCACCATACCACCTCAGTTTGAACCCAGTCATATGCAAATCATTCTTGACCCTGTTCAATGGGAACAGTACAACTGCTGCTGCCAGGCCAGGTTGTTCCTGAACTCATACACAAGCAACTTATGGCCAGTTTTGCCTTTGATAGGACTCATTATCCTGGTATTGCTGTGTGGCAAGGTGTGCAAAATAGTGACGGACTGAGATGCGGCCCAGTTATTACCTGTGGCTAAGATTAATTAAAGCATTCCATTCATCACTTTTTGTATACTTTAGCGTACACAGGTGGTAAAGCATAACATCAGACAGATGGATGCTTCAAATTGTCCGATGCAGTTATGCCCTGCCCTTCCTCTACACCCCTCCAGATGTGCTGTCTTCACCACAACAGCTTCTGGCGAACCACTTGTACATTCTCTAACAAGATGTTCACGCTATGTTGGGGAAGGAAGCTGTAGAGGTTTCTGGCATCGGAGATCGGGAATGGCTCTGTTATTCCTGTTTCTTTCTGATGCCAAAGAAGGACGGAGTACTACGTCCTACTCTAGACCTCCGGCCCTTGAACTACTTGCTCAAGGACAAGTTCAGGATTCTCACCTTTGCTGATGTTCTGTCTGCCTTGGATCCAGGTGACTGGATGGTGGAATTGGATTTACAGGATGTCTATTTCTACATTCCTATGCTGTAAACCCACTGATTTCAGGTGGCACACGACCACTTACAGTTCTCCATGCTCCCTTTTGCCCTCGCAGCATCCCTTGGCTGTTCACAAAAGTGATAGTGGTGGTTGATGTCCATATGTAGATATAGATGTTGGATTTAGTATTCCACCTACTTTGACCACTGGTTGCTAAAGGCTGGTTTGCCTCCTGAACCACCTCCAGATGACCTGTTGACTTCCTAGGAGTTTATTATCTACATGCTAAAGTCGTACCTGACCAGGATATTTGGACCATGATCCCTAGGTTTCATCATTTGATCTGGGTCTCTGAGAGAGCGTCTTTCAGGCTTCTGGGCCTCTTGGACTCCTGCATCCTGCTAGTGGACCCTTCCAGGTGGCACATGTGGGCTCTCTAGTAGGATCTGAAGTCCCAGTGGGCCCAGCACTAAAGGAAGCTCTCAGATTCCATCCAGGTGTTGGAGGAGACTGCGAAAAAGCTGCAGTGGTGGTTGCTGCACCCCATTTGGACGGATGCCAGACCCCACCCAAAACTGATGGGTGTGACAACTGCATCCTGGCTAGCATTGCTTAATTTGAAAGTGTGGTTTCCAGTGCTTGGCACCGGCACTTATGACAGCTGCCACATGTTGGCGCTGTTTGTGTAAATTACAAATGAACACAAAAACAGTTGTTTACTAATACATTGTAAACAACTAATACGTACCTCCCAAGCCATTCTTATAGCTTTGCGGGTCTCCAACCATCTGAATTGTCACACATGTAGCAGTTTGATGGTTAGAAGAGGTGTAAGTACTGCCATTGACAGAGCGGACAGTGACAATGTGTGGTGCAAGCTGCTGTAGACTCCTGATGAGGGCCCTATCACTTATTATTAAAAAACATTTTTTACAAATTAAGCACTGCCTGCTGTGTTGGCAAGACCATCTGGAATAAGTGGAGATCAGAGAACCTTGGTACTTGGTGGAGACCGGTCTCTACACTAAATAATTAAATAAATAAAACCTTCAGGAGTTCCTGGTGACTCGCTTGTCATTGAAGGCTTATCCCCAGTCCAACAACTAGGAATGGGTGCAGGTTCTTACAAACAACAGCACCATCAAGTGGTACTACAACCAGTAGGATGGGGTTGGGTCATGGGCACTGTGCCAAAATGTTGTTTGCTTCTTGAACTGGTTGAGCTGTCAGAGCAACTCCCTAGCCGTACAACACCTGGCAGGATCATTAAATGCCAGGGCAGACGAGCACAGTTCACATTCCCTAAAGGATCAAGAATGGCAGCTATCTTCTGAGGTGGCACAGGGTGTCTTCCAGAAATGGTGAGACCCTTGTGTAGGACTCTGGCTCTGTATATACTATACCAAAGTGAGGTATAGTGTGCACAGAGTCCAGTGGACCCACAAAAATAGGCAGAGGTAAAAGTAGATAGCACCTTACTCTCTATTGGTGTTTGTGTGGTCGAGCAGTAAGGCTGTATCGGAGGGTAGTGTTAAGCATTTGTTGTACACACTCAAAGACTGAACTTCAGACCAATTGGTTTTGTATAGATATATTTTCTTAGTTACTTTATTTTCTAGAACCAAGCAAGCCTGGCACAGGTAAGCAATAAATACTTTACCGTAGTAATGCAGTTGTAATACAGTTTGGATTGCAAGTGTATATGCACTTTGTTTTTTATTACAGTACTGTTACTGAAAATGCAATGCTTTGGAAATACTGTACATATACTTTGTGTAGGCTTTTTAGTGAAATGAACAGTAGATTACTTTGCAGATTACTTTTCTTAATCAGTGCATGTGAGTAAAATCATTTTTGCTATTTAGTTCAATTTTAAAAGGATTTCTTAGATTTTTCAACTCCACACTTAGAAACTTTTCATAGAAAAATAGTCATTGTTATCCTATGGAGGAAACTAGTGTTATCGGTTAGCAGGTAAGTAAATTGTTGTGGGAGTTGGTATTCTGGTGTTAGACTCAGGGGTCCCCCCGGGTCCAGGATACACTCATGTTACAATTCAATTAAAAAAAAGTCTTTATTGCGATTATTCATCTCATGTTACACCCTCAGCGGCACTAGGGCGGCCGGGTGCAGAGTGCTGAGGCCCAATGGTATCCAATGGGGGATAAGGGGCCTCCGGTTGGTTGCTGCTTACGAGCAGGCCACTAGCTTGGGGGCGCAAGCTCCTGGACTTAAGCTCAGGGTAAATGGGGGTTCAAGCCAGCACAAAAGGTGCGCACTCAGCAGCACTGGGGCGGCCAGGTGCAGAGTGCTGTTTTGGAATTGGGCGCCCTGTAGCTTTCAATGGAGGATCTCTGGTTTGCAAACACACTGCTGGCTCGGGGACGAAGGTCTTCTGGGTGCGAGCACCACTTGTAAAGGTAAGTTGGGATGATGGGAGTTGGTTAGGCACCGTCGGTTTGTGCACCCAAGACTGTGGGGCATCAGGTGCAGGTGTGCCTTTTAGAGTCGGATCTTCATACCAGCTCCTGGTCGCCATTGGGGGGACCTTCCGGTTTGAGGCTTCAGACACCGGCTGGAGGCTTGAGGCAGGTTAGAGATCACCGGATCTCTAGTCAGGATCACCGGGGAGACCTCCTTGTGGTGTTTGGCCACTCGAACTCGGGCCATGGGTGTCTGGTGCAGAGTGGTGCAGATCCACGGAGCTGGAGTCTATTGGTGAACAAATCCGGTGTTCACGGGAGACAGAGTCTTTGGGATGGAAGGCAGGCAGGTCCTCTGGGTCTCTCGAGGCTGCTGCTGCAGGGCATACCGGGATTTCGCTGGAGCAGGTTCGAGGTGTGGACAGGCTGGTAGGGCTGGGGCCAGGTCAGTGGGCGTCCTCCTCTTGTTAGCTTCAGCATTAGTTCTTGGTTCAGGGCTGCCCCCTAAATACTGTATTTAGAGGGTGTTTTAGTGGTCTTGATGTCAGTAAACAAAGTGCTACTGAGCTTAGGGTGACTACACCCTTGGTGTGCTCACCCCACGTGAGGGAGTGAGCACAATCCCTAATCTTGATTCGGGAGTGCCTGCCATCTGCAAGATGAGGGACACTGAAGAGTGGGCTTCGCCTCCCACACCTTCTGGGTTGCTCAAATTGTTCCCGCCTGTCTTGCTGCCTAGAAAGAGGGGAGACAGGAAGGGGCCTGCTCCTGATAGCAGGAGAGTCTAGGGGTCGCATTGCAAAGGCTGCAAGTCCTTTGAAGCGCCCCTGCCACAGATGACTCTTCCTGGCCTTGGGAAGGTGTGAACACCTCAGCCCAGGAAAGGCTTTGTTTCTGGGCTCAGGGAGCGAAGGCTCCCACCCTAGGGGTACAGAAACACTTGTGGTGGCAGGCTGGTGTGTACCAGTCAGGGAGCCCACCAGAGGCTGGTCATTTTTCAGGGGCATCTCTAAGATGCCCTCTGAGTGCATTTTTCATTAAATCGGTGGGTTTAATGTGCTGAGAAGTTTGATACCAAACATCTCTGTTTTTATAATGATAAACTCCCAGCACCATATACTCTTAATGGCAGCACTGCACGTACAATGTCTAAGAATTGACTTAGACACCGTAGGGGTACAGGGCTTATGCACCTGTATCCTCACCACTGGTATCGTGTACCCAGATAGAGGGGTGACTGATCTATGCCAAGCCAGTGGGTTGTAGCCATTGCACACAGGGATGTTTGCCATGTTAACCCAGCTGGTGGTAGGCCTTTCCCAGTCGGATTACCAACCTGACCGGCTGCACTTGTGTCTGGATAAGATCTACACCTGGATGTGCAGCTCCGCTCTCAAGCTTAACGGCTCCAAAACGGAACTGATGCTGCTGGGGAACTCTGTTCCATCTTTATCTCCTAGCAGCTGGCCCGACTGTCTGGGACCGGTACCTTCCCCCAAGCATGAGATCAAGAGCTTGGGGGTGTGGCTCGAGCAGGATCTTTCTTTTAAAACGCACGCAAAAAAAACAGCAGGCGTGTGTTTTGGCCTGCTCCGATCAGCTCGGAAGATTCTGCCTCTCCTTCCAGTGGCTGCCAGGAGGTTACTCGTCCAGGGGCTTATCATCTCGCGGCTGGATTTCAGTAACGCGTTGTTTCTGGGTGCTCCAGAATCCACCCTGAACAAACTGCAGCAAGTGCAGAACGCGGCCGCCAGGCTCCTGACGGGCCTTCCTAGGCATCAGTCCGCTCGCCCTGCGCTGAAGGCGCTGCACTGGCTCCCTGTCAGGGAAAGGGTGAAAAGTAAGTCACTCTGTATCGCCCACAAAATTCTGCATGGGGTAGGCCCACCTATCCTGGGAGATATGGTTCAGCCTTATAAGGCCTCCCGCTCGCTCCGTTCCGATCATCTACATCTGTTGCAGGTTCGGAGGGTGAGGAAGGCAAGAACCGGTGGCAGAAGGTTCTCTATAAATGTAGCCACCTTGTGGAATTCCCTCCCTTTGCACCTACGAGCGGAAGCGAGTCTCCTACGGTTCCGTAAACTTTAAAAAACTTTCTTATTCTCTGTCTAGTGCCTGCCCTTCTGTGGTAACGTATCTGTCTGGTTGAGCGCGGGGATGCCCAAGGGTAACCAGGCGCTATACAAAATTCATTAATAAAGAATTAATAATAACTCTTTACTTTGTTCTGCACCAAAACATGCAGCCTGCAAAGGCAGTGTGCGAGTGTAAAGGTACAGGACCTCCACTGGTGGCCCAATAAGTGCTGCAGCCCTTAGAGGCCTTCCCTAATCACTGTGCCCTGGGCACCTGGGGTACCATTTACCAGGGCTGACCTGTGGCCAGAGAGTGCCAATTGGATTTGGTACAGTTTTGGGGAAAGAACACAGGCCCTGGGGACCTGATTGGCAGGAGCCAAGGGCACATCAACTCAAAGTGCATTAGTAGTCTGGCAAAAACTGGGGGGGCTACTGCGACAGAAACACAGCTTCCTACACCCTGTCTCTATCCTTTCACTACTGCTAAGAACACGCAGCGCCCAAGCTGCTGCAGATCATGCACTGTCCAAGCTATTGCAGAATGTGCGGTGCCCAAGCCATTGTATGTTGGAATTTCAAAGGCAATTCTCCCTCAGAGATTCCTTTTGGTTGGACTGGAGCGCGGGACACCTTTATGCCTTCCTGCCTCTACACCTCTTGCCCAGTATACTGAAGATCAGGAACAACCAGGCCCAATGTTATCCTAGTGGCTCTGATTGGGCCAAAAAAGTGTGGTACATAGCACCTCTAGGCATGAGCATCTGTGCTCTGTTCCGACTGCCTCTTCGGGAGGCTGTCCTAAAGCAGGGCATGGTCCTGCATCAAACCTGTACAGCTTTCACCTCCATGTTTGGAGATTCATCAGAGACAGCTGACTAATTTTGACCTTCCTTCTGAGGTAGTCCAAGTCATTTTGACAGCCAGGCGTACCCCCACCAAAACCCTCTATGCTGGACACTGGGAGAAGTTTGTTTGGTGTTCTTCTAGGGCCTAGGCATATCCAACTGTTACAATCCCAGTTGTCTGACGTTCTTGTTTTTCCTTGTCATTAGCCCAGCAAGGCCTAGTTGTGGCAACAGTTAAAGGTTATTTATTAGCCTTATCGTCTTTTCTACAGTTGCCTAATTATCACTTTTTGCCCCAGTGGGATCTCAATCTGGTTCGAGGATTCCTAATTTGCACTACTTTAGAGCCTGTGCACATTTGCTTCTTGAGGCCATGTTCCTCGTTGCGGTCTCGTCACTTAGTTGTGCGACTGAGCTGCAAGTGTTTTCTTTATATCACCCCTCTCCTGAATAAATTAGTGCTAAGGACCTAGGCAGCGTTCCTCCCAAAGTTTGTAACACCTTTCCACGATTGGCGACTCATTAATCTGCTGCTGATCTTCTCTCTTTCTCATCCGTCCAAGGAGGACGAGAGGCTCTATTGCCTAAATCCTAAGAGACCCCTGAGTTTCTACATTGATTGCGCCAATTAGAAACCTTGACACTGGTATAATCTGATTCCTAAGGCCTTCGTGTTCAATGCCACAGACAGATATCTGATATAAATGGACTTCCACGCATGGAGGTTTCGGTTACATGGCGGCCCTGACGTAATTTTCGGGGCGGGACGAGCTGATGCGGTGCCATGCAACACAACCTAGGTAATTGCTGAGAAAAATCTCGGGCTCCAGTCTGGCTCCTAGGGGTAGTTGCAAGGTGAGGAATTTGCGGTTTGATAGAGTACACCAGAAAAAGCATTATCCAGGTAAGGAACTTGCTCATCCAGGTTCTTCCCGATGAAATAGGAAGTAGTTTGTATTCTATTCTCTTGCTGGTGCATAAGGAGTCGGCTGACTTCATGATCATTTTAGATCCATAAAGGCTCAACCTGTGGTTGAAAATAATACATTTCAGGATAGTCACATTGCAAAATACCATACCCTTTGTTTCCAAATGACACGTTCTAGCACTGATCATCCTTCAGAATGTTTATATGCATATCCCCATTCACAGATAATATCAGAGGTTTCTTCAGTTTACAGTGGAGGATTGGTATTTTCAATTCAAGGCCCTACCATTCAGATTGAAATCGACAGCACAAGTGTTCCTGAGAAGTCCTGTCGCCACTAGGAGCATTGCTTCATCAAGAAGGAATATTTTTTTCTGGTGCGTTCTCAAACATTTATCATGACAGGGACTCACACAGAAAGAGTTCTGTCTGTGTTGAGGGAACAAGCCTCTGATAAATATGGAGAAATGTCAGCTACCTCCTTCCCAGGATCAAGTCTTCATCGGCTAAAGTTTTGGGCAGATCTTGGGATTGTGTGTCTTCCTGAAAAGAGTATTTATAAGATTCAGAACCACGTGCCCAGGCTACTTTCCCCCATTTTCCATCAGCTGCAGACTGGTTTCAAATTTGCGGGTATCTAGCTGCAACCATACTTCTGGTGCCATGGGCAAGACTCTACCTCCGTAATCTCATGATATATATTCCAAGTCTTTGGAAATCCACATCTGAGGATCTTTCATTGCAGCTTCCAGGATCTCTAGAGATTTTCAGGAGCTGCAGTGTCACAGCAGATCTTTTCCAGGGATATGTTATCTCCAACACCCTCTTGATAGTAACATTAGATACCAGTGCAATGTAGTAGAGCCTGCATTGACTCTCGTCATTTACAGGGTTGTTGGTCACTATCCTGGACAGTGAAATCATCCATTTCGAAAGAATTGGAAGCAATCAGGCAAGCACCAGTGGCGGTCTCCAATCTTCTAGAAAGCAGTTTGGTACAAGTCAGAATCAACAATATGACAGCCAAATCTTAACTGATGAGGAATGGGGATGGAGCTTGATTTCTCTAGCCAGTGCTTCAGACGATTCTTTTTCTTCGGCAGAGAAAATAGTGATTTAAAACTCAACCAATTCACATTCAGGGGATTTTTAATTCAGTATAGCAGACAGACTGAGCAGAGAGACCCCTTGATCTCAGCAGTTTATTCTGAGTCGCAGAGTATTATCAAGGATTTGCCAGAATTATGGGGAACTAATAATAGGTCTTTCAGCATCATCCCAGAATTCCCTTTGGAGTCTTTTTTGTTTGAGGATGAAGGAGAATAGGGTGGGAGAATGGATCCCCCTTCATGCCCTGTGACCCCGGATATTCTATTTACCTTTCCTCCTCTTCCCCTATTGCTCAGGTTTCTGGTCTGACTCTAGAAGCAGAGGACATCTGTGATTTTGATAGCTCCAGCATGGCTAACTCTTGCGGGTATCCTTCCTCAATGAGGACCGACCAGTCAGGAGATTCTCTTTCCAGTTTTCCTCATCTCCCCTATAGTTTCCTCCAATCCATCTTGAGCCTTTAGTCGGGCTCAAGCAAACTGTATGGAACTTGAAAGGGAGGTGCTAATGAAAACGGGCATTTTGAAGGAAGTGGCCAAAACTCTACAGGCTTCTAGAAAAACTACTACTTTAAGCATGTGTAAGAAGCTTTGGAATTGTTTCAAGTAACTAGGGTCATTTGAGGAATTTAGCTCCTCACCTAGCAGATTTGAATAACTTCTTTCCTTTCTCCTCCAAAAGGATCATTTGTCCGACACCTAGAGGAGATTAAAAGAAAGGGGCTGGTGCTAGCATTAACCAAATCAAATCAAAGATGCTTTATTCGAGTTTTTCTCATAAAAGCACATACAATCACAAATATAAAAAACATCAATAAAAAAGCACCACTACATTTGAAAGACATTAATTCATTGTTAAAAGTTGCCAATAGAATATGCGGGTAAAATAAAATACAGATGATCCCTGAGTACTATAAAAATAGTCAGCTGCCTAAAACCCTCTGTCTGATAGTCCATACCCATCCAAGATATTTAGCTGTAGCTATAACTAGGGGCAGAAATGTGCTAGTGCAAATAATTCTTAAAGCTACATCACTACTAGTGGTACCTACGTTTTTGCACACGGGTGTTAACCAAATGCGCCTCGGTTCTGCATAGGTTCTACAAGCAAATAAGAAGTGACCAATAGTTTCCTTATGTGCTCCACAGGCTGGACAATTGCTATTAGACACCCCCCCCCCACCTGCCTGTTAAAGACCTAAGGGGGAGAGCACCAGCTCTAATTTGAAAAAGGAGCTTCCTATCCCTAGGCGAGGTAATAGCATCCCAATAAAGTTCTAAGCTGGGATACAGTTTAGCTTCTAAATAACCTCCAGCCATAGAGCCAGCCTTAGTGACTCTCCAATTCCGGGTCGCAACATGTTCCCAATAAATTTCCTTTAAAGCTTTTTTGCTTGGGAATGGGGGACCTATAGGATCATCCCAGAGCAGTTGGAGACCAAGATCACCCAGCATGGTTCTAAGGACCTTTAACCAGCCTATTTTGTGAAACACATCCGCTTTGATTATGGCTAGAAATCCCTCGGCATAATGGTAAAGCTCGGGGGTGGTCCAGAGCCTCCTCCAATATAAAATCGGACGAAGCCTAGCTATATCTACTACAGCCTTCCTGCCCAGATCGTACCTTAGTGGGAGTAAAGGAGTACTTTTAGGGAGACCAGTGATTGCCCTGAGAAACTTGTTTTCTGATGTTTGTAATGACTCAAGCTTCTCAAAGCCCCACAGCTCGGCTCCATATAGTGCAGACCCAAGGGCCTTGGCCTCGTAGACCTGCAGTACTGGCTTAATCGGTTTGGTCCTGGATTTTCTATGCTCCGAACCAAGAGCACCAGCCAATTGTCTATGCCTTAGAACTGCAATGTCTATGTGCTGGGACCATCTAAAATCGTCTGTTACATGAATACCAAGATACATAAAAGCTTTGACTATCTCTAGAGGGCGATCATTCATACTCAGTTTAGATCTAAAACCTCGATGGGGATTAAAAGCCATTAGCTTAGTTTTAGTTACATTGACTTCTAAGCCATGCTCCCCACAGAAGTTATCAAAGATAAGTAATGCTCGCTGTAAACCACTCGGAGTCTTAGATAAAATCAGGGTATCATCTGCAAACATTAAAATCTGTATCTTAATACCCGCCAAAGAGGGAGCGTCCACATTAGCAGATAACATGCGAGCCACTACTCCGTTAATAAAAAGGGAGAAAAGTGTGGGGGCCATTGAACATCCTTGCCGGACTCCCCGCTCCACCGGGAAGTCTACGGTGACAACTCCTTGCCCCCCCCCCCACTGAATCTTGGCAAAGTTCGCTTCATGCAGCCGCATTATCATTGTCAATAATTCTTCTGGTAGACCCAGGTTCCTCAGTACCGACCACAGCTTAGTCCTTGGTACCAGGTCGAAGGCAGCCCGCAAATCGACAAAGGCCGCGTACAGGCTGCCCTCGCCCAGCAGTACAGTTCGCCACTGCAGTAAGGTAAATCGGAATACCTGGTCCATCGTGCTGGTGGACTTCCGAAACCCAGCTTGAAATGGAGACAGGGCGTTGTTCCCCTCAACCCAGATCAAAAGCTTATTGACAACCATCCTCCCCACCAGCTTTTGGATGGTGTCAATTAAGCTTATAGGTCTGTAGTTCCCGGGATTGGATCGATCTCCCTTCTTGAATACGGGTATTATAATTGCACCTTGCCAGGATGTCGGTACAAAGGCACCCAGCGCCACTGCATTAACAAGAAGAAAAATATATTTACCCCACAATCCTTTATCATTAATAAAGAGATCCGGCGGGACCCCATCTGAGCCTGGGGCTCTACCACCAGTCACTGAGCTAAGGGCCATCATTACCTCTTTATTGCTAAAGGAATTGTCTTTAAAATAAACCGGCCTAAACCCAACCATCTCTCTACCAGGTTGCGTTTCCGCATACTGGAGCTTAAAGTATTTAACCCAGTTCTCCTCGGATACATTATCGTCAGGAGGGTCAGGAATGCCACCCCTGCCCCATTTTACAATGTTCCAGAAAAGCCTGCAGTCCTTTTTCCCACTCGCGTCCTTTAGCTCATTCCAATGGAATTCATCCCACATTTTCTTGGCTGTGAGTATACTAACCTTATAGGCCTTTCTAGCAATGCGGATAGCCATCGGTTCTCTCCTCTTAATTGCGGAGCCTAAAGCCAAGCGGGCACTCCTACACTGGGTATTGTACCACTTTGCTGGTTTAATAATTACCATACTAGTCCTCTTTATTGGTTTCACAAAATGGTTCCTGATAATGGAAAAAAGATTATCATGGATTTCTGTTACTGTATTTGGGCATGATATAGTTGGATTAGCCTGCTCTATGGCAGTTATCGCTTTAACCGCCTCCGCCTTAATGATATCCATAGACCTTTGATTGGACAAAACATTTGGCCATTTTAACCTACGCATATCATTTGTAGGAACAACCAAGGGGACACCGCCCCTTCCTGTAGTCTGGGTCTCATCGTCAGGTGTCCACCATTTGTGCTCAACACACAACGGGTTGTGATCGCTTTCGATCCTCCATTTAACTTCCATGTCGCAGACTAATCTCCAAAGTTTCAAGCTACACAAAACAATCTATTCTACTCCTATATTGCCCATTATCAAAAGTACATGCCCCCACCTTGTCGCTCTTGGTCCTCCCGTTTAGTGCCCTTAAGCCCCTTTAGGGGAAAATAGCATTTAAACAGACAATGTCTTCCGACCATCGAGTGACCGGATTCAGTTCTAATTTGGGGACCCCCCCCCCCCATTGCTTATCCTCTTCCTCCCCGGCAAAGTCGTCACAAATAGCCAAAGGTTCAAAAGTGCGGTTCAAATCACCGGCTATAATAATGTTGTTGTCCGGCGAATGGGTTTCAAGGAGGGAGGCCAAAGCCGCTAAAACTTCAGACCTCCCACCCTTTCTGCCCCTGGCATAAACATTGTAAATGTCAATCCGACCTAGGGGGCCCAGATCCATTTTAATATATTGGATATCTTTACTTCCAGTTTCGACCACCTTGACAGTTAGCGACATGCTTTGCCGAACCCAAATAGTCAGGCCACCTATAGGACGGCCCTTAGGACCTTTGATTGCTGGAACCGAGTAATTCAAATACCCTAGGGCAAAAGAGGGTTCACATAGCCACGTCTCCTGAAAAATGCACACGTCAAAGGTGTTAACAAAGTCTAGCCAATCCTGTGATTCCTGTTTAAGGCGGATGCCAGCTATGTTCCATGAAACTAGCTTTCCTACACCATCTCTCTCGCCATAAGACAGTACTGGGGGGGATGTCTAATGGGGAAGTAGAAAGGACAGTAGCATTGCTGATAACTGCAACAGGATCAGTATTTCCATTTATCATATCAACCCGACATGAGGGGTAAACATGAGGAGGGTTAAAGTCTTCCTGCAAAGAACAACTAGCTCGATTACTACAGAGTCAGTCACAGTCGTTGAGGCCCGAGAGGACATTAAATCTGTTTGTGACCTCAACATCTGTGATATATCCTGGGTCTCCTCTGTGCCAAGCTTTATTGGTTTTCGTAGGTATTGTATTCCACCCTCCTGTTCACATTGGAAAGTGAAAATTGTTTATGGGCATTTTATTTATGGGATTCCAGTGGCTAAATTTCCCATGAATACCTGGTCTATAAAAGAACCCCAATGGCAGTATTTCAATGCCTTGACCATTTATACTTTGCACTGACTCCCTAAGGATCCTAGCTACTGTTATCGGGCTATTAAAATTTAAGACTATACAATCGCCCTCTCTGTTTTTCCTAGAGCTTCCCAACCATCCAACTCGGCAGGCCATAATTATGTCACGACCTACCATATTCCCTCCTTCAATATTTTGTGAGAACCAGTATGTGACCTTGTTCTTTAATTAGAAGTAGTCCCCTCTTTCCCCTTGGCGGAGGGGAGGGACTTTGGCCAAAACCACCACTAAAGGGGTACTTTGGGGGGGTAAGTCATGGGTAGATCGGTTGCCTATACCTTCGACCGGCTTATTAGAATAAATGGGGCCCATGGCTGGTTTAGATGGCTGAACGCCAACTTCCTGCTGTAACTGCAGACCCCCTGTAGGGCACTGGCTTACCTCAATGCCCAGATCTCTACCCCTCGAGACAGTTACTCTATTATCACTATTTATCGCAGGCCCTTTTGATGTTTGGGATGCTGATTTGCATGGAGATGTTAATTGGGGATCGTTGTTAACTTCCCTCCCACCTTCTTATTAGCAGATAAAGAGTGTAACATCTTGGAGTTGTTGGTTGTAACTTGTTCCAGCTTGCCTAAACTAGCAGTGATTATTTTCAATTGCTCTATAAGGGGGAGTATCAAAGATCTAATTATGTGTTCTAACTGCCCCAACAGAGCCCCATCTCCTTGTACAGCAGCAATTGGCTTAAACATTGGGTGAAATTGTGCCGATGTAACAGGCTGAGTAAGGTTCGAAGTACCTAGAGGTTTGGCTCCTTTATACACTACCTTTGGGATTTTTGCTCTTTTGCCTTTTTTTTTGCAGAGTTTTTTTTATATAGCGCGAACTAGACCCGAACCGAATCAGGTATCAGAGCGCTTTACATAGCACCAGTTACGTTACATGAGGACACACTTTCATTTTTTAGGCACGGGGAGATTAAGTGATTTGCCCAGAATCACAGGAGGTTTTTGGCGTCGTTACCGAGACTCGAACCCAGATTCCGAGGTCGAGCGCCTTAGCCGTTAGGCCAACTCCTCTCCCCTTTCTGTCCACCTCCCCCACGCTTTCTTTTGCCTGTGGGTAAATTACATAAAGATGGAGAATCAACTATATGGCAAACAGGAATAATCGGGGGTGGGGTTACACAGGGGACAGTTAACACCTGAATATCCCTACCTATCTGTGAACTCTGTGAGCTATTCTCCAATGAAATATTACTAAGCGAATCTAGCTCTATGCTGATTTGTGGCAATCCCAAGTCACTTAAACGTTGGCTTATACGGTTCTCAGGAGTGATACAATGCTGCATTGGACCCAAAGAGGACCGTTTGGAAAATATTTCGGTCGACAATCTTTTTTCAGCGTCGACTATTTCTTGATCCATAGCGGCTGCAACACGAGTAATATAATTGTCTAAGGTTCCCATTAGAATTCCACTGGTCGATTTCAGTGCAGCCTTGCCCCCTTTATCCGACTGAGCGGCCATGTTAAAGGAACAAGACTCCGGTGGATCAGTTGACATATAGCCTAATAGTATGCACAATACAAATTAGCCCCTAGTACTTTGCAAAACGACTAGTGAACCAAGGTAGTGACAGTATGATGGACAAACCAAAATCTCAGGGGGGTAGCCCAGCCCGGCCTCGTCCGACCCCGGACGGCCACAGGCGGCCCGCCCTTTGCCCGGGCTTTGCCCAGCACCCGCCCGCGCGCGTCCCGCGTGCGCGTTCAAGGCAATGATAAAATAGGAGGCGGTTGGGGGCGGGAAGAGGACCAGCTGCGGCCAATCAGCGCCGCACTGCACGCTGGTCCTCGCAGTCCCGCGGGTCTTTCTGGGGGTCAGTCTTTCCCTTTTGCAACACGACGATTCCTCGCGCTTTCACAAAGCGAGCGGCTCCCGCGCAGCGGGGGCCGCGAGAAGTTGGCAATTTCAATGAGGAAGGTCCGTAGCAACCAGGAGTCGCCCTCCAATAGCACCAGTATCTCCAACTCTCCTTTCACAAGCAGGGAACAAGCTGCATTAACCATGAAAAGTTTAACATCTAAACTACTAGGCCCAACATTAAGCCCCCTACAAAAGTAGCACAGGCCAAAATTCTTCCCACAATTACTCATGGTTGTGAAGCCTTAAGAGGGAGAGATGCAAAACTGCTGGACATAACCTTAGTAAAAGCATACAGAACCACCTTTAACCTCCCAAACTACACTTCCCCGGCGCAAATTAGACTGGAATTCGGCCTACTGAAGCAATCATGGGCCAGATACGGCGCATATATCAACTGCTGGAACAAAATTAGACTATCGGCTCCCAAAACTCTAAATAACCTTCTATGGCAAGATCTTCAGCAGAGGGGAGATGCACCTGCAAGATACTATCTTCAGGAGGCTCTAGCATGCACTGGACTCTTGGCCATTTGGAACATGCAGATCCACCATTCAGCTTTCAAAATATTAGTGTGGAAATCCTTGAAAAAGCTGGCTTTGGTGGAAGACAAAGCAGCTTTTTCAGTAAGATCGTATGCCTGGATGACTTTGAACAACTACAAAGCCTTGGCCCCTCAAAAATATTTCAATCTGGGCTACTCGAAACCACAGAAACTAAAAATAAAATTTCGCCTTGGCCTGATCCCGTGCACTCAGAACCTTCCACCATGGAAGACGGAGCCATCTCGAGCATCTTGTAGTCTGTGCAATAACGGCCAGAGCGATATTACCCATTTACTATGCTCCTGCAAGGAGCTGACACAGGAAAGGAGACAGCTGCTAAGAGTCCCCTTAAACCAAAGGAATATTCGCTCATGGAGACAAGCAGTCTTGGCATGCTTTGACCCAGCAATGCCTCAATTAAAATGCAGACTAGTGAGATTCCTAGATGCAGCTGAGAAACAAAAATGCCATTGAACGCTTAAACTCCACCTAGGCCAAGGGGAAGCCGCGATACTGTGCGCACTCCTAATTATGATACGAGACTGCCACCATTAAGGAGGACCTGGGAAATCTCCATATACGCACTTGGACAGGGTTCTCAATAATGTCTCCTTTTGGATAGTAGTACCGCCTAGACAGAGTATGAATTACATTGAGAACTTTGTGTATGAAGAACAAAGCAATTTTTACTTGATAGCAATTTAATGGTTTTAACCTTTTAAGGAGCTATGCATTTTTGGAAATGTGTAATTCTGTCTTATCATGAATTTATTGTATTATCTGAAACTCGTATTGCAATGGTTTTGAGTAACTATGCAAATGTAATAAATTCAAATTCAAAAATTCTAATTCAAACCCTCTAATACTTTTCCTTGGGTTTAAGAGTGTCCACGTTAAGAGAAACAGCGGTCGGCAATTAATGCATTTCTTAGCTCTTGGGATAATCTTTCAGACAATCAGAGCTTAGTCTGCAGGTTATTCAGAGGGTTTGGCAATTTGAAAATTCAGGTCATTTCGCTGAATTTTTGAGATAGTAGCATTGTATGATTAAGTCCCTCTTTTGTCCCAAAAGTAAGCAATGATTTTATGGGCATCAGTAAATTGTTTTCCTTCTATTTGTTCTTTCTTCAGCATATTCATCTTTTGCATATGAAAAGCGCTGTTTTTGTTACCCTGAAAGGGTGTCAGATTTCAAGATTTATTTGTCCTTTTTTAGTGAATTTTGGCCAAAAGAGGAGCCAAAACTACCTTTAAGACTATCAATAGATAGTAAAATCTTTGAGTTAGCCCACAAAAAAGTGGGTTTTCTTTCGCCTCTGGGGGTCCAGGGTTAGTTGACCAGGGGAATGTCAGCTAATATAGCAGAAGTACAGGAGGCGCCCATAGAAGAGATTTGAAGGGCTGCAACCTGGGTGTTGGAAAATGGCCCGCTGTGCAGGGTCACCCTCAAACCTTTTACCTTCCTCCTCCACTTTTTCTGACTTTGTTTTTGCTGGCCTTAGAACTCTGAACACTTTACCACTGCTAACCATGTGCTCTCTCCTCTAAACATGGTAACATTGGCTCCTACCCAATTGGCATATTTAATTTACTTAAAATAAATTCCCTAGTCAAGTGCACTACGTTTGCCCAGTGCCTGTAAATTAAATGCTACTAGTGGACCTGGAACACTGTTTGTGCTACCCACTTAAGTAGCTTATTACATTTAATGAGTGTAATTTCCAGCAGGGAAGAGATGGAGAAGTGTGGCTCACTGGTTAGAGGAGGCAGACCCTGAAGCAGAGGTCAGACCCGGGACCAGGGTTCAATTACCGACGCGGCAGGGTCTTGAGCCCAAATGTCCACGGACTCGATAATTCTCGCTTTGGTGCCTACTCGAATCACGGATTCACACTCTGCAACTCTGGGCAATAGCTTGCTTAATCTCCACTATGGCCCCCCACGGTGGGATGCCTGGCTTTCACCTTGGAGATGCCCAGTAGGGGTTATCTCACAGGGAAAAAGCCAGGATGGGTTCCCAAAGCACGCGCCTTGAGACCTTGCGGTGATAAGGCGCTATATAAGAACCTTTGACATTTTTATATATGACTCCCAAGTTTGGGGTCTCTGAAATCACAATTTAAAATCACGACTTAAGGTGAAGTCTGATTTTAAATTGTGATTCTGAAATGCCACTTTTAGAAAGTTAGCATTTTCATATTTTAGCATTTTGGTGCCTACTGCCTGTCTCTGAATATACATCTGGGGTGGGTTATAGTTGGAATTTTTGCATTCCCTCTAGACAGCCACACAAAGGGAGCTTAGGTGTGACTTGATGGGCCACCCACATCTCAATGGGCCATCCTGGGCAGGATGGAAGGTAGTAGCTGGACACAGCCTCATACGTACACCTTAATAGTCTGGGGGCAGAGCAGGGACTCTGTGCACTTCAAAGGCATCTCTTTGAAGTCTCTCCTACTTCAAAGGTACAACTGGGTTGAAGCACTGACCTCAGATATAACCACTTCAATATACTTCTGGACCTGTGAAGACTCTGCCAGGAAGGACCACTGTGCTGCTAAAACACTGCCACTCTGCTGTTTGCTGGACTCCTGCCTTGCTGCGCTGCCCTGCTGCGTGCTGTCCCCTGCCTGGGTTAGAAGGCACTTGAACCCCGAGTGACTCAAAGGCCTTTTCTGGCTTGCCTCCTATACCTGGACTCTGCAATCTGTGAGTCTACTCTGCCAAGTGGTGCCACCCAGTGAGGACCCTTGGAAGTGGGCTTAAGGTGTTTGCTCTATTGGAACCAACACATCCTCTGCTGCGTGAGCAGAATCAACACATTTCCGCTGTTGCGGGTACAAGAACAGGGCATCACACTCTGAACCAGTGCATCTTCTTCCACCGCAAGATCGCTGACATCCATGACGGCTTCAGCACCATGACCGCTCCGACTACGCCAGACCCCACCTCCCCTGTGAACACCACCAGCACCAACCACCTGACCTCCTGGTCCAACGTCCATGACGACGTGACACGCAAGGTCATGAACTCCATCCACTCAGGATCTCCGTCAGACCCGTGCCCACACCACGTACTCAACAAAGCAGACGCTGCCATCGCTCCCCAACTACGGAAGGTTATCGACCTCTCCTTCGAAACAGCGACATTCCCGGAAAGCTGGAAACACGCCGAAATCAACGCCCTCCTCAAGAAGCCCAAGGCGGACCCCAAGGACCTCAAGAACTTCCGGCCCATCTCCCTGATGCCGGCGAAGGTCATCGAGAAAATCATCAACATGCAACTGGCCCGCCACCTGGAAGACAACAACATCTTGGACCCGTCCCAGTCCGGGCTCAGACGAAACCACTGCACCGAGACAGCCCTCATCGCCGCCACAGACAACATCAGGCGCTAACTAGACAACGGCGAAACATCAGCCCTCATCCTCCTGGACCTGTCAGCCGCCTTCGACGCGGTCTGCCATCGCACTCTAAAGACACGCCTCCTAGAAGCCGGATTCCAAGAGAAGGCCTTCGACTGGACCACGCCCTTCCTCTCCGGCAGAACACAGAGCGTCCGCCTCCCGCCCTTCGGATCTGAGCCCACCGACTTCATCTGCGGCGTCCCCCAGGGCTCATCTCTCAGCCAGACGCTGTTCAACGTCTACATGGTCCCCCTCACACAAGTGGCCCGCCAACACGATCTCTGTCATCTCCTACGCCGACCACACCCTGCTCATCCTCTCCCTCACCAAGGACCCGCACACCGCCAAAACCAACCTCCACGAGGGAATGAAAGCCGTCGCCGACTGGATGAGGAACAGCCGTCTGAAGCTGAACTCGGACAAGACGGAGGTACTCGGACCCACCCCCTCAGCTTGAGACGACTCCTGGTGGCCGACCACACTGGGAACAGCACCGACACCCACCGACCATGCACGCAACCTAGGATTCATCCTCGACTCCTCCCTCTCCATGTCTAAACAGGTCAACGCCGTCTCCTCCTCCTGCTTCAACACCCTCCGCATGCTCCGCAGAATCTACAAGTGGATCCCGACCGAAACAAGAAGAACGGTGACACAGGCCTTCGTCAGCAGCAGACTGGACTACGGCAATGCACTCTACGCAGGAATCCCAGCCAAACACCTACGACGACTACAACGCATCCAAAACGCCTCCACCCGACTGATCGTCAACATCCGCCGCCGCAGCCACATCACCCCCCACCTGAGAGACCTACACTGGCTCCCCGTCGACAAGAGGATCACCTTCAAGCTCCTCACCCACGCACACAAAGCACTTCACAACGCCGGACTAGCCTACCTGAACAGCAGACTCAGCTTCTACACACCAACCCGCCAGCTCTGCTCTGCCAGCCTCGCCCTCGCCGCTGTCCCCCACATCCAACGAACAACCTCCGGCGGCAGATCCTTCTCCTACCTCGCCGCCAAGACCTGGAACACCCTCCCTACCCACCTATGGCAGACCCAAGACCTACTCGCCTTCAGAAGACTCCTCAAGACCTGGCTCTTCGAGCAGTAGCTGCACCCCCTCCCCTCAGCGCCTTGAGACCCTCACGGGTAAGTAGCGCGCTTTACAAGTACTCTGATTGATTGATCGCTTTCAGAACTGCAGTTTTGGAACCAATGCATTGCCGCCACTGTGTTGAGAAGATGGAAGCATCGCCTCTACTGAGTGGAGACACCGGCACCTCGCCTTCAGAACCGCCAATTCTCACAACTGGCGCATCGCCTACAGAACTGACCGTTGCTGTGCAAAGAAAATAGGCTACGTGGGAACACCGGCGCAACGCTCGGATGAGCCCCACATTTTCATTGACTTAGCCAGGATCCAGGTACTTTTGTTCAGCGGGCCTAACTGGTTCCCAGACTCTGGCCTGCGCTCCATCTCAGTTGGCCACCCTAAACTTTTCATTTTATCCCAGTCCGGCACAACCAAATATACCAAGTAAGCGCTTATTGCTTCAAATACTATTTTATGATTTTTTCTTTGCATAGCTCAAGTCCTACTTATTGGAATTTTGTCGTTTTGGTCTTGTTTTATTTATGAAATTAGGTTCAATGTTCTTACCTGGTGTGGAAACTTGTGGTGTTTTCACTGTTTTATTGTTTGAAATGTTGCACAAATACTTTACGTAAACCACAAAAGAGAGAGTCAAGGGGAAAAAACGACCTGCCTACTGTCCCCACTCAAAGATTAGTAAACACAATAAGAGTAGGTAGCCAAAAAACTCAAGGAAGAGGGGGAGAGATAAAAGCGATTGCCTCCTAAGATCAAAAGAAAATGTCTTGTATTTGAGACTAAGAAGGAGATCTAGAAGGTCATCCTTAATGGAAGAGGATGTCTCACACACAATATTGTGTCATGCTTCATCATAGACATCCTCTCCCCACTCTGGTAAGATGATACCACCAGGGCAGACACAACCTCCGTGAAGATTTTTTGGCGGTGGGAGGGAGTTCTTGGATAACTCTTGCAGGATAAGTTGGGATCCAATTCAATTATAAGTGCCTTTTATGTTCCTCGGTTATCACCTTTGTTATTGGGTACCTGAGGTACGTTAAAACCAAAACTAGTCGAAGGATTCTATAGAGAACAATGTCTCTGATCCGTCTATTAAACGGCCAACATGTTTCGGCCCACACTAAGAGCCATATAGGTATGGGGCATTCGTCAGGCTGCCGGATCCCTACAGTAATTCTAAGATGGTGTCCCTGTTAGTTTTTTGGCTACCTACTCCTATTGTGTTTGCTGCCAAAATACTTTACACATTGCCTCATAAGTTACGCCTTACTGCTCTGTGCCAAGCTACCAGAGGGTGAGCACAGATTAATTTAGGGTGCTTTTGTGTCATACCTTGCCCAGGGTTGTAGTTCCTGCTCTGACAGGGTGCATACTTTTACAAACCAGAAAGCCAATTTCTAACAGTGGGCTTCGGCCTCCTACCCTGACTAAGCATTACAGGATAAAGCAAGAAGCAGACTTAAAAATATGTCTTTTATTAAAACGTTCTTTACTTTATGGAATAATTGGGTACTTTTTTCTTTACAAATTAGATTCTGGGCATTCATATTACAGTTGTCAGGATGTTATTTGCTTTGTATTTCGCAATATGTAGATAGTTAAATCGAGGGCAAGAAGAGGTAATGCTTCACGTATGTGTTGGTAATTGCATTACTGCGAGTCCTTCCTCGTTTTAACTCATTGCTTTCCTTCCTGCATCTCTATTATGCTCGAAGCAAATTGAATTTTTGTAGCTTGTTTACAAACAGGAAGAGGTAAAGGTGGGAGAGGCTTTTATTAGTTTAATTGATTTTACGATTGGTTGTGTCTGAAATACATAGCTGCCTCGTGTTTTAATGAATTACGGTGAGGAAGTATTTGGACTCATTGCCCGTAAGTAGTTCTCTGGCAGTGCAACAAGGACCTGGAACTTACTCTCACAGAGATCCTTGCACAATCCCCTGTCTTGCTTCGTTTAAAAAAACCGAAACATCCCCTTTGGATAAAGTCATTTTTGTTCCTGTCCATCCCTTTGCTGACTTGACATGTCAATCCTGACTCGCACTGTATTGTCTGTCTTGATATGTGGCTGAATGCGCGTTGTTTTCTCTGTTGCATTATCCCCTCAGAACTTTGTTTGTGATTATCTGTCATTTATTTCTGGTTCTCTTGTGAAGTGCCCTGGAGCCAAGTTCGCGGAATAGGAAACCGATAAATTAATAAGTACATTTGTTTTGCATGTACACCATGTGATCTGCATTAAAGACAAGGCTCACGTCCAAGTGCACAGATAAAGTTGTCCAGTTAGTTTCAGAGTACTCCAAAACACACTTTAAAAGCAGACTTTAAGATGCTGTTTATTGAAATGTGTTTGCACACGTCATGCACACCTCATGCAAACTCTGCAGCTAGCGCTGTGTCAGAAGTTTCAATAAACGTGTTGCGTCGTGTTATGTAATTTTTTTTGCAATAAGAGTAAAGGAGCTTCTTTTCTGATGCTGTGATCAGATATCTGGTTTCTGTTTTTCTTTCCCTTCCTCGTGGATTACTCACTGTTTATCTTTTGAATTTCTCAGAATTCCAGGGTCATTGAGATTCCGATGCGGGTCAAGAGGCGGACCGGTTTCTTGTGTTTAAACCCCGTTCTCCGCCGAGTCTATTCATTCTCACCAGTGAATATTTATTCGTATTTAGCCATCGCTATGGGCAACCTGATCGCCGTGGATTTATTACCATTGTTGGGTGTGGGGAGGGAGTCCTGTCTAACGAGAGGCAAAACCTAGAGTTGGCCCCTGAAGCCCCCTCCCTCAACAATGGCAGTAGCATATTACTCTGTTAGAATGGTTTATGTCATGGAGCTTTCTTGTGTACTGCTATTAAAAGGTATTTAAACAAAACAAGGATACAAGGGGTTACATTTGTGCTTGCTATAAAATCACATTGAAAAGGCCTCTGGAATATTAGAGTTTTTTTTATTCTTAGTCATTGTGGCATGTCGTCTGGGACAGCTTAGTGTTGTCTCTTGTCTTTTTTTGCTGTACTACAGCAATAATATTGATTTTGTCGGATACATCTAACCGTAGATTCCGGTCTTTAGCATATCTCTCCGGTAAAAGACTGGATTTGTAGGTTTTACATTGCTAGCTGATGTCGACGAGCTCCACGTTGTCGCCATACCGCCACGGAAGTGATGGAGTGGAGCTGCCTTTAAGCACCGCCCCTCGCCCTGATGTCAGTTACATTCTTTCCACACCTTCCAATGAAGATTTGGCGCACCGTTCTTTTAATTTTTTAGGTTTTCCGACCACTTGCAATTTTTTACAGTGTTCTAGGGTACGATGATCCTCCCAAAACGACAAGATTCAAGCCGTGCATGAATGCAGAAAGTAGATGTTGGTCATGGAACTGCACGAAATGGTTCTTTGGTGCCTGGCTCGTTGTACAACCAAAGTTGTGTGATAAATGCGTGCTCATGCACCCAAAGGTGATTTGAGGCCAATAGGGGAAGCTCTATGTCGACTAGCACAAGAAGAAATTGCGGCCTTCGTGTAGATTCTGCTCCAAGTCAAATGCCTGGACTAGGTCCAGGTTACAGGGCTACTCCTGCAACAGTGCCAATTCACAACGAGAAATGTTCAGGAGTCCAAGTCCCAACGCAAGATTTACAAAAAAAAAAAAGGGGGGGGGGCGGGTGCTACAGGACTCAATTCCGAGAAGATGAAAGGGCATAAAGATATAAGTTGCATTTCGTTGATGTCACGGGTCACTCAGCTATTTGTCACGTGGTTCTCAAGTGCCCGAGTCCCCTGGATTTCTTCAACCGCGTCGCAGATAGAGGCCAAGATGTAAATATTCAGTGTGCGTATGGCTACCTCTTGTGTGCCTTTGTGTCCCACTGAACTGCTGGGGCTTCCAGTAGGTTTACTACTGGCTGGCCATTCCCAGGCGCAGTCTGTCCAGTTGAGACCTGTTATCAGGCCTCTACCGACTTCTGTACAGATGTCTACTTTGACCCATGGTTCATGTCAGTTCCCACTACCTTGACACCGGTGCCAACGCCACAGGTGTCCGAGGATGACCCAGTGCTGATTGCCATATCTGACGCTGAACCAACATTGGCCTGAGCGCGGCCAATGTCACACTGTAAAATATAAAAAGCGCTACCAGTTGTCAAGCAGCCTCAATCTGATAGAGACTTTGAGCAGCAGATTCCTTACCTTAGGATATTCCCCAGATGTTGGACTCGATCTGGACTTTTTTGAGAAGTCCCCTTGCGTGCAGGTTGGTAGGGTTGTTTGGCTCAGCGTGGCATAGTCAGTGCTGAAAGTGATCATCCTTGTGGTGCCTGTCAAAGGCAAATATCTGTGACAGACCCCCCACTTGGTGTGTCTGTAGTGACTGGAATGAGACCACAACTCCAAGGCCTGCGCAGATTGCAGAACAATGAATAGGAACGCCATCTGCTAGCTGCCTCTGAAACTTCTGGCCGCTTGCCATGTGACTGCGCACTGCTCCCACTCCCGTTTGCGAGGGATTTACCAGGACCGCTCTCGGAGCAGCTCATGCCGGTCATAGTCAGGATCTCAGGTATGTCCCACAAGAAAAAAAAAAATTTCAAAAAGGGGGTGGTGATGGACAGAGTATCTGAGTTAATCAGAACACTCCTACCCAGTCAACAGATCAGGGCTTGATCCATCACCGTTTTTTAGCTCACTGCACCATCCCAGTTCAGAATCTGGCTATATGCAAATTAGTCTGTCCCTGGCCCAGTGCATCATGGGAACAGGGCAGACCAAACTACCAAGCCAATTCTTCACTGGAAAGGAAACAAGCTTCCGGGGACCGGTTTCTGGCATTACAGCCGTCTTCGGCCCGGCTTGCTTGCATCCTGATGGTGCAGTGAGCAAGGGACTCACATCTGAGCATACCCTTCCACACTCATGGTGGCCAAAATAATTTCAAAAAGGGGGTGGTGATGGACAGAGTATCTGAGTTAATCAGAACACTCCTACCCAGTCAACAGATCAGGGCTTGATCCATCACCGTTTTTTAGCTCACTGCACCATCCCAGTTCAGAATCTGGCTATATGCAAATTAGTCTGTCCCTGGCCCAGTGCATCATGGGAACAGGGCAGACCAAACTACCAAGCCAATTCTTCACTGGAAAGGAAACAAGCTTCCGGGGACCGGTTTCTGGCATTACAGCCATCTTCGTCCCGGCTTGCTTGAATCCTGATGGTGCAGTGAGCAAGGGACTCACATCTGAGCATACCCTTCCACACTCATGGTGGCCAAAATAATTTCAAAAAGGGGGTGGTGATGGACAGAGTATCTGAGTTAATCAGAACACTCCTACCCAGTCAACAGATCAGGGCTTGATCCATCACCGTTTTTTAGCTCACTGCACCATCCCAGTTCAGAATCTGGCTATATGCAAATTAGTCTGTCCCTGGCCCAGTGCATCATGGGAACAGGGCAGACCAAACTACCAAGCCAATTCTTCACTGGAAAGGAAACAAGCTTCCGGGGACCGGTTTCTGGCATTACAGCCGTCTTCGGCCCGGCTTGCTTGAATCCTGATGGTGCAGTGAGCAAGGGACTCACATCTGAGCATACCCTTCCACACTCATGGTGGCCAAAATAATTTTAAAAAGGGGGTGGTGATGGACAGAGTATCTGAGTTAATCAGAACACTCCTACCCAGTCAACAGATCAGGGCTTGATCCATCACCGTTTTTTAGCTCACTGCACCATCCCAGTTCAGAATCTGGCTATATGCAAATTAGTCTGTCCCAGGCCCAGTGCATCATGGGAACAGGGCAGACCAAACTACCAAGCCAATTCTTTACTGGAAAGGAAACAAGCTTCCGGGGACCGGTTTCTGGCATTACAGCCGTCTTCGGCCCGGCTTGCTTGAATCCTGATGGTGCAGTGAGCAAGGGACTCACATCTGAGCATACCCTTCCACACTCATGGTGGCCAAAATAATTTCAAAAAGGGGGTGGTGATGGACAGAGTATCTGAGTTAATCAGAACACTCCTACCCAGTCAACAGATCAGGGCTTGATCCATCACCGTTTTTTAGCTCACTGCACCATCCCAGTTCAGAATCTGGCTATATGCAAATTAGTCTGTCCCTGGCCCAGTGCATCATGGGAACAGGGCAGACCAAACTACCAAGCCAATTCTTCACTGGAAAGGAAACAAGCTTCCGGGGACCGGTTTCTGGCATTACAGCCGTCTTCGGCCCGGCTTGCTTGAATCCTGATGGTGCAGTGAGCAAGGGACTCACATCTGAGCATACCCTTCCACACTCATGGTGGCCAAAATAATTTCAAAAAGGGGGTGGTGATGGACAGAGTATCTGAGTTAATCAGAACACTCCTACCCAGTCAACAGATCAGGGCTTGATCCATCACCGTTTTTTAGCTCACTGCACCATCCCAGTTCAGAATCTGGCTATATGCAAATTAGTCTGTCCCTGGCCCAGTGCATCATGGGAACAGGGCAGACCAAACTACCAAGCCAATTCTTCACTGGAAAGGAAACAAGCTTCCGGGGACCGGTTTCTGGCATTACAGCCGTCTTCGGCCCGGCTTGCTTGAATCCTGATGGTGCAGTGAGCAAGGGACTCACATCTGAGCATACCCTTCCACACTCATGGTGGCCAAAATAATTTCAAAAAGGGGGTGGTGATGGACAGAGTATCTGAGTTAATCAGAACACTCCTACCCAGTCAACAGATCAGGGCTTGATCCATCACCGTTTTTTAGCTCACTGCACCATCCCAGTTCAGAATCTGGCTATATGCAAATTAGTCTGTCCCTGGCCCAGTGCATCATGGGAACAGGGCAGACCAAACTACCAAGCCAATTCTTCACTGGAAAGGAAACAAGAAGTCAAAATGCTCGTCTACTACTTAGCGCCAATCCCACTCATCGGGCGTGGGGTGGGAACGACGCCACAAGCCCAGGCCCACTCCCAGGTCATTACTGTGGAGCTCACACTTGACACTGGGTCAGTTTCATGCGCCCTAGAGTTTCCGAAAGCTGAAGCAATGCCTACCCAACTTTGAGAATTAAATGAGGCCAAAAGCCTCATTTTTGTACGGATGGACCCCTCTGGAGCGCTTTCTGGCCCCATGGTTTCGGGATGGTCTATGATTAGAACTCTGCCGGCTGGTCCACCATCAGCACTAGTCGAGCCCTCCGGATCCGTCGGTGGATCTGGATCATTTCTGGCTGCAACTTCGCAATCTCTTCTTGGGACCATTCCAGTGGCACTGTTTCTGGTGCCGCCGATCCCATCGCCCGACGCTGGCTCCACCGTTGACTAGGCCCACATGACCGGAAATAGAGATAGAGGCCTGTTTCCCTGAAGGGCTTTCTGAGGAACAATATTGGAAGGGAACTGAGTCTCCCTATGCCTACTCCCTATGCTTACTCTGAACCCCTATCCAAGTCCAAGACAGTGGACACCAGGTATCAGGACCTGGCTGATGCCACTAGTCTGGGCACTAGTCTCCTTTCTCCTCCCACAGTGGCTGTGGAGGACTTCCTTTACGATGGTGGTCCGGAGTGTGGCTGGGGTCCTGGACCTTCAGCTGCCCTCGGTTGAGGTCAAGACCAATGTCAGCCCAGGGTGTCCCTATCGGAACCTGTACTCCCCTTTAATGAAGCCCTTACTAATGTCCTGCTCTGGGACCTGGGCCAAGCCCTACAAAGAGACACTCTTGTGTACAGTACTATCTCACACCACCATCACCCCACACCAGGGACCTGGCCTTCCTCACCCAGCATCCCACCCCTGAGAGCTTGGTGATCCAGGCCTCACCCTCCAAGATAAATTGTGGTGCGTGCCCTCCCACCCCACCGGATAGGTAATCCAAGAGGCTGAATACGTTTGAAAAGAGGATTTTCTCTTCCACCAACCTGGCAATGTGGTACTGTGTGATTATTGGGCTGGTACTCCTATACTGTATGGGATACAGGATAAGTGTTGCCTACTTTCTTGGCGGCAGCCCAAGCCATGCTCTCCCAAGCTATTGCTGATGGGAGCTATGCTGCAAAGTTCACAAGCTATGCTGCAAAGTTCACAAGTGCAAAGTTCACAATCCAATATGGATCAGTACGACCGACATTGCTTCCATGGTGGCGCTCCAACATCACTCCTGGTTGAGAACTGGCTTTTTGGGGGCTGTCCAGGCATCCCTTATCGACATGCCCTTCAAAGGGACTCGCTTTTTTGCAACAAGACTGATTGGGTGCTCGAGCTCTTTAAAGACAATAGGGCCACCATTGTTGGTGCTCACCATAGGCCCCACGATAGTCGCATTCTGCCTCCCACCCCTTCCATGGCTACAGTAGGTGCCATCAGGCCCGACCTTTACACCACATGCGCAAGGCCCCCAGGCAACTCAGTCTTTTCGTGGCCAACAACTTCAAAGCCTCTTTAATATATCCTTATATCATAATGGGCACCAGGTTGGTGGCAGGATTCGGTACAACCTGTTCCAATGGCAGGAGATCACTTCAAACAAATGGGTGCTCCAGTTTGTCCAGAGGGACTGTGCCCTACCATTCCAACAGACCCCTCCACCTTTGCCACCAACCCCTGATCGGCAGACAAAGGATCACCTTCCGCTTTTGCAACAAGAAGGGCTAGCTCTTCTGGTCTGGCCAAAGGAGCAGAGAGGTGCTGGCATCAAAAGTAGGATCATGGATGCTAATCCCTCTATTTTCTTGTGCCTAAGAAGGATGGAGGACTCTGTCTAATCCTAGACCTATGCCCTCTCAATTACTTCCTGGAAAAGGAAAAACTCCAGATGCTCACGTTGGCTCGTAGACTGTCTGCCCTTGACCCTGGAGACTGCATTGTAGCAGTGAACTTGCAGGACGTCAGCTTCCACATTCCCTTCCTGCCTGCCCATAGGCATTACCTGTGGTGCATGGTAGGCTAAGAGCATTGTCGGTTCCCTATGCTCTGGTCTTGCCTTACCAGCACCCCTCCGGTGTTCACCAAGGTGATGGCGGTGGTTGCAGTGCATCTGCAAAGATCAGGAGTGCCAGTTTTTCTCTACCCCAACGACTGGCTGTTGAAGGTGGGCTCGCCGCAGGCAGTCATCACCCACCTCCAGACTACTGCAGATCTCCTGCATTCTCTGGAGTTTACTATCAACATGGCAAAGTCACAACTGACTACCTTTCAGACATCCCTTTTATCTAAGCTATTCTGTTGCAATGCAGCATCATACTTATCCTCTGGAATAGCGAGTGCAGGACATTCAGGCTATTATTCTGATGGTTCAGCATCTATCCTGGATTTCTGTGAGACTACTCTGAGGCTGTTGGGTCTTATGGCCTCCTGCATCCTGGTGGTAAAACATTTCTGTTGGCATATGTGAGCTCTGCAGTTGGATGTGAAGTCCAATAGGGCACAGCATCAAGAGTGTCTCGCTGATCTGGTCCATATATAGGAAGGAACTGCAAAACAACTGCAGTGGTGGCTCATGGCCCTTGATTGGGTCACCAGCAGTCCTCTTTCCCTCCCCTTTCCAGAGCTCACAGTAGTGACAGATGCATCACTACTGGGTTGGGGTGCCCATGTGGGAGAGGTGGAGATCAGAGGACTCTGGTCTCTGCAGGAATCGTAGCTCCACATTAACCTGTTGGAACTGATAACAGTTCGCCTTGCATTGAAAGCCTTTCTTCCTTCTATCAATCCATCAAGAGCAGGTGGATTAAAGTGTTCACGAATGACACCACCACCATGTGGTATTGCAATAAGCAGGCTGTGGACCCAGTGTTAAAAGATATTGCTGGAATATCAGGGCATTTTCCTGGTGGTTCAACATATGGCAGGCTCTCTGAATGCCAGAGCAAACAAACTGAGTTGCTAATGCATCTGGAGATCACAAATTGTGTCTCCATTAAGGTGGTGCTAGGCATCTTCAGCGATTGGGGAGAATCTAGGTTGCATCTATTCACCACTGCCGAGAACGTGCACTGGAGTTTTCAAAGCGACTCTCGCTCTTTGACATTCTGTCTTGAGTAGAGCTCAGGATTCCTGTACGATTTTCCGCCGATACCACCCCTACCCATAGTTCTAAAGAAGATCAGGAACTACCTGGCCCAAGTGATCTTAGTGGCTCCAGATTGGTCAAGGAGAGTCTGGTATGCTGCACTCCTGAGCTTGAACATCTGTCCTCTAATCGGGGTGCCCCTTCTGGAATATCTTCTCTCGCAGCAACAAGGCAAGGTCCAGCACTTGATCCTGCACACTCTCCATTTTCATGCTTGGAGATTGAGCAGCGACAATTGAGGTTGTTGGAACTCCCTCCTCCACCCTAGCAACCAGACGTCCCTCCCTCAAAACAATTTACGACTGGTGATGGGACAAATTTGTGGCTTGGTGGGCTGCCAAATTCGTTGATCCTCTGTCTGCACCTGTGTCCGATGTCCTTTCCTTTAGTTTTCTTATCCCTTTCCCGGCAAGGCCTTGCCTTGGTGTGAGAAAGTGCCATCTTTCTTGCATTGGTATGCCCCCACTTTTTGCTGAACTGCTGATGTGCTTTGACTGAGTGTGCCCTGGGCTCCTGCCAACCAGGTGCCCAGGGCCTGTGTTTCTTCCCTAAAGCTGTGTTGAAACAAAACCTAATTGGCAACTCCGGCCACCTATCAGCCCCTAGGAAATGGTACCCTAGGTACCCAGGGCATGGTGACCAGAGAAGACCCCTAAGGGCTGCAGCACTCATTGCGCCACCCTTAGGGGCCCTGTACCCTGACACCCACACACTGCCTTTGCAGGCTGAGTGTCCAAGTACAGAACTAAACAGAGAGTCGACATGTCACACATCCCTGTGTGCCATGCCCACAACCCCACTGCCCTGGCATACATCAGTCACCCCTCTAGCTGGGTGCCCTTTGCCAGTGGTGTGGGCACAGGTGCATGAGCCCTGTGCCCCTACAGTACCCAGGGCCATTCCTGGGCACTGTAAGTGCAGTGCTGCCATTTAAGAGTATATGGTGCTGGGAGGTCGTCATTACGAACTCCAAAGCACCATGATGGCTTCACTGAAGTCTGAGAAGTTCGGTATCAAACTGCTCAGCACATTAAACCCGCACTGATGCCAGTGTGAGGTTAAATGTAAAATGCACCAGGGGATATCTTAGAGATGCCCCCTGAAACCTAACCTACAATCCACATCTGGACTGAGAGGCTGCATAGGCTGCCACACAGCAGACATGTTGCTGGACCCCTGGGTGGAGAGCCCCCGCTCTCCTGGGCCTGCAACAATGCACATCCTAGGCGAGGTGTTAGGTCTCCTCCCCCAGGATGGGCAGGGGAAAGCTTTAAAGGCATGCCGCCTCTGTGAGCTTCTCCAGACCGTTTGCTGTCCCCAGCAACTAGCCCCCACCAGTTCTGACCCCCTTTGGCGGGAAGACTGCCGGGAAAACCTACGCCAGGAAGGGGGTGTGCCAGCCTGTGCGAACTCCACCCCTCAGGTGGGAGAGGCGAGGTGAAGCACGACCCCGGGCTCCGGCCATCTTGAAGATGGGGAGCCCTGCCCAATCCCAGCTAGGTTCCTGCCCCCCTCCCACAGGAGAGGAGCAGGCTAGGGGGTGTACCCACCCCAGGACAGGGACCTATTGGTCACTGCCTTTGCCCTACCTGTAACGCCCCTAAATTCAGTATTTAGGGACTCCCTGAACCCTCCTTCATCAGATCCTGTTTTGAAAAGCAAGAAGAAGAACAAGAAGAAGGACGACTGCCGTGCAGCTAACAAAAGGACGACGACAACTGACTTGGCCCCAGCCCTACCGGCCTGTTGATCCTTGAACCTGCTCCTGCTTAACCCCGGCGACTCCTGCGGGCAGCAACCTCGAGAACCCCGGAGGACCTGCCTGCCTTGACCCTCTTAGAGACTGAGACTCCCATGAGCAGAGGCTCTGCTACAACAGCAACACCCCTGGTGCCAGCCAGGAACCGCGAATCCAGCCCACTCTGCACCCGCAGAGCCCAGCCTCTCTCCGAGTGAACCAAGACCACGAGGAAGTCTCCCCCGGCGACTGGGACCCGAAGTCCAGTGCCCAAAGACCCTCCTCGACAACCCAGACGACGCCTGCAGCCTCAGAACCAGAGACCCCAACCGCGACCAGCCGAGGGTAAGATTCCCGACACCAAAAGACACCCCGGCGCCCTACAGACCCCTGTGCCTTCCTTTGGGGTACCTACCTCTTCTCCAAGATCCCAACTTACCTCTCGAAGTGGTGGTCGCACCTGAAGAATCACCCTCCCCCTAGTCTGCAGCCTTTGTTCCCTTTTTAACTTTTCCATTGAATAACATTGGGCGCCCGACGGCTCAAAAGTACCCTGCACCCAGCCGCCCGAGTGCCGCTGGAAGTGCAACTACTACCCTACTCTACTTCCCCACTTGCCCTGAGTAAGTGACCAGGAACTCAGCTCCCACAGCCGTGTGGCCTGCTTGGTTGCAGCCATCAAGCGAAGGCCCCCTCCCCTCTATTGGATAACAATGGGCCTAACTACCTCTGCACCCGGCTGCCCCTGTGCCACTGAGGGTGTACCAACTGTACCTACCTGACCCTGGGGGACCCCCGAGTACTCACCTGGAAACCAATAACTCTCTTTCCTGCCATAGGATAACATTGACTGGTTTGACTTGAAAAATCTTCTAAGTGTGAAGTTTTGAAACTTTAAAATATTCCTATAAAATCAGCTGAATACCGAATTCCGAAGTACTCACCTGTGATCAGGAGAGAAGCCAAAACTGTACCTTGTGGCCCAGTACTGAACCGCAAAAGTAATCCTAACCGGGTTTAATAGTAATCTGTATTTTCTCCATAGGAACCCATTGTCTGCTTTTCTATGAAATTTCTTCTGTCTACTTTTGAAAACTTGAAATATTCCTTAAAATCGTACCTACTACTGAAACGTAATTACTTACCTGTCTTACTTAGAGACCCCAGTGCCGGACCTAGGAGCCCAGTACTGAATTACAAAAGTAACAAGAACGTACTTTACCTGTAACCTGAATTTTTTCCCATTGGATAACATTGCCAGATTTTCCCTGAAAAGTTTCTACGTGTGAACTTTTAAAATACTTTTATATTCCTTAAAAATCATTGCAATAACCAAAACGTTTTTACTAAACTGTTTTCAGCTTAGACCCCAGGACTGAATCTAGGATCCAGTCCTGGAATTACAAATGTGATTTACAAAGTAATCCACTGCAATTTTTGTAGAAAAACCCATTGAGCTCAATGTTAGATTGTGTTTAGAATTGTGTTGCCTACTGCAACCCCTGTACCTGTTTACAAAGTTATTTCCTTTCTGCAAAGTAATTACTTGAGGCCATTCATAATTGAGAAAAGTATATTTTTGATACCTGTTGGTTCTAAAAATAAAACAACTGTATATTTTGATATAAAAACATTTGGCCTGGAGTTCAGTCCTTGAATGTGTGAAACCTTTTGCTGACTGAGTGTGTACAACAAATGCTTCACACTGTCTTCTGGCACTGCCTTACTGCTCGACCAAGCTACCAGTTTTGAGAGTAAGGTCAGCCCTGACTTTAACCTCTGTAATACCTCTGGGGTTGGTGGCCTCTATACACACACTGTACCCTACTTTGGTCCAGTATATATAGAGCCACTTTCTCACATTTGGGTGCAGTCAAAGGGGACCTTTACACCATAACAGCCTTTCTGGAGTTGCCAAGATCAACCCTGCCTGCTCAAGTCACCTGTTACGTTCTGTTTCCTGAAAGGTTTACAGCACATTTCCCCCCACGCCATTCATCATGGTCCAATGGGATCGGAACATAGCTCTCACTTTTTTTTGTGTGTTCGCCATTCGAACCCATGGTCAGCTGCTCTTTGGGACTGCTAGCCATCAGTACATGCTAGCCACCAGTACAGTCTTCCTTGGGCTATTACAGCTGCCAGGAAGGTTAGCGAATTGCAGGCACTTTCCACTCCCAGCCCCTCCCCCCCCCCCCAACTTTTTTCCCAGATAAGCTGGTCCTTAGGACCCGTGCCGCCTTCTTGCCTGGATGATGATGATGATGGTGAGGGGAATGCCTTGCTCAAACATTCTTTCTTCAGCAGGTCTGGCATTAGTCTATAAACAGTCTGTATTGGGTCGATACACCCATGCCCTTTGGAAAATAGCCAGTGAGATCTTGCCACAGTCCTAGAAGGACTGAAGACCTCTTCAGCCCCGATGAAACATGATGAGCAAGATGCAGCGTAATATGTTATCCACACAACTTTCGATACCACAGATTGCCTTGGCAGGGTGGTTGTTACCTGTGTGATCCGTTGTCGTCATGCTTGGATGAGGTCCTCTGGGTTCTTTGGGGATATGTAGGTTTTACTGATGGACACGCCCTTTGATGGGTCCCTTCTCTTTGATGATGTTTGCAGCACTGGCTGGAACGCTTTAAAGATAGTAGAACTACAGTGCATTCCTTGTGGCTGTTGGCCCCTGGCAAATAATTTGTGTATCAGGTTTGGAAGTTTAGAGGCTACTCTAGTGGACTGGTGTAGACAGAGAGCCTTCCAGCCAGTGATGTAACGTAGCACCCAATTCTTTTCGAGTTGCTAACATGGATCTGGCACTCAGTGTGCCAGCCAGTACTTCCAACTCCTCCTCCCCTTCGGTAGTGGTGAAGAAACAATTTTAGTTTGCCCTTAGCAGGGCACGTCAACCCATTGAGCGGCAGGCTCCATCAATTTCTTTTGGTCTGGTGAGTTGCTGTATTCCTGCAGCTTGGTGGCTGGCTGCTGAAGGTGGGCTCACCGCAGTCAGACACGGTGGAGCTTCTGTTGACATAGTTAGGTTTCACCATAAATGAGCTGCAGAGTCCTCACTGCACTCCCACAACCCTGTTCTATGGAGTGGCCTCTTTATAACACCTGAGAAGGCCTGAAGTTGGTACTCCACACACTGTATCCAACTAACAATTGTCACACTCTGCGTCTGAGGGTGCAGAAAAGGCAACAACAAGAAACTGACGTCAGTGTGAACGGGTAGCTTTTACATGTGGCTGCATTTTCTTGCTCCTGGGGCAACATTGAGCTTATATGGAGCCAAATGGTGCCACCTAGCAGCACTGCTACAAAAAATCTGGGGGATATTCAAAAAGGAGAAATCTGCAGTTAGAGTAACCACCAGAAAGAGATTCATAAAAGCTAAAACAAATCTTGTTAAATAGGTCCTTACATTGTAGTAATAAATGAATAACTGTGCTTGCTAATACAATTGTTCTAAATAAAGTGAATGGGTCACATATTTTTTTGGGAGTATCATGAATATAATTATATAGATCAAGACCAACCATAGTAGGAAATCATGTTTTGTCCCCTGAATAACTCTGGCCTCCTGTGACCAGTTTTCAGCAAACTTATAGAAAAGTTCAAATTTAAACCTTAAGAGCACTACATGTGACGGAGTTTGGTCAAACATTTCAAAAGTCAAAATATGGGTGCCCCAAAACTTGCCACTTTTCTATTTATTATAGGTTTTTCCACACCAAAGTTCTGGCACACAGAAATTCAAAACTGCTGAAAGAATACACTTCAGATTATAGTGACACAACTGCAATTTTTGTTCACCTGTTTTTGAGATGAAAACAAAAGTGTGACTGTTTAGTGTTCATCTTCCAGTGCTGAGTATGCCGTGGAATGTGTGTGATCTCTGGAGAGAAAAATAGAAGAACGGCCTCATATAACCAAAAAATAAAAAACATTATTTGGCAGCCCCGGAGCCCTTCACTTTTGCAGATGGTGCAGCGTGGCTCCAAAAATTCTTCATAAACCATCACCTTAACCCACAGAGCTATTCACTATTTTCTCACAACTGAGCCCATAACTTTTACCTTTCATTCACTCACACATTTATTCTGCTCTGAGGATTCAGTGAAGACTAAAAGGAGAGCCTAAACTTACAATTTATACATTATTTACACCTGCAATTTTAATACCATGGTTTTTCTAAAGGAAAGATTTAAAACACCCCACTATTCATTTTCGATGGATCAGCTAGTAAAAGTTAACTAAAGGACAACAAGACCTCCTTAATTCTTTTATTTTATTTTTATTTAGAGATTAAATCTCCTAGCATGATCTCTGTTGTATTTGAAAGAATAATTTAGTTATACATTAATAGTCATGAAAGAAAAGTTAAATTCAAAAACATTCATTTATTAGCATGACAGTTTAGGGAAACAAGTTCAAGATATATTACCCAAATGTAGAGACGCAGACATCAGAACAAAAACAGAATAGTTCCCAAAGAAACACCTCTTTGTCTCTCTCTATGTTCTCTTCTCATAGGAATTTGCACCCATTCAAAAGTTAAAGTTTAGAAAAATGTCAAAGTCCCTGCGCCATAAGAAAAATTGTGCAGACCGACAGCATCTCGGGGTGCAAAGATTATGTCGAAGAGCAAGCTCCTCTCAAAGGCCCAAATGTCCTCTTTTATACCCTTTTTCACTAATTTATCTCTCTAAATTCGTAACTCTCATGTCCTAGAATGTCCGTGATTGGTCAATTTGGAATTGGATGAGCATCACCTCATCGTTTTACTGTTCAATTTATGCGGAGTCATCCTTATGACAAAAAAAATAGTAGTGCTATTGTTCATATTCTACTTCCTTCGAAGTGTCCTTTAAATTGTTATTTGGTGCCCCATTCCCACGAGTCAACTTGCTGACTTCAACAAACTTGGCATGTACTCCATGTGACAAGCCACGCTGTCCTTGACCCATACTGCTCAAGCACAGGCAGCTCGCGCTTCCAGTTGGCGCATGCGTACTTAGACTGCCACCTCGGAATTACAGTCAGCTTCCATTTTGTTTTGGTCACACAGGCCTCAATTTAGGCACTATTACAGAAACAAACACAAATAAACTTAAATTTACAAAATAAAGCCTTTCTGTTTACCTCCCCCTTCTAGTAATATCCCAGTTAGTATTTACCTAGCTTTAAGCAACACATATGTGTGAATTTACTTACCAATCTTCATGATTTATGCCACAAATACAGACAAAAAGCACATTCATGCAATTTTCAATTAATTACGACAAATGCGTACCCTTTATGACATAATATACGACAAATTAGTAAATTATGCTTGGCAATTTCATGCAAATTAATATCCCACGTGTATTTGTGTGTGTGCATTCTATTCTCTGTTGGTAAATTTTAAAACCACACGTTTACTACATATTATTGTTATGGAAAGTTAATTTTACAAGGGGTATACAAAAAATTTGTTTCCACCTTGCTCCATCACAGATCACTCCTGCCCTCTGTGAAAGACCGGGAAGAGATCCAAACTTAACATCTCCATGTCCAAGTATGAGTGAGGGTCTATTGTGCACACGTTTCCACCACTGCCTTGTTCAGAGGTGTGGCGTTAAACAGCCCCCCTCCCCCCGTGCAGAGAAATTTGCTCCCTCCGAGGCCGAAACTGGATGAAAATAGAGAAAGAGGAAGTACGCGGGTTCTGGGGAGTGGTGGGGATTTCCCACAGCTCCTGCCTTGTCTAAGGTTCGTCCAACTCATTGCAAAGTTTGGCGAGATATTTTCTTCTCCCTCCATTAACACCCTGCCTTGCCCTAAAGAAAGGGCAATTGGAAAAAAACGAGAAAAAGATGACTGGACTACTGAGAAGCCATGCTCATTATGGCCCAGCAATTACTGCAAGCCTCGGAGGATCTGGACTAAATTTGGTGGGCAATGGAGGAGCGGGTCGCTCAGAAATGTAACACGCATCCTCCTCCAAATCTTTAAGGGGACACTCTGTCAGCTGCGAGCCGACAAACTCCCCTGGGGCTTGTTGCATTTGGCTGGCCATGGAGGGGGCGCAAGATGTCTAATTTGTCCCAACACCCTATTCAAAGTAAGCGACGGGCTTCTCAGTTGCCTCCACCATTTCACTGGCTACATATGATTCGCACCTTCCTCTTTTTTTTCTTTTTCTTTGTTTAAATTCACCCTCGACCATGGGCGAGTTAGTAGAGTTGCAAATATTCGCCCTGCCTCTAGGTAAGCTGGGTGTACTATTTAATACCTATTGCTGTTATGCAAGATGGGGCTCAGGTTTCCGAATGGCCTACTCACTGCTGCCTAAAGCAGATAGGCTAGTGCAAAACCCCTTCCTACACTCTTTTCTTAAAAAAAAGACATTAAAAACCACGAGTGACAATTTGTTTTATATGTGTGTGTGTGTGTGTGTATGTATATGTATATCTTGTGTTACTTTGCACTCCTCTTTTAAACGAATCACTGCTGGCTAAAGCAGATAGGATAGTGCAAAACCCCTTCCTACACTCTTTTCTTAAAAAAAAAAGCACCTATGTACACGCCCATGAGGGTGGGACTATAAAAACTTACCGCGAGTGCACAACAAGTACAATGCTGTTTACCACCACATGCCAAGCCAGTGACCAAGGGAACTACTCCTGTAACGCGTATGGCGAATATGGCAAACAACGCGCTGGGAGGCCATTTCTGTTCTGCTGCTGCCTGCCAACAATAAAAGGTGAATTGCAAACGTCACGTGTGGCGTCTTTACTGTGTGAGCAGTCTTCGTTTGGAATATTAAGTGGCCCGCTCAGGTCATGAAGACGCCCCACTGCAGTTAAGCAGGTCCGTGCGCTTGTATCATCGGGCGCATGTAAGGAGCGCCATAACTGAGTTGGTGAGGCGCAAGTGAAGCGGCATTGGAGTCTTGTCCAAAACAGCGACCTGATGGATTTTAAAAGATGGAGGGAAATGCACAGCATATCCACTATGGGTTTAAAAAGAACTACAAGAACCAACAAGCACCTATGTACACGCCCATGAGGGCCGGACTATAAAAACTTACCGCGAGTGCACAACAAGTTCAATGCTGTTTACCACCACATGCCAAGCCAGTGACCAAGGGAACTACTCCTGAAACGCGTATGGCGAATATGGCAAACAACGAGCTGGGAGGCCGTTTCTGTTCTGCTGCTGCCTGCCAACAATAAAAGGTGAATTGCAAACATCGCGTGTGGCGTCTTTACTGTGTGAGCAGTCTTCGTTTGGAATATATATATATATATATATATATATATATATATATATATATATATATATATATGTGTGTGTGTATGTATATGTATATCTTGTGTTACTTTGCACTCCTCTTTTAAACGAATCACTGCTGGCTAAAGCAGATAGGATAGGGCAAAACCCCTTCCTACACTCGTTTCTTAAAAAAAAAAAGACATTAAAAATCACAAGTGACAATTTGTTTTATATATATATATACATACATATATATATATATATATATATATATATATATATATATATATATATATATATATATATTCACTGAAAAAACCATAGGTTTCACACCAGTTATAGTTAGGTGGAAATTTTACTCTCATAACACCATTGAAATTCCCACGTTATAGTTAGTTGGACTCACTATAACTTGCGCGTGCAATGCACTGCTGATGACGTCACATATTACATCACTCATGACATGGTCAGTGACATCACTCATGACATCACTCATGACATCTCAAATGACATCACTCATGACAACATCCTTGTGACAAAGTGGCAGACCTCCTATCAGCATAAAATAACCTTTGACACACACATTCAAAAATAGAAACTAACAT